>NC_138978.1:184473029-185085529 GCF_964341445.2 Mesoplodon mirus | reverse complement strand
TATTCTGATTCGAGGTTTTTATCTTTTCAACAGTTCATGGTAGCCGAGAACACCTAGCATCTATCATTGGGGATTTTTTCCAATTACATCCTTACCCTTTTTCACATTTGAAAATTCAGATGGCTAGTTCTTGGATAATTAAAGATTGGGTTAGAGTCATAACGGTCATCACAATAGATGCCGTATATTGAGTGTCTCACGTGTAGCAGGCACCACACACATGATTTATACGTGTGTGTATTTACATACACACACAGAGCCATCTCATCTTACTATAACTCTAGGAGGTAAGTGCTCTTACCTCATTTCACAAATGTGGAAATTGCAATTTGGAAGGGCTTCATTCTGTTTGTCTTTGCATCTTGAGAAATGAGCCTGTCTAACAGGAGAGGCACTCAAACAATGTTTGTTTTTTTAATTTGGTGTTCTTTATTTTTATCATATTTTTCCTGCCAGAATTGAAAACACTAGCTATTTTATAAAGACTATATTAGTTTTGCCAATATAGAAACAATCTTTGTGCTTTCAAATTATAAAGAGATTAAATGACAAAAATGAATCTATAAAGTCATCAAAGTGCAATGTTTTTGGCCAGTGTGTCCTACTTTTAGTGTAACAGCAGCACCAATATCAAGTGTGACTAGGATACAGGGGTGTCAACCTCAGGTTGTGGCCTGGGCTGTGGTCCTGTCAACCTGAAGAACTGAACCAAGATTATGAAAAAAACAGGGTGGTCGGCCAGGCTAGGGGGTGGTTCAGGAAACATATACTACCCAGTAAGGAAGATGCATGACAGAGAGGCTGAGAGGACAAGAGAGATGTTAAAAGTAAATGACTCAGGCTTCCTTGGTGGCGCAGTGGTTGAGAATCCACCCACCAATGCAGGGGACAAGGGTTCGAGCCCTGGTCCAGGAGGATCCCACATGCCGTGGAGCAACTAAGCCAGTGTGCCACAACTACTGAGCCTGCGCTATAGAGCCCGCGAGCCACAACTACTGAGCCCGCATGCCACAACTACTGAGCCTGCGCTCTAAAGCCCGAGCTCCGCAACAAGAGAAGCCACTGCAGTGAGAAGCCCGCGCACCACAACAAAGAGTAGCCCCCGGGCTTCCCTGGTGGCGCAGTGGTTGAGAGTCCGCCTGCCGATGCAGGGGACACGGGTTCGTGCCCCGATCCCAGAAGATCCCACGTGCCGCGGAGCGGCTGGGCCCGCGAGCCATGGCCGCGGAGCCTGTGTGTCCGGAGCCTGTGCTCCGCAACGGGAGAGGCCACAGCAGTGAGAGGCCCGCGTACAGAAAAAAAAAAAAAAAAAAAAAAAAGAGTAGCCCCCGCTCACCACAACTAGGGAAAGCCCACGTGCAGCAACAAAGACCCAACATAGCCTAAATAAATAAATAAGTAAATAAAATTTATTAAAAAAAAAGTAAATGACTGAGTTGGTAAGTGGGTACAGTAACTCAGATAGAGAGGACCATGGCTGCTAGCATTAGCAGATTCTTCCTGAAACAGAGGACAGTGTAAGCCAATACCCAGTCTGGAAGTAGACATAGCTAGGCGGAGGAGGACCCAATCAGATGGATATGCCCTGACATATGTTTAAAGTCCATTTAATAAGATGAGGAAAAACTGAGTTTCTTCTCTCCTCCACTCCATACATTTTCTTTCTCTTTTAAAATTACACAGTGTGTGAACACTGTAAAAAATATTTTTTAAGCAATATGAGGAGACAAAATTGAAGACTTCATCCACACCCCACCATCGTTTCTTCATTAAGCCTCCCTTAGAATTTTTTGACCTTCTTCTACAAGCATGAAGTATGTATATTCTACACCAATCAGATTCCACATTGTGAAAATTTCAGCAAAATGTTTCCTATTTTTGGAAAATTCCCATCCATTTTCTTTTGCAATTTTCTGAACCAATACAATCCCTTACAATGCTTAAAATTCAGAGCATAAAGTAAATCATTTTCCTTGAATAGTAATAATTCACACATTATTTGATTTCTGAAGTCTTAAACTAAGGTACTTACTGACAAAGTAAGAATAAATCTAAGTATCATGCAAGTCAAAGTGACCCGTGACCTAAAGGTGAAAGTTTAAAGAGTCAGTGCTGGAGGGGCCCTCTCCTCTGATTTGCTGGTCATACTGATATGGACCAATCATCATCCAGGTCTCTGAATGACTACACCTAGATCACACAGATAACATGCAATGGACATGTAACATGCAGACATGTAGCATGAATAAGAGATAAACCCATGTGGTTTTAAGCCACTGAGATTCTAGGATTGTTTGTTATGACAGTAGGCACTACCCTCTGTGATACACAGGGCCTGTTGCACTTCCTTATAAAGCTATACCTGCAGCAGGAAAATTGCTGACACTCCTATCAAATGTACTTGAAAACAAGGCTCGTGCATTCAATGGACAACTAATGACCTAACCTGCATCCATAAAAACCCATATCCTTCAGTCAGTGAGCACAGTTGACCCCTCAGAGTAAAAGCATCTACTTGTAATGCCTGGAAGGGAGTGACTGCATCTTTAGTTTTTCAGGCATACTGAGGAAGCAGCAGCTCTTTGGCCCCTAAGAGGCTACAAGTCCTTTAATAATGTTGGACCCAGCTGGTTGGCAAATGGGTATCAAAACAAAAACACAAAAAACTGGTCACAATCTTCTCAGATGGGTCTTAGAAAAGGAGACAGTATATTCCAGCAAGGAAAACTGTTTGAGAGAAAGAGAAAGCTCCCCCCAAAAAAGGGCCCATAGGAAGAAGACTACAGGTAAAGACATGCTGGAACATAAGGATAAAGAAAGTACATAAGGCAGTAGCAAGTCAGATCAGAGAAGACAACCAGAAACATCAGCAGGGAGATCATTTGTGAAGCAGCGTTACTGCCAGTCACACACCCCATCTCGTAGGGCAACTAGGAAGGCCCCTTTATACCACCCCCATTAGTTCAGTTCAGTCTTAGGCAGAAGCTACATCTTAATTCGAGGATAACACCAATAATCCATAGAAGGGAAATCTCCTTCCTTGGAGTGGGTTAGAGATTCACCCATGGGCTCAATGGAAGTTGACTTCTTGGAATGGTGTGATCCTCAAGGCCAGGCCTAAAATCCCCAGAACGGAGCATTTGCCTCCTAGAGAATGACAGAAACGTCAGAACTGCTCACTTCCAAGAAGAAAACAAGCCACAAGGAGATAAGGCACTCAACAGCACTATCCAAGAGAGTAGCCAGTAACCTGCCCTGAGGGATACGAGCCCTCGGACTTAGGAGACCACAGTGGAAGATGTTTCACAGTCGGAAGAGGGGAAGAGGCAGTCACTGAAAACATGAGCAAAGCACCACGCCTTGCTGGTGAGGCTCAGCCCTATCCCCATAAGATGTTGAGAAGCTGGTGAAGGACACAGTATGCCTTAGGGGTATTTAAAAAAAAAAAGATAAGGTTAAATGAACGGACCACATACCCACCATCACCTGGAGCACTGTGACAGGTAGGACCATTTAGTGGGTAAGAATGCAAGCTCCAGAGACAGCCTGGGTTAGAGCCCTGACTCCACCCCCTATATTTGCTGTGTGTTCTTGGACAGGTTACTTAACCTCTTTTTTTTCAGCTTCCTCATCTGTAAAATGGGAATATTACCTACCTCCTAGGGTTGTCGGGGGATTAAATGTAGAGAACATGGACTAGCTTTTCACTGTTAGCTTTCTTTATATATATTTTTTTCCAATCTATACCTGAGTTTTTCTGTAATTGTACACCCAAAGACAACAGAGAGAATAAGTACATTTGGAGGAAATACTACCAGACATTTTTCTATCATTAGATTTCAAACACTTTTACAGATTATCTCATTTGATCTTTATAACAACACTAGAGATTGGACAGAGACCGTATCACTCCCAAAATACACAGGAAGAAAAAGATAATCTGGGCTTACATCACTTGATGGGCAAGTGGCAAAGCCCAGATTAACTGGATTGGACCTAGTACCTGTCATCTTATTCAAAGGCCGAACTCAGAGGTTTCATGAAATGCTGGGGTATTGAATTATGTCTTGAGAATTAATGGTTTTTATAGATAGAGGAGAACACAGTGAGCCTTTCAAGTGATAGGAAAACATAAGTGAAGACACCTCGTTTAGAATAAGATTGTCCTACATTCACAGGACATGTATTTCCTATAGAAATACATAAATACGATTCATTGCTCTAAAGTAGATTCTATCAGATTTCCAAATTTTTCTGAGAATGTTCAAAGCATTCACAAGGGTATTATAAATAACTGTGGGAGCCTGTTTTTTATTCAGTTTCTAGGTCCTAGCCATTCTCATTCTACTGCCTTGATCAAAATGGTTGAACACATGTTCTTATAGTTCGTAAATTATGCACACCCTCAGATGGCCCGGGAATTGCATTTGTTTGAGGCATAAAAGCTTCACGTGGATATTTCAGGTTGCACTGGGACACGTGGGGAACTTGATACCGTTGATAGCGTGTGGCAGGCCATCTAACTCCTGTCCGTTCTTTCTCCTCATGCTGGGCAAGGGCCAAGACTGAGCCTGGCAGGTGAATTCAAGATTGGCTTCCTAGAGCTGAGCCTGGCAGGGACATAACAGCTGCCAGGCAGTACGGGACAGGTAGCGGCCGGCAAAGTTAATAGCTGGCGAGCAGGACAAATAGGTGGGTGTGGGTCTGAAAATGAAAATGACACAGTGTGAGGGACGGACAGCAGGCAAGCAGAGCACAGGACGGAGCTCCAGCCAGACAGGCAATCGGCAATCATTAAGGCTCAAGTTTCTGCAAAGATCCACGTTCCTCAGAATCAGGTGCCTCCCTCTTGACAAGCGGGAAAGCCCTGGATTGCCTGAAACCCACGGGTGTGCGATTTCAACATGCTTTTGAGAAAGTGCCATCATAGTGAGGGAGGAAACATGAAGACACAGCAGGTTTCAGGGCACAGTGAACTAAGCAGGGAGAGTGGTACATCTGGTCTTAGAAACTCAACCCAGCTGAATAACCCCTAAAACACTCCCAAAGAGTAAAAAAAAAAATGTGTGCTACAATTAGAATGAAAGAGAAGACATAAAAGTCATGAGGATGGGAAGAAAAATTATTTTGCTTAGGAGACAACACCAACATTATGTGTTTGAGAGCTCTTTTGTCTTAATTTAGGGAAAATAATATGAAATCTTCTGCATCAGTAGACTTTTCTAAAAGGTCTCTGTAACTCTCCATGTAATTTACTTATGTGGTTTATTAGTATAATTTTTAGGTTCAGAAGTCAAAGGCCTCAAGAGAAGAAGAGCAAGAGTTAGAAAAATGATGAGGATAATAAAATTTGAGCAAAATACATTTGCAAAATAGTTTCTAAAAGTTATGTAAACACTATCATGATCAGCAAAACTGAAACAGATAGTTTGAGAAATAAGAGATTTTACTGAAAAGAAAATTGCTTACGAGGGAGGTGATGTGAGGCTCAACTCTGATGGGACTCACTGTTGTTAGCATTTGAACACAAACCCAGGTCTCCTGATGACCAGACCAGCATGATTTCTACGTCATTCCGTACCTAAGAACAGATTTGATTACATTTGATTTTGCATATATGCAAATTACATATTTTACATATATGCAAAATCAAACAGTTCATGAAGAAGAATTAAGGAACATGAGTATATGAGCAATTCCTTTGTAATAATAACAATATTAACAATGTTATAAGTGTTAAATGAGTGTACAGTATGTATCAGGCAACATGTTGGAAAAACTATCTCATCTAGTCTATACAAAAACCTCCAGCAATAACAAACACTATTTGAGATATCAGGATGCTGGGACCTGGATATTAAGGAATTTATTAAAGAATGACAATATTTAGGAAGAAATACAAGATTCAAATCTAGCTCCCTCTAAATCTTTGCCAAATGCCCCATTGTCATTTAAAGCAATATCTCAGAACATTCTTGTATTAGACCTTTTCTTATATTCTAAATGTACCCTTAAAGTAATTTAGGTGGTACTGAGCATCTACAGTTTACCAGGCACTGTGCTACACTAACTGATGAATGGATACCAATTCTAAGAAAACCCTTGAAATTAAGAATTGGCCTTTTGCTTAAAAAAAAAGAAAAAGAAAGGATTTTATTTTAGGAGAGAAGAGAAAGTCCTTAGTTTAACTGAGACCCACAGATGCAGTCCCTTTTGGCTGTAGGGTGTTCAGATGCCTCCAATTCTGTTGTTTGAGAATCACAATAATAGAGCACATTCAGAAGGATCATCTGAGAAAAAGCCAGGAAGTTGGGGGAAAAAATGAGGAGTAAAGAACAGTCTTGAATGAGTACTTGATAAGATTAAAGTTATCGGCAATAAGGGAGCCACTTTATGTAGGGGCAAATGAATCGACTCTAATTTTAACCTAGAATACCACTATAGGGGCAGTAAAATTCTTTCTACTTGGATAAATACTCTCTATTTGAATTACAGCTTGCAGTGAAAATGTAATAAAAATGTAACCTGACAAGACGCTATGACTACAAAAAAGGAGCTGTTTGTCAGGCAGCTGCATGACTGGCCACCAGAACTGAAATGGAACTAGAGTAAAATCTGCAAATGATCCATCAAAAGCAGGGTAGAGGGCTTCCCTGGTAGCTCAGTGGTTGAGAGTCTGCCTGCTGATGCAGGGGACACGGGTTCCTGCCCCGATCCGGGAAGATCCCACATGCCGCGCAGCGGCTGGGCCCGTGAGCCATGGCCGCTGAGCCTGCGCGTCTGGAGCCTGTGCTCCGCAACGGGAGAGGCCGCGACAGTGAGAGGCCCATGTACCTCAAAAAAAAAAAAAAAAAAAAAAAAAAGCAGGGTAGAGTTCAATAGAAATGAGTTGTATGGGCAAAGCCCAATGAGATATTTAATAGGGAAGAAAGTCGGCTACAGGAAACAGTCCCTTGAAGACTGATTGTGGGACTTACTATCTCCTCAGCAACTATGCCACTATGTATGTTTGCATCTTGTCTGGTTATATACCTAGTAATTAGTGATTTGTTAAATGAATGAATGAGAAAACAAACAACCCAAATCTATAATGTAGCTCATGTCAACCCTCATGTTGGAAGGCCATTCTCCATGCTCCAGCTTCAGCTTTGGAGGAACATACAACATCCAGTACTATAATGAAACTCAGTAGCCTTGAGAGCTTCCAAAATTGCCAAAATAAGGGAAAGTGGGATGTGGCAGATTGGCAGGTAGGAGGAAAAAGAGAAACCAAAAGAGTCAGCAGGGAAAAAAATAAAAAGAATTTGAACCAAGCTCAGAAATTCAAAATGGACATTTTAAAAAGTCAACATTGTATAATATTTTTCTTAACATGTAAGTTCACCTTGCTCTTGTCAGGATAAAGTCTTGAAAAATAAAGCCTATGGAGTTTGCCTCGGGGAGTAGACAGATGACACCCAAGCAGCAACTGCTCTGTACCTGGTCTTTCACGGTTTCATTCGGTTTGGACACTGCTCTCTTAAGCCTATTCTCTTAAATTATCTTTAAAAGTTTCACTTCACTTATCTTTAAAAAAGAAAGAATAAAACTGAAAGCTGACTTCTCAACAGAAACAACAGAAGTCAGAAGAAAACAATATTATATATTATCTTTGAAGAAATATAAATGACAACATAGAATTGTTTAACCATCAAAACTAACCTTCAGATAAAGGATGAAATTAACATATTTTCTAATAAACAGAAATTGAGAGACACTTTTGCCAGTAAATCTTCACTAAAGTAGAACAGAAATCCTTTGGTTAGAAGGAAAATGAACTTGGGGGGTGGGTGAATGGGTAGGGAGTACAAGAAAGAATGCAAAAAATACAAAAAATCGGGGAGACCTTCAAGATGGTGGAGAAGTAAGACATGGAGATCACCTTGCTCCCCACAAATACATCAAAAACACATCTACACATGGAACAACTCCTACAGAACACCTACTGAATGCTGGCAGAAGACCTTAGACTCTCAAAAGGCAAGAAACTCCCCCATGTACCTGGGTAGGGAAAAGAAAAAAGAGACAAAAGAATAGGAATGGGACCTGCACCTCTGGGAGGGAGCTGTGAAGGAGGAAAAACTTCCACACACTAGGAAGCCCCTTCACTGGTGGAGACGAGGGGGGTGGGGGTGGGCGGGGGGAAGCTTTGGAGTCACATAGGACAGTGCAGCAACAGGGGCGCAGAGGGAAAAGTGGAGAGATTCCTGCACAGAGGATCAGTGCCGACCAGCACTCACCAGCCTGAGAGGCTTCTCTGCTCACCCTTCGGGGTGGGTGGGGCCTGGGAACTGAGGCTCAGGCTTTGGAGGTCGGATCCCAGGGAGAGGACTGGGGTTGGCTGCGTGACCACAACCTGAAGGGGCTAGTGCACCACAGCTATCTGGGAGGGAGTCCGGGAAAAAGTCTGGAACTGCCTCAGAGGCAAAAGACAATTGATTTGGGGTGAGCAAGGAGAGGGGATTCAGAGCACTGCCTAAACAAACTCCAGAGACAGGCACGAGCCATGGCTATCAGCACAGACACCAGAGATGGGCATGAAACGCTAAAGCTGCTGCTGCAGCCACCAAGAAGCCTGTGTGCAAGCACAGGTCACTATTCACACCTCCCCTCCCCTAGCCTGTGCAGCCCACCACTGCCAGGAAGCTACAGTGTTGGACCCCCTATGGCAAACTACTAGCAAGGCAGGAACACAACCCCACCCATTAGCAAAGAGGCTGCCTAAAACCATAATAAGGTCACAGGCACCCCAAAACACACCACCGGATGCAGTCCTGCCCACCAGAAAGACAAGATCCAGCCTCATCCACCAGAACACAGGCACCAGTCCCCTCCACCAGGAAACCTGTACAACCCACTGAACCAACGTTAGCCACTGGGGATAGACACCAAAAGCAACGGGAACTACAAAACTGCAGCCTGCAAAAAGGAGACCACAAACACAGTAAGTTAAGCAAAATGAGAAGACAGAGAATGCACAGCAGATGAAGGAGCAAAGTAAAAACCCATCAGACCAAACAAATGAAGAGGAAATAGGCAGTCTACCTGAAAAAGAATTCAGAGTACTGATAGTAAAGATGATCCAAAATATTGGAAATAGAATGGAGAAAATACAAGAAACGTTTAACAAGGATCTAGAATAACTAAAGAGCAAACAAACGATGATGAACAACAAAAAAAATGAAATTCAAAATTCTCTAGAAGGAATCAATAGCAGAATAACAAAGGCAGAAGAATGGATAAGTAACCTGGAAGATAAAATAGTGGAAATAGCTACCACAGAACAGAATAAAGAAAAAAAAATTAAAAGAATTGAGGACAGTCTCAGAGACCTCTGGGACAACATTAAACACACCAACATTCGAATTATAGGGGTCCCAGAAGAAGAAGAGAAAAAGAAAGGGACTGAGAAAATATTTGAAGAGATTATAGTTCAAACCTCCCTAATATGGGAGAGGAAATAGTCAATCAAGTCCAGGAACCACAGAGAGCCCCATACAGGATAAATCCAAGGAGAAACATGCCAAGACACATATTAATCAAACTATCAAAAATTAAATACAAAGAAAAAATATTAAAGCAGCAAGGGAAAAGCAAGAAATAACATACAAGGGAATCCCCATAAGGTTAACAGCTGATTTTTCAGCAGAAACTCTGCAAGCCAGAAGGGAGTGGCAGGACATATTTAAAGTGATGAAAGGGAAAAACCTACAACCAAGATTACTTTACCCAACAAGGATCTCATTCAGATTCGATGGAGAAATTAAAACCTTTACAGACAAGCAAAAGCTAAGAGAATTCAGCACCACCAAACCAGCTTTACAATGAATGCTAAAGGAACTTCTCTAGGCAGGAAATACAAGAGAAGGAAAAGACCTACAATAACAAACCCAAAACAATTAAGAAAATGATACTAGGAACACACATATTGATGATTACCTTAAAGATAAATGGATTAAATGCTCCAACCAAAAGACACAGACTGGCTGAATAGATACAAAAACAAGATCCGTATGTATGTTGTCTACAAGAGAACCACTTCAGACCTAGGGACAAATACAGACTGAAAGTGAGGGGATGGAAAAAGATATTCCATGCAAATGGAAATCAAAAGAAATCTTGAGTAGCAATTCTCATACCAGACAAAATAGACTTTAAAATAAAGACTTCTACAAGAGACAAAGAAGGACACGACATGCTGATCAAGGGATCAATCCAGGAAGAATTTAACAATTGTAAATATTTATGCATCCAACGTAGCAGCACCTCAAAACATAAGGCAAAGGCTAACAGCTATGAAAGGAGAAATAAACAGTAACACAATCATAATAGGGGACTTTAACACCCCACTTTCACCAATGGGCAGATCATCCAAAATGAAAATAAATAAGGAAACACAAGCTTTAAATGACACATTCAACAAGATAGACTTAATTGAAATTTATAGGACATTCCATCCAAAAACAACAGAATACCTTTTCTTCTCAAGTGCTCATGGAACATTCTCCAGGATAGATCATATCTTGGGTCACAAATCAAGCCCTGGTAAATTTAAGAAAATTGAAATCACATCAAGTATCTTTTCCGACCACAATGCTATGAGACTAGATATCAATTACAGGAAAAAATCTGAAAAAAATACAGACACATGGAGGCTAAACAATACACTACTGAATGACCAAGAGATCACGGAAGAAATCAGAGAGGACATCAAAAAATACCTAGAAACAAATGACAATGAAAACATGATGACCCAAAACCTATGGGATGCAGCAAAAGCAGTTCTAAAAGGGAAGTTTATAGCAATACAATCCTACCTCAAGAAACAAGAAACATCTCAAATAAACAACCTCACCTAAAGCAATTAGAGAAAGAAGAACAAAAAACCCCCAAAGTTAGCAGAAGGAAAGAAATCATAAAAATCAGATCAGAAATAAATGAAAAAGAAATGAAGGAAACAATAGCAAAGATCAATAAAACTAAAAGCTGGTTCTTTAAGAAGGTAAACAAAATTGATAAACCATTAGCCGGACTCATCAAGAAAAAAAAGGGAGAAGACTCAAATCAATAGAATTAGAAATGAAAAAGGAGAAGTAACAACTGACACTGCAGAAATACAAAGGATCATGAGAGATTACTGCAAGCAACTCTAAGCCAATAAAATGGACAACCTGGAAGAAATGGACAAATTCTTAGAAAAGCACAACCTTCCAAGACTGAACCAGGAAGAAATAGAAAATATAAACAGGCCAATCTCTAAGATCCTCTATCTGTTCCTCTAAGAGTAGGAAAAAGACAAGGTTATCCACTCTCACACCACTATTATTCAACATGGTTTTGGAAGTTTTAGCCATAGCTAAATCAGGCAATCAGAAAAGAAAAGAAATAAGAGGAATCCAAATCAGAAAACAAGAAATAAAGCTGTCACTGTCTGCAGATGACATGATGCTATACACAGAGAATCCAAAAGATGCTACCAGAAAACTACTACAGCTAATCAATGAATTTGGTAAAGTAGCAGGATACAAAATTAATGCACAGAAATCTCTTACATTCCTATACACTAATGATGAAAAATCTGAAAGAGAAATTAAGGAAACACTCCCATTTACCACTGCAACAAAAAAGAATAAAATACCTAGGAATAAACCTGCCTAAGGAGACAAAAGACCTGTATGCAGAAAACTGTAAGACACTGATGAAAGAAATTAAAGATGATACAAACGGATGGAGTGAAATACCATGTTTTGGACTGGAAGAATCAACATTGTGAAAATGACTATACTACCCAAAGCAATCTACAGATTCAATGCAATCCTTATCAAATTACCAATGGCATTTTTCACAGACCTAGAACAAAAAAATTCACAATTTGTATGGAAACCCAAATGACCCCAAATAGCCAAAGCAATCTGGAGAAAGAAAAACGGAGCTGAAGAAATCAGGCTCCCTGACTTCTGACTATACTACAAAGGTACAGTAATCAAGACAGTATGGTACTGGCACAAAAACAGAAATACAGATCAATGGAACAGGATAGAAAGTCCAGAGGTAAACCCACACACATATGGTCACCTTATTTTTGATAAAGGAGGCAAGAATATACAATGGAGAAAAGACACCCTCTTCAATAAGTGGTGCTGGGAAAACTGGACAGCTACATGTAAAAGAATGAAATCAGAACACTCCCTAACACCATACACAAAAATAAACTCAAAATGGATTAAAGACATAAATGTAAGGCCAGACACTTTAAAACTCTTAGAGGAAAACACAGGCAGAACACTCTATGACATAAATCACAGCAAGATCCATTTTGACCCACCTCCTAGAGAAATGGAAATAAACACAAAAATAAACAAATGGAACCAAATGAAATTTAAAAGCTTTTGCACGGCAAAGGAAACCATAAACAAGACAAAAAGACAACCCTCAAAATGGGAGAAAATATTTGCAAATGAAGCAACTGACAAAGGATTAATCTCTAAAATTTAGAAGCAGCTCATGCAGCTCAATATCAAAAAAAAACAAACAACCCAATCCAAAAATGGGCAGAAGACCTAAATAGACATTTCTCCAAAGAAGATATACAGATTGCCAACACCATATGAAAGGATGCTCAACATCACTAATCATTAGAGAAATGCAAATCAAAACTACAAAATGAAATCAAAATACAAATCAAAACTACAATGAGGTATTACCTCATACCAGTCAGAATGGCCATCATCAAAAAATCTACAAACAATAAATGTTGGAGAGGGTGTGGAGAAAAGGGAACCCTCTTGCACTGGTGGTGGGAATGTAAATTGATACAGCCACTATGGAGAACAGTATGGAAGTTCCTTAAAAAACTAAAAATAGAACTACCATATGACCCAGCATTTCCACTACTAGGCATATACCCTGAGAAAACCATAATTCAAAAAGAGTCATGTTCATGAACCAGAATGTTCATCAAAGCACTATTTACAATAGCCAGGACATGGAAGCAGCCTAAGAGTCCATCGGCAATTGAATGGGTAAGAAGATATGGCAGGTACATACAATGGAATATTACACAGCCATAAAAAGAAATGAAACTGATTTATTTGTAGTGAGACCTAGAGTCTGTCATACAGAGTGAAGTAAGTCAGGAAGAGAAAAACAAATACTGTATGCTAACACATATATATGGCATCTAAAAAAAAAAGAAAATGGTTCTGAAGAACCTAGGGTCAGGACAGGAATAAAGACACAGACATAGAGAATGGACTTGAGGACAAGGGGAGTGGGAAGGGTAAGCTGGGACAAAGTGAGAAATTGGCATAGACAAACATACACTACCAAATGTAAAATAGATAGGTAGTGGGAAGTAGCCGCATAGCACAGGGAGATCAGCTCAGTGCTTAGTGACCACCTAGAGGGGTGAGACAAGGAGGGTGGGAGGGAGACTCAAGAGGGAGGAGATTTGGGGATATATGTATTTGTATAGCTGATTCACTTTGTTATAAAGCAGAAACCAACACACCATTGTAAAGCAATTATACTCCAATAAAGGTGTTAAAAAAAAAAGTCTACAAATAATAATACACTGTTGGTGGGAATGTAAGTTGGTGCAGCCACTATGGAGAACAGTATGCACTTTCCTTAAAAAACTAAAAATAGAATTACCATAGGATCCAGCAATCCCACTCCTGGGCATATAACTGGACAAAACTATAATATGAAAAGATACATCCACCCCAGTGTTCATAGAAGCACTGTTTACAATAGCCAAGACATGGAAACAACCTAAATGTCCATCGACAGAGGAATGGATACTGAAGATGTGGTATATATACAAAATGGAATATTACTCAGCCATAAAAAAGAATGAAATAATGCCATTTGCAGCAACATGGATAGAACTAGAGATTATCATACTAAGTGAAGTAAGTCAGAAAGAGAAAGATAAATACCATATGATATTACTTACATGTGGAATCTGAAATATGACACAAATGAACTTTTATGCAACAGAGACAGACTCACAGACATAGAGAACAGACTTGTGGTTGCCAAAGGGGATGGGGGATGGGAGAGGGAAGGACTGGGAGTCTGGGGTTAGCAGATACAAACTATTATATATTGAATGGATAAACAACAAGGTCCTATTGTACAGCACAGGGAACTATAAGCAATATCCTGTGATAAACCACAATGGAAAAGAATATATAAATGTAAAACCGAATCACTTTGCTGTACAGCAGAAATTAACACAACACTGTAAATCAACTATACTTTAATAAAATTTAAAAAATGGGAAAAAAACATAAAATCACATGTATGGGTAAATATAAATACATACCTAGTGTACAAAACAATAGAAGTAATGTTTTGTGACATTTAAATTGAATAAAGTAAATTAATTTAATGACAAAAGTAAAACAAAAATTTGGATGGAATAAATGAAGTTAGAGTTTATCACTAACTGAAAAAGTATTAATTTATATTTGTGAAATCAAGGATTCATATTTTCACTTGTGTGACTACAAAAAGAATAGAAAAAAATGTAACTATAAGCTGGTAGAGAGAAAAATGGAATAATGTAAAAATTTCAAACAATCCAAAGAGGGCAACATAGGAAAAAAAAGAACATAAAACAAGTAGAATATAAAACAAATTGCAAGAAGAATGCATAAGTACATAAATGTTAAAGGATTATATAGTTAAATTAAAAGACCATGATTATCAGCTTATATGCTACTTATAGGATATTTTAGTAAGATAAAAAGTAAAAGGATGGACAAAGATATACCAGCAAACACTAACTAAATGAATCTTGGGTAGTTATAATAAAATTTTCAGAAAATGTAAACTTTAAGAAGCATTTTTAGGGATAAAGAGGTACATATGTGATACTAAAAAGTCAATTAACAAGAACATAAGAAATTATAAATGTGTATGTTTGTAGTTCAATTCCTAATATAGATATTTGACAGAATTAAAGGAGAAATAGACAAATGCAGTCATAAGCAAAGGATTTTACTCTACCTCTTAGTAATTAATAAACATATCAGTAACAATTAAAAAGATATTTTTATCAAAACTAATAAACTTAACCTAATCAACATATAGAGAGCACTGTGGCCAATCATGCTAGAACTGATATTTTCAAATACAAATAGAATATTTACCAAAGTTTTTCATATGTTTGGCCATGAAGCAGTTCTCAACAAGTTTCAAGAGATTCAAGTAAACCAGAACGTTTATCAGACTACAGTAAAATTAAGGTATAAATCAATAGCAAAGATATTCAGAAAATCCCTAAGTGTTTGGAAATGAAGTAACATGTTTCTAGATAATTCACAGACCAAAGAAAAATCACAAAATGGATGTTAGAAAATATTTTGAGTTTAACAATAATGACAAGAAAACATCAAAATCTCCTTAAAGGGAAATAAAGAGCCTAAATGCATATATGATAAGATTAAAAGTCATTACTTAAGCAATCAAGCTCAAGCAACTGGAAGAAAATAATTTGAACACCCTCCCCCAAATGAAAAAGGAAAGTAATTAACCAGTGAGCACAAATCTATGCAAAGAATATTGTACAACAGAGAAAAATCAAGAAAAGCAAAACTCATTTCTTTGAAAAGACCAATAAAATTGATAATTAATGGATCAAGAGAAAGATGAAAGATGAAGAATTTACTAATAACAAGCGAATACCCTGCAAAACCTACATATACTAAAAGGAAAATAAGGTGACATTATTAATATCTTTATCCCAATAAATTTGGGAAATTAAACTGAGAAAATTCTTAGAAAAAGAAATTTATCTAAAAGCTGATACTCTGTATATATTAAAGTGAATCTGTAGTTGAAAATTTTCCCACAAAGAACTTTCCATACACTTTACCAGGAAATTCTTCTAAAAACTTAAGGTACATCATCATTATTACACAAATTCTTCCAGAGACTAGATAAAGAAAGAACACGTTCCAACTAATTTTATGAGGCTAAAACCTGCAAGGATATAAAAAAAGGAACTTTGCATGCAGTCTCTCTCCTGATGTGCAGAAATCTGGAAAAATATTAGCACACATAATCTAAACTGTGTATGAGGTACAAAACATCAGAATCAAGCTGAATTTATTTCTAAAATGCAAACTGATTTACCTTTCTGATAACTAATCAATGTAATTTGCCATATTAACTTAATAAAAGAGAAATCTCACGTGATCAGTCACAGATAAATCATTTGATAAAAATGCAATATCCATGCTTGATTTTAAAAAAAGAAAAATTCTTAGCTAGGAATAGAAGAGAGTTTCTTCATCCATTAAGAATACCAACCTCCCCAAATGTAAATTGATATAGCCACTATGGAGAACAGTATGGAGGTTCATTAAAAAACTAAGAATAGAACTACCATATAACCCAGCAATCCCACTACTGGGCATATACCCTGAGAAAACCATAATTCAAAAAGAGTCATGTATCACAATGTTCACTGCAGTAGCCAGGAAACGGAAGCAACCTAAGTGTCTATCGACAGATGAATGGATAAAGAAGATGTGGCACATAAATATAATGGAATATTACTCAGCCATAAAAAGAAATGAAATTGAGTTATTTGTAGTGAGGTGGATGGACCTAGAGTCTGTCATACAGAGTGAAGTAAGTCAGAAAAACAAATACTGTATGCTAACATATATATATATATGGAATCTAAAAAAAAAATTAAATCTGAAGAACCTAGGGGCATGACAGGAATAAAGACACAGACGTAGAGAATGGACTTGAGGACATGGGTAGGGGGAAGGGTAAGCTGGGATGAAGTGAGAAAGTGGCTACCAAACAAAATAGATAGCTAGTGGGAAGCAGCCTCATAGCACAGGGAGATCAGCTCAGTGCTTTGTGACCACCTAGAGGGTTGGGATAGGGAGGGTGGGAGGGAGACGCAAGAGGGAAGAGATATGGGGATATAAGTATATGTATAACTGATTCACTTTGTTATAAAGCAGAAACTAACAACACTGTAATTATATTCCAATAAAGATGTTTTAAAAAATAGCTAAATACACACACACACACACAGACGAAGAAAACACACAATATTGGAATGTGGGCACTCAGTAAACTCTGGTGGACTGGTACAAAAAAAAAAGAAAAGAAAAAAACACCAATCTCCCAAAATAGCAATATAGCAGATACCTACTTAATGATATGTACATTTTCATTGTCGCCATTACTGTTCATCATTAAACTCAAAATCCAGGCCAGCGCAACAAGGTAAATGAAAGAAATAAATGGTATCAATATGGGAAAGGGAGAAATACACCTGTCAGTGCTCACAGATATTAATGAGTATGTGGAAAATCCAAAACACTCTACAAACTATTAAAAGTAATGAGTAAATTTAGCCAAGTGACTGGATATAAGATCAAAACATAAATATCAATTACAAAACATAAAAAATCAATTTTTATATAAAAGCATGAAATTAAAACATAAAATTTTAAAATTAGCATTAGAGTAGCTTAAACAAACCAGAGAAACAACTTTAATGAAAAACACAGAAATTCATGAAATTTTATTTTGATAAGTAAAATAAGTCAAATAAATTGAGAGCTGGACCATGTTCATGAACTGAAAGACTCAATATTACAAAGATGTCAATTCTCCACAAATTGAGCAACAAATCCAATGTAATTCCCATCAAAATCCCAGCAGGGTTAATTGTAAATCAATGTAATTATAAAATTTAGCAGATGATTGGGAGTTTGGGATTAACAGAGGCAAACTATTATATATAGGATGGATAAACAACAAGGTCCTACTATATAGCACAGGGAACTATATTTAATATCCTGTGACAAACCACAATGGAAAAGAATATGAAAAAGAATATACATACATGTATAACTGAGTCACTTTGCCATACAGAAGAAATTAACACAAAATTGTAAATCAACTATACGTCAATAAAATTTTTTTTAATTTAAAAATAAAATAAAATTTTTATGAAACTGAAAAGACAAATTACAAAAGAGAACAGTTGAAGTAAAAATTTGGAGAATGCAAAGAACAGAGAACACTACTGGACACTAAGATATAATAAATCTGCGATAAGATAGTGTGGTGTGGGTGAAAATAGACAAATACACCAAAGGAAACAGAACAGAGAGCCCAGAAACTCATAAATATATAGAAATTTCATTTATGAAAATATTTGACTTCAGAGCAATAGGAAAAATTTGTTGTTATTTTTGGGGTTTTTTGGTTTTTTTAATAAAGGATTCTGGGTCAATTTGCTATAATGAAAGAAAAAACAAGTATCTTTTTATAAACAGAAATTTCCAATTTTAATATATCACTAAGAGAGTAAAAAGGCAAGTCACAGACTGGGATAAAACACTTGCAGTATCTGATAAATAATTATCCAGAGTATATAGAAAACACCTGCAAATCAATGAGAGACACACAATATAGAAAAAAATGGACAAAATTCTTGAACAAGCTTTTTGTAAGAGGTCAATATACATGAATAAACATAAATTCATGCTCAACTCCTCCATGATCAGATAACTGAAAATCAGCAATAACAATGCAACTCTACCAAAATGGATTAAAATTTAAGACAAAAAATACCAAGTATGAACAAATATGTGATGCAGTTGGAAACCTTATATACTGCAATTCCATTTCAAGGTTTAAACTCAACAAAAATGGTACGTGTTTACCAAAGGACATATATTTATAAGCATTAGGATTTTCACAGCAGTGCTTTCATAATAGCCAAAAACAGGAAACTATCAAATGTCTATCATCAATGGAATGGCTAAATAATAAACTGTTGAATATTCATACCATAAAACTCTATGTAACATTGAGAATGAACAATCTAAACCACACATGCAATGACATGTTTCAGTCTCACATACATGACCCTGAGTGACAGAGCTATGGAAAAAAAAAAGGACATAATGCAGATTGCATTTACATAAAACTCAAAATCAGGCAAGACTAGTCTACCATAAGAGAATAAGTGTTTTCCCTTACAAGAGGTAATGTCTGAATGGAGGCAGGGATAAAGGGGTCGATGGAGGGGAAGAGGGGATGCTTATGAAGGCCCATAAATGTTCTGTTTCTTGATTTTAATGCGGCTTACACAGTATGTTCAACTTGTGAAAACATGTTTCATTTGTATAAAATACACTTATTAGTCCACTGTGTACATGCTATAATTCAATAAAAAATTAATAAAAGGGGGGCTTCCCTGGTGGCGCAGTGGTTGAGAGTCCGCCTGCCGATGCAGGGGACGCGGGTTCGTGCCCCTGTCCGGGAGGATCCCACATGCCGCGGAGCGGCTGGGCCCGTGAGCCATGGCCGCTGGGCCTGCGCGTCCAGAGCCTGTGCTCCGCAACGGGAGAGGCCACAACAGTGAGAGGCCCGCGTAATGCAAAAAAAAAAAAAAAAAAAAAAAAAAAAAAATTAATAAAAGGAAGAATCAGACAGTGTCTGTTTTAATAGGTGAGTTTAATCCATGGACATTAATTATTTGATACTTTAAGATTTATTTATTTAAACTATCTATTATTTTTCCCTCTTTCTGCCTTTATGTGGTTTGAAGTTTCCTAATCCACTTTCTTGTCCTCACTAGTGAAATAATTACACATTTTATTTATACTCTAATTATCATTTGATATTTTACCTTCATATTATTTTTCTTAAAATGTGTAGTCAGAATTTCTATCTTTTACCTGAAGAAGTCAAGAATTTCCACATAGTTTTACTTCCACTTCCTTCTTTTCTCACCTGTCACATAGCTATCATTTGGAATTTTAGTTCCAAATTTTATTTTAAATTGTCAACATTTACCTGGAAGTATACATGAATTTTACTACCGTAACTCAATGTTTCTTCTTACATTTCATTTCTACCTCCTACATTTATTTTCTTATTGCTGAAGCAATATTGTTTTTCACAGAATGTCTATAAATGATCAAATTTCTGATTCTTATAGTTGAAAATGAATATCTCATTCTCCTATTTGAATGATACTTTGATTTTGTATTGGTTCTAGATTTCAAGTTATTGTCCCCCAAAACTTAGATCTTGTTCCACTGCCTTCTTGCATCCAGTTTTACTGATAAGAAACCTAATAAACTAATATGAAAATGATTATCATGCCTGTGTAGCTAATCAGGTTTCTCCCACGCCCACCTTTGGGGTCTTCAGTTTTTTCTCTCTGCAGTTTCCATACGTTGACTCTAGACGAGAGGTTATTTTTAGAATTTTTGCTGCCAGACACAGGTAACTCTTTCAATTTGAAAACTCCTATTTTGCTTTAGAAGTTATCTTCTGTTTGTATTTTGGATATTTTCTCTCTTCCATACTCACTACATTAGACAAATTATTAAACCTCATGTCTTTATCTTACATATTTTATGCATATTGCTCTTCATCTATTGCTCTGCATCCGGGTAATTCTTTACTCTTCTTGTTGATGAATGGTCTTTTGAGCTATGTCCTTTGGACTTATCCAACCAGATTTTATGCTTTTCATTTCAACAGTACAGTTTAACTTCTGACTTTAGTTAATCTGTTCAAGTGTCTTGAGTTTTGCTCTGTGGATGTTATATTTATTCTGAAGTCGTGTTGTTCATAGTACAAACTCTGTTAGAAACTTTTTTTTTTTGCAGTACGCGGGCCTCTCACTGTTGTGGCCTCTCCCGTTGCGGAGCACAGGCTCCGGACGTGCAGGCTCAGCAGCCATGGCTCACAGGCCCAGCCGCTCCACGGCATGTGGGATCTTCCCGGACCAGGGCACGAACCCGCGTCCCCTGCATCGGCAGGCGGACTCTCAACCACTGCGCCACCAGGGAAGCCCTGTTAGAAACTTTTTATTCTCTCTCAAATGGTGAGTTTTCCTGAAATATTTGATGACTCCTGGATATGCAGTGTTTTAATAGTAGAAATTGTCCATTAGACGGCTTGCGATTTCTATTTGGGCAACCTGATTGAAAATACATGGAACTTAAGGCTACACTTTACATTCCTGCATATTTAGATTTAAAAAACAAAAAAATCAAGAAGATGTCTTAGTTTCTGGTTTTGTGACTGCAGTGTTCCCCGTTCTTCCCGATCTAACCATCCTCTGGGTGCACTGTCTTCCAATCTGTCTCAAGCTCCCACAGCTGACCTCTCTCTGTTGCTTCTCCCTGGCCTAGGGAAAAACAAGGGGGATGGAGGAACGCTGCCAAACTCCACCCAATAGTGCAGCTGGAAGTCATCAGCCCGCGGACTGGCTCTCTGCACCATCCTGCTCGGAGGTGTTCTATTTTTGGCTGCATTAAGGTTCCATTTAGCTTTCAACTATGATTTACCTCTTCAGTCTGGAATAAACTGCTTACCATCTCTAATTGTGTCTCCTCGATCTTGGCACTGAGGTTTCTCTTTCTGTGTCAGTGTGGTTATGGAATTGATATTTGGTCCTCTTAGTAACGTGTTTAGGGGTGGGGTAGGAGATGCTATAGTAGGACCTCAGTCATCCATTTTGAATTATAAGCCTCAAAACTTTCCAACTTGCCAAAGTTATGAATAAAAAGGTCTTTCGGCTCCACCTTCAGTAGGTGGTGCATCAATTATACTTTTGTTTCTCTTTCACCTATTTTTTAATTGAGGTAAAATTTTGTATATAACATTATGTAAGTTTTGAGTATAAAACATAATTCAACATTTGTATACAATACAAAGTAAAATCATACCGTATTTGTTTTTCTCTGTCTTATTTCACTTAGCCTTATGCCCTCAGGGTTCATCCATATTGTCACAAATGTCAGGATTTAATTCTTTTTATGTTTGAGTAGTATTTCCACTGTGTGTGTGTGTGTATATATATATACATATATATATATATATACACACCACATATTCTTTATCCATTCATCCATTAACAGATGCTTAGGTTGTTACAATACCTTGACAGTTGTAAATAATGCTGTAAATAATGGTGCATATATCTTTTCAAATTAGTGTTTTTATGTCCTTGAGTAAATACCTAGGGAGAGCTGGATCATACAGTGGTACTATTTTAATTTTCTGAGGAATATCTACACTGCTTTCCGTAGTGGCTGTACCAATATATATTCTCACCAACAGTCACTTTTCTCCACAGCCTCTCCAAAACGTGTTTTATTTCTGGTCTTTTTGATAATAGCCATTCTAACAGGTGTGAGGGGATATCTCATTGTGGTTTAGGTTTGCATTTCTCTGATTAGCAATCCTGGGCGTCTTTGCATATCCTGCCCCTTTCTTTCTCTCATCTCCTCCCGGGACCCTCTAACGAGAAAGTTATTCTGTGTGATGTTGTTCCATAAGTCCCTTAAGCTGTCTTTACTTTGTAAAATTCTTTTCTTTTTGCTGCTCTGTTTGGGCAAGTTCCACTGCCTTGTCTTCCAGGTTGCTGGTTTTCCTTCTGCTTCATGTAGCCCGTTGTCAAAATCCTCCAGTTCAGTTATTGTATTCGTCAGCTCGGTGACTTCTGTTGGGTCCTCTCGTATTTTCTAACTCTTTGTTGAGGTTCTGTGTTCACTCTTTCTTCTCCCGAGTTCAATGAGCATTTTTATGACCACTACTTTGAACGCTTTGTCAGGTAGATTACTTATCTCCGTTTCTTTAAGGTATTTATCTGAGGTTCTGTCTTCTTTAAAATGGACCGTATTTGTTTCCTCATTTTGTTCCACTTTGTGTTTGTTTCTATATGTTAGGTGGAGAAGTTAGCTCTCCCAGTCTTGAAGGAGGAGTCCTGTGTTGGAGATGAACCTGATTATTCAACCTGGCTCTAGCTCTTGGCTGTTTCTTAAACCTTTGTGACTATCAAAGTAGCCTGGTGTATTCTTGGTAGGACCCCATTGCTGAGGGTGTGCCACGACCTGTCAGTGTTCCACAGGGAGGTACCTAGATTCAGATTGACTGGAAGCCGGCTTCTAGGCAGCAGCTTTTAAAGTATGCTAATACATCTAACACTGTGGTCCCGCAATAGTAAATCCTGCTGGCCTCCAGACCATGAAACCTGGAGGTTTTCGACTAGGTGACAATTGCAAAAATTGGGGTTAATA
This sequence comes from Mesoplodon mirus, assembly GCF_964341445.2. Taxonomy (NCBI): domain Eukaryota; kingdom Metazoa; phylum Chordata; class Mammalia; order Artiodactyla; family Ziphiidae; genus Mesoplodon; species Mesoplodon mirus. The sequence goes on along the minus strand of NC_138978.1, from coordinate 185,062,400 downwards.
GGCTCCTTCCTGGGGGTTACCAGAGAACTGTGGTGAGGCCAAGGGAGGCTGCAAGGATGGTGTCTTCCTGCCTGGGTTCTCTGAAGGGGCCTCAGTCGCCTCTAGATTTGGGGTAAACCCGAGGCCTGTCCCTCAGGTTGAAGCTCTAGGTCAAGGAGATGGGCCTTTTTCCCAGGCTACTGGGGTGCGTTTGGGTCTGCTGCCTGTGCAGTGCCCTGGCTGTGACAACACATCCATATCTGTCCTTCTGCTTGCTCGTCCTGGGGGCTCCAGGAACACAGCCCTCTGGCCACCAGAGCCAGGCAGCTGAGGGATGTTCCCTGGGTGGCATGCACTCACCCCCCAGCTTTAGCAATGCAGGTGAATAGCAAGGGGCGGGGTGGACACACTCAGGGTTTTAGCCCAGCAGGGTGAGAGCACTAGGCTGGGGTATGCCCGTAACTTCAGCCCCGCAGGAGCAGGGTGCTGGGGTGGGGTGCTCCTGGCTTCAGCAAAGCTGTGTCTGCCCTCTCCTGTCTGCCCAAGCAAGGCATAGGGAGAAGGCAAAAACAGCTCGCCAGCACCTCCATCCCCAAAGTCCCAACTTGTCCTTGCCCCTCTGGCAGATACTTCAAGATTAGCAAATGAATCTCTTTCACAGAGTCCTGGCACTTCTCTAACTGCTGCTTTTGTGCAGGGACCCAAGACTAGGGAGACCCCAAGCAAGCCCCTCAAAAAGGAGTAGCTCAGATCCCTGCAGGACCCTGGGTCCCCTAGATTTCAGCCCCACTGGTCTCCAAAGCCAGATGTTTTGTGGAGGTCTTATCTTTCCAGGGCAAGTCCTAAGCACTGGGGTGTCCAATGTGGGACACAAACCCCTCATTTCTCAGGGGGTAGTCCCAGACCCACGAGATTGCTACCTATTGCGTCTGTGCCGAGAGTGGGATTTTTGGTGAGAACTTGTCTGACTATCCATCTTGATATGGCCTTTTTATTCCTTGCTGAGAAGCTGTTCAACCAATTATCAGGTTTTTTCCAGCAGTAATCGAGTTTTTTCCATCAGTAATTTTTCCTTATGTGACTGTAAATTGGGCGTGTCCATGGGAGGAAGTAAGTTCAGGACATTCCTATGCCATCTTGGACTGGCCCCGCAGTTATACTTTTACCTATTCTTGAGGTTAATGACTTCAGAATTTTTAGAATCATTGTTTCTTTTATTTGCACTGAAATCCTCTCTCAGACTAATTTTACTGTCTTATATCCAAATTTAGAATTTGACTTCACTCCCTGTTTAGTAAATTTCAACACTCTTGTTCTGATCTTTTATGCCACAACTTCCTTATCATTGATTTCTTGATATTGCACCTTCTGTCACATAGCAGGTGTCTAGAGTCGTATCTTAAGAGCACCTCTCACATAATACAATGTGAACTGTACCCCCATGGTGTGGTAAAAATCAAACAGCCCTGGCAGGTGTTTTGCAAACTTTGCATAAAGAACATATAACTTCTATTTTCCCTTGAGATTTGTTAACGTAGAAGACAAGTCTACAGTCAAACATCCAGTTCAGTTGCATTCCATATCAGTCAGTAGGCTAACAGAAAGTTTTGAACATTTTCAAAGAATTTTATCAAGTTTGTTCTTAAGCAGTTTATGCCAATTATCTTCTACTGGGCTCTTTAAAAATGAGAAACATCTGCTCTAAGGTAAACAATGATAAAGAACTTTTAAAATGAACAATGAGCATGCCTATTGAGACAAGTGTCTACATCATACAGATACTCTGCCATATCATACAATTCTCCAAATGTATATTCACTATTCAAGATGTGGAAGTCTTGCATTCTATGTAGAAACTATGCAAAATAGGCTGCTACTTAATCAGACTAATTCCAGGGGTTTTTCTCTCTCTTTGGAGTCACAGCTCAATTGCTACATAGTTACAAAATGACACACTGACCTGGTCTAGAATTTATCACTAATTTTTTTCTGGCCTGGGTTAGATAAGAGATTTGAGTACATTGACATCAGAAGAACAATTTACGGGATATAAACACAGGGTTGACCCTTCTGAAATACTGATTAAATCTTGTGGAAAAATGCTTTCTTTCACATTCCCTCCTTCCCAAGTAGTCAAGCTGTTCGCTCATTGTCTCAGGGGAGGCTAAGATAGGGCAGAAAAGGGGCGAGGGTAAAAGAGTTCTCTTTATGATTTTGATTTGAAAAAGCCTAAAGCCCTTAAGGGAACACAGAGTCGTAAGATGTTTGTGGGCAGGGGCCTTGAGAATTATAAATAGCAGGGCTCCCTGTCAGTCTTTCCAGGATACTCCAACCTATGCTACTTTGGACACAGGCTATAGAGCGATGGAGGTACTTGGGAAAGGATGGGAAAAAAGCCATTGATAGCTTGAATATCAGAAAGCTGAATAGGGGGATGGGTCCTGTGCTCTGACTTCCAAGATCATTTTATGGAATCTCAGAGCATGATTCTATGCCCTGTTCCTGGGGAAAGGCATTACCAAATGGTGGGGAGCTCCCCGAGAAGGAAAGGCAACAGTGAGCTTAGCTGGGGCAGGATCAGAAACAACCTCACAATACCACCTGTGGCCTGTAATGGCCCTGAAGCATCAAGCTGTTTCCCACACCCCCCCCCAAAGTCTTGCGCTGAAAGAGGCAGACAGTGATGTCTCAATAACATGCTTGAATCAAGAGCCCAGGAAGAAACTGAATGCTGGCCTTCTCAGTAGACCAGATGCTTCAAGTCTCCTTTCTAGAGCTGCTCCACAAAACCTTAGCTGCATTTTGAGAAAACTTCTTGGGCTGAGTTTTAAGAAAAAAGTATGTTTCTTACTTATCTCACAGAGTTTGATAGTACTACAATGCACTTCCTAAGTATCTGCTTGGTGGCCTCTCAGACTGATTAACACAAGAATAAGGGAAGTTGGGGGGATGAGAATTAATGTTTCATGAGCATTTGTAAGTATTAGAACCTGTGCTAAGTGCTTTGTTTTATTTATCCTAGAAATAAACTATTAGGAGATAGTTTATATAAATGAAATATATAAACTATATTTTTACAAATGAAAAAGTTGAGGCTCACAGAAATAACTTGCACTGTCCAGTAGCACTGTTGAACACTGTCCAGTACTGTCCAGTAATGTTTATATTGGTCATTAGTCAGGTTCCTTTTGCATTCCCCATGCAAACAATTCACATGCCCTCAAGCCCTCCAGCGTCCCCCAATCCCTCTTTCACAACACATGATAAATATGCTCCCATCCCTGCAGACATTCCCTTCTTTTCATCCTTGCGTCTAATTCTCAGGGAGAGGACTGTGTCTTTCCTCTCTACCTCTAAAACTCTCAATTTCTTCTCCTTCAAGATTTTGCTCCTTGAAATATGCTTTAACATGATGGCTTCAACACTTCCTCTGGTACTTTTTTCAACTACAAATATCCTGTTTATATATATATATATTCATTTATTCATTCATTTATATATAATATATAGAGAGAATAGTAACCTTACTCTTGCTGTAAGCTGCTCCATCTCTTCAAACTCGGTGAAAGCAGAGACTATTCTTTGTGTCCTCAGCCCTTTCTCTTTTTCCTGTACCCATTCCATTCCACTGAAGATACCCTCCCTAAATCACTCATCTCCTGTTGGTCAAATACATTAGCTTATGTTCAGTCCTGTTTCTCCTCTGTCAACATCTACCAAGTTCAGTAACATTACCTATTCCTACTTTTAAAAACCCTTTCTTCACCTGACTTCCAGATATCTTCATTTCTGTCTTACATGAATCCTTTTCAGATCTTCGGGCCTTTCCTCCTGCCTTCAAGTATTCTTTTTCCCCTTTTAGGTCTTAGCTGAAAATGAGAATCACCTGGGGTACTTTTTCCCCTTTTAGGGCTTAGCTGCAAATGAGAATCACCTGGGGTACTTTTTCCCCTTTAGGTCTTAGCTGCAAATGAGAATCACCTGGGGTACTTTTTAAACAGGCTGAAGCTGTAGCCCTACCCAAGACCAATGACGTTAGAATCTGAGCTAGAGCCCAGGCATGAGCCTTTTTTAAAGTTCCCAAGATGATTCTAATGCACAGCCAGAATTGGAGACTTACAGGTTTTCCAGAAGCCAGTGATTCTTATATGAATAAGCATCACCTAGGAAGAGCTCTTAAAATGCAATTCCTCAAGGCCTGCTTGCTAGGTATTGTGACTCAGCAGTTTTTGAACGGGGCTTATAGATGGGCATGTTTAACAAGAACACCAGATGATTCTCATCAAGAGTGGTTAAGAATTATTTAAGGGTTTTTCACCCACTCCCTTTCTCTTAGCATGCCTTCTAAACCGCCTTCCAAGCTTCCCGACCTGCATGTCGCAGTTTTAACTTACCATGTGTGAAATAAAACATATTCCCTGCTCCCTGCCATACCGCTCTCAAATCCCATTGCTTGTCGTATATTCCTGTTCTCTGCTGAATGACATAAGTACCTACTGCGTAAAAGCAGAAATCTTTCAGCTAACATCTTCCCTTTTTTCCTAATGTTTCACATCACATTGATCAATACAGCCCCTTGATTCTACTTAAGAAATATCTCCAAAAACCTCTCCTTCCTCCCCACTACATTATGAGGACTTTTCCTAAAATAAATGCTGCTACTTTATGACTTTTTTTCCAACTCAGTATCTCTACATTGTTGCCGGAGTGAATTTTTTTTTTTTTTTTTTTTTTTTTTTTTTTTTGCGGTACGCGGGCCTCTAACCGTTGTGGACTCTCCCGCCGCGGAGCACAGGCTCCGGACGCGCAGGCTCAGCGGCCATGGCTCACGGGCCCAGCCGATCCGCGGCACGCGGGATCCTCCCGGACCGGGGCACAAACCCGCGCCCGCGCATCGGCAGGCGAACTCCCAACCACTGCGCCACCAGGGAAGCCCCAGAGTGAATTTTTTTATTAATAAAATGCACACTAGCAAGTAAAGTAACATTCAATGAAGGGCCTAGGCTATGCCACACACTGTTCTAAGAATTATACCTGTTTAATTCGTTTACTTCTCACATCAGTGCTTTGCCTATATTATCTCCATTTTACAGATGAAAGGTAAATGAGAAGAAACTTGCCTAAGCTTACATACCTCATAAGCGGCAGAGCCGGGATGCAGGTCCAAGCAACTCGAGCTCTTTATCAGTCTAGTGTACGGATGCCTGGTTATGTTGTTCTCCATCTTAAAGATCTTGGCGTCTTCTAAACTGCCTACAAAACAAAGACTCTTTAGCATGGCATACAAGTCCTTTCAGATTATTTCCGCCTCCTAACCCCTCCACCTTATTTACTACCTGTTAGGCTGCACCCCGCAGGCCTGTAAGCGTTGTAGTTGCCCAGCTGTGAGTCCAAAGAGCCAGGAAACAGTGACAGAGAGATACCAAAGGTTTATTGGATGGGGGATCCTACACGTCTGAAGCCAAAGAGTCCCGAAGCAACACTGATGATGGCAGACAGGGTCGCTAATGGGGGGAGGAGTCTACCTACCATTTATAGGGGGAATTGACTTCCAATTGGCTCGTCAGTTACCAGGGAAACCAGCAGCTGGGGGTGGGCAGGGACAAGCACGTAGGCAGTTACTGATTAAGCCCTACAATTAAGAGGATTGGAGAGTCCTGTGAATGAAGCAGGGCCTGGCCGAGCAGGGGCTGCACAGAGAACAAGAACCATCTTGAAAGGCCTGACCATACACTACCCCCCACCTTCTTTGTTCTGTGAGAGTCACACTATTTTCATCCCCAACAAGTCCTCTCAGGCTCAACAATTTTGTTCCATCTGCTCTGCTTATCTTGCCTCTCTGAAACTTCTTCCCACCCTCCATCTGACCAGGCAATGCTGACTCATCCTTTCAAAAATAATTTCAAATATTACTGATGCTGTAAAAATGTTGCAGATGCTTTCAGCAAACAGCTCTCAGCTTATTTTGTATCATCACTCTTTGAACTTTTTATAGACAATGCGTATTATTTATTTTAGTAGGCAAAATTTCCTGGAATAGAGTCTGTATTCATTTCCTAGAGTTACTACAACAAATTAACACAAACGTGGGGTCTTTAAACACTAAAAATGTATTCTCTTACACTTTTGGAAGCCAGGAGTCTGAAATGAAGATGTCAGTAGGGCCATGCTCCCTCAGAAGGTTCTGGAGAGAATTTATGTCACATAGTTGGAACCATTCAGGGTGTAGCATTTTCAGATTAGCTTCTTAAACTTAGTAATATGTACTGAATGTTCCTCCATGCTTTTCATGGTTTGATAGCTCATTTCTTTTAGACACTGAATAATGTTCCATTGCCTGGCTGTACCATGGTTTATTTGTATATGCACATACTAAACTGTGCTTCCAAGTTTTGGCAATTATAAGTAAAGCTGACATAACCATCTATGTGCAGGTTTTTGGGTGGACATAAATATTCAACTCATTTTGGTAGATACCAAGGAGCATGATTTTTGAATTATATGGTAAGAATATGCTTCGTCTTATTTCTTTTAAAAAAAAAGGCAAATTATCTTTCAAAGTGTCTCTACCATCTTGCATACCCACCAACAATGTGTGACCGTTCCTGTTGTCCACTCCAATCATGAGGCAACAGTTTGCCATTTCATCCCTTCTATTATGGACCCAAGAAGAGTTCTTGATTTTTCAGTCTGTTGAGCTTTTCACTGGTCGTCAGGATGGAGGGGCAAATTCCAAGCTCCTTACACGCAAAACCAGAAACTGGAAGTCCGATCCAATTTCTAATAAATATTTCAACAAAGAAAATATACAGATGGTAAACAAGGGTAGGAAAAGATGTTACATCATTAGTCATTAGGAAAAATACAACGTAAAATCACAGTAAGACACTGCTACACCCCTATAAGAATGGTTAAAATTTCAAAGATAGACAATACTAAGTGCTGATGAGGTGGAACAATGGGGACTCATCGAAAATGGTGCAGCCACTTTTGAAAACAGTTTGTCAGCTTCTAATAAAGGTAAATACACACCACGCAACTCAGCAATCTCACTTTTAGGTATTTACTTAAAAGAAATGAAACATATGTCCATACAAAACCTGTACACAAATGTTAATAGCAGCTTTATTCATAGTAACCCAGAACTGGAAACAACCCAAGTATCCATCAAGTGGTGAATGAATAAGTAAATGGTGGAGTATCAGCAATGGAAGGGCACAAACTGCTAATACCTGCAACGTGGATAAATCTAAAAATCATTGTTCTAAGCGAAAGAATCCAGAAACAAAATATTAAAATTAGATTATTTCATTATTATGATATTCTGGAAAAGGCAAAACTAGAGAGGCAGAAATCAATCTGATGACCACTGATTGTGTGTGAGGGAAAGGGATTAATTGCAAGGGGCATGAGGGCACTTATTGAAGTCACAGAAATATTCAGATCTACATGTCAATTGGAATAAATGTTACATGATTGTGAAGACTTGTTAAAACGTGGACTGTACATTTCAAAAGAACAAATTTTACTATATGTAAATTATAACAATAAAGTGGACTCAAAACAATAAATAAGTATATAAATGACAAGGTAATTTCGTGGCTAAGTGCTAGTTTCAAATTCTCCCTCTTGCAGTCAATACCTGTATAACCTTGAGCAAAGTCACCAAGGCTTTGTTTCTTCATATGTAAAACTGGAACAATAATAGCAATACCTACTGTTTAGAGTTGCCGGGAGGACAAACTGAGATCATGCATGTGAAAGTATTAGCACTGGGCCTGGCACATAGTAGGTGTTCATCAGAATCAGCTATTATTATTACTTAATGCATATATGTGGAATCTAGAAAAACGGTACAGATGAACCTATTTGCAAAGCAGAAATAGAGACACAAATGTAAAGAACAAGTGTACGGACACCAAGGGGAGAAGGGGGGAGGGTGGGATGAACTGGGAGATTGGGATTGACATACATACAGTACTATGTTTAAAATAAATAACTAATGAGAACCTACTGTAGAGCACAGGGAACTCTACTCAATGCTCTGTGGTGACCTACATGGGAAGGAAATCCAAAAAAAGAGGGGATATATGTATACATATAGCTGACTCACTTCTCTGTACAGCAAAAAATAACAACACTGTAAAGCAACTGTACCCCAATTTTAAAAAATCAAATCAAATTTTAAAAATCCCAAGTTATATAAATAAAATATAAAATTATGGGAAAAAAAGGCTTCCAAGAAAAATGAAAGCGCTGGCTCTGAGCTACAGCGATTACGAGGCTTCTAGCGTAGTAGGGGTCCCCCTTGGCTTCACTCTTTCTCATTCTACAATAAAGCAAAACTCTTCTCAGCAACTCACTAACTGTTGGAAATTGATCTTCCACCAACTCAGTGACATAAACATTACTTCCTCTGAGGCTGTTTGTTGACCTTGTAGCCATCTTCGCTGGCCATCTCATCTCTTCTAGCTGAAGCCCCTGCTGTTATTCAATTAAGCCTCGATTCCAGACCAGAGGCTCCCGGACAGAGAGTCCCCAGCCCAGATCTCCTGTGGGCACAGCACACAGCTTACACAGGCAGAGCAGAGCGACTAACAGTTGGATTTAGAGCTTTCTGGTTCACCCTGCACCGCGGGCAAAAATCAGTATTCCTTTGGGTTTTCACAGTGTCTGGATGCAGTGAGTCATTTAGTCCCATAAGGTAAATAACATCGCATTTTCAATGGAACTCATTAAATACATTCATAAAAACAATTAAGATATTTCAGGAACACCACAAAGCATTTATGCAACTCATAAAAAAATACTGTTTTACTGATTCCCAGCCTTCACACACAGCTCTGAGATGGCACATTTATCCTTGGCCTATTGATTAAAGAAATATGACATGTTGCAACCAAATTTTGGCAGGTTTCTAAATATTTTGTGAGCATTATAGATACTTTTTAAAATATGAGTTTTGTGAGACAATCTCCATAACCAACATTATATCTTCTAGAATTGTTCAACGATTTATGGAGGAAAAACAAGTTAAAATATAGGGTGCTGTGGTTGCATGTTTAAAAGAGAACCACCAGGAAGGAATCCGAGTGATTGTAAAAACTGTTTCCTAAAATCATACAAGTTATTAAAAGTACACATAGGCCAATGTTCCTATGGATTCACTGTCTTCTCTAAAATACACAGGCAGAAATACTTCCTCCTCTGTTTCCATGGCATTTGGAGAAGCTTCTTACATATCACCTCATAGTGAATCCAGGAGCAACTGCTGCTACAGGTCTTGTAAGACACTGGGTGTTAGGGGACAGGACAGTATAGCAGGGGATGGGGGTCAGACTCGCAAGTCCAACAACCTTGACTCCTGATCTCAGCTGTGCTGTTTATTAGACGTAGATCCTTGAGCAAGTTACTTAACCTTTCCGTCCTTCCATGTTTTCACAGTTGTTGGGAGAATCAATTGAGAAATATAAGTGCCCAGTAAATGGTGACTACAGATGACATGGTTGAAAAGGTGCTATTATCTTTGGGGCATTTGACCTTGTAAATGACTTTGTTTTCCTCTTTACTTTGGCCTCTGGGAAGCTTACAGAACAAATTTTCTGACCATCTCTAGTGATCACAACGGGATGGACCCACATGGTCTACATTTCTGGGTGCAATTTTTGCTCTGGTTTTATTTGTTATTATTTTACTGCTCATATTTTTCTTTCTCCTCGACTATCTCAGTTATCTATGTTTACTTTTGCAAAAGTGTGTGTGTGTGTGTGTGTGTGTGCATTATATCAAATCTTCTGTGGAATAAATAAGAATGCAAGTGAATAAATAAATACATTTTAAAAATTCTATCTGGTCTAAATAATTATGGTTATCTAATGATATCTTATTGTTTTGTGTTGCCTCCACAGTGGACTGTGAACTAAGAATCCAAACTCCTCAAGGGACATATCTTACTATTGTATTCGTCATCCCTATCACAGTTCTAAAACACAGAAGAGACTCAATGATTGCTAAATGAAGGAGTATATTTCTCACTGTTTTGTGTATTACTTTGTCTTGACCCGTAAGGAGCCTGCTCAAATTTTAGAACAAGACAAGAAAAATCGCATGAACTTTACCTAAAAACTATGAGAGCATGTAGTCTTCACATTAAGGTTGATTCAGGTTCAAGTAAACCAGACATTCACAGGGTCCATGGGAAGCAAATCCAGGATTATTACTCTGTACCCTGACCACGCAATGATCTTTCCTTCCATATTTCAGCATCTTAACTCTAAGCTCATGAATAGGGTAATATATATTCTGATTTTAAAGAAAAGAGTAACATCATCTTTTTAATCAGTCTCAGCAAGTAAATAATGAATAAAAATAGACGGGGATAGTGAGGCTGGAGAAACTTGGACATTTAGTTCTCATTTCATAAACAAGCTCAAAATTCAGCTAAGGCTTTTAATAGCATTTAAATAGCTATCATGTGTCTCGGGAAGGGATAATAAATGAATGGTGTAAGCAGCAGCTGGATTTATATATACATTAATGTCCTAATTTATAAAAACCAATTTGTGTGCTAAGGGAAAAAAGAAGCCCAATGCATTTCTTAATTTGTTCCCACGATCTCATTTACCTTATTTGTATTCGTTATTATTTGTAAAATTAATTGATTTCCCTTTTGGGCCACACTTTCCCTGATTTTCTAGAAGGAGCAACAGCTGCTTTCTAGGTCCTGAAAGACACGGTGGGCGGGAGATGACTGAAATGCTGACTAATGACTTTATGCCTGTAAGTGCGGCAATTTCCCCTCAAAGCTCTGTCAAAATGACCTGGAGAACAGCGGCAAAGTGGACCCTGCTATTCACAGCGCCGACTGACAATTTGTGCTAAATTGTATCGAATTTGGAGATCTGGACAAATGCCCGTTTGGGATGAAGTTTGACTCACCTGGTCTCTCTGAGTAGTAGATAACTCCCAAGAGAGAAAACAGTCTTCAAAAAAAGAAAAGTTGAAATTTTCTGATCTCTTGGGATTTGTGTGGATGCCCCCGCTACCTCTCCTCCGCCTCCTTTTCCTTTCTGGAAAATATCTTATGTTCTGACTTAAGTTTGTCACTGTTTTCTCTAGGTTTTGTCTGATCTTAACAGAAAACCTGTGTCATTAGTATTACTTTGAAAGGTAGAACGTGAGGCAAAGTATTCACCTGGTATCAATAAAAAAGATAAAGAGGGCTTCCCTGGTGACACAGTGGTTGAGAGTCCGCCTGCCGATGCAGGGGACACGGGTTCGTGCCCTGGTCCGGGAAGATCCCATGTGACGCGGTGCGGCTGGGCCCGTGAACCATGGCCGCTGGGCCTGCACGTCCGGAGCCTGTGCTCTGCAACGGGAGAGACCACAACAGTGAGAGGCCCGCATACCGCAAAAAAAAAAAAAAAAAGATAAAGATAATATTAACATAAGAGAAAAATGTAGCCTCTTTCTGAAAAATATCACAAAGCACCATCGTATCCGAAATATTCATTAAGCAAAGTTAAATGGCACAATCACATTAAACCAGCTACTGATAGTATTTGAGTATTATGATCAGTGACAATTCCAAACAGACTGAAAAAAGGATTATATTCAGTAACTCCAATACATGACATTACTCAGTGTCCCAATGAACAAGAAATAGCCAGTTGTACTTCTTCCTGGTCCTCTCTTAATTGGCTGTTATTTTTGAGTCTCCCTCTACCATATTTTTAGCTCCTTTTTGGATCTTTCTGTACACTTCATGATCCTCAAAATTCCATCCTCATGTTCTTTTTCCCCTCAAATGTCATTTATAGTCTAATGACGCCCACTGTTATGTCCCGAAAACCCAACATTTACATGTGACTTTCAGACCTATGTCTCTTACAACTTACGGGACATCTCTCCCTAAAAGCTACACAACTTCTTCAAGGGCCACTGGTCTGAATCAATTGCTCAGCCAGTCACCCTTAACTCTCCACTCCCAACAGCCAAATGTCAGCAATTATCTGTTGCTTCTGCTTCATATCTAGCTCTTACTTCAGTACTCTTTTACCTTGGACAAAATTCCCCTTAGAACTTCTCAGCAGCCAAGTGTGTTGCTACTTCAGTGATCTCCCTGACTCTAGTTAATCTCTCAGTTATCCAGCCCACAAATTCTTCCATCTGAGCCATACATCTGGTGTCACCATCCTGTTTAAAATTTTCAGTGACCTCTCCTTGTCTATAAGAGAAACTAACAGCCTCATTATAATATTCATTCCATGTAAGTTGGTGCAGCCACTATGGAAATCAGTATGGAAGTTCCTCAGAACACTGAAAATAGAATTACCATATGATCCAGCAATTCTACCTCTGGGCCTATATCTGGACAAAACAATAATTCAAAAATATACATGCACCCCTATGTTCATAGCAGCACTATTTGCAATAGCCAAAACATAGAAACAACCTAAATGTCCATCAACAGATGAATGGATAAAGAAGGTGTGGTACATATATGCAATGGAATACTACTCAGCCATAAAAAAGAACAAAATAATGCCATTTGCAACGACATGGATGCAACTAGAGATTATCACAGTAAGTGAAGTGAATCAGAAAGAGAAAGACAAATACTATATGATATCACTTATATATGGAATCTAAAATATGGCACAAATGAACCTATCTATGAAACAGAAACAGAATCATGGACATAGAGAACAGACTGGTGGTTGCCAAGGGGGAGGGGGTTGGGGGAGGGATGGAGTGGGGGGTTGAGGTCAGCAGATGTAAGCTTTTATATACAGAATGGATAAACAACAAGGTCCTACTGTATAGCACAGAGAACTGTATCCAATATCCTATGATAAACCATAGTGGAAAAGAATATATAAAAATGAATGTAAATATATGTCTATACATGTATAACTGAGTCAATTTGTTGTACAGTAGTAATTAACACAATGTTGTAAACCAACTACACTTCAATAAAAAGTTTAAAGATATTTTTAAAATATTAAAAAAGAATAACATTCATTCCATCCATCTATCCATTCATCTCACCATTCATTTACTCAAGAAATATTCATTCGACCCCTATTAAAAACCAGGCACTGTTGGTATTGACCGTGCCATAGGGAGTGAAATACAAGTCTGTGCCTTCTCCGAACCCTGGCCTCCATCTTCCAGCCTCATCCCTGTTCTCTCTCCCTACCCTACTTACACCCTACATATTGTGTTCACACCAAATTTCTGTCTCCTAAATATGCTCTGCATTTTGTCCTTCATGTCTCTCACAAAATAGGCTCTCTATTTCAAAATGAACTTTTTTTCCTCTATATTGTGACTTTCTGATAATATTTAAAGACCCAATTCAAGAGTCACCTCTCCTGAGAAACGTTCCCGGTCTGTCCCAGACAGTGTGGACCACTCCCTTAGAGCTACGAACAGGATTTTCTTCCTACGATAGACATTTTTCAATTAGCAAACCTTTCATCAACATCTACAACATAACAAACAGCTATGAGCTAGATGATTGACTGTAGTTTTCTATTTCTTTCTTTTTTTTTTATTCCCAGCATCTTACACAATGCCAACCAAACATATATATGTTGGACCAAAAAAAATTTTTTTCCAGTAATAAATGTAAAATAAACATAAAACGTGAAGTAGTTTGGTCAAATGAATTGTCTAATTCTAATGGTGGAAGAAAAACAAGTTAATCTCAAATAAAGACCTGTCTGTTTTGGATAAGGGAGGAAGAAATGTTGCCTTTTGACCATTCCAACTATTATTTTAATGCTCAGTTAGGAGGTGAATACATGCCTAGATGAAAAACCTGATACAGGTGAATGTATTAAGTGGCTTCAGAACTGGAAGACAGAGGGTTTTACTCACATGTGCAACTTTGAGATGTTCTGGGAAAACAATGAGCTTCCACATAATTTACTCCCAGAAGTTAAGGATTTTAGGAACACCTCTCTAATCACTCTTTAAGATGTAAATGTGCTAAGTGACCCCTTTTGACCACATCAGCAGTAGCTGTCTAATTCTCAGCCTGCCACTTCTTGAAAGAACATTCATTTTTACCAATGGCTTCTCTTCACATAGTTTAGAATAAATATCTCTATGGTCCCCCATTGTAACTCAGGAAACTGACAAGGTACATAATCTTCTCCAACCCAATTTCTCCTTTGCTCCCTACCCCTCCACCCTCAATTCCTTTCTAAGGCACCAAAGTAAAAGCTGACTGATAACATTCTGTGTTCCTCACCAGTAGCTGGTCTATTATGATCCAAAACTGGGCTTCTTCTCACTGCTGGGTGGAAATCCCATGAGCACCTATTGCTACATCATTCAAATACCAGCAGCCAGGGATTCTGAAACAGAGGAATGGAGCAGCAGGAAGAGGCTCTCATGGGGCATTCGTTTCATGCAGATCCATGAAGCCAAAGTCTTCCTGGCTGCTTTTCATGCACTGGTTCATTCTCTGTTAAAAAGATGTGGCATAAGGCTTAGTGGATGTACAAGAACTCAAGCTGTTGGATTGTATAAAAAGGGGGAAGGTATTTTGTCAGCTTTTGAGATTTCCTTTTTCAATGTGACCAGACATTCATATACATTTATAGACTTTCCTTTTAATCAGCAACATGCAAATTGCTTATTCATCTGGCTAGACATAGAGCAGGCACTGTTCATGGAGATAGGGCTACACATTAGAGGCACAATTCTGGTGAAAGGAAATCGTTGTTTAAAAAAAAAAAAAGAAGAGTACTGGAGGTGAGAAGAAATAAGTGTTATAAAAGCAAATACAATCTGGGACCAGGACTCCCAAGGTATAGATCTCGTTTCCAGTTGCCTGGTACAAAGCCAACCAAATTTTTCCTGGTTGTTTTAATAATATTAATACAAATTCCACCATAACATACCATACAACTATTTGATTCCTGAATGTTTCTGTTTGCTGTAATGATGCAGTTTCCCTAACAAAAACCTTTTAGTTGATTATGAGTCATATTTCCATGCTGGTTTATTTTTAACAACAAATTCCGATGTAGTCAGGACTATTTTTCTGGATGACTATGCTGAGTGTCATTCCAGAATCTTTTTGTCAGACTCATCAGTATCATGGTACATATCTGCATGTTTAATGTTGAAGTAACATAATAAAATGTATTTATTTATATACATTTTATATTTCTTATATAATTAAAGAAACTATTTTCATCATATATCTTTCTTTACTCAGTGTTTATCTCTTTAGCATCCATTGAAGCATCAAATTTGTACTTACTCAGTAGTAATATTTTATAAGTAACAGTGAATCTATCTTAACATTTTCACCTCCATACCTACGTCTGAGTGATAGGGAATGGTCACGGAATGATTGAACTTCAGTTTGATCCCAGCTACGTAAGATGACTCTCTTTTCTTCTATTCTTATAACACATGAAAATTTTGAAAAACTATGGCCATAACAGAGTCAACCTCCTTTATTTCACCTTCTGGCATACACCACCTATTACTGTTAGTACCTAATAATCGTCTTCCAAGAGAGGCTACAAACTCCAAAAATTTGTCTGCTTTGTTCATTGCCATATCTCCAATGTCTAGAACAAGGATGGCACAAAGAATTACACAGGCACATCAATAAGTGTTTGAAAAATGACATGAAAAGGAACAATCAGTACATTGTTTAGATATTTCAGCCCTCACTTATGTATTCTTATTTGTGAAAATGTTAGTAGTTAAGTACATTTTGGAATTAAACATTAAATTGCTAATAAAATACATGTAAATAATTGAACAAAAATGTAAATGGAAGGGCAGAATAGAGTCCAGAGCTTCCAGAGAGGAGACAGAACGTGAGTGAGCCATTGAGATCAAGGGTCCTGCAACTCACAGTCAAAGGACACAGCTGGAGAAGGACTTCTATGGGGCAGAGAAGCAGAACCGCAGCCATTCCTCCTTCAGCAATGCAAGGTGCTCCACACTTCTCACACTCATCTTTGAAAGGAAAGGGAAAGAAGAGGAGAAAGTGGGGCTTCCCTGGTGGCGCAGTGGTTGAGAGTCCGCCTGCCGATGCAGGGGACACGGGTTCATGCCCCGGTGCGGGAAGATCCCACATGCCGCAGAGCGGCTGGGCCTGTGAGCCATGGCCGCTGAGCCTGCGCGTCCGGAGCCTGTGCTCCGCAACGGGAGAGGCCACAACAGTGAGAGGCCCGCGTACCACAAAAAAAAAAAAAAGAAGAGGAGAAAGTGGATGAGTGCTCCACTGCCAGTGGCACTGACTTAGATTTGGGAAGTCCGGTTAAGTACCTGTGGTGAGATGATGTTAACACATCTCCCGCCTAGTCCTACACTCTGTCTCACCTAGATCCCCTCTCATTTCAGGAGCACTCAAAGCCAGGGAAACATGGACACCGGATCCTTGGACAAAACCATCATCCTCTTTTCATCCAAAGTGTTTAGCCCGGGTATAAATCCCTTTTCTATAAGGAAAGATTTGTAAGGATGTGCCATCATACAGAACAAAGTTTGTACTGCATTTCTCCCACCTCCAAAGCCCCACTTGCACCTCAAGCTGGGAAAAAACATGATCCTTGTAGGAGGACAGAGGGAGCAGAGTTGAAGGGAGACAAAGAATCCACAGATAAGTTTGATTCCACAAAAGTAGGAAGGCCCTGAAGTCATTAGGTAGAGCCCAATAAAGTGAATGAGGTCCTGGAGCAGCTGAAGCACAAGTCAGGGTGTTAAAGAGGGACAGGTAGAGGAGACATGAGACAATATCCCTCCAACCCTCCCCCTCCACTCCTGCAAATCTCCAGAAGCTTAGAGCGCACAAGATAATCTCCCCAAGTTCCCCATGCCCACAAAAAATTGTTTAAGTGTTGAGATTTGTTCCATGGAAAGAAAGGAAGCCTTGGGTTCAGGACAAGGGAGCCACCAAGTACATAACTGAAGACTAGAGGCCATGCAGAACTGTGCCCATCTTACCTGATGGCATCATGGCTGGACCCTTCTCCATGACGCCATGATGCTATGTGACCCCCAGGAATTGGATGCAACTCGAGGGGGTAAAATGAAGAAAGGACAATTTTTAATTAACTGACTTAAAATCTAGAATGACTGAGAAAAACAGAATGGACTACAACACATTCCCCCATCAGGGAGAATGGGGACTCAACAAAGAGATTTGCGGCATTATGGACAAAGTTTCACAGCACGGCTAGGAAGCATTCACATCTCTTAGCATATATTGTAACTCCATTTGGCAAGCTACATGCTAGGGATGACAAGCATAAGTGTAACTAAGCAATCTTTAAAGTGTCATGAATACCTGAGAAGAAATAAATACAAGTTTAATGCATTTTATCTAAACTGAGGACAACTAAAATAAAGAAGGTGGCAGAATACATTGTAGACAAAGATGTGACCAACAATTTCCTTGAAAATATAGTTGAAACTCATGATTAATATTTTATATCAAATGAAAAGATTATATTACTATTTAAATTTAGCTGTTCCTAACAACACAGTCATCAAGAGGGGAAATGAGATGTTGACCCACTGTACTAGGACATGTATTTTACATTTCTGCACACCGAGCCATTCCCTTACTTTATGAAAAATATTTATTCAGGAGCTGGGTCAATGATTAAGGAGTGCAGGATGATCAGAAAAAAAGTCCAACTTACTGGTCCATAAAGAAGACTTGTACATTACACTGCTTTAATGTAGTAGTTAGTATCATTCTCTTCGTTAGCATTATGGTCATTACATAAGCAGTGTAATATAGTGGTCATTAAAGAAGCAGTGTAATATAGTAACATAATAGTATGTTATGAACAGAGAGTCCGGAGTCAAATCCCAGCTCGTTTGTTTACTAGCTATGTGTCTCTGCAGCAAGTTGTTTACCTTCTTGGTTTACCCATCTGTAAAATGGAGATTTCACTGTCCACACCGCTCGTGGCTGTTAGGAAGACCGAAAGGAGTTTAATGTAACAAAGAACTTGGAACAGAGTCTGGCACACATTACCCTCTAGTAAGGTGTTGACATTTACACGGGTTATTGATGGTAGTGTAAGTGTGCTGACATCTAACCTTAAAATGGCATTTTTACAGTTTATAAACCAGATCGAGGTACATTGATCTATTTTAATCTTCATAAGAGCCCTGAGAAGGAGGTGACATTGATATCCATTTTTAAGAAAGAACACTGAAGTTGGGAGGGATTAAGCAACCACTCTAATGAACAAGGATTTGAACTCCAGGCTCCTGAATCCAAATACAAAGCTGTTGCCAAAACATTTGCGTTCTCAGCTACACTTGACATGAATCATTCTCCTTTTAGGAAAACAAAAATAAAGGTAAGAGGAGCGAACACTCCTTTATCCAGAGACAACATACAGAGTCTGATCACTGATGTTGGCATCAGGGTGGGGAAGGGCCGGGTGCATTGGAGGAAGTGGTGGGTGCCCTGGGTCACTGACAGGAAAGCCCAGTTTGGCGGACGGAGCTCATCCACGGCAGCAGAGCCACTTAAGGAGGCCACCCCTGTGCAGAAGGTATGTTATGCACAAAGTAACCCCACTGCTGTGGATTGAAGGCTGCATAAAGTAAGATCTTGGTGTGGAAAGCCCTTCTCTCCAATCATTGTAAGTGATATTGGATAAAATTTACAATGACCTTATGTTTCAGCTATTAATAGGACCTTAACAGACATCTCACCAAAGAAGAGATACAGATGGCAAATAACCATATGAAAGATGCTCCACATCATACGTCATCAGGGAAATGCAAACTGAAACAACAACGAGATACCGCTACATACCTATTAGAATGGCCAGAACACTGACAACACCAAATGCTGGTGAGGATGTGGAGCAACAGGAACTCTAATGCGTGGCTGGTGGCGATGCAAAATGGCACAGCCACTTTGGAAAACAGTTAGGTGGTTTCTTAAAAAACGAAACATTTTCTTACCATATGACTCAGCAGTCACACTCCTTGGTATTTAGGCAAAGGAGTTGAAAATTTATGTCCACACAAGAACCTGCACACAGATGTTTGTTGCCGCTTTACTTATAATTGCCAAACTTGGAAACATCCTAAGATGTCCTTCAGTAGATGAAGGGATATATGAACAGTGGTACATCCAGAAATGAAATATTACTCAGTGCTAAAAAGAAATAAGCTACCAAGCCACGAAAAGACATGGAGCAACATTAAATACATATTACTAAGTGAAAGAAGCCAATCTGAAAGTGCTACATGCTGTATGATTCCAACTATATGATACCCTGGAAAAGGAAAAACTATGGAGACAATAAAAAGATCAGTCGTTGCCAGGGTTGGTGGGGGAAACATGAATAACCAAAGCACAGGATTTTTAGGGCAGTGAAAATATTGTGTACACTATTATAACCATGGATATATGTAATTATACATTGTTTATATCCATAGCACATAGAACACCAAGAGTGAACCATACAGGTTATTACAGAATATTGAATAGAGTTTCCTGTGCTCTACAGTAGGTGCTTGCTGTTTATTCTATATATAGTAGTGTGTATATGTTAATCCCAAGCTCCTAATTTATCCCTGCCCCCACCTTTCCCCTTTGGTAACCATAAGTTTATTTTTGAAGTCTGTGAGTCTGATTCTGTTTTGTAAATAAGTTCATTTGTAATAATCTATATGGGAAAAGAATCTGAAAAATAATGGATATGTGTATATGTATAACTGAATCACTTTGCTGTACACCTGAAACCAACACGACATTGTAAATCAACTATACTCCAATAGAAAATAAAAGTTAAATTTAAAAAAAGAATGAACCATAATGCAAACTTATGGACTTTGGTTGACTATGATGTATCAATGTAGGCTTATCCTTGGCAAAGAAAATGTAGCATTCTGGTGAGTGATGGCTAGGAGTGTGTAGGCACAGGGGGCACATGGGAAATCCCTGTACCTCCCTTTCAATTTTGTTGAAAACCTAAAACTCCTCTAAAAAAATTAAGTCTTTTTAAAAAACTAAATAAGTAAGGATATATAACAGTATTTTGAATGATGTCCTGAGAAATGTCCGAGGTTAAAAATCAGTCAGTTCAAAGAAATATGGAGGCCAATATTTGCAGAGATTACTCTGGAAGGTAATGGAAATAATCCTCACAATTAGATCATAGAGCCTTTCCACATTAACATAAATGATATTTAAAAATTGAAACATTAAGCCATAGTAAGCATAAGCTCCAATATTAATGGGGCACATAAACAGAAAAAAAATGGTTTTGTGCTATTTAATCTCAAAAATGGTTTAATGACCCTTATCTGATTATGAAAACAGCACAAGCCACTGTATTAGATAAATAGGACATTAAAAATACTGCTAACTGGTAAGCAGCTTGAAAATATACAAACGAAAGTATTTTCAAATCAAATTTAATAGTCACTGAAGGAATATTAAAAGGATGTCCTGGATACGACTGTGACATTGGCAAACATGAACGTGTATAAAGAACGTTGAAGAAAAGCAAGAGAACAACAGCTAGGAAAACAAATGACAGATTGAAAGTTAAGAATTTGGTTAATTTAGTTAAGGCTTGGTTTCTGCTACTCCAGATGCATTAATCCTCAGCCTAATAAGAATGTGGACTAATACAGTATGCTTTCATGCATAATTATACCATCCTAATACAACAAACATGGTCAAATGCTTTTCTCTGGAATTTGGTTTTATGTTGAAAATCAACCCTTCCACTAGTCTAGACAGTGCTTAAGCAAATGTATGTAACACACTGTACTGAAATCTGCCACCATTTTCCTCACCACTCACCTTGACATTCAGGGTCATGATCCCTAATAAATCACCATGTCCTTCAGTATTTGAGTCTTGGTGGGCTTGGCTTGGGATGATTCTCTGGCTCCTCTTCTAAGTGCTCATTCATCTTCCCTGCTCTCTTCTTAACATGTTAGTATAATGAAGAAGGACTTGACTTCACCCCAGAGTCATCTTACTAAGTGTAGGGTCTCCTAGGCTTCAATTCCCTAACTTGAAAACTGGAGATAATAATGATACCTCACGAGTGGGTGTATGATAGGAGGGGTAAGCTTGTGCTTGGTAGGACCAAGAAGCTCAGTAAGCATTACTGTTATGTTCCTCGCACTGTAGCCCTAGCTGCTCACCTTTACTAACTGGCCCCGACCCCAAGGTTTAACCTCCTACTGATGGTCCTCCGGGAACCTCCTCCTTTGGACCACAGTTCATCACACTGCTCTCCTGGTACTACAACAGTGCATCTGAAATATGTATGTTAGGTTCATTGTGGTTGGAAATACAAAAGAGGAATATGTCAGAGGTAGTCCCAAAGAGCCAAGTAATTACCCCAAAACTTTTGTTTCCATCCCAAGAGCAAAATTAGAATTCCTAGACATTCTCAGTGCCATAGTGCTGATATTCCACAGCCAGAAGGGAAATCTGGCTAATGTTAGTTGGTTGGAGACTGTGCCAGCGGGACCAGACACTGGGTTATGAGGTTTTGCGCATTTGGTCCAGCTCTGAGGGTGGATCCCACTGGGAAAAAGATGGTTATAAAGGGAGCTGGAATCAGAAAGGGTCAAGAATCTTCCTACCTGTCATTCAGCGACATGACACTTAGATATATTTCCCCCTGATGCTTACCTCACAGAAACACAGCCGTCTTTTCTCTCCCCATTTATCATGGTCTAACCTTCTGAACTGTAATTTCGAGAAACAGACCAAAAATAACCTCTGTAAATAAAACCTTGTTGGTTTGCTTTGTTTTGTTTTGTTTCTTCAGGGAGCTTAATGTTTGCCTACGTGTCCCCAGATGAGAGAGCCATCTTTAGGAATCCATTTTCCAACTGGAAAATGGGAATGAACCCTAGAAGAGAGAGAAAGGCAGCAAGGTAGCCTAAAAAGGAAACTGGGTGCTAACTCCCAGGTTTGCCTTCACTTCCCTGAGTGCTGGGAACTTCTCCAGCCTTTCCTGCAAGAACCCCAGTTGCACTTTAGACCACATCCAGCAGCGGTGGGTGGCATTTCTTAGAACTTGCACTGTTTCATATGATTACTTTTCCTTAAGAACACCTTAACACCTAACAATACACACAGGTGTTTGCTAGCAGGTACAATGTTATTGAGCATTAACTATCTTGCAGGTAAAATCCTGAAATGAAGAGCATAGGACGAAATAGAGAATGCTATAGAGGCCACTCAATAAATCCTATCATCTGTATATTCCTACACCTATACCATGAAATTATATATACTAAATGCAGCAACCTATAATTTCTAACTGTGAATTTTGTGAATACCGTTTTGGTTTCCTTACTCTGTCTCTGAACTACTCCATAATGTGAATTCATCTGTTTCCTTCATTCTTGTTCAAGTTCTTTTTGGAACACAGCCAGTTACAAAGAAATAACTTTATTTTTCAAATCAGCACTGTCCCCTACACCACCGTTGGCAAACGAGGGAAAGCATCAGATTGTTAAGCAAACAATAATTGGGTGCAAAGCTCAAAAAGATAGGAATGGCTGTTCTCTTACACAGGCAGGGCAGTTGGAAGCTTTCTTTCTTAACTGACAATTACAGATACGGTACCTCAAGAGGGCATGTGAGAAATATCAGTGCTCACTTGACCTACCAAATATATTTGTTTGGGAAAATATAAATGACAAATTGACCTTCAGATTAATGGCTACCATATTGGTAAAGTACAAATCACTTTTAAAAGCCACATGACTTTAGTAAAGAGAAGCTTGCTAACTGCTCTTTAATTAAGTACAGTTAATGACCTTAAGGGGATTAGTAGCTTTGTCTGATAATCAATAAGCATGGCAAGATTGCCGCCTCATAAACTGGGGTGGGAGAACCAAATTAATCTGCAAAGATTAGCTTCCCCCAGTTTCTTTCATTATGAGTTGATTCTATCCAACCCTTAGGAAACTCATACTGCCAGGCAAGAACACACCTGTAATCCATTTGTTCTGAAGACATGTATTTATCTTAGCAAACATGGTTTAAAAAATAGTGCCAGGAATCCAAGTGACAAATAATAGATCTCTTCTTGCAAATCATTGTTTGAATAATGCTCAAATAAAATCCTCTGTGCCCCACTTCATGAGTGATTGGCTAATGGATTTTAACTAGCTGTGCCACTGAGGGGTACAATTTCTTCAGTTATAAAGTGAAGGAGGAGGCCTCGAAGGTCCTTTCCAGTTTCTACATTTTATATTTTGAATAATAATTATAAATTTACTTTGTGAAGTATCCATGTTTTAGTAACCAATCAGTTTTGAGCAATAAGACGTTAACCTTCTGGGCTAAGCCTCATCTTCATTTGCCCCTACACACTCAGCAAAAGCAAGCATGGTGGACCAAGAGAGAATATTTGAAATGCGTTATCAAGGCAAAAACAAAACAAACAAGTTAAGAATGTGTGGTATTTGATGCCATATGGTGCAATGGAGACAGAAGGAGAGGGAGGATGAGGTGGAATTCAGGAATAATAGCTTTGGAGCCACACATGTTTTGTTCAACACTTGATTCTTCTGCTTCTAAGATGCATGCCTTAGACAAATTGTTCTTCCCTTCTCAACTTCAGTAGGGCTTAGAGGGTATATCATCAAACACAGTAAGTTAATATCCTGTGTACATATCATAGTACTTTCCAGATTGTACTTGTCTATTCCTATGCCATTCTCCGATGTTTCTGGGTGATCTGTAGATAAATATCATATGCAATCTATATGATCCAGCAATCCTACTCCTGGGCATATATCTGGAGAAAACCATAATTCAAAAAGATACATGCACCCCAATATTCATTGCAGCTCTATTTACAATGGCTGAGACATGGAAGCAACCTTAATGTCCATCGACAGATGGGTGGATAAAGAAGGTGTGGTACATATATACAATGGAATATTACTCAACCATAAAAAAAGAATGAAATAATGCCATTTGCAGCAACTTGAATGGACCTGGAGATTATCATACTAAGTAAGTCAAACAGAGAAAGACAAATATCATATGATATCACTTATATGTGGAATCTAAAAAATGATACAAATGAACTTATTTACAAAACAGAAACAGACTCACAGACTCAGACAGCAAACGTATGGTTACCAAAGGGGAAAGGTGGTGGGGAGGGATAAATTAAGATATTGGGATTAACATATACACACTACTATATATAAAATAGACAATCAACAAGGACCTACTGTATAGCACAGGGAACTATACTCAGTATTCTGTAATAACCTACATGGGAATAGAATCTGAAAAAGAATGAATATATGTGTATGTATAACCAAATCACTTTGCTGTACACCTGAAACTAACACAACATTGTAAATCAACTATACGCCAATATAAGATAAAAGTTTTAAGAAAAAAGAAAAAAAATTACATGTAGTCTGTATGCAATATAACTCTATCCAATATATAAATTCTATACTTGTCCCTGAGTGCCCATCAGACCTTTTGAAAATAACACTATGCCTTTTTATCTATGGTTTTTAGCTCCACCTGTAGTATCTGGCACACACACATACTGATCAAAATAAAGTACACTTTACAGTAGTTTATTGGTTTTATTCAATTTTAAATCTTCAATATCTGGGCCCCCAATGTTGTGTTGAGGCTACCAGGGCAACCAACCTACTCACTAAAACTAATAAGTAGTATCTGATTTTCTTTAAATATGGCAGTGTTATCAATTTTATGCACAGCAGTTTACTTATACAATAGTTAAGCTCAACTATGTCCCAGGGATTGTGTGAAATGGTTTTAAATATTAAATGATGTTAATCACAAAAATTATATAGCTATGTAATATGTGCAGTCATATTAGAAAGGCTTTTTCTTAAGGTCTTTTCACAGTCACATTTAACTTATTATTATAAACCTGTTGATTATTATCCAAGCAACACTGGTAAGACCTGGTAACCTGGAAGCTGAAATTGTCAGAAAAAGTCATTTTGCCAGCATGAGATAATGTTCTATTTACTAAGAATATTAAGATATGTAATAGAAGCTATATTTGCAGAATAATCTCAAGAACTCCAAAAGCTAAAACATAAAAACAGAAACAAAAAACCCACTGAACTTCTAGTAACACTGCTGATACTACAGAGACCCTTTCTTACAGGTTGGTTATTTAACTTCTTAAGGCTTCATCTTACAAGAGAGCCTTCTAGGTGAGGAAAATGCAAAAAGTTCTTTAGAACAAAGTCCCTGAGCAAGGGAGAAAAGTCTCCTTCACTAGATGTAAAAACTGTTAACATTTCCTATGTTCTAAGAGTAAAAAAAATCCATATATTGTATGGGAATGAAGCCCATTCTGAAATTCTTACATGAGATGCCAGATTTCCAGCTTTGCCACTGAACATTGCTGTCCAGATATTTAGATTCTATTGCAGTCCCATTTTTTTCGCATTTGTGAGAAAGTACACAGAAAGGGCAGCCTGTTTCCAGCAATCTATTAGAGCCTCTGATGCTTACGGGCTATTGGATTGGTCTCGGGAGAGCTCGTGGCTGAGCTTGTGATTCTAAAGCTGGACCTCAGCTTGTTTACCGGTGCCCGAGGGCAGCTCCCCACTTGGAGGTGGTCTGGGACCCCTGCGCTCTGCCCCTGGGGGCATTTTCTGTCGTACCTGTTCTGGTCAGTGAACAGGTCCCACACCACCTACCCACTGCTGGTGCTGGTGGACTGACTGAGTTCCAGGGTGCTGCACTTGGGGATCTGCTCTGCCAATTGACCTTTAAAATGCTGAAATATGTGTGCTTCAGGGGTCACTCAGGAGGTCCTATTCTCAGAACCACGAGCCACCATCATCCTTTAAGTCATCAATTAATCCACAGTGTCATTATAATTGGCAAATACTTTGTTCAGCTGTTTCCCCATGGACATGCCGACCTGAATATCAATAAATTGCAGTAGGTCAGGAGATTTTTTTAATTCCCTTCTTCTGAACAGCCATGGCCATGAAGACAAGTAAACATCAACCTTTCACACTCATAGAAAGTTTTCTCAAAGTCCCTAGCCATGGGATAAAAATCATAACAACTACAAAATCAACCTAAATTTCCACTGTGCCTCTCAGTCAAGCCCTACAAATTCGAGATGTTCAAGAAGTACTGTTACTACTTCTCCAAACTTTCAAGGAGCAGCTAAAAGAAAGGAACGCTGTTGGGTCTAAGATTTTATTCTTCACAGTATTAGGTAGTTAGTCAGACATGGGCAGGTCCCGCCCCATCCTGGACCGGGTCATCTCTCCCTCCCCCAACCTGGACACTGCTGATCAGAACACACCCAGAGAGCCTCTCTTTGCGGTCAAGGACTGCTAAGTTTCCAGCCTTATCAGGACCAAACATGATAAAACCTGCCAGCAGAGGTTGGCATAGTGCACCAAGACCTAAATGGTGACTCAGAGTAAACCGGGCTTCATTATGCCATATTTGTAATACATTAGCACTACCCTTTCTGCCTCCCCTCACCCCTGTGTGTTTCTCTTGGATGCTTATGGGTAAGTGCCCGTGCACAAGGAGAAAAGTTATATAACCTAAAGCTGTCAATCAACTTGTCAGTCAAATGACACAGGACACAGGAAGGGACTTTCCACCACTCTGAAAAACCAACCCCAACCCCATTGCAGGGCTGCTTCTGGTTTCCAGACAGTCTGCTCTCATTCTTTGTTGTTTTTTTTTTTTTTTTTTTTTTTAGTTTTAGAATCTTATTTATTTTTTTATACAGCAGGTTCTTATTAGTTATCCATTTTATACGTATTAGTGTATATATGTCAATCCCAGTCTCGCAATTCATCACACCACCACCTCATCCTTTCTTGAGAGTGTACTTTTGCTTTGCTTAATAAAACTCTTGTTACTTCAAACTGCTCTGTCTCTCATCTGAATTCCCTCCCTCCACAGGACAAGAACGGAGGAAATCACCATTCCACGGGTAACAACAGAACTGAAACAATATAACAGAGCGTTATACAATTGTAAGACAGTATGATAGGGTATAGGCAGCAGTAGTTGTAGTATAAGAAGCAGTGATAGAAATAGTAGAATTCTATTAGATGCTTGTAGACAGTGAAAGAAGGAAAAAGGAGGACAGAACATTCCAGAGTTGATTCGGTTGAAGAGAGGTCGACCTGCTAAGCACCCCTCTTCCTGTCTCACTCAGCACATGGGTCAACCCAAGGTGGAGAAGCCAAGCATTTTAGCATCATCTCCAACGGCCTTGGCTAAAAGGTCACGGGGAGGAAACGTAGAATTGTGAGGAGAGCACAGGTTTTCTACCATGGTCTCTGGCTGAGTCTCCATGGGACCTTGAGCAAGTCCCTTCTCTTCGCCGGGTCCCCATTTCTCTCCCATAAATATCCATCTCACAGGGCTCTTGGAAGACTTATAACTCGTCAACACAAAACACCTAGCATGATGCATAGGTTAGAGTAGTCATGTTTTAAATAGATACTTTATTTTTCAAGAATTAATCATTAAAAAGGCAAATAATTCAGTGGTGCCCGTGCCCATTCATCCAGATTTAACTTATTCGTATGAAGGAAGGCCCAATGAGACCCAAATGGAGAGCAAAGAAGGTTCAGAGAACAAACTTTGTCCCCTGGGGGCCACTCGGGAGAGGACATTGTGGAGATCAGAGGAGCAGCAGATTACAGTGGGGCAAACAGTGAAGATGCTCGAAAGGACTGTGAGATTACAGTGGGGCAAGCAGTGAAGATGCTCGAAAGGACTGTTCCAAGGCATCCAAGAGTTTCTTTTACAGTTCTGCTCTGGTCTAGCCCTAAGCCCAGACAAAGATATGTAATCAGAGAGCAATTAAGTGTTATTAACATCAAATTGCAATTTTTACTTTGCAATAGTCAAGTTTTCATTTCTGTGTCTTTCTTGCAGGAAACATTTTCCTCAGCATTTTCTCAAATTGAGATGGTTCTTTTTTTCTCACAATGATGTTGGGGGTTTCAATGATGGGAGACGTGACCCAGGGCTCATCAGAAGTATAGCCCTGGTTTCTATGTTGCTGTTGGACATATTGATAAACAGCTCTGGAATCAGGTTGCAGATATCTTGTGCCACAGATTATGAACTGGGGGCCAGGCTTGTGAAACTCTCTGCAAAGAGCACTCTTTTTACGTTTTTATTGCCTACAAAATGCCAGGAGAGTTTCCAAGTAAGAGCAATCACTGTTAAAGAAAATAGGACATAAAATAAACTGTTATTACCTGCAAAACAGCTGTATTTCCTTTTCTTCCCAGAGAAGCACATAAACCCTCTGTATACTCTGACATGAAGAAATGTAATAGAACTTTTATTTCTGTAAACACTAGATATTTGTTCTTTGATAGGTAACATTGGGGGAAAATTTTATCAGCTGTTCCATGATCACAGAATTAAAGAAGGGATCTCACAAACGGATCTGGCCCATTCTTGGTCCAGGACAGGATGCTGTCAAGGTTAAGAGCGCATGTATTGCAGCAGGACAGACTGACGTCCGATCCTGGCTCTGTTTCTTGGTGTATATGGGACATGAGGAAAGTTATTTCAGCTCTTCAAGTTTCACTTTCCTCATTGCAAAGTGGGGAAAATAATAGCATCTACCTCATAGGTCTTGAGTATTAAATGAAACAAAATATGTAAAGTGTTAAACATAACACTTGACCCGTTGGAAACACCCAAGAAAATGGTAGCTCTTATGCCAAAACTGTCCCTAGAAAATAGTTGTTTGTTGTAATTTTATAATATATAAATAGGGCACCTAAAGTATAATTTAAGGAAATGAGAATATTTTTAATTGCATACTTTCTTTTCCTTTCATTTAAATCCATTGCCTTTCCTGCTTGTTTTCTTTGAATACAATGGATGATTTCTCAGCACCTATCTTATAACCGCACTCTTCACTGGTCTAGAATTATGATTTTACAGCTGCGAGAGGTCTCATATATAATTTAATGCAACTCCCTTGTTTTCTAGATAAGGGAACAAAGCGTTAAAAAGATGACAAGACTTGCACAAATTCATAGGTATAATCTTCAACAAAACTCCAGCTATTATGGGCCTCTCCCAATGCTCCTTCCAAGTAAAATTCTAAATTTGAAGTTAACTCTCGTCCTCTCCAGCTCTTGATCCCTGTCATGAGTTCTTCCAACTGTTCTTTATTGTCATTCTATTCTTTTTATGATACTTCCTAAGCACCTTCCAGGTCCTCTGAACTTTTTTTACAATTTGAAGATTCCAAGCTATATGCATTACCCTACTGGTGTCTAATTACAGACAAGGGTTACCAAAGGATTGTTCCCTGACCCCTGGTTTTTGGTACTGCCCCTGGAAGAACTTTCTCTGAGCATCCCTGGTAAAGGTCATCCTCTCTTTTGACCTCTCATAGGTCCAGATATGTGTGCGTTTGCTCCTTCCTGGATTCTAAGTCCTTGCACAGAGGGACTCTAGCTCCCCACACAGATTACCCGATAGATCTCCGAGGAAGAATCACAGAATTCCTCTTTCTTTTCTGTGGCAGAGCAACTCCCAGAGTTAGATCAAGGCACGCCAAGGGCGGCCTCTGACTTCTGGGAAGTAAAGCAAAAGGCAGGAGAACTTGAGTTCGGGGTCTTCCTCCCATCTAACCGCTAACCAGTTGTAAATGATCATATCAGACTGTCCTGTTGTTATTCTTATTTGTCACTGTCAACTTTTCTCAGTAGAATTGTCTTCACAGCCCATGGATACAAATATTCAACTACATAATTTGGTATAAAGAGGATTCCACTGACATTCTGATTTAGTTTCCAGCCCCCTTTTCTTGTAACTAAACTTTAATTCTACCTCCTTCTGATGAAGGCATAGAAGTGTGGATTTGGTATGAAACTTTTCGTACATCAGCTACACATCCTTAAAAACAAGAACACTAGGGCTTCCCTGGTGGCGCAGTGGTTGAGAGTCCGCCTGCCGATGTAGGGGAAACGGGTTTGTGCCCCGGTCCGGGAAGATCCCACATGCCGCGGAGCGGCTGGGCCCGTGAGCCATGGCCGCTGAGCCTGCGCGTCCGGAGCCTGTGCTCCACAACGGGAGAGGCCACAACAGTGAGAGGCCTGCGTACCGCAAAAAAAAAAAAAACAAAAAAACAAACCAAGGATACTAAATTTGGAAAGCTGCTTTCTGCATAACTTGATTAAATCTAGTTCAAAGTAGTAATTTACTCTGTCTCCAATCCCATCGGGTAGGTTTGCAGGGTGTGTACGGAAGACTAAATGATGACAGAATTGCTTTCAAGAAAAATACTTCTACTTTTTAACCTGGGTTAAATGAATATAAACCTTACACTGAAGAGGGGAGGTGGCAGCCAAAGGGATGAGCACCAATTCCCCATCCAGAAAAAGCATCTGGCACAAGGAAAACAGTAGCAAGTCCAGATGGTACCCAGCTCTGACACAAGCCAGGGAATGCTCTATGGACAGAAGTGCCATATAGATTGTGTGTGAGGAAGCACAAAATACAGTCTTAAAAAATTAAAAATGGGAACTTTCATGGTTGGGTAGGGGGAGAGAATGCGAGTTTAGTCAATATCCTAATAATAAGGACTGCTTTATAAGACCTTCTCTTATTACTTTATGTCTCTACCTCTCCTTTAAAGTGTATTTTAAGGTATATGGCAGTTTTACGCTGGGCAATCACACTGTGGGGGGGGGGGGGGCGGTGGCCAATGCTGCCCGGGGTTGAAAAAACCAGTTGGAAAGGCGAACATCCATGGTGCCCAACTGGTGTGCGTGCTGTCTAATGTGGTCTAAGGTCGGCAATTGGCCTTTTGTTGTTATCATCCAGCAGGCATTTGGTGCACAAATGCCTGTTTTAAGATCTGCTGAACCAGACATAGGAAACAAATTTATGGCTACCAAAGGGGGAAGCAGGGGAGGGCTAAATTAGGAGTTTGGGATTAACAGATACACACTACTATATATAAAATAGATAAATGACAAGGACTGACTATATAGCAGAGGGAACCATCCTCAATATTTATAATAACCTATAAGGGAAAAGAATCTGGGAAAGAATATATATAAAAGAAAAAAATATATATATATATAAATAGAATCACTGTGCTATACACCTGACATTAACACAACATTGTAAATCAACTATACTTCAGCAAAATAAAAAAAATTTTTTTTAATATCTGCTGAACCAGTTGATTTCCCCTGCCTTCACTCTCTCCTCAGAGAAGCTAAAGGCTAGTTATTCTCAGTTCAAATATTTCTCGTTTAGGGAGGCCTTCTTCAACCAAGAGAGCCTGGATTAGGGCTCTCATCCCACACTCCTTAGCAGCCAGGACTTTTTGTAAGGACTCACCACAGTTGTGGTCATTGGCTCAAAGCTTGTTCTCCCTCTAACGCCGAACTATAGGAATGCATGGAATATGCCTGTGTTCACATTCACCCAGCTCATGACTGACTCTGAGTCTACACATCTTCGGTCAGTGTAACAGACGTTGTCCTAAGCACGTGTCATGAAGCGACGAGCAAGACATACAAAGCTTGGCTTCATGGAGCTTCCTTTCTATGAGGGGAGACAAGCAACATGCATGAAAGAGATGAGCACCGCTCTCTAGAAAGAAACGTTTGGTGGTGCTGACTGCTCTGGAAGAAAATTAAGCAGGAAAAGGGGAGAGTGAGGCTGAGGAAGGCATTTTGAGTTTTAAATAAAGTGATTGGAAAAGCCTCACTGAGATCTTGAAGGAAGATCTAAAGAAGGTGACGGAGCAATGATATGCATCAGAAAGGTGTTTATTTGTTGAGGGAACTAGTAAGTGAAAGGAAGAGGGAAAGAAGGACACAGTCGCTGGTCTAGGGCTTCGTCAGCCACGTGGTTCCAGCCTCTGTGCCCAGTAGCACTCTGCTAGGTTAAAAATGATCCACAGGGCCTCCCTGGTGGCGCAGTGGTTGAGAGTCCGCCTGCCGATGCAGGGGATACGGGTTCGTGCCCCGGTCTGGGAGGATCCCATATGCCGCGGAGCGGCTGGGCCCGTGAGCCATGGCCGCTGGGCCTGCGCATCCGGAGCCTGTGCTCCGCAACGGGAGAGGCCACAACAGTGAGAGGCCCGCATACCGCAAAAAAAAAAAAAAAAAAATGATCCACAACAAAATCCAAGAAAGGAGTTCTGGAATTGAGTTCTTTGCTTTCTAGTTTGAATTACATAACAGAAAAGAAAAACTAGATAATGTGGTTCAGATCAAGAAGTCAAGGAAAGTAAGGGTGAAGGTTAGCCAAGGGCCAACTTCCTGGAGAAGAGGAGGAAAAAACCAGCATGAGCAGAGGTGGGAAAGAAGAAAGGAACCCAGTGCACTGGCGGCATGGAAAGATCCAGGTTGGGGGGGGTTTGATTTCTGGAGCGTTTGGAGATGAGGCTGGTTTGAAAGGTAGTTCAGGGAGAAAGTCATTAATGCCTAAGAAAGAAATTTTGTGCCTGATGTGACAGACAGTTGTAATCAGCAGATTTGATGATGCCTGATCTGAGACCCAAGGTCGGTTGGCAAAGGAGGAGAGAGGAAATGGAAGTTGATTAGTGCAAGGTAGCATCATTTAAAGCATGGAATGTTGCAGGCGTGGCACTAAGAGGGGAGAGATGAAATAAAGAAGAAAAAGCGAGTCACTAACTGCAGGACATTGGGAAAGACTCACAGCCTCTCAGCCAGCTTTCATCTGGAACAGAAATGAATTGGGCCAGATAATCTTCACAGTGACTTCCAGCTTTATTTGGCTATGACTTTGTTTATATTATAAAGTGATAGTATAAAGAAAGGTATCCCCATTCTGGATTGACTGGGCTACGATACTGCCTCATTCCATGGTTCTACTGTTACCTATTGTGGATGTACCTAGAGCCCCATGCCAAAGTATTTGTTGGAAATTTCACTTAGAAAATCTTGTTCCTTAGAAAAACTAAAAATAGGGTCACCATATGTTCCAGCAATCCCACTCCTGGGCATATATCCGGAGAAAACTCTAATTTGAAAATATACATGCACCCCAGTGTTTACGGCAGCAAGACCTGAAAACAACCCAAGTGCTCATCAGTAGATGATTGGTTTAAGAAGATGGGATATAAATACACAATGGAATATTACACAGCCATAAAAAATGAAGTAATACCAGTTGCAGCAACATGGATTATCATCCTAAGTGAAGTAAGTCAGACAAAGACAAATATCATATGATATCACTTATATGTGGAATCTAAAAAAAAATAAAAGATACAAATGAACTTATTTACAAAACAGAAACAGACTCACAGACTTAGAAAACAAACTTATGGTTACCAAAGGGGATACGGGTGGGTGAGGGGGAGGGATAAATTGGGAGTTTGGGATTAGCAGATACACACTACTATATATAAAATAGATGAACAACAAGGACCTACTTTATACCACAGGGAACTGTATTCAATATCTTGTAATAACCTATAATGGAAAAAAATCTGAAAAAGAATATATGTATATATATGTATGTGTATATATATGTAACTGAATCATTTTGCTGTACATCAACTATACTTCAATTACAAAAAAGAAAGTCTCCAGGATTCTTCTAAAAGTCACATTCAAATTGCTTTGCAAAACACAAAAATTCATGTGTGAAATACTGCAAACCTTCGGAAATAATTTCTTTTAGTCTATGGCCATTATGTAGAATAAAAGAAATTATTCAAAAGTAACCAAAACATATAAGTAGAAAGAGAGAGAACTACCACCACTGGCAAATATTTAGGTCTAACACTTAACCACGTATGAAACCACAAAACGAGGCAGATGCTAACTGGAAGAGCCATAGATCATTTAAAAGACAGCAGCAGGGCCTCCCTGGTGGCGCAGTGGTTGAGAGTCCGCCTGCCGATGCAGGGGATACGGGTTCGTGCCCCGGTCTGGGAGGATCCCATATGCCGCGGAGCGGCTGGGCCCGTGAGCCATGGCCGCTGGGCCTGCGCATCCGGAGCCTGTGCTCCGCAACGGGGGAGGCCACAACAGTGAGAGGCCCGCATACCGCAAAAAAAAAAAAAAAAAAAAAAAAAAAAAAAAAAAGACAGCAGCACACAAGCAACCCCATCCCCTGAAGTCAGGAATTCTCTGTTTTCCTTTCTCTCAGCTTCATTGATTTTGACCTAAGTCATATGGGACCTAAGAGAATTTGGTGAGGGGATTGACAAATGTTTCTACAGAGTGAGGAAATCTCAGGCAAAAATTTTATATAGGCAAGTAAAGTGAAATTTATTAAGATGTTAATTTTGTGACTCCCTTTACCTCAGTTTGACCCTGCATAGGTTATTCTGGATTCATACCCTAAATCAATAGTTTTGTTCTGTTTCAATCTTCCCACATGGTGGGGTAAAAGAATTCTTCCAAAGAAATTTAACAATTAATTTTGTGATTTTATTTTCGTAAAACCCCAACACATTTACGACTAAGCCCGCTTTGGTACATCTGGATGCCCACCAAGCGCCGCCGTAATCTCAGTGCCCGTCTGTGTGTGTGTCCACAATTACTTTGGCATCAAATTGTTGCAGACACACAAGAAAAGTCGAGAGGTATATTTAATATATAACAATGTCTGGGCACCAAATGCATACTGAATGATATAACAATGTGCTTTAGAACGGCGGTTTCAAGTAGTGTATTCGGAGAAAAAATGGTAGAATCAATTTCACAAGTAGAGCCAAATATATGAATTGCAAGACTTAGTAGATCATGAAAATATGGAGTTTTTGTTCAAAAAGCAGAAGGGGAAAAGCATTTTTATTCCCCACCCCACCCCCTTACCCTGTTACGGTGTTTTTATCAGTTAATTGATATCTCGGTCCCTAGGAGTGTAGTGATACTGGTCAGGCAGGTTCAGACCCTCATGGACATTTGTGACTCAGATCACGTGATGAATGCTCACCACAGGCCTCACCACACCTGCCTTCACAATAGCGCCTCAGTGCCAAGGCCATAGGACCTGTGTTTTAGTGACACTATATTGACGACGTTATACTAAACAATCTAGCTTCAAGAAAATGGCATCATCTGTCACATACTTTGTTTTATTTATCCGTTTTGTATTTACTTTGTAGATTTTTTTGTTGTTGTATAACTGTAAAAGGAGTGCCCCTAATTTTGCATTTGTAATTATTTAAGCACCATTATTATAAAAAAGGAATTAAGTAAATCTTGGAGATCTTTGAAACTTTTTTCCTTTAAAAGCATCAAGATCATTAACTAACATGAGCTGCTTATATGTCCCCTTACACTCAGCTCTGGAGATGCCACAAAATTCAGATGAAGTGTTTAAAAAAACAAACAAAAAAAAACGAGAAATGCTTTGGGTACTGTGTGGAAGGAGAATAGCACTGAGAGCATGAGGAGTAGATAAAACATGGGAGGAGAGAGGCTGGAGAATTGAGGAAGGGCTTTCCCACCGGGCCTTCTTTCTCCCCTGCATCTCCCCCTCCTCCCCTCCCCATCCAATTTGTCATCGTGGAGCAGGAAAAAAAGGAGATGGAAAAACATATGTTATGAAAAGATAAATAACACTAGTAGATCTATATGATGAGAAAAAAGTAGACTTAAGGGAAACGTGGATCCCACAGCTAAAGAAGGAAAGTTCATTATGATAAAGGTGTCATTTGCCAAAATCATATAATACGTCACAAAGAATACAAAGCATATATTGACAAATCTACAAAGAGAAATAGACAAATCTGTAATCATATTGAGATACTTAAATATACCTATCTTAGTACCTGGTAGAACAAGCAGGCAATATCAATACACTTTTAGAATTTTTAAAAAATTGTAGAAGATTTGATTGATACAGCTGATGTAATAAAAATATGCATAACACTGGACTTGGCAATGGAAGAATATGTATTCTTTTCAAGTAAATATGAACATTTACAAACACTGGCCATGTAATGATCCACAAATTAAGCCTTAACAAATTTCAAAGGATTGAATTTATAAAGAGTAGTTTGTCTGATCATAATTCAATGAAGATAGAAATTAATAACCAAAGGAAATCAAGAAATATACTTTTAAATAAAATATGATCACAGAATAAATAGCTTGCAATATTAAAAATTATTTTGAATTTAATGTTAACAGAACACTAAGTGCTGAAATATGTGGATGATTTCATAACATATATTAAAATGAAGGAAAGATGAAAACTAATGAGTAAGCATCTATATCAAGAAGATAAAAAAATAAAGTAAATGAATCTAAGGAGCAAATAATAAAGGGGAGAGTAAGAATAGGAATTAGCGTATCACCCATCATACAATAGAAATGGAACAAAAAAAATTCAAGTTTGTTCTTTGAAAAAAACGTTTAAAATTCATAAACCTTGGAAAGATTGATTAAGAAATGAATGAAGGGATGGGTCAGAATAGCCATCATTAATAAGTCTACTAAGAATAAATGCTGGAGAGGGTGTGGAGAAAAGGGAACCCTCCTACACTGTTTGTGGGAATGTAAGTTGGTGCAGCCACTGTGGGAAACAGTATGAAGTTTCCTTAAAAAACTAAAAATAGATCTACCATATGATCCAGCAACCCCACTCCTGGGTATATACCTGGAAAAGACAAAAATTCTAATTCACAAATACATGCACCCCAATGTTCATAGCAGCACTGTTTACTATAGCCAAGACCTGAAAACAATCCAAGGGCCCATAAACAGATGAATGGCTTAAAAAGATGGGCTATAGGGGCTTCCCTGGTGGCACAGTGGTTGAGAATCTGCCTGCTAATGCAGGGGACATGGGTTCGAGCTCTGGTCTGGGAGGATCCCACATGCCACGGAGCAACTAGGCCCGTGAGCCACAACTACTGAGCCTGCGTGTCTGGAGCCTGTGCTCCGCAACAAGAGAGGCCGAGGTAGTGAGAGGCCCGCGCACCGCAATGAAGAGTGGCCCCCACTTGCCACTAGAGAAAGCCCTTGCACAGAAACAAAGACCCAACACAGCCAAAAGTAAATAAATAATTTTTTTTTAAAAAGTGCCAAGTGGATCAGATAAACTGTATCATTATATATATATATATAAAAGATGGGCTATAAATATACAATGGAATATTACTCAGACATAAAAAAAGAATGAAATAATACCATTTGCAGCAACATGGATGGACCTAGAGATTATCATCCTAATTGAAGTAAGCCAGACAAAGACAAATATTGTATGATATCACTTATACATGGAATCTAAAAAATAATACAAATGAATCTATATACAAAACAGACACACAGACATGGAAAACAAACTTAATGGTTACCAAATGGGAAAGCAAAGGGGGGAGGGATAAATTAGGAATGTGGGATTAACAGATACAAACTACTATACGTAAAATAGATAAGCAGCAAGGATTACTATATAGCTCAGGGAGCTATATTCAATATCTTGTAATAATCTATAATGGAAAATAATCTGAAAAGAATATGTATATATAACTGAATCACTAGGCTGTACACATGAAACTAACACAATATCATAAATCAACCATACTTCAAGTTTTTAAAAAAAGGAAATGAAAGGAGGGTATACAAATATTCAATATAAAAGGAAATTCCAATGAAACAGCAAGTACCACTGCAGTAAGCTGAATAATGCACCCCAAAGATATCAGGTCCTAATCCCTGGAATTTGTAAATGTTACCTTATTTGGAAAAGGATTTTTTACAGTTGTGATTAAGTTAAGGATCTTGATATGGGGAGATTATACTAGATTATCCAGCGGGTCCTAAATGCCATCACAAATATCTTTATAAGAGAGAGGTAGAGGGAGATAAGACACAAGCAGTGGAGAGGGCCATGTGGTGATGGAGCAGAGAGAGATGTGAAGATGGGAATAATGTAGCCATATAGCAAGGAATGCTAGCAGCCCCCAGCAATTGGAGGAGCAATGAATGGATGCTCCTCTAGAGCCTTTGGAGGGAACTCAGCCCTGGTGACATCTTGATTTTGGACCCGTGGAACTTATTTCAGACTTCTGGCCTGAGGATAAATGTAAGTCAAACATAATACAAGAAGAGATTTTAAAATTTGCATAATGCCATAATTGTTACAAAGTATAGTCCTAAGGAAATAACTTTATCTAGAGAAAACATCAGGCCCACACTGTTTCTGTGGCAAATTCAATGACGCATTTACCAAATAAATAAGGTAATAATTGAGATTAGCACAATAAACGAGATTGGTTCTAATACAAATTCTTCAAGAGAAGGAAAGATAAAGAAGGTACATTTCTTCCATCTTGTTTTATGATAACCTTTATATCATAAACTGAAAATTATATTATGGAGAAAAATTATAGGATTTTCTTGTTCATAAACAGAGATGGAAAAATTCTTAAACAAAACATAAGAAAACCAAATTCAGCATAATATAAAGAGATTAATATACCGTGATCAAGTTTGGTTTATTTCAGGAATGCAAAATTAGTTTTATTTTAAAATAGTAATCAAGGGCATATGGGGATATATGTAGACATATAGCTGATTCCCTTTGTTATACAGCAGAAACTAACACAACATTGTAAAGCAATTATGCTCCAATAACGATGTAAAAATAAATAACTAAAATAGCAATCAATATAACTTGCCACATTACCAGCACAAAAAAGAAAAATCACAGAATATCTTAGCAGATGCAAGAAAAGATATTTGATAAAATTCAAAGTCGATTCAGTATAAAAATTCTTAGCAATCAGTGGAAAAGAAGGAAACATCCTTTATCTATTAAAGAATGTCTATGAGGAGCCTACATCAAAATTAATGGTGAAAGCCAAAACCATTTACTTTGAGACAGGGAATAAGGTAAGGGTTCTTGTCTCACTAGATTTATTACCATGGAATGAAGGTCTTTGCTGGTGCAGTAGGACAAAGGCAAGAAGTAAAAGACACAAGGGTTAAGAGGAGAGAAATAAAGCCTGTGTGAAAGATACGTTTGAGCATGTAAAACATTCAAAAGAACCCGCCAACAAAGTATTAGAATTAATATGTAAGTTTACCCAGGTTGGTGGATGCAAAATAAATATACAAATCCATTTTAATTTTACATGTTGGCAAAAAGCAAAACATAAAATAAAAACGAACTATAGACATAACCTTTACAATAGCACCAAAATATTTTGAATACTTATTCTATAAACACTCAAGATCTTTTGAAAGATGCTATATTGTAAGAACATAAAAAAGCTCAAGAAAAATAGAATTGAGGGTTATAATGTACTCACGAATTGGAAGTTTCAAGGTAACATAGATATGCATTTTCTACAGATTGATCTAGAGGATCAATGCCATCCTAATTAAAACATTAACAGGTGTGTATATGTGTACGTGTGTGTAAATTAACGAGATGATTCTATATTTTATAGAGAAATGCTAAAAGCCAAGATACTCAGGGAAAAGACACCATGAAGAGGAGTTGCTCTGTCAGCTATTCAGCCTTATGATAGGTATTTTACGAAGTAATTAGGAGAGTTCAGGATTGACACAAAGACTGACAAATGAAAGAATAGAAAAGCAGACCCAGAAACAGAGCCGTGTATAGCAGAGGTGACACTGGAGCTGCAGAGAAATGTGAATCTCTTCCACTGAGTGTTTAAACAACTGGATTTTCATATAGAAAAACAAAGAGATAGAAAACTTGACCTCCACTTCATGTCATACACAGAAACCAGTTCCAGGTAGTTTGAAGACTTAAAAAAGAAAGGTAAAACAATATAACTTGTAGAAGATAATATTTGAAAGTATTTTCATAACCTCAAGGAAGGGAAAGATTTTTTAAAATAGAGCACAGAAAGCACAAGCTACAGAATATGATTGATATGATAACTTGGATTATATTAAAATTAAGAACTTCATCAAAAGATAGCATTAAGAGAGCGAAAATGGAAGCCACAGAGTTAAAGTTATTTGCTACACATAAAACTGGCAAATGGTTCATACCCAGAATATATTAAAAAAAAAAAAAACTGACAAATCAGTAAGTACAGGCCACCAGAAAGGTGAATGGGGCAATTGCTTAAACAGAAATTTCATTAAAAAAAGAAGGCTAATAAAAGTATTTAAAAGTGCTCAATATTATTAGTCATCAGGGAAGTGAAAAACATTATAAAATATAACTACATAGTCAACAGAACGACTAAAATTTAAAAGCGTGCAATAACATTCAGACTTTTAGAACTTTCTCCCACACTGTGAGTAGGAAAAGATATGGACACAATCACTTTGGAAAATAGCTTAAAAATATCTACTAAAGTTGAATTTACATAGTCATGCTACCTTTTAGAATGTAGTAACAAATGCATGTACATATAAGCAGGTGATGTGGCAAACTAGTTATTAATAGTTTATAGAAGCATTATACTAGCAAAAACTGTATATAACCCAATGTCCACATTTGGAAAAATAAACAGTACTATACAGCACTGAAGATTAAAAAACTACTATTAGCCACCACATGGATGAACTTCTCAAAAGTAATATTGACTGAAAGAAGCCAGTCACAAAATATTATGTACTGTATAATTCAATTTATATAAATGTCAAAAGCAGACAAACTTCTACTATGTTATTTAGAGATACATGAGTAGAAGGAAAAGTAAATCATGATTATTTTTGTTTTGGGGAAGGAGCATAAGTGTGATGTTTGTGAAACTCACAATGTTCTTTCTTGACTTGGTCGCTGCTTTCATGAATGTTAGCTTTATGATCATTCATTAAGGAATACCTGGGTTTTCTGGCACATTTCTATGTTTAAAAAGATTTTTAAAAGGACATGATTTACTGGTAAAGAGAATGATCAATTAAGATGTCATGAAGGTAATGAACATATATGTAATTGGTGATATAGACTCAAAATATATAAAGCATTAACTGACAAACATACAAATAAATCAATACATAATTGTTAAGTGGGGATTCTAACACATTCCCCTAAGAAATTTTAATATCAAGCAGACAAAAATAAGCAGCAATGAAATATTTAAATAACATTAATAATGTGCTCAAATGAAAATTCCACCCCTCATTCAGAGTATTCACATTCTTTTTTGAGCACACGTAGAACTTTCTCAAAAAGCAGATCCTAGCTGAGCCACAAAGAAAGCTTTTTTAAATTCTGTGATTCAACCTCATACAGACTGTGTTCTCTGACAGTAACAAAATATCATTGGAAATCAATGACAACAAGTATTTAAAATAAATATTTAACATGTACCTGAAATCTATACACATAACACACCATGCTGGTTAAAACCTCTTGATTAAAACGAAAATCATAAGAAAAATCAGAACTAAATGCTTGCAAAAGCATTACCTGTCAAATTTTTTGGAATAGTATTAAGAAGGAAATTTGTGGCTTTGAATATAGTCATTAAAAATGAACAATTGAGTAGAAATTATCAAAGCACTTATGATATATTGAATTATTGTCTCCATTTCTTTATTTCTCTTTGTATCTACATCCTTTGCCATGTAAATTTCAAGTTTCTCCCACATAATTGCAGAGCACATTGCCCCGTTCTTTGACCTTGGATTTGGCTACATGACTTGCTTGGGCCAATGGGAGGCCACAGGAGACAGACATGAGCTTGAAATGAGCTGGTAGCTTGGGACTTGCTTTCCTGTGCCCTCTGTGATCATCATGAAAAGAGGATCTTCTGAGTAGCTGCTGCCCCACCAGCCTGGCCCCCAGAGGGAGACATAAGATGCAGAACTGGCCCAGCCAGATCCATAGGTTGACATAGAACCACTCAGTCAAGCCCCCTCTAGACACTCCAACTCCAAGTAATAAGTACCTATTTTATTCCACATTGAGGTTCTCTGGTTATAATACACCAAAAACTGACTGCTAGAAAAATTGGTACCTAGAAATGGAATTTCTGCCATAATGAAAACCTAAAATACGTGGAAGTGGCTTTGGGACAGAGACAGTGGGAAACTTTTGTAGAAAGCTGGAAAAATGCTACTGAAGGCTGGAAAAATGGCAATTCATGTTATATACTGGCAACCCATTCACAAAATTTCTGCCTTTAGTTACTTGGAAGAAAGAAAATGAATCTAACAAATTTATGGACTTGGGAAAGAAGGTTTACAGTCAGAATGCTAAAAGCATGAGTCGATTGCTCCTACCTGCCTATTAGAAGGTACAGTGAGAAAGAGATGGACTCAGAAATAAGCTGATCAGGGCCTCCCTGGTGGCGCAGTGGTTGAGAGTCCGCCTGCCGATGCAGGGGATACGGGTTCGTGCCCCGGTCTGGGAGGATCCCATATGCCGCGGAGCGGCTGGGCCTGTGAGCCATGGCCGCTGGGCCTGCGCATCCGGAGCCTGTGCTCCACAACGGGAGAGGCCACAACAGTGAGAGGCCCGCATACCGCAAAAAGAAAAAAAAAAAAAAAAAAAAAAAAAAAGAAATAAGCTGATCAGTTTGCAATCTGAATTTAGAGGGAATGTAGATCATTTACATAGAAAATTCAGGACTGTACACAAATGATTAGAACTAATAAGGAAGTTCAGCAAATTCCCAAGTTTAAGATCAATATGTAAAATGAAACAGTACTCCTTTATTCAAAAGACAAAGCATAACAAAACAATCACTAATAAAATAGATAGCAAGTTGCAATTTGCAATAGCTACAAATCTATAAGGTACCCAGGATTTGACTCAAAGGAAGCATGAGACTTTACGGAGGTAATCTCTACTAGAACATAGGCAAAACATTCTCTGACATAAATCGTATCAATGTTTTCTCAGGTCAGTCTCCCAAGGCAATAGAAATAAAAGCAAAAATAAACAAATGGGATCTAACCAAACTTATAAGCTTTTTCACAGCAAAGGAAACCATAAACAAAATGGAAAGACAACCTGTGGAATGGGAGAAGATATTTGCAAACAATGCCAAAACAAAGGCTTAATTTCCAAAGTGTACAAACAGCTTGTACAACTCAATAACAAAAAACATACAACACACTTGAAAAATAGAAGAACAAAATAGACATTTCTCCAAAGAAGACATTCAGATGGCCAATAGGCACATGAAAAGGTGCTCAATATTGGTAAATATTAGAGAAATGCAAATCAAAACTACAGTGAGGTACCACCTCACACTGGTCAGAATGGCCATCATTAAACAGTCTACAAATAGCAAATACTGGAGAGGAAGTGGAGAAAACGGAACCCTCCTACACTGTTGGTGGGAATGTAAATCGTTGCAGCCACTATGGAAAACAAAATGGTGGTTCCTCAAAAGCTAAAAATAGAGTTGCTATATGCAGCAATCCACTCCTGGGCATATATCCCAATAAAAGTATAATTCAAAAAGATACATGCACCCCTATGTTCATAGCAGCACTATTCACAATAGCCAAGACATGGAAGCAACCTAAATGTCCATCAACAGACGAATGGATAAAGAAGATGTGGTACATAAATGCAATGGAATACTACTCAGCCATAAAAAAAGAACAAAATAATGCCATTTGCAGAAACGTGGATGGAACTAGAGATGATCATACTAAGTGAAGGAAGTCAGAAAGAGAAAGACAAATACCATATGATATCACTTACATGTGGAATCTAAAATATGACACAAATGAACTTATCTATGAAACAGAATTAGACTTACAGACATAAAGAACAGACTTGTGGTTGCCAGGGGGAGGGGGGATTGGGGAGGGATGGAGTGGGAGTTTGGGATTAGTAGATGCAAACCATCATATACAGAATGGATAAACAACAAGGTCTTACTGTATAGCACAGGGAACTATATTCAATATCCTGTGATAAACCATAATGGAAAAGAATATGAAAAAGTATGTATATATATGTCTAACTGAATCAGTTTGCTGTACACCAGAAATTAACATAACATTGTAAATCAACTACACTTCAATAAAAAAAAACTCTTTTAAATAAAAAACCATAATTTGAAAAGATACATGCACCCCAATGTTCATTGCAGCACTATTTACGATAGCCAGGACATGGAAGCAACCTAAATGTCCCTTGACAGAGGAATGGATAAAGATGTGGTACGTATATGCAATGCAATACTACTCAGCCATAAAAAGAGAACAAAATAATGCCATTTGCAGCAACATGGATGGACCTAGAGATTGTCATACTGAGTGAAGTAAGTCAGACACAGAAAGACAAATACATATGATATCGCTTATATGTGGAATCTAAAAAAGGGGTACAAATGAACTTATCTACAAAACAGAAATAGAGTTACAGATGTAGAAAACAAACTTATGGTTACCAGGGGGTAAGGGGGGCAGGGAT
This sequence comes from Mesoplodon mirus, assembly GCF_964341445.2. Lineage (NCBI taxonomy): Eukaryota > Metazoa > Chordata > Mammalia > Artiodactyla > Ziphiidae > Mesoplodon > Mesoplodon mirus. The sequence goes on along the minus strand of NC_138978.1, from coordinate 185,018,068 downwards.
AAACTGGGAGATTGGGATTGACATATACACACTACTATATATAAAATAGATAACTAATAAGGACCTACTGTATAGCATAGGGAACCCTACTCAATACTCTGTAATGGCCTGTATGGGAAAGGAATCTAAAAAAAAGTGGATATATGTATAACTGAATCACTTTGTTGTACACCTGAAACTAACGCAACATTGTAAATCACCTGTACTCCAATAAAAATTAATAGAAAAAGAAAAGGACAAAAGAGAAAGAAAAGAAGATATGAATAAATGGAGATCTATAATATACTCACTGAATTTGATTTATAAAAATGTTAACTTTCTCCAAATTAATTTGTACATTAAAAATTCTAATAAAATTTATAGAAGAAAATTGAAACTATTTTCAATTTATAGAGAATTGAAAAAACATTTTGAAATGTATGAGAAAGAAAAAATTCTCTAAAAAACTAAGAATTTGATAAATAAGACAAAGTGTGTGGCGGTGAGTGGAGGATACTTTCTATAAGATATTAAGACAAACTACAAATCTATAGTAATAAAGTAATATAATATTGTGGCAGTAACATATACATTGTCTGAAAAGCATAATAAAAAATCAAGAAATAGATTTCTTTATACATGGTAGTTTGATATAATATAGATTTGACATCATACATTGGTAGAGAATAGAGAAGTAGAGAAATAAATTTCAACCTTATATCACATTCAAAACATCCAAACACGGGCTTCCCTGGTGGCGCAGTGGTTGAGAGTCTGCCTGCCGATGCAGGAGACATGGGTTCGTGCCCTGGTCCGGGAAGATCCCACGTGCCATGGAGCGGCTGGGCCCGTGAGCCATGGCCGCTGAGCCTGCGCGTCCGGAGCCTGTGCTCCGCAGCGGGAGAGGCCACAACAGTGAGAGGCCCGTGAACCACAAAAAACAAACAAACAAACAAAACATCCAAACAGGATTTTAAAAGACCTAAATGTAAAATTTAAATTATAAAAATAACTACAGAAAATTATAAACATATATTCTTAACTTTGAAAGCACAAGGATCAAACTGATGCATCACTATCACAATTAATAATTTCTAGTGAACAAAGACAAAGGTCAAAGTTACTAGATGCATGACAGACTAGGAGAAGACATCTGCAAAAAACTGAAACTGACAAGGATCAATATCTAAAATATACAAAGAACTCCTGCAAATGAACAAGAAAACGATAGGAAACCCAATAGAAAAAAGATTCACAGAAAGGGGAGCCTGAGCTCGTACAATAAGAAAAGATGTTCAAAGAAGTGTACGTTGAAACAATAATATGCCATTTTAAAAGTAATCAAGCTAGTAAAATTCAAGAGCAAAATAAAATTATATGCTGCTGAGGGAAAATGAAACAAAACGTACTGCTGGTGGGAGTTCAAACCTATCTAATTCAAATTATATTGGTCCATAGGAAAGACATCCAAAGATGTTCATTGCATTATTGATTGTTTTAAGGAATTGAAAACAATCTTATCACCAGCAGCAAGGAAGTCAGATGCCATAGAATCCCTGTGTGTAAAAACATCCACATATCTAAACATCATTTTACTTATTACCCATCCCAGAAATTATTCTCAACTACTAAGTATAGGCTATATATTTATTTTGACTTAGAAGCATCAAGTTGATACACCAGGCCTGGTCAATCATTTTGTTCACCAAAGGAAAACCAAGGCAAAATAAAAGTCTAGTGGAGAAGAATCTCAAAGAGATTAATATAGAAGTATCAGCAGTATTTTTTTACGTTAATGTTTAGTATTTTTCATTTGTAATGATATGAAATCTCATAATTTAAGAAGGAAAAAAACAAGACTTGCATAGCTCTAGACCTCATTTTGGAAATTGCTCTCATGACTTTAGTTTTCTGTGCTTTTTTTTTTTTTTTTTTTTTAAAGCTGCCAGTTCTTCACTTCCTAACAAAACTGTGAGATTCGACTAAGCATGGCAGATTGAATTGGAGTGTGAATAGTGTGATTTAATGCTCCTGCTAGGCTGAAATGTTTTCCTGTTAGGTTCTCATAGTGACCCCTCCCAACAGTTTGCATTTCTCAAAACCAGCTCACCAAAGTTCAGTCTATTATGAAACACAGAGGCTACTATGATTTTCACAAAGCTAAACAGGCTTTTTTTTTTTTTTTGGTGGAATAAGATCCAGTTCCAACTTGACTGTCTGTAACAAAATTTGTATTGATTAAAAACTTCACTGTTGGGCTTCCCTGGTGGCGCAGTGGTTGAGAGTCCGCCTGCCGATGCAGGGGACACGGGTTCGTGCCCGGTCCGGGAAGATCCCACGTGCCGTGGAGCGGCTGGGCCCGTGAGCCATGGCCGCTGGGCCTGCGCGTCTGGAGCTTGTGCTCCGCGGCGGGAGAGGCCACAGCAGGGAGGGGCCCGAGTACCGCCAAAAAACAAAAACAAAAACAAAACTTCACTGTTTCAAAATCCTTTGTCAAGGCTGCATTATAAGGCCTCTCGCAAAATGATCCAAATAATTCCATATATGGTAGGGCATTCTTTCCAATTCTTTTAAAAAAGCATATTGGAAAAGGTATATTATGCTCAAAAAGCATTTTCATTCATGCTTGGGGCTTCTGTGCTATGTTGACTATGCTGCTGTTTAAAAATATTTTTTACACACACATACATACACATTTGGTTTATGATCTTAAGTTTAAAAACACTTCTGACTTGGAGTAAATTTTCTCATGGCCAAAATTCTGGGGCATGTTAGGGCAATGCCATTAGTACATTGGGACATCTTTTTTTAAGGTTGTACAATTGATGGAATAGTTAATTATTAATCTGACTGGCATCTGTAAAGAAAAAGGGAGTTCTCTTGCTTTCAGGCCATAGACTCAGTATGTAAATCTCTGGTGTGGCTGCAACCCTAATATTCCTGCAGCTATAATGTCACCTACCGTAATTTTTCTGCTAATAAACAAATTTGAACTAGCTAGGAATCCTAAATTTTGAGACTCGTTGTTTATCTCAAATATACTCCAGAGAAATAGTAATGCAGTTCTGCTTTGAATTTAATTTAAACAGGAACAGGCAAAACAAATCTCTATGGAGGACATTTGACAATAATAAAATATTTCTCCCAGCGGGTGAGCTGGTAGCAATTGTATTGTTGCAATCCAAGCTCACGTTTCAGTAGGTCATTACCATCATAACAAGCCCTTGGACCAACTGGCATGGACATGCAACATTGAGCCCCTGATGGGCACATTATTTCAGACCTTTAACTTCACGGAGAACAAGACAAATACTCCTGGGAAGGGGGGATTATATTTTGAAATCCCTTTCTTTTCTGTTTTGTTTCATAATAAGATGCAGTGTACAATCAGTCTACTGCTACTTGTTTCATTGTTTTTCCACACTACCAAGGGGCACCAGAAGCTAGACTGAGAGATCTGAAAGTGCCAGAAACACTGACTTAAACCCTCTATGTCTATTAGACCATGGAACTTTCCATTCAATGTGTACACCATTGTAGGTGAAACAAAAACCTTAAGCATTTCTCTTTTCTTTGACAGTTTAATCACAAATTAAACAACAAACAAAGTGTACCTAAAGTTTTTGCATAGGCCCAAGAATGAAATATTCTATCTCAGTTCTATTTCATTTCTACCTCTTACCTAAATCAGCAACTTGCAAAATATAGGTAACAGGAATCATTCCAAGAAATCAATTTTGTTCTAATTGTGTTGCTCTTTTGTTTTTTTCAGTAGGGAAAAAACAGGCATTTTGAACCACACCTGAATTAATTTTAAAGCACATGAAAGGGCCAAACGAGCATGACAAAAAAAAAAAAAAGATTGTGTGATATTCTGTACAGGTGTTTAACAGGTATCTCCATTTTTACCTGGGGCATAACCAGAAGATGTGGCTTGGGAATCATTGAAAAAAACGTGTGTTCTCCACGTGTGCTGGGGCAGGATGGAGGTGGGAGGGTTGAGGGGGAGTAGCTGGGGGCGGGGAGTGGAGGTGAAAACCATCCAAATGCATTTCATTGGCTTTGTGAGTTAAAAAGTAAAATGGTTAAGTCCTTTTTTCTTGATATTACAGAAAAAGTCTAAAACTCTCACAAAAATCCAGAGCCAATATCTGAAAAGGTTTTTTTTAAAAATTTTTTAGAACATGCCTGGCTTATTTGAGAAAAGTATAAAACTTTAAAGCAATGGTTTCCTCCTTTTGTCTTCACATTAGAATCACCTGGAGATTTTTTTAAACTATTCCAAAGCCAAAGGCCAATTAAACCCCAATCTTCAATATGAGCACCAAGGGATTGTTAACATTTCTTCACATGATTCCAATATTCTGCCAAGTTCGAGAACCACCACTTAAAAAACAGGTAAACACCACTTATACACAACAGGTAAAAATAAAAGTGATCCTTTAACATAAATACATACCTCATTTGTCAAGTCTACTAGTTATTTATATACCAAGAAATGCAACAAATGTCAAAATCCTACTTTGTTATTTTCTTTTACACCTGAGGCCACCGTGATAAATACATCAGTACCAGCAAAGTTGCTCTGTAATAATTCTAAATTATAAAAACCAGAATTCTGACACAGAGGTTCTCAAAAGCATGTGTGTGTGTGTGTGTGTGTGTGTGTGTAGAATACATACTTTTAAATGAGGACCTATTGGAAGATTACAGGCATGATTTTCCTTCTTAGGTTTGTCTCTTGCATGGTCTCAGTTTTACCCAAATATTTTGAAACTATCCATAATAAAACATGTCAGATTCTACATTGGGCTACTGCCACTCAAAGGACATTCGAATAGGAAAAACAAGTCTTGAGTTCTGTGGCCAGCTAGTGCATCTTTGTGATTTAGGTAATCTCACGCCCCTAAATCGGATGCAGTGCCGGGGGTGGGGGTGGGGGGCTTTTGTGTCACCAGCTTGCTTCTCTAGAGAACCAGCCACCTCGGAAAGGTGAGAAACACGGTGGGCAAACACAATGACAGGACACTGTCCGGAAAAGCAGAGAAGCCAAGAAAGCAGAGGAGCCAAGAAAGCACATATTAGCACCTTGGTGATGGCTCCAGGAGGGGCCCGTGGGAGAAAAGCTGACCCTGAGCAGCAAGGGCCCTCGCCTCTCCCGGCAAAAAAGCCAAGGGGAAGCCACTTGCTGTCAGCAGTGCTGTTTAACCCTCCTGAGTTCCAAGACAGCGCCCCGTCCTCAGGCTCACCGATCTAGAAGCTCTGCCGCTGCCCTGTTCAGGAACTCCTGCCGGCCACTCCGCTCAGCGCTGCTCCGCGGACTCTGCAGCTCAGCTGGCTGCCAAGCTCAGAGCCAGCGCCTGATTTAATTGTGGAGGGAGAGAAATAATAGGTATCTCTAGCAGATTTTAATAGGATCTTAAAATAGGGGGAAAGTTTTCTGTTATGACATTGACATAGAGGCGACAATTTGGAGTAATGCAGAATGATGTGGAGATGCTTTAAGATTAAATAAGAGCTATATAAAGGCTTGTCAGAATGAATTCTAATGTGCCTGAGACACTTTGCATACTCTTAAATATGCAAAATGTCTCTTGGCACCCTAGAATTCATCCTGACAAGCCTTTATATAGCTCTTCTTTAACCTCCCACTTTATTTTTAGGGAACAGGTACTCAGATACTCTTTGAATGCAAGCAACAAAGGGCAGTGTTTATTGATTTGGTTCTTTAGTGGGGGAGGGAGCGTGAAAAAAGAAAAAAAACACCGTACAAAAGAGCAATCAAAAGTGGAAGCATGTTTAATATTGCTCTACCGTCACCCTGAAAGGCATAATAATTTGAGTTACACATCTGAACTGATTGGAGTTACAGAATCATATCTCCCTTTTGCATTTAACAATATATACAATATAAAATAAATACATTTACACAAATGGACATTTGCTGGAGCACACAGTATGGTACACATCACAAAAATATACAATTGATTGCTTTACAGATGTGAAGCCCATCTACAGCTATAGACAAGGTTTTATTATTATTATTCTTTTTACTACTGGCTATAATGCAACTCCTGGATTATTATAAGCAGTTAAATTTTTTTTTGTCCTTTTACGATCTTTGCACATAAGACTGCCATAAAATGTTTTCCTAGGCAGGTAAACAGAGACGCTTAAATAATTAAAATACAATCACCAACACTCATTTTCTCTTCTATAAGAAAAATAGCAGTTTTAAATTTTTTATATCTTTTATGTTATCATTTAAATGCAAAATAGTGGAATAAATACAACAATCTGATCTGATTGAAACACAAGTGTAACTACAGGTAGTCACACAATCATATTGCTTTAAATAAGAACAAACCTAAAAGAAGCAAAATTACAATTAAAATCATACGGCTAAAACACACACCTTGATAACTTTCCAATACTTCACATTAAGTAAATGGTCTTGCTTGAAACTTGAAAAAACTTACCTCAAGCGAGGTTTAAGATGAAGCATTTACCCTAAAGCCCGTGCAGTTCTTTTAGATCTAAATTTTAGTTGTGTTTCCTATTTGTGAGATACTTGTTCTCTTGCAATGCTGAGAGTCAATTAAACTGAAAACTAAAAATTGTTCTTTGCTCTTTTTACATCTCTCCATCTTGCGTTTTCAGTTGGTTGGCTTTTACTCCTTAAGCCCAAGTACTTTAATGTGATACAGTGAAAACAATGTATATATTGTATATATTTTATTTATATATATAGTGTGGTTGAATAGTAGTAACTTAAACCCTGCACAAACTGTCTGGAAAATAATCTTTTTTAAACACTTACATATATAAATAATCTTAGAGAATCAGCACCTTTTTTTTTTTTTCCCAGGAGTTGTATTTTCCGTTGTTATTTTTCAAGGGATGTGCCAATTTCTGAACTCCTATCACAGCTATAAATTTCAAGTTATTGACCATCTGAATGAATTGCTAATGATGATTTATCTAGAACCACACTACAGTCACTTCTCTACTGAGAAACCACAATCTACAATTATAGTCCCATATAGCTAATGATAGATACACAGTATTCCTAGCACTAGGTTGATGAAACATCAACCCAAGGTATTTTGTTTAAAGCACACAAAGTAGCAATAGTTTTGGAAACGTGTCCGCACCAAAAAGTTTCGCAACAACACAGAGCGAGTTTATAACAACATCTGAGAGATGATTGAGTGAAAGCCATATATACAGCATTTAAAAATTAGACTTATCTATATTCTTGAAATATTCAAAGTTTTATTTCTAAGCTATACATTGGTATTCTATAATAAACCATTAGAGAAATTATTCCTTGTGTTGAAAATATCATTATGATTTTGATGTGTATCTGTTCATAATGAATACTTGTTTGGAGTTTCAATCTCTTAATTATTATTAGGAAGAACCTTATTAATGGTAAGGAATAGAATATACTACTGTAGTCTCCTGAGGAATTGTACATCCAATATTGTCTCTAATTCTACCCTGTGTCTAAAAGCACACACCACAAGAATCCAAACACCACAAGAACAAGAAGACAACAGTCTTTGAATGCAACATAAAATTCAGGAAAGCACAGCAAACATGAAACATTGAAAAGCTGAACTACATTTCTTTTGTTTGTTAGGATTACAATTTTAATTACATCTGTGTACATAGAATAAGACTGTTCACATAATACAGGGAGCAGCTACTAACACTGGTCCATTGGTATAGCATTTGATGGAGGTTACTGTTTATTGGTTACTCAGCGATTGTAGATTTTGGGGGTATCTAATTGATTTCTTCATTAGATTACACCTCTTAACAGTCTGGGACCTGACTGACTTTCTTGCTGTGATAATACTGGTTGAAAAGCACATAGATTGGCTTAGCTCTTGGTAAGAACTGCAGATTAATTTAAACAAACATTCCTAAGTGAATCAACCCATAGAGATGAGGTTTTAGAATTTGGTCAGGCGTCTGTTGTCTTTGATGATTTTTTTTCTTTTTTCAAATTCTGGCATTTGCCTTATTGCATCTTAGGTGAATACTGGCTCACAGCTCCTTCTGAGAAAAGGTCTGTAACTTTGCAAACAGGCAGTACCTCATTCCTAACCACCGTGGCAGCCAGAAATCCTACGGCCACTGGACCTCCCAGGTAGAGAGGGGCGCTCCTCATCATTCTACGGATCTGTATGCCGTGTGTGGTGCTTCTGTACGTGACCACTCGGAGTCACTGCAGGTGTAATCTAATCCTTTGTGTCGGTGAACGTTTAGGTCAACTGGAGCTCATGTTAAGAAACTGAAGCTTGGGACCAGACTGGCACACAACATAAATTGCATCCGTGATAATATGCACCTTCCCTTCAACTATTGCTTGAGTAAGTTAAATTCCCATATTAATAAATGGCTGAAAAGTGGTAAAGCTGGTACAAAAAAATCTCCATTTGTAAGAAGAAATGAAACATTTTTTAAAAATCTTCCTTCAGGATTCATGTGTCCTTCATTATTGTTCGTCATTGTTCAAAGCCAGCACAGAATTGCAGTATTGTTATTTCTCTTTAGTATTGCATGAATGAATAAAGCTTAAACTATTCCCTGAAAAAGTTACATAGTCGCTAAACTAACAAATACCTGGAAGACTTGAAAAAACAATTAAGGAATCAAATGGCTGTAACTGATCTAGATGGAAAAGCAATGATAAGAAGCAGCCGATGCAACGTTGCTTAAGTCGTCTAATTAGAGGCTGCTCCAGTGGAATCTAATACTGCACTCAGTCAATTTGTGTATGTTGCACTGTACTCTTAGGTACCGCGGGTCTCTCTCTTTGATTCCTTAGTCATTGGGGATGTTATGGTTCACAAGAAGTTCACTGGTATCCATATTATGGATCTCCATCCTTTGGCAGGGCTGGCTTCCATCACTCTCCAATTAGAGACTTCTTTTAAAAGTTCAGCAGCAGAAGGAAAGGAAGGAAGGAAGGAAGGAAGGAGGGAGGGAGGGAGGGAGGGAGGGAAAGAAAAAGAAAGGAAAGGCAGCAACATTTTCTTATAACCAGAGCTATTAAAATTTAAAAGGGGAAGAAAGAGAAAAGAGGGAGGAAAGTAGAAGAAGAAAGGAAGGAGGGCGGGAGGGAGGGAAGGAAGGAAGGAAAGGAGAGAGTGGGGAACCAGCAATGAAGGAAGCAAGAAACGAAGGAGAAAGAGAATAGGGCGGGAGAAAAAAAATACAGAGCAAAAGAATCGGAGAAAAGATGAGATTCAGGTAGAAGAAAGCTCATCAGGAGGATACAGAGGAATCTGAAAGCTGCTTCATAGTCTTGCTGCTAAATTATCAGTGCAGTCTTACTTGATTTTTGATGTTGTTAACTAAACTCTAAGTGTTTTTGACATCACTCTTGGGTTTATTTTTCCCTTTTTCGGCGTGCAGGATAGGATGCCCGGGGAAGCTTTTAGTCAGACCTTGGCCTCCAGCATTTCCAAAAAAAGTTTGTGCATGGGGACTTTGCCTTCCAGTTTGATGTTGTAGAAATGCTGCACGGCCTTGGTAGAGGTCTGCCTCAGGAGCGGCAGCGTCATCAGCATCTTACCAGCCCTGCGAGGGTCTTCCATGTGCTGGCCGGCCTCATAATCCTGCAAGGCCTCATGTAAGACATCCTGAAGCTTCTGAACGGCTTCGACATCTTCTATGTGCATGGAGTCTGTACAAGGCCAAAAAGATAAACAATATTAACAATAATAAAAAATATGTTGATTCGAGTTATGAAACTTAAATCTCATTACTGACCTGCTCTACGCTGTGATTTGTTCAGAGATTCTCACATTTCCAAAATCTCCATTTTATTTTTCTAAATTTCACTGCAGTAGATAATTTACAATACTGGCTTAGAACATGGGAATTACTACAAAAAGCCTTTATTTAAAACATGTGGGTTTCTTTCCTCCTGAGACTGAGCAAGTGAACACTTTAACAGATAACAGTCTTGGCTGTTTTATTCATTATCTCATTCGTGTATTTATTCATTCATTTAGTTATAAAAGACCATCTATTAAGAAATTATTCTCTGTAACGTTGTGTAAAATTCAGATCTTGTGCTCAAAAAGCCCATATGTCCCAAAAGGGGAAAAAAAAAGTTGATAACCAAAATTTGAAGAACTCCATGTAAACACACCGAATCTAACACTATGCTCAGTTGTAGACTGTACAGAAATCACAATACATTGCTCATCTTTTTAGGATTTTTTGTGTACTCTTAACAGTTCATTAAAACATCCTGGCATAGCCTGCTTCTCTGCAGACTTTAATGAATTCTGAAATACTTTTCACATTTGTGAAGGTGAACTTCGCCCTTAAGTGACTAATTTAAACATCTAATTCAGTCAAGCAAGGAAAGAGTTAACAGGGTTGCCACAATTATTCTTGCGAGAAATGTGAGATGTGGGGAAAAAATAAAAGTTACAGTTCCAGCTCTAAAACAGACACTTAATTATATACAAGTTTGAATCATTTAGCACATTTTATTGATTCTGATGACAGTTTATCTGTTAATTACACATAACAGCGTCTTCGGGGGATTCTTCATGTTTAATAATTCTAGTTCTCTGAGAATGCAGAGCTCTGAGATATATGTACCTAGCCTAATCTTTCGTATCATTCAAATATCAGATCACATGCCCAAAAAGAGAGAGGAAATGTAATTTAAAATCAAGTAGCTAAACATATGATAAAAAAGATTACAGCAAGGTACTTAAAAGATCAACGGCGATAACCAATAAAGGTTTTTAAAACTTCTTTGTATTTTCTTTACTGCTTTTTTTTCTTTTTTACATTGTCATTTTAAAATCGTTTCATCATATCATTGGTGAATTGACCACCATTTACATGAGGTGGTTAATAACACATTTCTTTAAAAGAGTTTTGAATATTCTGGAATATAGTTGCCTATAAGGGTTTACTGCTCAAGACTCGATTCCTGCCTGGTGGAGCCAAAAGAAGGAATTCTTCTAGGTGGCAAACGTTGACAGTGGTGTCCTGGAGTGGAACTCCAGACATTCTCCAACATGAACCCTGGCCTTTCCGATGGACTGTTTCTACCTAGGCTTTCCTGCAATCTGGTTCCTTTCAGCAGAGCAATTCCATCCACTTCCTGTGTGTCTTCTCTTAGAAACAAGCACACGGAATTTCCAAAGTTGTCTAAGGGGGCGGTAATGAAAGTGACAAAAAAACAGTCATGGAGGTGACAACAACATGCTCTGATATTTTTTATTTCTATGTTTGCACTTAAATACTGTCAGGGGAAAATGGTGGACATGGACACACACTAACGGTGAGTGCTTAGATACACAGAAGATTGACCTTTGTACATAAGGGAACCGGGATGAAGTGGACTCACCCAACCTATCTGGGGACTAAACGTTAACACTCCATAAGTGAAAACAGTGGAGAAGAAATGGATGAGGAAAAAAGGAACTGCATTCTTTACAGACAAAATTAAAACAAAATAGCGGTTTTCCAAACAGATTGATTTTTTAAAAAGCAGAATAAATATACTGATTAAAAAAAGCAGAATAGGGACTTCCATGGCCGTCCAGTGGTTAAGACTCTGTGCTTCCACTGCAGGAGGTACAGGTTCGATCCCTGGTCAGGGAAATAAGACCCTGCATGCTGCACAAAGTGGCCAAAATTTTTTTAAAAATAAAGAAAAAAAATTTTTTTAAAGCAGAATAAATATAATAAATATACCATTTCTTAAGTACCTGTTTTGGGTGAGGCCTCCGATAAACACTTTATGAACATTGCCTCATTCATCTCCCAACAGCCCTGAAAGGCAGGTGGCTGCTAGTAAGTGTCAGAGTAGGCTTAAACTCTGGTGTCTTTGAATCAAAGTGTGTTGCCAGAATTTATAACACTGGACATGGCATGTCCTTTTTTTTTTTTAAAGAGCTGAAATCGTCCTTTTAAGCTCATCTCATTCAACTTTGCGTCTTCAGCAAGAATCTTTTCTACAACATTTCTAATAAAGACATTGCCAGTTACATGGAGAGCATTCTACTTAACAAGAGACAGAACTACTTGTTAGAAGTGTCCTCTTCATATTTTCCCAAATCTGCCTCTAACTCCCATCCTTTGGTCCTGGTTCTAACTACTGAAACAATACAGGATAAATTTCTTTCTTCGACACGGCAGATCTTTAAATGCTTGAAGTACGGTCACCTCAGCCCCGACTCCAAGTCTTGCCTTCCCCACTGCTCTTGCCTGGCGGGAGATATATTATAGGATGTCACCGGAAATGAGGCGAGAACAAATAGCAGAGAGATATGCTCACAAACAGCAATTAAGACTTCAAACTATTCTTTAAAGGCGGTGATTTAGCTTGAGAGATTTAAAAATGATTTAATCAAATTACTATGATAATTTAACTTCCCATTTACAGAAAAGATTCTAACTCATTTTAGCTTTACCCATTCTCGGAGCTGCTAATATTTTAAATGCAAACTCACTAAATCTGAACTATTTAATTAGACCATGATTCAGCTGGCAGACTGCTGAAGAAAATATTAATCTCCATTAAGGATCCTAGTTCAAGTTCTGGCTCTGTGGCTTTAATCTCTGTTTTGTTCTTCGGGCTAAATTTATACATTTATGCAAAGCTCAATAGAACTGGCATTACTTTATATAATTATTTAACTCTCGTTGTTGGTACTGGGTTTTGGGGTTTTTTACCTTTATGTTTTAAACGAAATTTTCCCAGTATTTGTGCTAATGGGAACCAGCTAAACTTAACAATGGAAATCACAGGTTTATGAACTAATCAGACAGTGCAAAGCTGAACATTAAAAACACCGAGTGAGTTGTTAAAAAAAACCAAAACCTAGGATTTCTGGGTCCAAGCCCAGACCTATTAAATCAGAAAATTGGAGCTGGATGCAGGACATCAGTATTTTTTAAAATCTAGGTGATCCTATGGTCAAGCCAGGGTTGAGAATCACTCAACTAGACAATAAGACAAACAAATGCTATTCTAAAATGATCAAGGTTCCAAAAGATTACCAAAGTTCCAATGATACGTATAGTGTCACCCATATATTAAGTTTTAACATCTAATAATAAAATAGAACCCTTTTGTTAAATTCCAATATTTTCCTCCATGAAGTATGACCCTAAAGGGACATGTCTAGCTCAGATCATTTACTCTGGGAAGACAGCTAAATATCCTTATACCAATAGCCGCAAAATTCAGTGATACTTAGAGCCGTTGCAAAAGAAGATTTTGTTTTTACTTCTTACCTGGAATAAAGCACCGCCCTTCTCTATGGTAAAATTATCCATTACTGTGGCATTAGGTAAAGTTACTCCAGAATGCCCACGCTCTGTTTAGGAACTGTCTTCAGGACTTGTAGCTCATTCTTGGCACTATTTTCTCAATGATGCCAAATCTTATTTTGAGGATGGAATTGAATATTAGACATAAATAAAGCATATTCAGAGTCAAATCTGGTACACATTATAAACCAACACTCAGAGTAACCTTTTCTGTGGAACACAGAGGTTGGTTTTCTTTAGTGTTAGTAAGCTGCCTACATGAAGAGGCGCAGTAACGATACAGCCGACGTGACTCTAATCACCAAAGGAATGAAACACAATATGATGAAAAAGACAGAGAAGTGGGCAAAAGTCTATTTTCTAAAAGATAATTTGCATCTCCACATTTTTATATACAATTATAAGGAGTCTAAAAAAGTGATCTTCTCAGTTACAATCAGATGAGATACTGAAGAACCCTGGTTGACCGCCATGGCACAATGGCCCTTGATTAACATAGATGGTCAAACGTAACATTTTCAAAAAGGTGCCAATCATAAAGTTTTGATTAAAAATCAGTAAACTGTATTCCAGGAGGATGTCAGTGGTGGCAGCAAAAACTTTTAATCTCTCCAAATCTGCACATAAAAGAACAGAGCGGGCTTCCCTGGTGGCGCAGTGGTTGAGAGTCCGCCTGCCGATGCAGGGGACACGGGTTCGTGCCCTGGTCCGGGAAGATCCCACATGCCGTGGAGCGGCTGGGCCCGTGAGCCATGGCCACTGAGCCTGCACGTCCATAGCCTGTGCTCCGCAACAGGAGAGGCTACAACAGTGAGAGGCCCGTGTACCGCAAAAAAAAAAAAGAGCAACTAGATGGCAAAATTAAAAATCCATAGAAAACACTTACCAAAAAACTAAGTAACAAGATATCCCCAAAAGACACACACACACACACACACACACACACACACCCTCAGGATTATAGTGTGTGTGTCTGCGTTCCTAGCTCTGTTCCACTGAAGGGGTTCAGGAAGCATGGCCAACCCAGGAATGCAGTATTCGGTACCAGTAGCACCCAAGTTGTAATCAGATTCCAGGCCCCAATCAGGAAATATTTAGGATGAATATGAACATCTTGTCAGAATAAATAGGAAGGAGAGGATCTACAACTATTACGTCATTCAAAAAGATTCCAGACGCTGACCTGAAGAGGTTCCCGCTGACCCAAATGGGACAGTTTAAACTTCAAAAAGAATTACAAGTGATTGAAATCTATTGATTATATTTAAATACATGTCTTTATAATGACATTAAAAAAAGATAGGGTGCCGATGCCTTATCTTGAAAACTGGTGAATAAACAGAAATAATCAAGCATTTATCCCACATTTCCCATTCAGTCTGTATCACTGGTGACCAAATAAGAGAGGAGAGAAAGCATCTCTGTGTATAAGTATCCCAACTACTGAATGAAAAAAGAAAGGTTAAAATTACAAATCACCACAGATTTAAGGAATGAGCACCAATGGCTGCTAACATCACAAAAAGTGAGACAACCAGACATTATATGTCTCCCAAAGAACAGCACCCCACCTGTAGGTCTAGAAACGGAATCTGATTAAGCCCTTTGGATCCAGCTGCTGGTTTGCCCAAGACGCAAAGGGCAGAGAAACATGATGAGCTGCCCCTAGAGGATATAAACTGCAAAGTCCAGACTCTGGGGAACTGTGCAGGGCAAATGCCCTGGCTTTTGCAATAGATAAACTATAAGAACACAGAAACTTAAAGAGGAACTTTTATTTATTTATTTATTTATTTATTTATTTATTTATTTATTTATTTTCTTTTTGCGGTATGCGGGCCTCTCACTGTTGTGGCCTCTCCCGTTGCGGAGCACAGGCTCCGGATGCGCAGGCCCAACGGCCATGGCTCACGGGCCCAGCCGCTCCGCGGCATATGGGATCCTCCCAGACCGGGGCACGAACCCGTATCCCCTGCATCGGCAGGCGGACCCTCAACCACTGCGCCACCAGGGAGGCCCAAGAGGAACTTTTAGATTAAAGGAGACTTTAAAAATCCATAAGGAGAAAACAATGTTTTTTAAAGGGCAAGATTAAACTATCATGTCTGGGGATACACATTTAGTAACAAAACCATTATAAAACGTACGGAAGTGATGACTATAAAAGTCAGGACAGGATAGGGGTACTTTTGTGAGAAGGGAAGGCAGAGCGACTGAGACAGATACAAAGTTATATTTCTTGACCTTGCTTATATATTCATGGTGATAGGCAGCAAAATGGTCCCAAAGATATGTGGATAGTCCAACCCTGCAACCTAAATGTTACCTTATATGGCAAAACGGACTTTCCGGCTGTGATTTAGGATCTTGATATGGGGACAGTATCCTAGATTATCCAGGTGGGCCTTCAGTGAAATCAAAAGTGGGAGGGAAAATCATAAAATCATAAGAGGGAGGGAAAGGAAGAAGAAGGCAGTGTTGCCAATGAAGCAAAATGGTACAGGCCTGGCCCTGAAGATGCAGGAAGGTGCCATGAACCAAGGAATGCAAGGAACACCAAAATAGAAGCTGGAGAAGGTCAGGTATCAGATCCTCCCCTAGAGCCTCCAGAGGGAGAGTGGCCCTGTCCACACCTTGTCATTGACCTTGTGAAACTGATCATGGACCACTGACCTCCTGAACTGTAGGAGAATAAATAAGCGTGGTTTAGAGCCACCAAGATGTGGTGATTTGTTAGAGGAGCTAATATACTTATTAAGTCACACGTTTCGTTTTGTATGTGTGTGTGTGTTTTAATCTGTGTTTTTATTAAAATGGTGAGAGAGCTAGAGAGAGAGGTAGTGAGAAACTTGATGAAAAGGTCCCTTCTAGAAAGTAGTGAGTTGAGCAGAATTCCTATCAAGACTATAGAAACACTTGTCAGAAACACCAAGGAAGCTGTTCATATATCAAGTAGGGTGTTGGATCATAAAACCTTTTAGGTCTTTTCTAACGCAGAGAAGTTATACTTCTAATATTGGAAATAGACATAATAATTCTGATTTTGTGCCTAACCATGGTGAGAAAAACAGGACTTCTGATTTTACAGCTTTCCATTGAGACACACTTTTTTTTTTTTTTTTTTTTGGAGGACTGTTTTCCTCATTTCTTGCTCTGGCTATCAAGTCTGCTTTCTCTTACATTTACATCAGTCACACAAATCACTCTCCTACTGTATTTATATAAAATGTTGAATCACAGAAAACCCTCATGGCCCAAAGTTTCTTTCCCCCAGGCTTCCCTCTCGAATCCCAAATTATTGTTGTTTGTTCTGTTGACCTCACATAAGTTCCCTGCTAGGTCTTTTCTATTACGCTGCAAGTACTCAAGGCCTTCCCTCTCCCTCCAGTATCTTACACTTTTCTAGAGCTTTCTAACTCCTGTTACTAGAAGTGATAAAGACAGTGACACCCAAGAAGTAAATCTTGATACCAGCTTGGCTGGTAAATATTTCAACCTTTCACAACATCCTAAATGATCTGCACTATGACAATGACCTTTTATAACAGATTGCTCATTTTCTTAAGACCTATACATGAAATGGTGCTACATTATGTCAACTCCTAGAAGTAAAGCAACTATAGAGGATTTTATGTGCTTATAATGCAGGATGGAAGCCCAGAGATACTTGTAGCAAATATTTCCCATGTTATATAAAGGCATAGTGATCACTGAGCATGCTAAGAAACGTTCAGGAACCAGCCTTATTTTCTACATAAAGTTTTGAAATATCACAGTGTGCATGAAATGTAAGGGTTGCATTAAATTAAAAAACAATCCACTTCCCAGATATATCATCTAAAATAAAATTAAAATAATTCAAGCAGTGATGACTGATTTGAGCAAAAACCAAAGAGAAGCAGACTAGGAGATGGAAAGGCATAATTCTGATTTCTTATTTATCTTATAGAATAAGATACTGGTTTGGGTAAAAGTTAAGAATAAATTTCTACCTGCCACAAAGGACCTATCCATATTCATTTCTTACAAAATGTTATAATCTGGTAAACATTTTGTTTTCGATTCTTTTTGTCACTTTCCTGAGTGGTTTTATACCACTATAGCTCCACGAAGACAGCAAGATACAGGAACTGGGGACAAAATTCTAAACTAAATTTAAAATACTAATTTAGGGTGGCAGATGTGAAATTGCACTGGCTAACATCTTATTCATTGACCCTTTTAAAGACATGGTATACACGCTATTTGTGAAATAGAAATATTAATAGCTTATTGATAGCAAGGGACTGAGGGTCCCACCCGCTGCCTCAAAGCAGCCACACATCTTTATCAGCTCACTTCCATTACCTGTAAAATGATACTGGATATGTCTACCCAAACAGGCATGCTGTGGAAATCAAAAGAGATTCCCCAGCAGAGGCTAAAAACTAAAACAGAAATGTCTACAGAAAGATTCTAAAAAAGGATAATCTCTTGACCAATAGCTAAAACTATCTCCTGAGTATCAAATCAGCAAACTCAAAATTTCAGTAAAATTGTTTGAGGGTCCAGTAGATACTAAAGAACTGAAGAGGTGTTTTTACCTTTATACTAGTTGTTTAGATCTGTGAAGATGTTAATATTTCTATATTACCAATTTAGCACAAACACACATCCCACACACAAAATATACGACCAAGCCACACGCAAAATATAAGACCAAATTCACCACCCTCTCTTAAAAGTAACTGAGATTAAAATTTTAGGCCAGTTAGGAGATGTTAGATGTTATTGAATTCATCTGCCTCATTTTACAGAGAAGAAAACAGTTACGTGGATAAACCATGCACTCTCAAAGGAGGTGACATTTGGAATTGGAGAGTAGAAAAATCCCTCTTTTTAGGTAAAATTCACATATACGCAGTACATAAACAGATGCATTGTATATCTGTGATATTAATACTTCATTGGGGACTTATGAGCAAAAACGTATCAGAAAAGCCTACCCTAAGAGGAGAGAGAATGAAATAAGATTGAGAAACACTAGTCTAAACTTGTATGAGGGTCCAAATATGCTGATTAAATACGGCCCCCATTCCATTCCCCGACAGAAATCACAGACTTTTTAATCCCTTGAAATTACACCACATCTGCACATATACCATTTGTCCTTGAGAACAAAATACTGTCATGAGATGAGGATAATGACTGATGATTTAAAATTGATGACCAAAATATTAGTTGCAGCTTTATATCAATAGATGCTATTACTCCAGAGGTACTATGCGGAAGTAAAAAGAAAACTCAACTGGGCTTCCCTGGTGGCGCAGTGGTTGAGAGTCCACCTGCCGATGCAGGGGACATGGGTTCGTGCCCCGGTCCGGGGGGATCCCACATGCCACGGAGCGGCTGGGCCCGTGAGCCATGGCCGCTGAGCCTGCGCGTCCGGAGCCTGTGCTCCGCAACGGGAGAGGCCACAGCAGTGAGAGGCCCGCGTACCGCAAAAAAAGAAAAGAAAAGAAAACTCAACTTAAATATGTAGATTCTATTTATTCTCACATGGGCTGGGCTCACAGGGCTCTAGGTTGGGGGTGGGTCTGGGGTGGCAGCAGTCGCGTTCTGAGGGGCAGCTATGGAGTTGAAGGTCCTGTGACTTAAGCCAAAGAGAATGATCGGACTAAAAGCAATTCTTAATCTTAAACTGCTTTTAATCTTCCACTATGTAAAGGTGAGGATATTACCTTGGGGCCAGTGATAATAGTTTCAAACAAATTTTAGACATAAGAATCAATAGAACCAATGGAGAGAACAGAATCACGTGCTATAATCTTACCCAAAATGCTGGCAGTAATATTTCAATATATTTTCCAATAAAGACATAAAATTAATTCTAGAGTCATAGAATTCCCCAAATGGAAAGAATTCTAGAGATTAGTCTAAACCTCTTGGTGTACGTGTGGGAAAGCCGGGGCCTTACAATGACAATGTTAAAATTGTGACCTAGATTTTCCTCTTTAAATTCAGTCCCACAGAGATGTATCGGGGATGCAGTATTTCTCAAAAGGCTGTTGGCACTCCAAAATAAAGAATATGTAGTTTAAGTGAGTCAGTTTCTTACTTTCAAAAATCAGTGGAACAATTATTTAGGGTTTTCAAAGATCTGAATGTGATAATTACAGTATTAGCTCATGATATATTGGTTTTTTTGGCTATGTACCTGAAGATAGGGAATACACTTCCAATGGCTTTCTGGTGTTATAAATATTCCTGAATTCATATGTGACAGAAACATAGCTACAAAAAATATGACAGCCATTATCGGGAAGCCAATTCCCTGTTTCCCAAGCATAAGCACAACATTTATAATTATTGAATAAAGACAGATGTTTAAAATAAGCTGAAATTTAGATTAATGAGACAATGGTTGTTTACACCTACAGCCATACGGGGAACGCTGAGGTACTTATATAAATCACACTAAAGTAGATTTTTTTTTTCTCCACCAAAAGTCTCTTATGTTAATCTAAAATTTCTAAATACTAAAAGAAAATCTACACGCTTTTTGGTATGTTTACGAAAAGCAGTAAAATATTTTCATATTGTTGTGTTTGAGCAGCTTAAGAAACACAGGTTCCCAGCAAGACTGAATCTGCAACTTTATTGCTGTCCTCCAAATAACGGTAAAAAAATGGAATAAAATAGCATCATATTGACAGTCTCAAACAAAATGCCTTTCTGAGTGGTTTATCCCAAGGTAAAATGGTGGGGCTTGCAGGTTGGCTGGATGAGAGAAAGGACATATTTATATAGCACAGGAGAGGTGGCACAATTTAGACATTAAAATAGTCCCTATAGGACTTTGTCATTACTCCTTTATTATGGACTCTGATTCAATTAATTTTCCTTGGTATTGAGACTCTGAAAAAATGTTAGAATTACTTACAGGAGAATTTTGTGAGGTGGAGAAATTTTTAAGAAAAAAAATGCTACAGAATACTATGCTAGAAAAAAGAGAGGGTTTGTTTGACTATTTCTGGCTGTTAATACAAGAAAAATAAACTGACTAGTTCTATAAACTTTTTAATCACCAGTCATTGCTTGAAAGTAGGTCACCTCCTCTGCCTCACAGCAGAGAATGTGGAATACAAATATCTATATATAAAAACATTAATGATTATACTTCTAAACAGCAGCAACAAAAATGCTGCTACTAATTAATTCAGGTAAACTAAATAATAATCCATAGCCATAAAGTATACATCTAACATCCAAAAGTATAGAATTTTAGCAATTTTGATGATAAAGTTTTAGCATTGCTCAGCATTCATGATTAGTTAATAATTCACAAAAAGCAATTTGAGACACGAAAGATATAAAACACACTGGCTTCATTTTAAAAATAATTAACCAAGTAAATGTTTTACATTAGAATCACTATATGATTTCCAAAGAAAAATTCTTCCCAAACCATCACTGCAAAATCTTTCATCTAATTACGAGAGGTGCTCTAATGGGAAGTCCATGCAAGCTAATAAATTCTCAGAAAATTTCTATCCCATCTCCCACTTTGGTTTTCCAGAGAGCAGGGCACGGGGTTCCTCAGGGTTTGTGACAACGATGCCATTTGTCATACAGAATCATAGTTTACAGTTTCACAGGGGAGTAAGCGAGAAGTGAATGGTGTTATAAGGAAGAGGGGTACATTCACCATTAAAAGTGTGAAATGCTAAATGCCATTATGAAGACAAACAGTAAAGTACAACTTCATTGTTGAAAACAATCCCCCTCCTATCAGTCCAAGGATTCATGCATCAATGTTGTGGATGAACTGTTAATTACAAAATCAATTAAAAATTATTTCTAAAAACAGTCACGCGTCCCTGGCTCTCATGGGGGCAATTTGGGCAGAAGGTCTCATCTCACTAGGACCACGCCAAATCACAAAGTCGTCATCCGCAAGTAAGCAAAAGCAATCTGGTTTTTCATTTTTCAGCGCGGCTGAGCCCAGTCTGAGATTGATCGTCACATATGGCCCCAGAAAACAAACTGTCAATACCTTGAATGCTGCAGAATTTGAACAAATAGCCGTCTGCCCATTCAAGCCACTCATTGCATCCCATTTAACAGATTTTATTGACAGTTTCCTTCTTGTAATTAAAGGGAAAACTACTGGCCGGCAACCAAGATAAAGTTCAAAGATAGGGTCAAAACAAAAGCAGATGGAGGGGCACGGTGTGACTGTCAATGGTACATAGCATCAGAGCGTGTTATTGACATGCAGGTATCTAAAGATCAGCTCGTCATTAAGGGGGGATCTATCCTGGACTTTATGCAAATGCTAAGAGAGACTTAAGACCACAATCAAGCATCAGGAGAGGCACAAAGGGAAAAACAACAAAGCACCAACGATTTTTACTTATCAGAGGTTGCTCCCTATTTTAGTACATTTCAGTTCTCATGTAAAGACCAATTTATTCTCATAATTCTTAACCCTTACTGCATAGGTAATACCTTTGAGGGGAATACTCCTTCAGCAGAACTTGACTTTTAGAGAATTCCAGAATGGAAGAAAACAGAGTATTCTCTGATAACCAAAGTGAAAAGCAACACTACATATATTATTCCAATTACAACATTTGCATTTTGGGGGGGCAGGGGAATGATTTGTATTTGTAACTCACACTTATTTTCACTTGTGCAAACCAGACAAAGGAGCTAATTTGGTCCTGAGTGTCCATTTACACCACATGTACATGAGTTTTTGCTTTGCCATGGTTCATGTCAGTAAGTGAATTAGGTGGTAGAAGTGTCACAGCTTTTAATAAACAAATAAAATGAAACTAACTCCCTTTAAGTTGATATTTCTTTTCTTCTAACTTTTCACTAGAAAGCTACAATGACTATAATTTTGCTGACTCAGAATTTACAACTGGGTCTAGCAAATCCCTGAAGAAGAAGTTAAGGGAAGGGGTAAAACTGACATATTAGAAAATGTAACAATGGGCCATTGCCAATATGCCAACCTGAATTAGCAAGAGCGATTGCTTTGAGGGTGACAAATTCTTCTTTCTCCAGCTTCATGCTCTTGTATTTCTTTACCAGCTGCAGGATAGCATTATTTAGGTCAAGAAGGCCTGCTAATTTAGACTGGTCTTCATCCATTATATAATCGTCTGCATAGACAAGTTCATCCTCAAAGGAAAGAGATCGGTACACGACACCAAGGATCAAAATTTCCATCCAAGCACTCTGCAGAAGGCTCATCTGGTCCGCCAGGGACAGCGTGGAGAAGCCTGCATGGGAAGACAGGCAGATCGAGTTACTTGAAAGCCATCATTTCATAATACAACGCTAGTTTCATACGGCAGTCGTCTTCTGTACCGGTGCTCAAAATTATGCTGAGCTTTGATTAGCCACTCTTAAAATTTCCCCTGATCATTTTGCCCATGGCAAAGTAAAAGTCACAAACCAGCTTCAACTTGTTGGCATTTTCTCAAGGTTTTAGAGACACAGCTGAGAGGAATATAATAGAAAAGAAGTAGTTTTGTTTCTTTCACTTGAGAAGAAAATACTGTGTAATGTTGAAATATACTTGATTTCTAGCGGAAGTCTTCATGACTGTCTTACAGGAAGTCAAACTTTCAACTACCTCAGTTCTAAAAATGACTATTGATAAACACCATGAAAGTAAAAAACCAAAAGCCCCAAATAAAGGAAAACAAACAATGGAGGCCACACAGTAGAGTGCAGTTTGGAACCATTTCTCTGTAACAGTCACAAGCACAGTGAGTATTGAGTATGCTTACACCCAAAAGAGCCTTCTTAACTGGATATTTTGCCCCCCTGATATTTAGCATGAATTCCTTTTTTAAATGGTGATTACTGGTATAAAAGAGGGTAGAGTATTTTGCAGCCTGGCCTCCTCACCAAATAGAGAAGCCACAATTTATTCTTGATATTAAGACCTAGTTATTAAAAAAAGTTAAATATGGAGGTAACGAGGTGTGACGGACAGGATATGAGCAGAACCTGATCCTGAACTTAAATACTGGCTCCAGGGCTTCCCTGGTGGCGCAGTGGTTGAGAGTCCGCCTGCCGATGTAGGGGAAACGGGTTCGTGCCCCGGTCCGGGAAGATCCCACATGCTGCGGAGCGGCTGGGCCCGTGAGCCATGGCCGCTGAGCCTGCGCATACGGAGCCTGTGCTCTGCAACGGGAGGGGCCACAACAGTGAGAGGCCCGCGTATAGCAAAAAAAAAAAAAAAAAAATACTGGCTCCACTGAGCTACTGGCTGTTTCACCTCGAGCAAGATAATTTCCTTCTACCTTAATTTTTGTTTGGGGACAATATAAAATAAAACCCAGCAAAACACTAATATATAATATGCATTCCATAAGTGTAGCTATATGATATATTATTTTTATCTGAAATGCCTGGATGACTGCTTCAATCCTTTACAAAAATCTGGTCTGCATTTATGCATAGATGTCTAAAGTCCCTTCTGAACTCGAGAAAACACAAGCAAAAAAAAAAAAATTAAAAAGAAAACGTGGTTCAAGAGGGAAAGATGACGTAGTACAATTAAACTTACTTAGGAGTAAAGATATATATTTAAATTTTAGAGGAATTAGACCCAGACTCTAAAAGGAAGTCTTAGTGGAGAAACCTGATGATGAACCACATACTTTTTCCTAAAAAAAGAAATGTTTCTTAAAACTTCACTTTCATTTCCAAGGTTATGCTCAGGAATTCCAAGGGTGACCAACCATCTCTATGGTTTCTGAGGACAATGGTACCATGATTTAAGGTCCTGCTACCACTAATTCTACAGAAGGAAGGAAATATTAATAATGCAGCTTGTGATGTTAGCAACTACAGCATGGTAAAGAAAAGGAAATGAGTTCCTGGCCCGCTGGAGAAAACTAGTGGTTTGCCATTTGGCACCATTAACTACAAGTGTTTAATAAAATCATCAAAAGGGATTAGTCAAGCCTTGTCTTAAGGGGTCTTAGGGCCTGTGTAAAAAGCATTTCTTTCATTTTTTTATCAAGCCGCTTACATATTACTTAACTGATCTTCTTTTAGACTGGCTATGTCTTTTTTTCCCTTTTTTTTCCATTCTTTTTTTTTTGTCATTGCAATGTGAGGTTACATTAATAAACATCCTCTTGGCATGAGAGACTAACAACTTTTAACAGGGATTCAAAAGAGAAAAATAATGATCTAATCTGAGTAGGTGTGGCTCCATTTGCTCTTGAGGCTGTTTTACAACAAACAAACCAAAAAACAAACAAACAATATTGCTCTTTTCTATTCCCCCAACGCAAGAAAAAGATGTCATGCAAATTCAAATATCTAAGCTACGAAAAGGGATGAAGTAGGAATTTCTTTTGTAAATGAAGCAGACGAAAACATAATCATCTAGAAAGTTCTGAGCAGAAAGGGATGGGTATCTTCCATTTGCCTTCGTTTCCTTGTTCCTTTTCATGCTCCCAAGCAGCAGTTTTTCTGCAGCAGCAGATGGACAGAGCGCATAGCCTGCAGCACCTTCCTGTGACAGCCCTATTCTCCCTCCCAGACACTGCTGTTAGTAAATAGATTTACACATTCTCCAATCTCCACACATCTTTCTGCCGAATAATTAAAAGCAGGATGATTAGTTTATTGAGTGGAAGGAGGAACTTTTTTATTGAGGTCCATCCACGATTTTATCAGGGCCAGCACTTTTACGGCTGTCAGGAGGATGCAGGCATCCAATTTTTCTTATCTGCCTGATTAATACAAACGCTGTTTCAGGACGCATTAATTAACAGATACAAATCTACGTTCTCATGGAAGGATCAATACGGAGAAGAAAAGAGGCATCAATGTGAATTTAGTGCTGATGATGGAGAAGGCGCACTATCGACATTTACGCGCACGGAAACTTTAAAGTTGCACGGGGTCCCCTTTGTCCCTGTGATTTACAAATGAACAATTTTTCAGCCATAACAATGTTTCACACATTTCTTGGGGGTTTAATTAAGCAAAAACAATAACATTTCATTTTTTTTAGGTTGATCCTGCAATTTGATTCTTCTAGGTGGATGGCTGTGTGTGTGTGTGTGTGTGTGTGTGTGTGTGTGTGTGTGAGAGTGTATGTAAACCAAACTTTTCCTTTCAATTCTTAATGAAATAAAAAGAAGGAAAAGGGTAAAGAAAAGGTTCTCCTTTTTGGGGGGGCAGGTTGGGAAGCACATAAAGATGGATATAGTACAAAAGGTCTGTTGGATTGCCTCAAGTCTATTTCAAGCTGATTAGAGGAGGTATAATTTTTGCAAAACCATAGGGAAAAGAAGACAACCCATGCTTTACACAATATAAAAAAGTCTGGACTTTTTTTTATCTCTTCTTGGTCTAGAAATAGCTGCATTCCAACAGTTTAACCCTTTCCTCCCAAACCTCTGCAATCTAGAAACTCTCACAAAGAGCTGTCTGGCCCAAAAGCCTGGATAACAGCCTTGTTAAACAACCTTGTTATGAGCTAGCTGTGTTCACCTGAGCACTAAGGCTGAATACCCAATCGAGATGATATTTTAATTCCACAAAAATTTTCTCCCTGGCCTTGAGGAGTGCTAGTTCTATTTTACATTCATAAAGACACATGGATAAAATGATAATTTTATCAGTAGTCCTGAGCAAAGTATAACAACCTAAGTGACCAAGATCTAGATGAAAATGTATATTTTAATAAACTGAGTCTAAGGAATTTTCTAAAAACACTATGGCTCCATCGGCACACGCATGCTTGCATCCAAATGATAATTACTTGTTTGTGCTTTTACTGGGCATTTAGTGGTGTTTTATAGCTCTCGGGCTACAAGATCGAGGTCCTCAGCATCTATAACCTTTAGCTATCTTTGGAGAGAAACCTCCTTCTGAAGTGAAATAAAACATGTTTGGCAGTGGTGTCATTGGAACTTCATGTTTTGTATGTCCCAGGATCTTAATCTCTGGTGTGTGACAGGTTATAATTCTAAATGTTCAGCCATATTACAGCTTTTTAAAATACACTGGTATCATGGCACCATTTTTTCTTCCCCAGCTCCAGCCCATTCCATGCATATCGCTGACAACCCTGATCTCTCTTCATCTCCACCCTAGGATCAGTACCGTTGAACGTATCTCAGGCATTCTGCGGGCAGAAAGACTCGCTACCTTAACCCACAGTTAAATAGCGTGTTTATCTGCAATACAGTGTGCTCCAAATAAACCAGATGACACCGGGGAAAAACATCATTTGGAAGGGCTGGAAAGCTTCTCAAGAGGCAGGTCCCCCTGAAGTAACAGGCTGGAAGAAACCATGTTTTGTGCCAACCCTCTTTCCTTCTTCTACTGGAAACTTCGGAGGTTGACAGTGGTGCTATGGCCCTTGTCAAGCGCTTTTATTTATTTATTTTTTCTTAGCCCGGCAAACTGATGCACTTTGCAGTCAACTTACAAAAAAGGCTAAGCATTTGAAAGTGTGAAAGGCAAAAAATATCTGACGGATAGTCTTCAGAAATACACTTTCATTTCAGAAAGCATAAATGTTTACTTCCTGAACAGAGTGTTGACAGAAATAGGCTGCCGTGAAGGCATTTGGGTTTAACCCCTGCTAGGCATGTTCTTCTCAGCTGCTTCCCTGAAACAGAACAAGGCTTTTCAATCTTCAAGGTGTCTGTTAGTATCACTTAATCATGGCACTGATTTGCCCGCCCACCGTTTCTTGAACTGTAGGGTCTCTGTTCCGCCAAAAATGGACACTTTTCAGCAAAAAGCGTAGCATGCTAAAATTATCATTCTGGCATAATGACTCACTGAGGTCACAAATGAAGTTCGCTGAGAGAAGCTGACTGAGCAACATGGCGTCAGCTAGATTCTTCTTCTCCCATATAAATAAACCTAGTGTGGACGGGAACTAGGGGAGAACAGAGTAACAACAGGACGAAAATTTGGTCTTAGTTATCAATAAACGCGCAGATGCATAAGCCTTGTTAGTGATAAACTTTCTCTTTTTAAGTCAGCTGTTCTTCTCAAATAGAAGCAGACATATCATTTGTTCTATAACTCACAAAACACACAGCTCTGGGGCTTGTAAAATATATATAAATTCAGACCTTTTTTCTCTCTCTTTTTTTTTTTTTTCATAGAGATGGACTTCACGGACTAGAACTCAGTAGAGGCTAGAGGCAAGCAGCTACAGACGGTCCAGTGCCAAAGTGAAAGCTGTACTATCCACTTGGATCTACCAGCAGCATTTTATTTAAACATTTTGTTGATAAAAGATGATAATAATTATCTCTATTATATTATAATATCTCTTTATTATATTAGTACCTAAGCATTAGATACAATACATAACAATGCTACCCTTTGAACCTTTATCCTGTTAGCCTGACCCAGATATTAATCATTGAGATTCAATAACAATTGGTTTGGGTAAAATATAAGAATAACTGACAAAAATGGGATCACTCCTTTCTTCCCAATTTGATCCTTTGTTTTAACATTTGTGGATTCCATAAGATAGCTGTTTCTTTAATTCTGTTTTCATACTCCAAGTGGGGTTCACAGAGATTTTATGGAGCCATTATTTTAAAATAGTGGCTTCACGGGACAAATGTGAAAATCTGAAAGACAGAACTCAGATTCAAAAATTACTCTATATCTATGTGGGAGAACTGATCACCATCTATACAGTTTAGTATAAGATCTGGATAGTCACGACAAACTAAAGAAGGAGAGAATAGAATTGGACAGGTAGTATCCACCAGTCCAGGGCACAATTATCACTATTCACCGAGCTTACAGGTTTGACTGGCCACTGATCACTCATGCTGATTATGTGAACAGCCAAATAAGTTTGCAATTAGCCCACTCCTGGGCACCGAAATTGAAAACACGCCCCCATACCCCCATGGCACTGGTGAAATGCTTACTTTCATAAGAAACAATTGTTTCTTATTCCCCAGTCCAGCCTGCTAGAAAAATTAAAAGTGTAACAGCAGCTAAGGAAAAATATTCCCAGGGGGGCAGCATAGGAAAGCCTCAAAATGATGATAGGAATTTTTTGTTGGTTTGTTTTTGTGAGTGGGCAGTTTTAAACAATTGCCAAGCTTCTTTGAAAACAGGACCAGAGAGAGGGCAGAAGACTGCAAAAGAAGAATACAGAGAACATCTACGGGGAGGGTACAGCTTCGCTTTGCAAGTCCCACTTACCTACACCCTCTGAATGCCTACAGAGGTGCAAATAATTCCCTCAGTGTTTCCCAAACTCCTTCTGACCTGGCCTCAACTTTACTTCTCTCCTTTCATCTAAACCAAGAAGAAAGACAAATTGTTGGGGAGCATGGAGGTGAGGATGGAGAAGCTGCTTTCAAGGAGGGACATCTAATAGCTTTCTTTTCCTACAAGCTTTTTTTTTTTTTTTTTTTTGTACTAGTTGAAAACAAGAAAGTTCTGCCTGGAAAGCTCTCCTTTTGGATGTGACTTAAATTTGTTTGGCCATGAAGAAAAAAGGCAGCACCATATAATATAGGACTCTTTAAAAAAAAATCTTATAAAAGGGTATTGTCAGTTTCACTTTGGGATTAGATAGATACTGAGGAGGGAAGAGCATCATTTTGAAGCTCCATTTCTGGTTTGGAAGAAAAAGAAACTGTGCTTAAATCTGCCTTGCTTTCCCCAGTGGGACTGGCCAAGAAATATCATGGTCGTGCATTACAGGGCATGGACCAGTTGTCCAAGGAAAATCAGTCCAGCCTGGGCACCAGATGAGCAGGCACCATCCTCTTCAGGAAATTCCCAAGGAGTCTTTATCAAATTTGGTTTAATTCTTTTTTTTTTTTTTTTTTTTTGCGGTACGCAGGCCTCTCACTGTTGTGGCCTCTCCCGTTGCGGAGCACAGGCTCCGGACGCGCAGCCTCAGCGGCCGTGGCTCACGGGCCCAGCTGCTCCGTGGCATGTGGGATCTTCCCGGACCGAGGCACGAACCAGTGTCCCCTGCATCGGCAGGCAGACTCTCAACCACTGCGCCACCAGGGAAGCCCAAATTTGGTCTAATTCTTGATGTAAAAGTCAAAGCTCCAAGATAAACACAAATCGACTCTGTGTTGAACTTTGGGGATCTGTAAGGCTGATAGACATTTCCACAGTCTTTTGAAGAGTATGTAGTATAATGTCAAATACCCAAAAGCTAAGGGCTTACTGCTGTGGAGTGATAGATGAGGGAAGAGACTGGTGTGGGGAGCAGTGACCTTGAGGTCGGGGGATCTGGGTTATGGTTCTACCCTCGCTACGACCAACGGTGTTAACTTGGTCCCTGCTGTAAGCTGACTTGTGGCCCTCCAAAAGCTGTTGGAATCCTAACTCCCAGGACTGTGAATGTGACCTTATTTGCAAACAGGGTCTTTGTAGATGATCAAGTTAAGATGAGGTCATTAGGGTGGGTCCTAATCTAATCTGACTGTAACTTCATAAAAAGGGTGAAATTTAGACTCAGAGACAGACACAAACAGAGGGAAAACAATGTGAAGATACACAGGATGAACGCCATCTACAAGCCAAGGGATGCTGGGGGCTACCCGAAGCTAGAACAGAGGGATGGAACACATCCTTCCTCATGGTGCTCAGAAGGAACCGACCCTCCAGACACCTTGATCTCAGACTTCCAGCCTCCAGAACTGGAAGACACCTGTGAGACAGTTGTTTCACCCATCCAGTTTGTGGAACTTTGTTAAAGCAGCCCCAGCAAACAAATACAGACCCACAGCTGACTCTTCATCTGTCAAATGCGAAATGTGGACCAAACATCTCTGAAGGATCTTCCAGATCCAATGCTGACTCAGAATAACAAACTGAGAGCTACTTACATGAAGCACAAGGCTGTGTGGGTATCGGTGAGCACTTCCCACGAACACCACTGGATTGGGAGTAAGTCAACCTAGCATGGGGTGCCACCTCTGCTACCAACTAATCATGTGACTCAACTTCTCCAATTCCTGCTTTCTCATCTGTAAAATGGGAAGGTGGCAAAAATCTTCCCAAAGTTTGGGTCTAGCCCTACGTTATTTAGGTTTCCAATGGTTCCACTGTAACCATTGATGTTTAGTGCCTCTATGATAAGTAAAGCACCGTGCTCAGAACCATGAGATGATACAGTGCCTGCCCTCTGTAACTTTACAGTTTAGTAAAAGTAGATTAGAGCGCAATGAGGAGAAGTAGGTAGGCGCCATAAAGAATGATCAAAGTGAATGTAAATGCAGAGGAGGAAAGATGGGTGTTTGGTTGGACACATCCTCCCAAATGTATCCCAACACTTTCTCTCCTTTTCTTCCTCCATGGTTTTGATTTGGGCCTCCATCTTCTCTTTTGAGATACAGGGACACCAAAATCCTTATGTCTGCTGTTTCCTTTTTCCATCCTACCTGTGGCTATTCAAGCATTCTTTCAAATATGAAATCTCATTATGCTATTCGCTGATCAAAACTCTTTACTGGCTTCCACATCTGAAGGACACAATTGAAACTCTCTGGCACAATATGAAATGTCTTTCACTATGTGGCCCTTCTCTCCCTTTCTTGCCATACTTCCTGAAAAATCTTCCCCTGGGAAGTCCTCCGTAGATGGCTTCACACCTTGAAAGTTGAGCCCATTTTCCCAACCCCAATGACCAACCCCACAACTTCACTACTTCCCAGATTAACAGCATCAACACCCACCAGCTGCCTCGCTCCTAGCCTTTCAGGGATCTGTCACCAAGTTTTCTCTTTTTGTAGTTCCGACATCAAGTGCACACATTTCTTTCCATCTCTATTGTCCTATCAGTGTTCCTGTGTAGCATCCAGGGGCATTGACAGTTGTAAGTTGTAAAACAGGATAGTGGAGCTCAAGGTAAAGACATAAGCAAGTAAAGGAGTGGCTGTGATGATGTGCTGCCTAACAGGTATATCTGTATGCTTCTCAGTGTGTTCCATGATCTCTGAGCTCTTAACAGTGGAGACCTCCTCTTCTTTGCTCCCTGCTCTAACCCCAGCACCTCTATCACTGCCTGCCACATAGCATGTGTTCAATAAATATGTGCCCAAGGAATGAATGGAGAGAAAATTCCTTAACAACTCACGGACTGGCTTTCAACAAGAACGGAAGGCTAGCAATAATATTCCAGAGAAATAAAAATTCCAGATACCAGGTCCCTCTCCCTCTCCACAAAGATATTTGAATGCTTAACAAAAAAATTGCCTAATGTTTTTTCATAATTCAGCAAGTGTTTATTAAGGCACCGATTATACATAAAGCTCTGCTTATAAGTGCCTATACAGTATATAGGATTTTCTCTGGAGCCAACTCTATATAGTATATAGGATTTTCTCTGGAGCCAACTCTGGTAAAGTCCTGCCTAAATTTCTCAACCTCAGCCAGTTCTTTTTTAATTTGTAATTAAAGCTGACATTTTAATCATATCGCCTAACTACTTTCTCCTATATTGACAAATAACTATTCATAACAGATTCTGTGATAATGTCATGGCTTTTTTTTATTATTTACAAGTATCTGTAATTAATTTCTCTACTTTACCCTAGTTGTATAATTATTTTGACAACGTGTAAATTTATTATCTGGAGCTAGTATTTTAATCCTCTGAAATCCTAACTTAGGTCAGGAATGAAAGAAAAAGCTCACTGCTTCTTTCTAGTTGTGGGAATAAAAATCTGTATGTCTACAGTTTTTACATAAATTCTTAGGAGACTCCAAATCTAGCTTTGGTAAAGTCCAAGTAACTGATAAAGACACTTTCTACACTTAAAAAAAAAAAAAAAAAAAAAAGACAAGCAGATTGAGAAATCCTGTATTTTTTTTTTTTATCATTATGGGTTTCCTCTTTCTAAATCAGAAACAGCAAAGAAAAGGCAATGCAATAAAAATGCATTCACATGTGGCATCTCCCTCTCAGTCCATTTTAGAACAATGGGTTTTCACTAAGTAAATACTCACTTGTCAGAGTATCTGCAACATGACAGCCATTGGGCAGCAACGAGGGAGCGAGATGGCTTCCCACTTTAAAGCAGCAGATTAGACATTTACAGGGCTTCCCTGGTGGCGCAGTGGTTGAGAATCTGCCTGCCAATGCAGGGGACACGGGTTCGAGCCCTGGTCCGGGAAGATCCCACATGCCGTGGAGGAACTAGGCCCGTGAGCCACAACTACTGAGCCTGCGCGTCTGGAGCCTGTGCTTCGCAATAAGAGAGGCCGCGACAGTGAGAGGCCCGCGCACCGCGATGAAGAGTGGCCCCCACTTGTCACAACTAGAGAAAGCCCTTGCACAGAAATGAACACCCAACGCAGCCATAAATAAATATAAAAATAAATAAATACAAATGTTACCATTCTTTTAAAAAAAAAAGACATTTACAAACAGTGAAGATGGTACTTGTTGGTTATGACCTTTCACTGTGTCTGTACAAGTAGGTGCTAATGTAATTTAAATGCCATTTAGACGCGTTTCAGGTTTATCAAACTGGTTTGTATAGCCATTCTTATGCAATAATTTTGAAGGGGAACCATTTCCACCTGCTGTAGGAACAAGAATAGCTAGAGACAGCCCTGTGCAAATATCTGGGCAAGTGATGGAGGATCATTTACGTTAAAAAAAATCAAGCTGGACCTTGAGGAAATCAAGCAGGGGGCTAAAAGTATTTTTAATAAGTCAGGTAGTCAGTTCACATTATTTTTGTGTGAACTTTGTTTTACCATTTTTTGTACATAGCTATTTAGCTGAGAGTTTGGATTAATGGGCACACAAATTATGTCTCTTGGAGACCAAAATTTTTCATTTAGAATAGAAATATGGGAGGAAACACAAGATGAATTTTGCTAACATAAATTTTCAGATCAAAATATATGTTTTTTTCATCATCCAAAGTTTTAATAAACTAACAAATAAGTTATTAATAAAGCATGTCATTTGTCAGAGTTTAGCAAGAGAGAGATGTGCCTCTAATCCTGTTTAGAATTGTTGGAAAAACAATCCCAACTATAACTTGAGGTTAACTTTTTTTGTTAAACAACACATTATTGGCATTTTTACTTTCCTTTATAATTTCTAATATTTTATGTTTAATCTGTGTTTCTGACCCCAAAATGTAGTTTAAATTAAAAAGAAATTTTTGTGAGTTTTTCTTTTGCCCACATGGAATGTAATAACTTTTTTAAAAAGATGAACTGCTTCTTGTGGGAACATTGAACCATTAAAGGAAATCTATAAATAGCAACTTAGCCATGGCTACTTTGTTTTGTTATTTGTGACATAACATAATATTCTGATATTGAAGAATCTAAAAGCATATTCCACATATTGAATAAAATAGGAGTAAGCTGTTGCAGTAGATAAATATATATATTTATATACATTAAATAACTCAGTTATATATATATATATATATACACTATATACATATAAAACTACATAGAGTTCATATATATATATATGAATGAATTAATAAAATGAAAAAATTAGAAGGGAAGGAGAAATGATCAACCCACCCTAATCTGATTTTGGATTAAATGCTGCCTATCCAAGAAAGGTAAGTGTTCAAAGTTTCTCCCAATGCACCTGCTTGCATAAATGAAGGCAGAGTTGCTGTCTTATGGCTCAGGGTATTTAGTCAAAGGAGTCTTTTTGTTACCTTTCTCCCATTTGTGAAGGCCACACCTACACACACGTGAAGGCACAGAATGACGGTGGCATCGTGAAAAACTGGGTGATTTCCTGAGCTCACCTAAAAATTTGCAAATTTTATTTCAGCTACCAATTACAAAAGGATAGAGTTGTGATCATCTTGTGTGCTTTCACTTAAAGGACCAAGAACTGATTCTCTCTGGGATCTCTAGGAGAAAATCACTTCTAATTTCTATATTAATTTTATATAACGTGCCCTCAAATCTTTTCAAATATACCTAATTAGTCCCTTGATATAGAAACACAAATTCCAACAAGAGCCCTAATTATTAGAGACTTACTGTTTGTGGAATAACATAAATTTCTCCCCTTTTCTCACATTTACTACCTACAAGTGAAGCAGAAAAAAAGGAAAAAAAAAGAAAATCCTTCAGGTGTGCTTTTCTTGATTTTCCCCAAGTAGAAAGATACTACAACTCAGTGTCCCCAACATATGCCCTGGAAGGAAGAGAGGTAGGAAAAAAAAAAAAAAAAAACAGACCCAGGAGGTCTTCTGCATAAACGCAAGTTAAAGGATTTACAGCTCAGGCCATTAAAAACAAAGTGTCATATGTATTGATGAACGAACTTAGAAGAAATATGTTATCCATGAGATGCATGCCACAGATGTGAAATTATAGCACCCTGACCCTGAAACTCCACATTCAAATAATATTAGAAATCCTCACTATCTATGCCTAAAGACCTGGGCATAATTTGTGCTCTGGACAGCATGGAAAAACAGCAACTCTGAATTTCTAGCCCTGAGAGTTCGGTTTAAAGTCAGGCTCTCACACTATTTTTTTCTGGGGCTAATGAAGATCTGTTTACAAATATTTACTCCCAAGTTCACGGCTGGTGTTTGCTGGCTCAAGCCGAGCTAAGTCATTACGGCTTTGGTACAGGATCCACTGGGGAGGCTAGCAGTTATCTTCTCATTGACAACAGAGGCAACCCCTTCGATTCCTCTCTACACTGCCCCCGATTTGGATAACTGGCCAAGTTAAAAAGAAACAAAAAACATGAAAC
This sequence comes from Mesoplodon mirus, assembly GCF_964341445.2. Classification (NCBI taxonomy): domain Eukaryota; kingdom Metazoa; phylum Chordata; class Mammalia; order Artiodactyla; family Ziphiidae; genus Mesoplodon; species Mesoplodon mirus. The sequence continues at coordinate 184,983,021 of NC_138978.1, read as the reverse complement.
AACACAGCTCTTGGAATTTCTCAACCACATGAATGCAGAATCCTTATCAGTCGTGAAATGCTGCCTGTCCTATTTACCACGGATACATAATACACAAACCAAACCTGCAAACCTGCACCTCCTATAATAACTCTTTTGAGACATTCTTCCATTCAAAAGTAGAATGGAGGAGGGAGATGCAGCTGCCGTAAAAGGGTCTCACATTGTAATTCCTCTCCTCCCGAAATGAACGAGAGCACCCACTGCACGGCCTCCCCGTCTCCCTGCTTTGATCTGTTGGGAAGGATATTTATCTTTGTATTCACTATCTCACCTCTCCTCTTTGCTGTGACCAATCCCTTTCATGTCACTGAGATCCTGCAAATAGATCCAGGAAATCCTAGAAATTCCTGTATGAGGTTGATTCAAGGAAATAAGCAAAGGGTTATTAAATAAGAGTTACCATCCAGGGATGAATCTTGTTGGAAGTTGCACTGTTTCCTAACTCCATCTGAGTAGCATTAAGGCTACCTCTGCAGGCAGAGACGCTTAAACGTCTGCAACAGTCCAAAATGAAAGAGGGGGAAAAAAAAGGAAGAAAAAAAGCTGCCTGATTCTAATACACCTAATTAGCCATCGGCAGACTCTTAATTGCATACATTAGGATGATTCCATAGTGGAGATTAATTCTAAATATACCCAAGCATCTGGTTAAGATGCCATGGATTACAGTGTGGACTGTACTTTTCCACTTAATTAGATATCAAAATTAAGCAGCAACAAGCATTTTGACATAACGGGGATCAAGCCGCTGCTTGGTATCCCAGAGCTGCACTAAAATGACCGCTAAACAGAGCCGCACAGATGGAGAGATATTAAATGCCGCACTGGAAAGTAATTTCAAATAATAAAATATCAATATTTACATTTTAATTACCCCTACTGAGAGCTGCTCTGTCATTTTCACTATTGCCGACGCAGCAAGGGGTAGTGAAATGACATTGCAGCTCTGGCTGCAATGACTATTTTGTTTCCATTAAAGAATGACAAGTGTTTTAGAGGCAGTGACACTCGGTGTGTGAACAAGAATGACAGCAGATCAGAAAATTCCTATTAAGGGACTAAATGCCTCAACAAGAGAATTGACTCTGAGCCACAGCTCTTCCTTGAAGCACATAATCCTTTCCAAATTTTCTGCTGAAAGTTTATTATTGGGGATGCCCAAGGGAAGTTTTAGTCTCCCATGAAATATTTAGATCGGTAAAATGTTATATGATGATTGCCAATTTAAAAACAATAATACTTGACGCGAACAAATATCCAGGAGTTCTGTGTAAATCACAAAGATGTTGGGGGTTTCTTTTTAAAATTTTCTGTCATTGAAATTGACAATACCATTGATCACATTTCCTTGGAACGTATCTATTTCCTATCAAATACATGGATGAAAGCTTGGGATATGGCTTAGAATCATCATAATAAAAATGCTGGGCTTGTTCACCCTGGGTTTTCATTAGTATTTGGTTGTAGGCAGCCATCTCGATCACAATTTTCTCGACATGGAAAATAAAGCAAAAACGGGTCACAATTTGTATGGGTAAATGCATACCCATGTGCATGGATGCTACAGATTTTTCTTTAGCTTTTATTATTATTTAAAAATGGCAAAGTCCTAGTGGCTCTTAGAGACCCTCCCCAAATTTAATTACTCTTTATGGGGTGCAAAGATGAGATTATGGAAAAAAAAATAAAAGGTATATATGAGATGGGACATGCTGCATTCACAGGATAATAAATGAAAACAGTAAACTCTTCCTTTGGGGATGACTGTCAAAACTGTAGAGCTCTTGAAAGAATTTTAATGCCTCAGGATATGAGAGAGTGTATAAGAGAAACTCCTTGGTCACTACAGCAGGCAGTTAACTGACCCCCTATCTCAGAGCCTGCATTTATTTAATGTGTAGAGATGAACAACCATAAATGTGATGAATGGCTATAGCGGGAGCCTGAATAGAATTTTTCAAAGAAGAGAAAAGGGAAGTTGGGGAGTGATATAGACCCTTAGCCCTCTTCCACTCCCAATCCTTTTAAAATACCAGTTTTGAAGTTGGAATAAAAACTTGGTAACAGGCATGGTAGACTAATGCCAATTCTCTAACTAGGAGGTGTTCCTCTTAACACAAAAATGAAAGTGCCTAGGAAAGTATTCCTTAAGCATCCCTAATGCTTTTAGGACAAGACAGATCCCCATTTCTCAGCTACCAGCACCTTTTAATTTCTGAAAGAGCCACGGTTGAAAATCTTAATTAATTGTTCCATACTGCTTCAGGATCATTATGCAATGTAATAAAGGCCGTGTAATTATGAAATTTTACAGCCATTACCAAGGCTGATGGCTCGTATTTCATCCTCAGCTGGACCCGATGGCTTTTAGGCACTCGGCTCCCCTTTGATGAACTACAGACAGATCTATCAGGCCCAAACAATATCCAGGCGAGGCAGCTATAATAGCTACCTACAGATGAAGCCATAGATAAAGATAAACTATAAATCTACACACACAAATGCAGGCACATCGCCTGGGGATGACAGAGAGAGGATGAGACACTTGGGAAAGGCAGGCACTCCCACGAAGGTGGCCTCCTGCGCCTCTTCTGCATTCACTCCAGAATGGGTTGGATTTCATAAAAGACAGTGAAACCCAAGTGTACGTCTCCTTTATTCTCTGTATCTCGAAATAAAATGAGAGAAGGCAGGGATGTGAGAGCGTATCCATGAGCATTGTACTTAGCATCTTATTTATAGGGCAGAAGCTACTCAGATATGCTAACGTCCATTTCAGTGGTGGGAATAAAAAAAAGGCTAGATGTTTAGAGTTCTTTTTTTTTTTTTGCCCGAATATAGCACTAATACAGCAATCTAAAATAAGCACACTACAACAAATTAGAGTGTAGCTCAGGAGTGTCTTTTTTAGAGATACGAACATTAAAAAAAAATAAGTCAAGAACAACAAAAAGCCACAGTGAAAGGCAGACAGGGAAAATATAATTATATTCATCTATAACGAAAACTTTTGTAGCTCAAACGTGTTTTTCATTTTGGCATGTCATAATCCATAGAGCCATAAAACTATGGTCTGCTTAATGTATCAGTATTTCCATCATCTCTCCTTTTTGTGAATTAAGCATTTATGTAGTTCCTTTTAAACAACAAGTTAAATGGAAAAGGTCCATGGAGGAGGTTCATTTGACAACCGTAAGTGCTACACTCCAGGGAACATCGAGTTCAACTCTGCCTTTGGGATACGGTGGCAACTTCAGTCCTTACGATGGCATCAGCCTCATGCTGGCTCATTTCATGAATATGACCGGACAGCCAGTCTGTAACATATCCAGGGGAAAATAAAAAGCCCATCTGAGGGTCAATCCAATTCAAGCTGCAAGCTACAATGGTGGACCATGTCGGGCAAGAAAGAAAAGTAGCAGGATGTACCTAGGGTGACTTTAAGATTGAAAACTGGCAGCTGGGTAGGGTGTATGTGTACAGAAGAGGGCTGGTGCACATAAAAAAGGATGTAAGCTCAGTTTAAGGGGCATTATTCAGTCTCTGGAAAGCACAGCTTGAAACTGTTCACTAAAAGTATGGATTAAGAGTGAGAAAAACTGGTTTCAGTACAATCTCATCTATTAACTAGCTGTGTAACCTTGAGCTAGTCACTGAGTTGCTCAGTTTCCTTATCCCAAACAAAGCTGATTGACCAGATACTCCAGTCTACTGTACACTCCAGATTGGACATTCCATGATTTTCGATGTTCTTTGTTTTGGGGCAGAAAAAGTTATGGACCCAAAACATCCCTTCCATATACAAATGGTTGGTCTCCCTGCCTCAATTCCTTTTTAGGCTTGACTGTATTTTATTTTGCCAATGTGATCTCACCTCCCTTTTTTTTTTTGAGAAACAGAGAACGTTGGGTATAGATACCCTTGACCTACTTCTCCTCATCTGTACGAGGACCAATTCCTAACACCTTCCTGCTTGTCTCTAAAGAAAAGAGATGTTGCTCCTTCTTCCCAAGGAAGGACTTGAGTCCCTTCTGCGCCCTCTCCTCCTCCTTGAAATGCTCCGCATACCCTCCTGCCTTGTTTTGCGTTGATCCTTTCCACGTGATACTTTCCATAATTCTGTTTGGCTTTTCCTCTTTCCCCTCTACCTGCTCTCCATTTCTATGGGTGTAACAAGCCTGGAATACCAGCATACACTTCTCCCAAAAGAGCTAGACTTTGATAGATCCAACTCCCTGCAGCCATCCCCAGTGAGATACACCACAGGCAACTCACCTCAAAATATCTACAACTGACCTCATTCCCTGCCCCCTCTAACTCATCCCAGTGGATTCCCTAGAGCATCCCCATCAAATACTCACCAAGATATAATCACCGTTGTGGAACGATATTTGACTCTTCTCCTATGTCCAACTGTTCCTATGAAATACCTTTGGGTTCCACGTCTTATTTCCAGTCCTACTGCCTCATCCCACCCTTCATTATCTTCCCCCTGAACTGAACTCGTGGTGTCCCTGACTCAAACTTCACCCCTTCTACATCTACATTGAGCAGGGATCATCTCTTCTCTGCTCTTATGATTTCCCTCTGTGAGGTTCATGGAATCCTTCCTAGTCAGGGCTCACTTTACCATTCTTTATTTCTTGTTAAGAAGGATGGTGAAGAGAACCATCTGTAAAATTTATTCAGGACTTACTATGCGCCAGGCATTATGCTAAATACTTCCATTTATGGCGTGCCCAGGCATTCGGGATTCAACAAAAGACAAAGTACTTTCCCTCTGGGGGTTTATATTCAGGAGGGCAGGGGGTGAGGAAATACATAAAAATACAACAGGTGGTAAAATAGTAGCACAATGGAGGAGACAGCCACAAAACAGAGGGAAAAAATAGGCACCAGAGAAGGGGTGAAGGGAAGGAGTTATGTTAAGCAGGGCTGTCAAGGAAAGGCTCCCTGACATAGGACCTCTGAGCAGAGCTCAGAGGACAGGAGAGGGCTGGCCTGCATCCCTCTGTGGAGGAGCATCCCAGGCAGACGGAATGGCAGACACCCTGGCTGGAGGAGGAAGCTTCTTTTTGTGGTTCAGAGAGTTGTACAGACCAGTGTGGCTGGGGAGGAAGAGGTGGAGACAACGGTGTTGGTGGGGTCACGGGAACTGGCATGTCACAAAGGCTTTGCAACTTTTTGCAAACTTTTGCAGCTTTTACTTTGAGTGAGAGGAGAAGCCACTGGGGGCTTTGGGCAAAGAGGAGACACAACCTGACTTGCATTTTTAAAAGATGACCGGGTGTAGGAGAGCAATGAGGCTGCTGCAAGCATTTCATTCTCACCTTAAGGGGCAACTGCTGTTCTCTTTCCCACTTTCCACATGAGGCAACTGAGGTAGCAAACCCACTCCAGGTCACATGGCTAAAAGTATTAGAGTTACAGCCATAAAAAAAGAATGAAATAATGCCATTTGCAGCAATATGAATGGACCTAGAGACGATCATACAAGTGAAAAGTCAGAAAGAGAAAGACAAATATCATATGATACCAGTTATATGTGGAATCTAAAATAGGATACAAATGAACCTATCTAGGAAACAGAAACAGAATCACAGACACAGAGAACACAGTTGTGGTTGCCAAAGGGCAGGGGGCAGCAGGGAGGGATGGCGTCGGAGTTTGGGATTAGCAGATGCAAACTATTATTTATATGGATAACTGAATCACTTTGCTGTATACCAGAAACTAACACCACATTGTAAATCAGCTCTACTTCAATAAAACACATTTTTTAAAAAAGCACTAGAGCTACAATTTGCACACATGCCATCTGAGTCCAGAATCTGTAATTGAACCACCATGCAGCATGGTTTGCTTCCTATGTTCCCATCATCGTTTATTCTTTTCCAAACAAGGCACACTGACTTCTGTGCTTTTGTTATTTCTCCCTCCCTCCCTTCCTTCTTTCCTTCCTTTCTTTTCCTTCCTCCCTCCATTCTTCCTTCCTTCCTTCTCTTTTCCTTCCTTCCTTTTCTTTTCCTTCCTTCCTCCCTCCCACGCTCCCTCTCTCTTTCTTTCTTTGGCCATGCCACGCTTGTGGGATCTCAGTTCCCCAACCAGGGATTGAACCCAGGCCATGGCAGTGAAAGCCTGGACTCCTAACCACTAGGCCACCAGGGAACACCAGATATTTCTTTACCTTAGTGTAGAATGCCTTTTCCCTTCCTTTCTGTAGGGCAGATGTCTCTTCAAACATCCATACCTCTCTGAAATGTTTTCCTCTAAGTATTTCCCTAATGACCTTAGGGAGAGTGATACCTCCTTCTCTACAGCTTTCTCCTCCACTACTTTGCCCATCATCCTATTGTGTTGACACTACAGAAGTCATGATCTTTTCTGTGACATCAAACCACTTATTCATCATGGTATCCCCAGGGCTTAGTACATAGGAACAGTTTTGTTTTTTTAACTGAAATATTTGTGTGTGGTGTGTGTGTGTGTGTGTGTGTGTGTGTGTGTGTGTGTGTGTGTGTGTATGCCCAGACCTTGCATGGTCTCAGGACCTAAATAGTCTTAATCCACGTTTGGGAAATAACCAAAGAAATGAGTGGTGGGAAGGGAGAGTGGTCACAGCTTGGGTGAAGGCACAAGCAGTGAGTGTGTGAGAAGAGCTAAGAGCAAAACGGCTGAAGAGCTTCCTGACACCTATGCCCCACCCCCATCCCATGACTGCTCCCACACTTCCCCCCAAAGGCTGGAAATTAGAACACAGTGAAGGCTTTCCTGTGCTGCTGCCCAGAGAGAGGTGACTCAGACAGCTGAGTAATTCCTCAAGGGGAATACAGGATAAGCTTGAGAAGCTGGAAGAGTTTGAGAGTGAAAAAGCAGCAAATGCATCCCTTCGCCCAGAAAGAACATGCTAAAAACCTCTTAAAAGGACCCTAACCATCGTCCTATTCCCCAGCTTAACACCAACCTACTGCTCCACATGCTTGGGCTTAATTCTCCAGCGTGCCAGGCACCCCATTAACAGCAAAATTGTTTCAAGGTAACTCTGAAAAGCTAAATGCCACAGCAGGACGATGTTACCAGGTGTTTATTGAACAAAGTACATATGAGCACAGGATACAAAGCCCTGGAAACAGTCTTAAAAATTATCTTATTGAAAATGCTCATTTAAAAGATGAGGAAGCTGACAACCCTTAGGAAAATGAATTCCATCATTATATGAGACATGTCATGTCAGTTAACAAAGAAATTTGAAATAGACCTTATTTCCCCTTCCCTAATCATTCTGGGATATACTGTCTGGCCACATTGCATGTAGAATTTATGTATTTTCATATTTCTAGCGTATCTCATCCCTAAGATAGAGGAGCCTTGTAAGCCTTCTCCCTTATTAACACTTCCTGTAGAATTCAGATACTGCTATTTTCATGTTCTGAAGAATCTTGGCAAAGTCAATGGACTCAGCAATTCATACAGGATGAAATGGGAGTAAACTTTCATATTCTATGCAAATGAAAACTCTTATAGATTTGTTATACATATTTTTCACTTATCACCTATTTTTAATTAGAACAAAGAGGTATTACAGACTCATCATTTAAGTGTCCAACTGAGGCTGCCATGGCCATGCACAAAGGACTGTATTTAATTTTTCAACTGGTCTATCTTTTACACCACAAAGGAGGTGCTCAAATATTCAGTAAATGTATAAACTCACAAGAGCAAGCTGTCTATATCAGTCAATACCATGTTTGAAATAATGATGTGTTTTCAGACATCTAATTTCTAAATTCAATTTTAATATAAATAAAATTGCTATTTGCAGCAACATGGATGCACCTGGAGAATATTATACTGACTGAAGTAAGTCAGACAGAGAAAGACAAATATTATATGATATCACTTATATGTGGAATCTAAAAAATAATACAAGTCAATCTATATACAAAACAGAAACAGATTCACGGACATAGGAAACAAACTTATAGTTATCAAAGGGGAAAGGGGGTGGCAGGGATAAATTAGGAGTATGATAATAACAGATACAAACTACTGTACATAAAATACATAAGCAATAAGGATTTACTGTATAGCACAGGGAACTATATTCAATATCTTATAATAACCTATAAACAAAACAGTCTGAAAAAATATATATATAACTAAATCACTTTGCTGTACACCTGAAACTAATATTATATCGTAATCAACTACACTTCAGTAAAAAGAAGTATTCACAAGGAACTTGGCATTTAACAATTAACAGTAAAGGTATCACTGTAATGGTGCTACATGCTAAACTCCGTTTCAGTTTCTCTAGGATCAAGGCCTGGAAAGTATTTGAGCAACTAGAGGAGAAACAATAGCTAGAAATAAAGACTAATTCAAAGCCTATTCTATCCCAATGCAAACCTTATTTTATTCTGGTGCTTTTACTAAGGTAAGTTCTTTAGGCAGAATAATTCCTGTTGTGCTTGATTAGGAATTCTTGCTACTTAAAATTTAATGGTTGACGATAGCTAGTGGGAAGCAGCCGCATAGCACAGGGAGATCAGCTTGGTGCTTTGTGACCACCTAGAAGGGTGGGATAGGGTGGGTGGGAGGGAGACGCAAGAGGGACGGGATATGGCGATATACGTATGCATATAGCTGATTCACTTTGTTATACAGCAGAAAGTAACACAACACTGTAAAGCAATTATACTCCAATAAAGATGTTAAAAAAATTTAATGGTTATTTCTTAAAAAAAAAATCAAAGAACTTGCTTTTTTATTCCTATTGAAAACTGGCAGTTTTTGAAGGGGTTTCTTTATAACCAGGAAGATGACATTTACTAGTGTGGCGAGGGGACAGAGATGCTCTTCAGAGGCAGCAGCACTAATAAAGGTATGGTTCAATGTCCGAGGTATTCGTCCACGTTTTATTAATTAGGTGGAAAGCCTTTCCCACTGGAATAGTGCAAGGTATTTATTAACACTTCAGCCCACAAATAGAACAAATGTACAGCAAAGGAGGTAATTATGAAATATACCAATCCCTTTATCAACTTGGCAGGGACAACCCAAAAGACGGTTTCTGATTATGATCTTTTTCATGATATTTTAATTGTGCTTCTTAACCTGCTAAATTAAAAACTACAGGGCAATCTCACTTAGATCACAGACAAAGGAGATCATATCAATTTGCAACAAAATGTATGAATGCTCTTATCTGCTTTAATTACACCCCAGAACTTAACAGGCAAATTCAATAGGATCACAGAAGGATTGAGAGCTAAATGTTATCTCTTAGCCAATGGCATTATCATGCCCATATGTTGTTACACATTATGGAGCGTGAACCTTTGTTTAATAATAAGTTTAGGAAATAAGGGTACTGAAAGTAAAGAAGGCTTGTTCTGAGATTTGAGTCTGTCGGTTATTTTTGTCATCAGCTAGTCTATGTACCCTGGCCATGAGAATAAGATGAGAGACAGACAATAAAAAAGACCTAAGTCTTCCTGCCTCTTAAAGCCAGGATATGGATTCCGAATATGTTTTTGAATTTTTATTTTATTCTCTATCTGTAATCATTTTTCGACCAAAATCCTGCCAGAATTAATCTCAGCCAAGCCTTTAGTTCTTCTCAATTAACCCGTCTACTTTTATCCTAAAAAGCCTCACCCCAAACCTTCTTATGATCCCCGAGTGTGACTACAGAGCAGGTTCTTGAGAACTTCAACTACTAAGGATTTAGTAGTTGAAGTTTTAATTCTGTCCACATCTTTGGAAGCCTAATCCAAGGCCAATTTCCTGGTAATAGTTTGACCTAAAATGTGCTCTTCGGTGACTTCAAGAACTGGAGCTACTACATTCTGTGACTGTACCATCTCCGTCTTCAGGGATGGAGGAGGGGCAGAGAGTTTTCTGATTCTACTACTAATCCTGGTGACCAATTCCTATCCCTTCTATGCTACTTGCAAAGGAAACCACTTCTAATGCTCACATCCTACTGATCCCCGTGTTTTTTAATTTTTCTTCAACTATTTTCTCTCTGCCTCCCAGAGGTGGGGATTCTTATTTAATCACTTCAGCAAGCTTCAAGCTTTTTGCTCTCCTGGAGGAACAGAAGGATGCACCTTTTTTTGATTCCTTATGAAGTCATCCTTAAAAATTATCGATAGCTCTTACATACACATGTAAGTGAGACATCAACATTGAGTTACGCAAAAAGAGGCACATCCGAGCAAGGATGGACGATGCATCATGTAGATCCTTAGCGTTCTCTACCAGCCACCAACGTAATGGGACAGTGAAGAGACGGACAGCCATTTAGAAGCTTACGCTTCAGTATTATTAAGGAAGCTACTCCTTTACCCTGAGTTAGGACACATCGGAGCATTTATTCCACAATGTATCTTGATGTGTCTTTGACATCTTTGTTTTTTCCAAATTTTCAAAATTTTATACTGCTTTTCCAAATAGATTTTGATGACTGGGATGGTATTTTAGAAACAGTATATTCCACCCCCGCCCCCCCAAAAAACTCAATAATGTTGGAGGATTAAATTTTTTCTATCTACTTATTTATTTATTTGCTGATGTAGCTCTAGGTCTACACTTTTGTACAGTTCATATACTCTTGCGTGTGCGATGCAGGAGAAAGCCCATGTGAATTTATACTGGTCTGACTTTAATGTTTATTTTCACTCAAATTGTTCTCAGCCAAAGGTAAAACCACTCTGTCTCCCTCCCCCCACCAAATGGCATTTGGAAATATGGTATGTTTAGAACCAAGGCTTTTATTGGGAGAACTAAAGGATGCTAAAAGTTCTGCAAAATAAATAACTTCCCACTCAAAATGACAATAGCACCCGCATTGAAAAATGTATGCATTAAGTGCATTGGACAAATAAAACTGAAATTGACTCTACAGTTGCCATGGGCCAAAATGCATATGGGACCACCTTCAAATCACTGACAAGGAACTGTATGTTCTGCAATTTCCCACGGCACTCTGATATCCACCCCAAATCCATGTAAGTACATAGTTTTTCAGGTTGTAGCATTGTTTTCAAAGCTGCCTTCAAGAATCTCATTACCCATTCTTTTATCTGGAATTTTTGGAAATTCTCTAACACCATTTTTTAAAAGTTTTGGGATTAAAATATATTTCTTTCTTTAGCACAGACATTCAGGAAATTTCTTCTATGCTTCTACGAATCCCTGATAGCTCTAAAAGAGTAGAGAACTAACTTCCTTGAGCCCCAAGGCCGGAAGATCATCTTGGGAACACAGGTATATATCACATTTGGATTCTGGCAAGCTTCTAATTTTGTCTTATTATCTCAATATTAATGTCTAATTGTTGCCTTCTGGAGACTTACTAATAAAATTTGAATTGGAAATACACTGCATTTCAACATATATTAACATGATTTCATTTATTTCTATTGATTCACTATGAAAACTATGATTACATTTGCAGTGTATTTTCTCAGTCTATTGAAGAAAAATATAGTGCTTACCATCAACTGAACAGTGCTTTAACACCATTCTAAACTATGCAGGATTCCATTTTTACTTAACATCATAGTGATAAGTAAAGTTACTTAAATATTTTTCAGAGATTGACTCATTTAAAAAAATAGAAAGAAGAAAATATAGAATCACATTGTTTTTGTGTTTATGATCAATATATGTTAAAAATGAAAAAAAATCTTAGAAAATTGTGTCAAATATCAAAATAGCAGAAACTTTTGATAACCTGAATTTACACATCTTGTAAAATGGAATAGCAATTACCTGAGTGACACTTTTCAGGACATAGATATCATACGGCGTCAACTGTATGAATTTAGAGAAAAATCACAATCTTTGGGTCTTGGTTTCCTCATCTGGACAAAATAAGAGGGTGGATATAACAACCTCACAAGGATGCTGTATCTATCATATGCAAGTGAGCATCAAATTTATTTGGAATCACTTTGTAATCTGAGCACCACTACGCAAATGATAATCATTGTCATTATTATTCTTTCATTAATAGTAAAAATAGTTCAGATTTGTAAAGGCAGGAGGCATCTCACCTAGGTGAATTTCAATACATAAAACTTCCGAACATTTTTTAAAGATTTTACACACCTTGGGTAGATTCCTTTAAAATGATTATATATTTCTCAGTCTTCTTAAAATAAGTCTACTAAATACATTTTTAATTTTCCTGATGATCAGAATTAGCATGCCAGGAAGCATCAGGAGATCCAAGCTGCCCTGAGTTACCCTCAGAGGTAACTGAGGAATGTGGGGCTGCCCAAACCCACGTTGCACAGCCTCCTATGCTGGGCTTCTTAGTACTCGATCTGCATTTTATATTTTTGCCTGCAGACTCTTACTTTCTATTGCCATCCATAGGATTCCCTTTGGCGTCAATCTCTCCAGAAATTTGCTATGTATCAGAAGAAGAGTTAAGGTAGTTAGAATGGTTCATAGAAAGGGTTGAATAGCCTATGAGTGAGGGACTGAGGGACTTTACAATTACAGTACCTTTGGAAATTACCCAGAACATTTTTTTCTGTTTGTTTTCATTTATGCTATAGGGAGTTGGGCTGTTCAAAATTTGATATATTATCCCTAGACGGAGAGAAACTGAGTGGAAAGATAGTGACATAAAATTTACTTAAGCGGAAATTTCTGTGTGAAAATATGGATATTATGGTTCATTGTTTTTCCTCTGAAATGATTAGAAAAACAGTTTAAGAATTAAAAAACGCCAGTAAGAGTTGAATTATATAGACTCACGCATGTATAAGAGTAACTGCCAAAGTATTTATGCAACAAATCAATACATTTACATATAAAGGTTTTATGTAGATTTTATACAACTCATTGACAAGCTTATGACATATCCACCCCAACTCACCAATTTTAAGGGTGTCCAGATTAATATTAACATCTTTACAGTTATTCTGAAATTATTTGTATAAGTTCATATGAAAGATATCTGTCAAAAATTAAAATGTCTTTAAATATACATAGCATTTACTTGAGTGCTTAGAATATTTACCACTGAATATTTATAAATTTTTATAAAAATTTATAAACATTATTTACTTCCAAATAACTCAGAGAATGTTTCTGTTCGATGAATAAATACATATTTATATATTTGTTAAAATGCATATTGCTTATTGGATGTGCTATAATGGCTCCTTTCTCACCATTATATGTGAATGTGTAATTAGCCACATAATAAATATCTCCAATGAAATTTTCAAGAAAGCTCTTAATTCAAATATGTCATGGTCACTTTTCAGAGTTCACGAACCTTTCTGAGTTATTTTTAAACACTAAGGATAAACTTATGGCTTGGCCACAAAATGCTGGTGCAAACGCACCTGGGCTCCCCAATAAATATGTATTGATCTTGTGGATGAATGTGGCTTCTTGGGAAGTGAGGCCTTCTCTTTGGCAATAAAGCTACCGTATTTATTTATGTATCCACTTATGAGATTTGCAAAACTGAATACTAAACTCAAAAACCTTATGAGTGTGAGGGTTCACTACAGGTTTCTCAATTTCAATACTACTGGTATTTTAGGCTGAAAAATGCTTTGTTGAGGGGCAAGGTGTGGGGGGATGTCCCGTGAATTGTAGAACATGCAGCAGCATCCCTGGCCTCTCTACACTAGGTGCTCCTCCTTCCCTGTTGTTTCCCTGACTGTGACAATCAAAATGTCCCCAGTCACTGCCAAATGTTTCCCATGAGGCAAAATTGCCCCTGGGTGGGGACCATTGGTTAGGGATGATGAAAAAACCTCCTTTCCTTCCTAAGTGAGTAATTAGTTGTTGGGAATCATGGTATCAAAAATAGCTTGTCTCGGTCTATGTAGCATTTTCCCAGACCCAACCAGAGACTTGAATAAGGGGGACTCCTCTATTTGCCAAACTTGTCCCCAAGCAAAATTTCTGCCTCTTCTGGCAATACTAGGCCTGCTTCATGGGCGTGTGCTCCGTGCAGGGAGCCGCATGTAGTCGGATGCTCTGCAGTCGTCATCTTGAAATTCTTAATCCACAGGTTCTGCATTTTCATTTTGCACTGGACCTCACCAACTATGTAGCCAGTTCTGTAATAACTATCAAATCAACATTATTGGGATGCACCCATGAAATCTGTTTTGCCAGCAGAAGTTTTTGAGGCCCCATTGTGCTAAACAAAAAAATCAGTTTGGAACATAAAAAGATGAATTAGTTTATACCAGGAAATTGTGTTAGCACAGTAGATAAAAATCAGGGTTTTGAATGCAGACCTGAATTTCAGACTCATTGTCTCTATTTTACTAGCTTCACGATCTCAGGCAAGTTGTTTGACTTCTCTAAGCTTCAATTTTCTCAATTATAAAAGGGTGTCCAATCGACAAGGGGAATGGAATATTATATAATGGAATACTACTCAGCCATATAAAATGAACTAGTGATATTTCCAGCAACATAGATGGAGCTAGAGAATATTATGCTTAGTGAAATAAGTCAGACAAAGACAAATATTATATGATATCACTTATATATGGAATCTAAAAAATAATACAAATGAATCTATATACAAAACAGAAACAGACTCATAGACATAGAAAACAAACTTGTGGTTACTGAAGTGGAGGAGGGAAGGGAAAAATTGGGGGTATGGGATTAACAGATAAAAACTACTATATGAGGGCTTCCCTGGTGGCGCAGTGGTTGAGAGTCCACCTGCCGATGCAGGGGACACGGGTTCGTGCCCCAGTCCGGGAGGATCCCACATGCCACGGAGTGGCTGGGCCCGTGAGCCATGGACGCTGGGCCTGTGCGTCCGGAGCCTGTGCTCCGCAACGGGAGAGGCCACAGCAGTGAGAGGCCCACGTACCGCGAAAATAAGAAAAAAAAAGAAAACTACTATATGATAAGCAATGAGAATTTACTGCATAGCACAGGGAATTATACCCAATATCTTGTAATAATCTATAATGGAATGTAATCTGCAAAAATACCAAATCACTATGCTGTACACCTGAAACTAACACAGTATTGTAAATCAACTACACTTCAATTTAAAAAATGGTGTCAGGGGTGATCCTCAGTTATAGGGTTGCTTTGAAGAATAACTGAGATGATGTATACAAAACAATGAGCACTGGGCCTGGCACCTAGTAAGTGCTCAATGAATGTAGCTCCATGACGATGATGACGGTGCCAAAACCCATCCTAGATTGGGACAAGAAAATAAAATTCAGCCTCAAAAGTGTCATCATACTGTTTTTGAAGGCAGATTTCCAGAGTTCAAAGTGCTAGTCCTTTAGGTTGAATCTTACTCTTCCAATATTTTCCTATTACTATTCACCCAAAAGTCTCAAATCTAAATTTTAGAAACACCTATCAAGTGCTTAAAACCTGGCTCCGAATTTACATACCCAGGTCCAAATGTCCAGGGGAAACACATCTGAATGGGGCTGTATGTGCTTGGCTGCTGATATTACCCTAAGTCGATGGTGCAAGTGTGCGTGTTAATACATTTCATACATTAAAGATGTAAATTTTATTCTTCAAGCTGAAAGCCAGGTGATTAATTCTCATAGCATAGTGATCAATTGGTGCAGATGCTCCACCTGTATTCATGTTTGTTTTTGTATGCATTAGGAGCGGAAGCACACCAATAACACAGGTGTCTGACGCAGAGCTGTGCGAGGTTGCCATTAGCCGGCAAACACTGAGATCAGTACTTAGGTTGCACGTAGCACTGCCAATTTTTTCAATTAGACCCATTATTGATTTGATGAAAAAGCAAATTAAACATACCATGGTGGTATGTAAATCGGTTAGAGAGAGCATAAGGTTCTGGTACAAAGCTTCAAAGGCATGAGCTGTACAGCTTTCCTCAGCTGTAACTCATAGGGGTTCCTGGTGATTGATGCTCTGTATGGGGTTCCTTGAGCTACATGTGCTGGCTGGCCAAACAATCATCTGGAAAGAGCTGTATTTTAAAAATTCACAACAGTTTTGCAGAAAGGGAAAGGATGCTGGAAATCGACTAACTCTGAAAGGATACGGAGATAGGAAGGGTTGCAGAAGCGGCCTAAAATGGTTTTCGTCAAGTGATAGTCCGTTTTGCCTGCCCGGATGTATTGCCATGGAGAGTGCATCCTGCAGGCATATACGTGACACATTTAAAAAATCGATTTTGCTGATTTGAAAAGTTGTCTTGACCACTGCCTCAAGCTACTACTGCATATTTTCATTGTCTCAAGTTGAAAGCTGCTGTGCTGTCTAAAATGAGAGTCTAATCAGCTTCTATATGATACTTTCTTAAAATTTGAAAGAATGTTCTTTGTACCTCAATGAATGATGTTTTCCAGTCCTGCTAACAAATGGGCAGAGGTTCTGAAAATGGGCCTGTTTAACTTACAACGACTGGTTTTATTAACAGAAGGAAGCTAATGCTTACCTAAAACTTCTTGATACCTCCCTATGCATTTCTCTTCTCTGGATTTCTACAAAAGAAGCCTTCAAGCCTTCGAGAAGCCTTCCCTGATTCCCGAAGTTAGGGTTCCCACCATGGTGCACCCCTAGTATGCTGTGTTGCCCCATCAATGCACTTAGAACACCATGTTATACTTGTCTCTTTGCTTGTCTGTGCCCCTCAAAAGATTCTGAGCCTTATGACCGTGTTGACCATCTCTGCTGTTTACTTTTGTATTCCACTGCCTAGGAGAGTGACTAGCATAAAGGTACCCAACATGTTTACAATAAATATGTCACACAGTCAAAATTCAATTTTGTTAACTTTAAATAAGAGACCTTATTAAATAATATTCCAAAGAGTTTGCTCTTCTCATGGCAAATAAGGAAATCTAGTAGGCCAAAGGACTGGCATTGCCAAATCTTAAGCTCTAAGTTCTAACTATAAAGCCTATGATAAATCTGTCAAGATCAACTGGAATCAGTCAGTGATGATTGGAAATGCCATCAAAATAAGTAGCAGGTCCATCAAGGTCATAGAGATGACCTATCATCATCATAAGATGACTTTCACGTCCTATTTAGCAACTTACACTGAGAAGGCAAATGACTTTTGCAGAGAAGAAAGAGAAGAGAACCCAAGTGATGGCTGTAACTGGATGAGGTTAACAACAAACCAAAATCAAGGAGAAAATCTTGCAACTTTTAAATGTCATCAGATCAATGATGTAAAAGAGCTTTTTATATGAGCACTCAGAAAAAAAGAGAATTGGACAAGAGAAAAATATTGGGAAAGGATGGAAGAGTATGCCTATTGATTGCATTGAGATAAATAGAGCCGAGAGGGATTAGGAGGTGGGGTCTTGCATTTATAGGAAGACAATTTCTGTGAATGAATGAATGGGCAATTGTCAAAGTTCATCAGAAGTTACTGAGTTGCTAAGCGAGTATAATTAGGGAAAAGACGTTCAGATCAGATATTCCATCCAAACAAGTTCATTTCTTGTCCTTTGAATTATAACATTTTATATATACATATATATATATATATATATATCGACATTTCCCTCTTGTGTCCCAAGTCAACACACCCTTTCTTCCTGGATCATATCAGGGCACTGCAAACATGCACATCTTCACAAAGAATGACTTAGGTGAAAAGAATACATTGCCCAAACAGAGAGGCTCTAAAGATGTGAAACTTAGAAAAACAAAGTTTTTGTCCACTTTTTCCCCCAGAGGGAAACTGTCCAAAGCGATGTGGATGGTATAAATCATCTGAAGAGTTCTTGGTTGTTTTTGTTTTCCTTTATTTTCACATTCGTGAGTTCATTTTCTTTTTAATCGAAAATCTAGAAGATTGGAGCTGGCACTGCCAGCAGTGTCTGACGGGAGAGAGCATATGTTTCCTGTCATGCTGGCATCTGACTGTAACAACCACGCGGAAGTCAACGCAAGTCCTTACATCAAAGTTTGATTGCCATTGTACGGACGTTGCTAGAAGTTGAAAAAAAGCAATGTCCATTGGAAGCTCGTCTGTGAACTTTGCATGAACCGCTAGGAATAATGTAGTGTGATGACAAGCCAGTTATACCTTCCACTAAATTTGCTGTCTGGAATGAACTGAAATAGTGTTTGGTTTGTGTAATTACGTCCATCTATCTTTATATTCCAGCGGCATATCGCAAATTGAAAATACTAAAAATTGACTGTTGGTTCTGATATTTAATGATTGCCAAAGACAAGACGATGATTTATTGGTTACTTACCGATGTGACACATTTGCATCTTATTAGACGGAGATTACTATTCCTTAAAATGCGGACGAGGCCTGATCATGTCTGATGGATTGATTTGATTTGCAAATGTAATCAAACTAATAAGAGGGAAAAAATGAGCAATAATGCCTTGTTTTTCAACTGGCAATCACTCCCCTGCCAACAAGGCTGATATCCCTGACTAAGCAGCCTTTACACCGTCTTCCTGTCATCTCAAATAAACAAAGGGATGCTAAGAGCTTGATAAGAGGATAACAAGCCAAGTACAGATGCAGCATGGAGCCCACACCCACGAACTGTGCTGTTGCACGCGAGAACAAAAGTTAATGGCAGGAGATGCCACACGACCTTAACAATCCTGAGAAAAGCTCTCGCTGTAATCAGCTCTCTATTCCCATGTTCTTAATATCTCTTCAAAGTAAATGAAGAACCTTTCCTTAAAGTAAAAAGTACTGCCATCTTCCCTCATGCAGTAAGCAGGCCTCTATTCATAAAGAGACTCTGTTTCTGAGATAGTTTAACTACGTAAAATCCAAGTGGGTTCAGAACCACCACACATACATGGTTTGAAAAGAGCATAAAAACCCTGTCAGGCAGCTGCTGGCCCTCAGTTTATTCCCTAGAATATCACTGATATCCAGAGTACAGAGAGGGGAGCTAGAGTGGGAAACTCTGAAATGCTGGACCAGGAGGTGTGGCTGACACCGGACTTTGATCATTCTCAAAGCATTTCTTCAAGACTCTTGAGTATGTGTATGACGGAAAAATAGAAACCATGATCCTGAGGGAGCTGCAAAGCAACCATTCTTGAGATAAAAATTCAAAAAGTGTTTTGATAATAGATCAACTATGCCTCAAAGTCATATAATAATGACAGAGACAGTCTCCCTAAAACAGAACTTTAGTATAAGGCCTACCATAGAGTAGGCTTTTAATATATATTTTTCATTCAGTGCATGAGTGAATAAGTATTAGCTTGCTACAAAAATATATTACACACGTATTTTTGTTGGGGAATTGAATATTACAAAGTGTGCAAAAAAAAAGTCAAATTGAATTTAGAGAACCTATTACCATGTTTAGATATCTCAAAAATGATCATAGTTGATGTTTCAAAGATAACCAAATCATCCATCTTCAGCCCATATGAAATTTATTAAACTACAAGAATATAGTATGGTCAGATTCACACTAAATAATAAATAATTCTATTCGAACTGTAAACAATTGCCTTGGAAATTTGACTTAGACTTTCATGGCACATACAGAAATGTGAGAACCTAAAATCCTCACTGAGTATACTGGGTTGGATAACTGACCAGGTTAATTAAAACCCATGGATTATCTACAAGCTAATTTTAATCAAACGTTATATACTGATCTGTCAGTGACACTGTCTTCAAAGATAGCATCACACATATTTACATAGCAAGTATTCAGAGATGCTTTATAAATAAGGTGCACCTCATGTATTCCTGTTACTTTGTCTTTATGTTATCTAGACACTTAGCTCTGTATCAAGATCCTCCATTGAGAAACTCTTGGCCACTTTAAGCTGTTGGCTATGTTTCCGAACCTCAAGCCTCAGTAAAGGAATTCTCTCTACTATATCCCCCTGAGTGAAACAGAAAGATTCTGAGCTATACCTTTAGATTAATAATTCTTCAGAAAGGGGTTTGATCTGATATATCCAGATATTATACCCAAGCTATATCAAAGAATAACAAAAGAAAGATGGGTTTATTACTTATAATTTGGGGTGCACAACTTAAAATATACCAAAATAACTTTTCTATAACATCTTCACTACTGGTCTATCTTCAAAAAACATGCTGTCCATATAAATATGTGCATGTTTATATATAATGTAATATAATGTGGTATAATATAGAATAAAGAGGATAACTTGCTAATATTTAATACTATGCATAAGAATATATACTCTTTTCTGAAAAACTGGTGGTGGCGTTGATAAATATCAACATTGCTCAACAGTTAAATGACTGAGTTTTAGTCTCAACTATGTCCTGAGTAGCTCGTGACCTTGGGTAAGTCATTCAGTTTTCCTGGCCTTCAACGTTTTTATCTGTAAGTGAATGTGCAAGTAAAGGCATTTAACATTTACTGAACACTTAGCAATTAAAAGATTGGATTGGGCACTTTACATACATTAACTCCCTGAATTGTCCCAGTAGCCTATCAAGTTGGTCACTTTATTATTATCATCCCCATCTTATACATAAGAAAACTTAGTTCATGGCACGGAGCAGTATCAGAATTTGAACCATGGTCTCTAACTCCAAAGATGGTACACTACCCACTGCAATATACTACTTCCTCTTAAAATGCGAAGTTCTAGCAAATGAATTCTAAGGTTCATTCTGGTTCTATCATCCAAGAATTAATTTGTAAAGAAAGAGATCTCTATCTGATATCCTTCCATTTATTTATTTATTTATTTATTTATTTATTTATTTATTTATTTATTTTTCGGTACACAGGCCTCTCACTGTTGTGGCCTCTCCCGTTGCGGAGCACAGGCTTCGGACGCGCAGGCTCAGTGGCCATGGCTCACGGGCCCAGCCGCTCTGCGGCATGTGGGATCTTCCCGGACTGGGGCACGAACCCGTGTCCCCCACGTTGGCAGGTGGACTCACAACCACTGCGCCACCAGGGAAGCCCTCCTTCCATTTATTTTAAAAAGAGTGTCATAAAACTTTCTGTAGGCATGTTTCTGAGTAAGCAAGCATATTTTTTAAACTTTGGGAAAATCTATCATACAGCACTTTGCTTCAGTATCACAGCCATTCACAGAAATAAATCTGAAATGTTTAAGTAGAGATTCCATGTTTTCCACAAAAGGTTAATCTGAGTAATATGCACAGTTGAAAGGACCTTTGGGAGGATGTTCCTCTTTTACGTTTACAAGTCTGCATTGCAGACTGGGCTCTGCCATGACACAGAAAATCACAAGATTAAATAGAGCTGGACTATTGTTTTTCCTAAAGTGCTGACCATGTCAGGAGGAGTCAGTCCTTCCTTGAACCCGTAGCTGTTCCCTCTCTCCCTCCTCAGCCCAGGCTACCATGTGCCCTGCCACAAACATGCCACCTGGCTGAAGGGGCCCAGCACTTCAGGGAATTAATCCTTCCCTAATGTAGGTTAAACAGGTGTGAAGTCCCCTTCATACAGAGAGGAGGGAGCTGCTCTTCAGAGACGCCCCTGGAGTTACGGTGTTTCATTGGGCTCCAATGACTCTCTAAATCCATACAGGCTGTGCTACTGACCTGGACGGCCGGTCATCCACTGGCTTAATCTGAATCCAGTGGAAGAAACTCGTCCTTTCCCTTTCTTGATTTTATAGTATTAACAATATGTAGTGAGGACTTAATTGCCCATTCTGGCAATGGAAATATAATTTCCTTATTGGAAGCAAAGTTCTGTGGTTAAATGGAGACATGTAAAATTGTGGGATGAACTAAGGTGAATTGACTCTAGAGCTTAGAATTACCAAGAGGTGGTATTTACCCACTATATGTTTCTCTTTAACTAAATTATGATGCATTAGTACTTTTAACTCATATAATAATAGCAATGAACTTCACATTAAGAGATCCAAGTATAAAATGAAAGCTGAATACCCCTTTGACTTGGGGTTTGTGTACTTTGTACATCATTCCTGATTCTTGGTGGAGGAAAAAAATATATAACCTGGCAAAAATAAATAAAAAATAAAAGTGGTTGATTGCTTCTGAGAAAATCACTGTTGTTGTTTTTTTTCTGGGGAAAACCAAGAAATTATTTTTCTTAAGAGAAATATCAAGGTATTTATAAACAAATGGAGGTATTATATCTGTTTATCATATACCATAAGCTTCTTAGAAAGTTTGGTCAATTAAAGGGATTTTTAGCAGGTTAAATACATTCTCCTAATTGGGTTCTTCTAAGAATCATTTATGAAGGTTGAAAAGTGGCCTGAATTGGGGAGGAAGCAGCCTGACTTTAGGGAAATCATATGCCTGTGGACATGTTTGGTATAATGTTAAAATATTATCTGATTGGTAAGATGCCACTGATGTGGATGGCTTGGGTCACTTTGGACACTGATTTGTTGAAAATGAAAAGAAAGAGAAAAATGAAAAAGTATAGTTAAAGGGAGGGCAGTGCCTTGACTATGTGGACCCTGACTTTGGTTAATAAGGAAAATTCACGTGGAAGAGCAAAAAGGTAAATGAACAGCAAATTCCTTCTGTAGATTTCCCCTCCCCCTTCTCCTTCCACCCCTCTGATAACCCCTCTTGGCAGAGGCAATTCAACAGTCTATGAGATCTGCAATATCAAAACTACTCCTCAGCAGTCCTCACACCTTTCATTCCCCCTCAAGTGTCCACAGTGAATTCAGTTCAACCCCCTTTCCTCTTTGCTTCATCTACACATAATCAGCACCATTTTTTTTTACGCATCAAAACCACACTTTGTATCTTGAACCTGATGGTGACTTATTCACCGAAACTTGGTCTAACAAGGAAGTAGGCTGACTTAGTCACATTAAAGACTACAGCCAAGGCAGACGTTCTTGGGAAAAAGGTAAACAGAACAGCAAAGTTACATGGCTTTTCTGAGGCTTGTGATCCAAAATTATTTCAAATTCTTTTTATGGTGATGAAAAAGCTCCATTCTTTACAACACACACACACACACACACACACACACACACACTACTACACAGCACTTACACTTTCACATTAACTATTCTATTTCATGTGGGATGACTTGACTATTTCTTTTTTCCAGTGTAATTAGAGGTTATGTCCTAGCTTTCTTAAACTCATTTAGATATAGGCAATCTTGGATTACGCAGCTATTTTTATCTACAAAATAGAATGCATTGTACCAGAAATTCTGAGTTCAGCTGAGTAATGCTTACACCCTCTTTCAAAAAGAAAACTCAGCATTTTTTTCATTTTTTTTGAAGAAACCACTTCTCTGTGTGCTTTCAAATTACTCTATATTCCACAGAAAACTGTTCCTCGGATGCTTGAAGTCTCCAGCTGCCACACAATTTATATCTCTTTCCTCTGCTCTTTGTTTTTCAGCCATTTTCCCTGAATGTCAAAGTCAATTTAGTGCATTTCACTTTGCTGAATAAATCAGAGGCGAAATCCTTGCTAAAAGTGAAAATTTGATTTGCTAAAAGGAGCTTAGGGCAACTATTAATCAATATATCCAGAGTGCCAAAGCCAAGGCCACGATAGACATGCATTCATTTGGAGATTGGCTGAGGCAGAGCAAGGGGGACGCAGGGGAAAACGTGTGACCAGCCCACGGGAGGGGGGTGGGATTAGGGACGGAGAGAGGGTCACAGTGGAGCAGAGGGAGAAACAAAACACGCCAGCATCACGTTTAAACTTCTCCCTCCAATTCTTCTTTTAGGGGTGGAAAAAGATGTTAACGAACCATTTAAGCATATATGGGTTATGCTAATTAAATCAGCTTCCATATAGAATTCTTTTCACAAGACACAGAAGTCTTTCTCTCTTGAACTCATCAAGTAGCCTTGAGAAGAACCTAAAAGTCAGAAGTAACAGCTCTATGAACAAATGGAATTCCAGAACAGAAAGATATGAGTTGGGGGCTTCCCTGGTGGCACAGTGGTTGAGAATCTGCCTGCTAATGCAGGGGACACGGGTTCGAGCCCTGGTCTAGGAAGGTCCCACATGCCACGGAGGAACTAGGCCCGTGAGCCACAACTACTGAGCCTACGCATCTGGATCCTGTGCTCTGTAACAAGAGAAGCCGCGATAGTGAGAGGCCCGCCCACCGTGATGAAGAGTGGCCCCCGCTTGCCACAACTAGAGAAAGCCCTTGCACAGAAATGAAGACTGAACACAGCCAAAAATTAAAAAAAAAAAAAAAAAAAAAAAAAGCAAAGCATTTGAAGCCCTTTAAGAAAAAAAAAACAAAAACATATGAGTTTGGCCAGGTCTATGGGATGTCAATATTTTGATAACCCTCAGGTAGACTGCAGGCTTGTTTAGACTTCTGATATATACAGTAAACCGAATGATGAGACTCATACTGTCACCTTAGCATTCAAAAGAGTTTTGCGATTACAATTCCTCGCCTGAAAATGATACCGTCTTTTAGGACTTTATGAATAGAGAAATCTTCAACCAAGTGAATCTGAACAGAATTGGGGAGGAAGAGCCTTCAATTTTAGCAACCAATCATTTAAAAACTTTTCCAACCATTCAGCTGAGTAGCTACACAGTAATCACCTTGTTTCATTAAAATTTGTGATCAGGGATATAAAGGGCACACTATCAATCAAACACCTTGATTTTTATTGATTTTAAAGGTGTGTCATACATTTCCTCTTTGATTCAATTCTCCCTTCATTTTATAAATGTAGAGACAAAATTTAAAGATAGGGCAAATATGTTCCATTTGCCTAAACTTGTATGAAAGGCAGGTAGGTAATCTGGAACAAATGACAAAAAATGTACGGGGAAGTAGAGGAGGATAGGGGAGAAAGACCTACCGAAGCTACTGGTAAAAAGTCATTTAAGTTAAATATTCTATGGTTCAAGTAACATTACTAACAGTGCGAATCAAACTTCCTGACTCTAGGGGATAATAAGAATTAAACAACTGAATTGTTATGGACATCAAGTAAAAGTTCGTGAAAGTGCTTTGTTAACAATAACAAACTCTACCAATGTCAGTTGTTTTTGTATTGAAAGCTTAATCCCACAAAAAAGAAGATTACCACAGAACAATGCACACATGTATGCATAGATATTTATGCAGACACAGATCCATGATCCAGGGTGGAGATCGGGTCACCTGTAGCTTTAATAAGCCCCACAGTACCTAGCATAGTATTAGGTCCATAGCAGACACTCAAATACTTAAATTGTATTCATGACTGCTATGAAATTATGATTCCTCGTTGATCAGAGGTACACAATGGCATGAGGACGAATGGATGGCAAATATATTTGGGGGATACCTAGTAATGGACCAGAATACTGGAACAGAGGTTACGTGAGCACAGGTAATTCAGCATGGTGACAGCACCATGCATCAGGTCACAAACAACAGCACTGAGTGGTGAGGAGAGGTCTTTGTGAGCATCTTTAATACCATTTGGGGGTGTCTCTTGAACCACGTCTCTGTCTGGGAAACCTCATCTGTCTGGGAAACCTCAAACCTTCTTTGTTGGTCTTTCTCCTTTCTAGCAAGGGTAGCCTCAGAAAATGAACCAGTCTGTAGGGGATCTTTCAGATTATTTTTTTCACAACATAGTTTTCAACTTGTTCCTTTCTCCAGATCACAATTGTGACTTCAGAAACTGATAAACATTCAGTTATTTTAGGTATGGCCGAGGAGGACGAACCTGACTACGTAGAAGCTAATGGTCCTGCTCACCTAGGACAGAATGATGGCTATATCCATACAGAGATCCTCTTGGTTAAACAACCTTTCCCTCCCTTTCTATTATAATGGATGTTTGTTCTGAATATGTTTTGAAATAGCTCTTATGAATACTAACTTTTTGGATCACTTGGCTCTAATTACAATAAAATGACAATCTATGTACAATCTCTTAGGCACTAAAATGAACACTGAATATTTTACATTTTTAGATCATTCTTTATAAGTTGCAAATTAATTATGCATGTGTATCATTTACATGTGTGTTTTTTTTCCTCATTTGATTTTCACAATATAACTAATGGCTAGACCAAATTACATAACTTACAAAGTATTACTTAACTATATACAACTCAGGTTTTCTGATTTTACTTTCAGAATTATTCTACCTTTGATAAACTACAACTACCGGTACACAGGTATACAACTACCAGGTACATTAAACATAACTTCTAACTATCTGATAATTGAATATAGTTATAATTTAAATAGTCTTACTAAGTGCCAAGGCATTGGATCTTAAATTTAAAATTTCTCCACTTAACTGAAAGACTCAACGACTTCACAGTTCTGAAATCATTAAGTTGCATGCATATAAGAAAAATTAATCCTGAGAAAAGAGCTGTAATCATTTTAATTCATTTGTAGCAAAGTAGAAATTACAACTATATGTAAATTCAGTTATACAATGGAGTGGAGGGCGGAGCCTCAGAGCCAACTCATAGTTTTGTGCTGTGCATATTTTTAATCAACTAATCAATAGTACATTTTCCAAGTGCCAATGATATAGAAACAAAACAGCATATTAGGTCCTTTTTATATATAACATAACTCTCTTACTTAACTATGCCATTTCCTGCCTGTGAAACCATAATCACATGCATATACACATGAAAACTTACCTGGTGTTACAAATGGAAACATAATTTTATAGTAATTATTTCCACCACAATTTTTGTGCTTTTTCACATATCATAATCATGTAATGGTGCCAGCAGTTTAAGATAAGTAATGGGCAGTTAAAAAACAAAACCTTCACAACTTCGCCTAGGGAATGATACAATCTAAAAAATTGATCTCTACGTAAAATGCATTAGAACAATAAATATATCTTTAAACAGTATCATTAGCCATAAATATTAGTTCAAAATATTCTTGGGTATTCTCTCACAAAATTTATATCCTAATATAGAAATAGTTTATCCATGTTCTTTAGAGATTTCTGTCATTTATAGAAAATTCTAAATACTTCTGTTGAGAAAACTAGAAAAAGCCCACTCGCTGAGCAAGTTTTAATACATTTTCCTAAGTGAATGTTTTAGAAAAAATGTTTCAGAATAAATGGAGAAAACTGGTTTCTATACTTTAGACTTCTGTTTCTTACATGAATAACTATACATAAAGACTGTTTTATCACATCTCTTCCTAGTGTGGTTTTCTTTTTGAGCTTAATAGTTCCTGCCTTCATTTGGTATGAAGAAAAACTATAGGTTTTATTTTTTCCTGTTTTAAAAATGTCACTAAGAGGCTCCAAACTTGAATGGAGTCCTCCTTCTTCAGCAGGTAATTGTTTGATCTGTCATATCAAAAATAAACAAGCCCACCTGATAATCTGCCATATTTGATAAAGGAAAAAACAACTTCTAAAATACATTCATTCACTGAATTGTTCAAATACCTTTCTCTTAAAGTCATCCGTCTGGCAAGATCCATAAATATATTTAAGCCACTTATATAGGTCAGCTAATATGGGTGATGCTTTTTAAAGCACCATCTGACGAAGCACATTCTGCATTTTGCTAACAAAGTTACAGTACAAAATAATATTTTAATCAACCACAAAGAATAATAATAGATCTGACTGCTGGGCTGATAATCGTCTTATCACACCCTGTGAAACCTAGCTCTAATATTTGACGGAGCCTCCATTACTTGGCAGCCCATTCTAAAAAAGGCCAACAATGGAGAGAGAATGAAGTGGAGTGTGCAGGACCTCCGTATCTACATAAAAGAGATTAGAGGCGACAGCGGTCCATTTTACAGCTCAATCATATTGTGTTAGCATGCGCTTATCCGAGCGCGGACGAAATTGAAAGAGAAATAAAAAAGAGTCAGGCAGATAGGAACCAGAAAAGCGAGGCATGAGCAATTTCCAAGGATATAAAAGGATGCTAATGGTGGGGCCCTGTCATTCTTAAAAAGGGCTATTAGGGCACCATCATCTGTTCTGGTGCCCTTATGCTCCTTCAACTAAAGTCAAGCATTTTCTAAAGCCCTTGTGATCTTTTTGCTTCTAGAGATAAAGTATGGTCATGTTTCAGAACAACACACTTTTCCATTTATGTGATTTATTAAAGTAAGTCAACTAATTCTATTTACTGATAAAAAAAAACCCCACTCCCTATGTATTCTTCTTCAATATTTTCTTTTGTTGAATTTGTCACTTTTTTATGTAGCAAAAGCAAGTATACAAAAGTATCTTCCCAGGAGTGCAGAAAGGCTACTGCTCTGATCTTATATGCTAAACTTAATTTTTAAAAAGTGTGTGTGTGTGTGTGTATGAGTGTGTGATTCCACAAACTGAGAGCAGCATAGAGAGAGCAAAGACTTGGATCTTAGTATATTTTAAAAAAATATTTCACTTTAGTTTTAACAGAAGCATTAAAAAAAGCGCACAATTTTGAAGTGAAGATTAAGACAGGTGAAATTTCCGTTCTGATTTGGCTTTAATTCCAGCTCTGACCCCAGTTATGAGGACTAGGTCATGGTATCAAAAACACATGTTTACATTTATCAAGGCAGAAATGAGACGTTCATCTTTATATTCTCTTTGGCTTTACCCCCTCCCCATCCCATGCTCCATGTTGCTGCCGTGCCCAGGCTCCCTGAACCCGGGTATATAGACCAGCACGCTGGTACCACAGCATCTTTTACTTCTACCTCCGAACACTGCATGGCACACTTACTGTTATGAAATGTAAAGGCATTTCAGTGAATTCGTGTTTTGCTAATCCCTCTCTGAAAAGCCAAGATACTCCTTGCAATCATTTAAAACACCCTCCGGGTATCACAAAAACCAGAGCTGTGAATCATCATTGCACAGTAACCTCCTCTGGCATTTGCTGGGGAGAGAGAATAACGTCAGCCCCTACCAATTCTAAGCCTCGGCTTAAGACTGAACACATAATCGTATAACAATTGTTTCCACCACTGGAAATGCTGTTACTCATAGTTATTTAAAGTTACTGTCTTCACAAAGGTCACCAGAGCCCCTTTACTGTGACAAGTTCCTCTGTAAGCTGACGTTTCTACTTAGATACACAACTGGACCCACAAATTTATCACTGACTTTTCCTTACCAGAGAGCAGCAGACAGAGTTGTTGACTTTTCTTGATCGTTATTATGGAATGTCTGTATGATAACAAAATATGGGCTTAACAAATTTCTTAATTCAGGGAGAACTTGAGCAGAATTCTCTGAAATAATGGGCGGTTTGGAGTCAGAGTGACACAGCCTTTTATGCTCTTACTATCAATAACACTACCATTTTTATTTTGAAATAATTCTTTCAAATGTAGTCAACTGGGGGACTAAACTATCCTGATTCTACTCCAGGAAGCAATGTTGAATGTGGGCTTTGAAGGCTCTGGATACATCTGTGAACTTGTGCAAGTGTTTTTACCTCTCTCTGCCCCAGATCTCCCTATCTTTGAATTAAGGATAATAATATCTGATTCCTGGGTTAGAACAGTGGGTCTCAACCCAGGAAGAGGGGCATGATTTTGCCCCCCAAGAGGACATCTGGCAATGTGTGAAGACATTTTTGTTTGTTACAACTCAAGGATGCTAATAGGTAGAAACCAAGGATGCTGCTAAATAACCTACAAGGAACAGGACAGGCCCCATAACAAAAGATTATCTGGTTCCAAACATCAATTGCGTCAAGACTGAGAAACCCTGGGTTAGAAGAATGCTATTTTAAATCTCTGAGTATGTACGTCTGTGTACGTGTGTGTGTGGATAAATGTAAATGATATAATATATATTGATTATTTTTAAAAGTATCTGTGGACACTTCAACAAATCTTAGTTTTGTTTCTTTCTAAAACCCTTCATAACACTTTCCTTCCAAAAAAGTTTTCATACACTGTTTAGGCAAATTCTGGTTGTTTCCACTGCTACAACTTCCAATGTCTTACCATCTTTCAGCATATTCTATTTCGATTTTTTTTAGATATGATCACAATCCAAATGCAAATCAGCTATCCACACAATCAAATTCTCATCTTTCTTTTAGATGTAGTGACCCTTGTGGAGGTATCTTCTAAAGAATACACCCCAGCTCACCTATTTAACTAGTTTTGACTTAATTTGGGGTGCTTTATTAGCAAACAGTGTAAGACAAAGTAGCTGGTATAATACAGAGTGATGTTTAAATTAGTTTACAATTTGCTTGGCCTCATCTAGAACTGCAGTGAACAAAGCCATTCAGAAATGTCAGCTGTGTTCCCAAGCACTGTAACAAATTGTCGCCTGAACGCTGCACACCTAATGACTTCAAATTAGCTTCACTGCGATATCGCCTGACAGTTCGTTACGACTGTTAGCAACATAGCTGGCGTATCATGACCAATAAATTGGTTTCAGTGTGGGCTGGGAAAGGGACTTCCATCAATTTGATTAAAGAAATTACTGTAGCATTCAAAGCATAAAGACAAACTAGTTTAAGGAGACAGAAATAAGTTCACTGTACCAAAGAAACAAGGCTCATTGTCCAAAAATTTGTTTGTAAACTAGTTGAAGATCAAAGCTCAAACAAACAATAATTCAAGCAGACTACTAAAATTCTTAAACCTTGTGATCAGGTATATGTTCACTGATCTAAGGACAGGTCTGGAGAGAAAAATAATTGGATACTTTAAAATACTACTTTTGGGACTTCCCTGGGGCGCAGTGGATAAGACTCTGTACTCCCAATGCAGGGGGCCCAGGTTCGATCTCTGGTCAGGGAACTAGATCCCACATGCATGCTGCAACTAAGAGTTCGCATGCCACAACTAAGGAGCCTGCCTGCCACAACTAAGACCCAGCGCAATCAAATAAATAAATAAATAAATATTTAAAAAAAAAACCCTGAAATACTACTTTTAAGTCACCATATGAGAATATTTACAATGTCAATTTAACATTTATTTTCATAATTTATGTATAAATTCATGGTAAATATCTAATTGTAAACCAAAACAATATGCAAATATGAAAAACAATTCAGTATAAATCGCCACTATGAACAACAAAATAAGTGATTTTTAAAAGGAAAAAAGGTATCTAGACTACTCCTGACAAAAACTTTTTTTTATTACGCTATTATAGCTTTATTTAGGGTTTAGGAAGCTAAGATAGAGTAAGTTCAGGAAGTTGTCCCATTGGCAGGCCAGGCAGGACTTATACCCAGGCTGTCTGCCTTAAAGCCCCCTATTCATAAACATTTATTTAAAGTGAAAAGAAAAAAAAGAAGTATTTCCTTAGGAGAAAACTCGGACTTTTTAAGAGAATAAAGAAATATTTTAACAAGTTATATTCTCTTTATCTTAGGTTGGCAATAGTACCTTCATATGCGAAAAAATAATTAACAAGCATTCAAGATGGTACAGTTATAAAAAAGGCATATGATTCTATTAGGACCAAGAAAGCACTAAATTAAGTATGACAAAAACAAATGTAAAGGTTTAAAAAAATCCTAATGAACGGGAATTCCCTGATGGTGCAGTGGTTGAGACTCTGTGCTTTCACTGTCGATGGTTCGGGTTCAATCCCTGGTTGGGGAACTAAGTTCTCACAAGCCATGCAGTGTGGCCAAGAACAATAAATTAATTTAAAAAATACAAATAAAAAGTAAATTAAAATAAATAAATATAAATTAAAAATCCTAATGAGAAAATTGTGAATTTGCCTAAATCAACATATAAAGCCTAGGGAATTAATTGCAAACTTTTTTCATTTCAGAAAAGGTACCTGGAATATGCTTCGCCCATCCAATGATAACCACCAATTCTCGATCGGCCAAGTCGCACAGTGTAGTGAGGGCTTTGATGTCACTGTCGGGAACAGTAGGGTCAGGCATGGCATAGATCTTCTCCGGTTCAGCCACCAATAAATGTGAGACAATCTTGTTATCTGCAGAATCAGACCAGAGCACTACAAGATCACTAGTAGCTTCATCCCTCTTTCGCACGTTCTAAACTAGGTGGTGTTTTGAGCAAAAACAAAAAACAAAACAAAAAACCCCACAAACACCTATAATCAACCCCAAATATTCCATTTACGGTTCAACATATATATATTAAACAGTGTTCTGGAAAACCCATAGCAGTTGTAATAGTTCTTTGTTTCTTCTTGGCTTTACCTGCCTTTGCTGGAATGAAGCATCTGTCCTGTAATGAAATTTTTTATAGCAAACAGATAAGAGAAGTTAGAGGCTTTCTGGGTCTGCTCTTTGATTCTTAAGTGGGATCTGGGGAAGCAGATTAAATAGCATACAACAGCTTTAAAATAAATATCCACATAAACCATTGAAATATAGAACATAATGCAGGAGGCAAAGAACTCCTACTGCCCATAGACATAATGGGCATGGAAGTCATTAACTGTCCTAATTCCTTTAAAGAAGAGCAAAGGTCAGAGCCCTGCTGCCGGGGTGAATTACTGACTGTATAACTCTGTCTCTGTGGGATGCATTCAATACGAACGACGTGCCTTTCTCCCCCTCCCCACACACCCGGCCCATCTTCCAAATATAGCCAATGTCAGTTTCCAGAAAAATACTCCAACTTAAATGTGACTGTATTTCCTCTTTGGAGCGTCTAATACTTTAATCCTCTATTTTCATCTGTTGTCTTTAGTTCATTCTCTGGTTCAGATTTATCTGTCTGAAATTTGTGATATATGTTTTTAAAATCCTTCATAAAATAAACACTAGAGACAAATGGAAAGCATCACATCAAATGTGTTTTATCGCTCAGGGCCATGTGAGAGTTTATGGAAGGGGTTATAAAGCCTTGCTAACAGAATGATTTTTCTTGTTGGCCCCACTTTCAATTTCTACATGTAGCTTTAGATTTGATGCTTCCTTCTAAGTGAGGAAATACAAATAGGTAAGAATAAACTCAGAGATTTCAATGTCTGTGTCCTATTACTCTAGACAACTAGGGTATTAAATGGGATCTTTGTGAGCCAAGTCAAAGGTTCCTCTACATTTATTAGACCCTTTGCCTTTCCCTATATATTTTTAACTTTTTTAACACAAAATGAAAAGACTTCATATACCTTAGAATTGAAAACATATTTCTTTTTTTGTCTGCTGTAACAACATAACAAGGATACTTAACCAAGCTACAATTTGTAATTTTTCTGATAGTTTAAAATTTTTACTACTATGACTGCCACATGAATTCTGTCCACTTCAAATGATCAACATATAACCATTCAATGGCAGTAATATTCAATTATTATCAAATTAAAAATACAGATTTGGGAGGAAGTATTCCCAAATATCGTATTTTCTAGAAATTAAAATCAAATATTCTTTTTTTTTTAATTTGTAGGATCTGAAGAGAATGACATTTGTTCTCATATATGCTATCGAAAAACAACACCCTGTTTTTTAGCTACGCTTGGAAAAGTTTCCACTTTCATTGCTCTGACAATGCAGCAAAACCTGTCAGCAACTACTAGATCCTCAGGATTAGAAGAAAATGCAGTAATAAAGGGTACAAAAATGTAATGGAAGGAAATCGTGATTCGAGTTCTTTTAGTACAGGGAAAATGCAACCTGTTTTACCCAAGCCACTGGATACTTGACTGGAGGGGGTCAGAGAAATTTGGTGGAAGCTTAGAAATTCCTATCATTCAGAAAATGGAATAGCCGGCAGCACTGTTTCTAGGTGAATCTTATTTAATGTTTCCCTAATTAGAATCAATAGAACCCAATTTTCATTCTTGGGCTTTTGTAGTATACAAACAAATCAGTCAGGCTCCAGAAATCTCCCCCAGCCACTTTCTGAGCAAAGCCCATGCCTGGTCTCTTGACATTTATCTGACAGGATCTGAAAATTAAGTTTTATAAATGTTTGTTACCAAAATACACTAATTGGATAGACTAAGGAAAATGAACACAGAGGCCTTAAGATAATGAGTAATGATTTATTAGGAGTCCTCTTTTATCTCAGACAAATGGAGCTCACTGAAATTGCTGTAATCTTCTTAAAGGTACTTGACAAGCCTCTTCCCAATTTCTCAGGTTTATGCCAAAAACCATAGATGTTTCTTAATCCATCCTGTGGACTTACGAATGGGCTGGGGCTCATTTTTCTCTCGGTAGAGGATTATCATCAATGGTGTCAGTCGACTTCGTATAAAATGAATGAGAAATGGCCAGTCTGGATATTAGTGAATCCAGGAAAACGAAACCTCTAATGAAATTAAGCATTAGTGTTTATTGCATTTTATTGTATTATCAGAAAGTTTTTTTATTCTAATGTGCAAAATCTGCTTAATGCAGTCCTAGATTGTATTTGCGGAATGCCAAACAGCTTATGCAGGCTGAGGAGAAGATGCCAGATTGGACAATTGAAGGTATAATCAACATAATGTTTTTTGGAAAGGCAAAAGGAAACCATGCCATATGTTCACTTAAGCTTTAATTTTATGTAAAACTGGTTGTTTTTCCTTTGACATAGCTAAAATGTCCTTTCATTTACAGTTCAGGGTCTGTTTTATGTATTTAACAGACGCCCATATGCTCACACGGATGATGCATAGCAGCGACCCCTCCTGGAGAACCTGAATGAGAAGAAGGCACTTTCTCTCTTCCCTAGAAAGCAGATCAAAAATTACCCGTGTCTTTTCTAGAACTGCTATAGCTGCAACTTCCTCTGGTGAGGGCTGGTTGTGTCTTCTGAGACAGAGACGGCTAAATGTGAGAATTGTTTCCACCAAAGCACTTTCGGTGTCTCATATAAACTCTATGCATAAACATCCTAAAATGTTAGCTCTTTTGCACTACAGCCATGAACTGATTTTTCAGAAACTGGCACACAGTTCACTGCCTCAATCTATATTCTAGCTCTTTTTAGCTAATGACAAAGAAAATGGGGCTTGCATTTTAGCTACGTACCTACCATTGTTTCAAATTGCAGCCGGGCATTATCAAACCATGGGCTTTTAAAAAACGATTCATAATGCCCATAAGGGCATCTGAAATGGAACCACCAACCTATGCTTGTTATCAGTAGGGCCCATTCTTGTTTTAATCTATTGCTAGCTAGTGTGTTAACCTTCTAGAGCTCTAAATTAATGAGGCTCCTAATGTATTTTCATTGGGAGGTTGAACAAACTCATTTAGCTAGTGAAAACTACAAAAATCACTTTCTTGTGAAATCTGAAACTAACAGCTCCAATGAACTAATGATCATGGTACGATCCATTTTATGTACCTCTGAAAATAAAGATAACCCGTAAATGTAAAATTCGCACTATATAAGCTATGCCTTGGTATGCTTGTGCTTCCACAAAATGACTAGGTGAAAAAAAGGTAGAGGGGGAGAAAACCATAGGACAAAAAGATAATTAGCTGAGTGGCTGTTGCTCTTCAAAGGTAATCCTTGGGAATAAAGCCACCTCTCCCCACCCCCGCCAACAAAGAGAAGTCTCGTTGGAGTCAGTAGGAATGGGCATGCCAAAACTGATGTACCTAGAGCCAGCTGGGAGGATGTCATGTGCTGGAAAGTCAGATATGTCTGCTGTACTTACATGGCTTTTTGGCTGGCTGCACCAACTGAGGGTTCAGGTACGGGCTGTTCTCCGCATCTATTCTGCGCTTGTACTTCTGCCGACCTCCACGTACTCTGTCGAGACGCACTCCTGTGGGGAAAGACAGGCACTTCCTTACTGTTGAGGTAACTATCTTTGAGACCAATCAAATACATAGAGAGTATCATCCAAGGGT
The DNA here is from genome assembly GCF_964341445.2 of Mesoplodon mirus. Classification (NCBI taxonomy): domain Eukaryota; kingdom Metazoa; phylum Chordata; class Mammalia; order Artiodactyla; family Ziphiidae; genus Mesoplodon; species Mesoplodon mirus. The sequence goes on along the minus strand of NC_138978.1, from coordinate 184,947,290 downwards.
GCTAGGTAAACAGAGAGTAGATTGCAGAAGGGTCCAGGGGAAGTAGAGGAACGTAAAAAAGTGACGGCTAAACCAACACTGGCACAGGTTGGAAACTAAACCTGTTAGAGATGACCAAGCTGAAAGACATTTATGCAAGGCCATCAGAGTCACCTACATACCAAAGGAAAGGCACCTTTCCTTGAGAATTAATACAAAGAGACTGGAATTTGGGGCTAACACAGTTTCTCAAATTAAAGACATTGGCAATGTGTATCCCCTTCATCAGTCACCCCTGAAAGCTCAATGTGTGGGCTTGAGTAGATAGATCAGTAGACCCAGAGCTGTTCAATCCACGCCCGTCTATCAGAGGACTCCACATGGACCTGTGGAACTGAATTGAGTTGAAAACCCCTACATGTTGTAGACAGCTGGAACCCCACTACACAAGATGAGATGCAAGGATCGTTCCAGGTTCTAAGTCAACATGTCTCAGAAGGAGCATGTTCTTTACATTTTGGCACACGTTTGTATTTTCCTTCAAATGAGAGAAAACAGAGCAGGTTTGGACTGAACGCAGGTTAGAAGGAGGAGATTCCTGAATTCAGGAGGCTAGGATGGCAAAGGAGGGATTTGTTAGGAGGGCAGAGATGAAGCATGAAGCTAGAAAGTAGGCCAAAGTAGACTGGCGTTTAGTAATACTTTTTCCCCATGAGTGATGGACTGGGTCAAGATTCAGGGAGGTATTGCTGGTAGTGGATCTGTAACATTAAGGAAAGGGGCAAAAGGGAAAGAAAGGGATTAAAAAGAAAGAAATGTTTCATTTACACGGGGCAGTGGGGAGGGGGGGAGGGGCGCTTGTTAACAACGTGGTTTCCAGTCTGTAATTGTAAAGTTTAGGATAGAAACATATAAATCTTTATCAAATAAAGAGAAGATTACATGGGAGTAAGAGAGAGGTGAGAGATTCGCTTTGTGGTCTTAGATTGTACCTTAATTGATAAGACAGTATTAACATTATCCATTCATAAATTCACAACCAAGTAATTCATTGTATGTATTTTGGTATTTCTCAAACTGTCCAGAAGATAGATTTGGTTTAACAGTATCCTCAGTATTGTTAATTTACTGAAGGCCCTCTCAGAGCCTTTAACATGCAACTAACTCTCAAATAAAACTCTCAGATGGAGATACAGCCTATGCAATGTTTTGCAAACCAATTTAACCAAGGATCCTGTTTTCGGAACATTTGTTAATATCATGTGGAACAGGTGAGTTGTGGTGTAACTGAATTATATGAAACAGTTTGGGAAAGGCTGATATATTTCTATGTGAATCCTGAAGGTGAATATATATACTCATATGTTAAAGATGCTTATCAATCCATGAGCTAAAGAAAAGCATAACTTTTCATATTACCTTAATACTGCTACTTTAAGAGTTGATTTCCTTTTAGTGATACACACAAACATACACTTGGTTCTAGATAAACCCTGAAATGTCAAACTGAAACATCAGAGCAGAGTTTAAGTGATATCACGAGACAACTTCAAGAGCAAGTAAGTAGGTTTAGACAAACAAATATCAAAAACAAAGAGCTTAGGTACAGTCTCTACGTATTCAATGAAAATAGAATGCTTGTGAGTCATGAAGAAACATTTCTTGACTGCTGCTTTTAGAGCAATTTTGTGCCTAGGGTTCCATTCCTTCGTTTATCTAATTTCTAATGTTCTATTTTTATTGTGTCTATATTTAATTTACTAAAGTTTAACACCTTCCCCCTTTCCCCCCCTTTAGTCATGTTTTGTCTTTTTTCCTTTCTTTCTTTCTCCAAGATATTTTTCCAGTTTATATAATGTGGTCACATTTTGTCTGTTCATCTGAGATCCATTCAAATTTGTTTCATTATAAGAATTTTAAATTTTTCATTATAAGAGTTTAGAAAATTAAAACCATATATAACTAAAAGTGGTGCCATAACACTTTTGGCATCCAGCTCCAACGCAATGTAAACATTAATGTGATATGATCAGAGGTGTGAAGAGAAGGCAGGATGAAACAGAGAGAGAGAGGAAGACAATGACAGACGAAGGCTAAAAAAAGGAGGAAACATTTAAAAACAACTCTGAAATTGTTAGAACCAAGAAAGCCTGACATACACACACTATTATATATAAAACAGATAATCAACAAGGACCTACTGTACAGCACAGGGAACTCTACTTAGTACTCTGTAATGACCTATATGAGACAAGAATCTAAAAAAGAGTGGATATATGTATATGCATAACTGATTTACTTTGCTGTACAGCAGAACTAATTCAACACTGTAAATCAACTATACTCCAATAAAAATTTTAAAAATTAAAAAAAAAAAAGAACCAAAAAAGCTCACAGAATGCATCTCGATTAGGTTTGTAGACTCCAAACTTTGCTTTTGGTGTCTGTCAAGGCATGAGTTCACCATGAACAATATAGCCTCACGTGCTCAGATACTGAACAATACACTATGTATTTTCCAACACAGGAGTCAGAGCTGGTGAGTTTCTGACAATGGATTTCGTCCATCCTGAAGGCCTATGGAAGAGGATCGTGGCTGAAAGACTGGATTCAAGGTCTTGGCTGGAAACAATTCTGACACAGTTATATCACACTAAAGCCACCAATCAGCTTAGCCAACTGGTCCAAGTTTATGGGAGAAGTGCAACACTGAAAACTAGTTACTAAACATCATGAAGAAAAAAATACATATACTTGATTGACAGAATTTTTATTATGCATTATGGGATATGCTTTGTATTTGTAGGAATAGATCCTTTAAGTATTGTGAAATAATTTTACTACTGTGCATTTCCTTTCAACTTTGAACAATGAATTACTGAAATATTCATATTATTTTTACGTGCTCCTCCAAAATCTAAAGGAGCGTTCTCACTCTTATGTTCATTCTCGCTTTCTCTTTCTTCTTTTCCCTCTTTTTCTTGCTTTCTTCCCTCCCTCTCACCTCCTTTCAGTGTGTGGATAGATAAACTACTATCTATCCATCCATCCATCCATACCATCTACGTATTTATCCAGTTTCTAAATATTCAAGTACTTTTTTACAAAAGCCATGATTTAACACTTTCTTACTTCCTAAAATAAAGATCAGTTGGACAAAGCATTCTTTTATGATTTATAACTTTATGTATATGGTATTCAGTAGATGACTGTAAAGGGAAAAAATAGATATTAATACTACATAATTAATAATTAATACAATTATGTAGCGAAAGTTGATGGGCAGTCAATATACAGAAAAATTGTTCCTGCCAAGTTTAGATAACAATTAATGGTAAAAATTTCTAGAGTCGATATATTTTAAAAGATCATAATAACTTTTATGTGAAAGTTTTATTCCCATTTTAGGGGGTTAAAAGTAGGCAAAAATCAACAGTTTCAAGTAAAAAATATTTATACTGCTTTTAACCTCTTTTCAAAATCTGGAAAATCTTCTTTTTATGCATCTTCTAGAGACATGATGATGATGATAATGATTTAGTTTAGCTGACTTCATACTCAGTGAAATGTTTGAACTCAAATCCTAGTAACACACCTGCAACTACTTCTACATCATACTAAAATTATTCATCAATTTATTCAGTTCTGTTGGAGAAAAAACATAGTCAGTAAAACCAGTTTTGTTTTCCCCCAAGGACAACCATATAACACGGAAATACACAAGTGACATAGGTTTCAAAGTTAAATCAGCCCAAACTATGTGTTCAAACATGTGGACCCAGCTTCTTTATTTGTGCATCTTTGAAAATAAACAGATTTATTCATCTGAGTCATAATAATATATGCACTGAAACTTTAATAATGTTATTTTAAAGGGTCTGATAAAACAATACTATACAGATATCATTAAGAAGTCTATTTTCACATATATATGTTACTATGTATAAAACAGATAACTAATGAGAACCTACTCTATAGCACAGGGAACTCTACTTGGTGCTCTGTGGTGACCTAAATGGGAAGGAAATCCAAAAAAGAGGGGATATATGTATATGTATGGCTGATTCACTTTGCTGTACAACAGAAACTGACACAGCAGTGTAAAGCAACTATATGCCAATAAATAAATTAAATAGTCTATTTTCAGTATATTTCTAGTTTTAAAGTTTTTCCAGAAAAATGTTTCCAACTGTAATAATATAATTTATTCCTAAATATTATATGAAGAACATGGAAAAAAATAAAGCATAGTTTGCAAATCAGAATGGTTTCTTTCTGGCTCTTTCATTAACAAGCTCCGTAAATTTTGTTGAGTTCCTTAACCTGGTTGCTTTTCCAAATATAAGATGGATGTTAAGACAATAACCTCCCTGGTGTTTTGCTGTAATGATCCAATTATATTAATATAAAGTACTAATAATATATTTGGATATTATACTAATGTACTAATATATTTGGATATTATACAAATGCATCATTAAATATCTTATAAAACTTAAAATCCCAAGGAAATTGCCATTATATCATTATTTTGTTGAAATATTGCTATATTATTTATTGAAATATATTTTGCATTGTGATCATTTATTGAAAATCTACCCCCATGGAGTGTCACAGTCTACCCTGCCTCAATTCTGTAGGTAAACAGATTTGAGGTATGACTAAATGGTAAGATAATACAAAGGATAAAACCCAAATAATGACACTATTTGATGTCTAAGTGATTACAGAAATATTTGGTATCCCATTCTATTTGCTGTTCGCCCCTGTCACTAATAATATCATTTAGAGTTTATTTTAGAACAGATACAGAAGCTAACCCAAAGTCTATCAAAACGAAAAATGCTATCTCTGAGTCTAGCTAGAAACACACAATACAAAGTTAAGTAGAGAATTGATAATTATCCAATTAACCTAATACATTTCATTTAAAAGTCTCTACTTTCAGCAGAAACAAGCAAAAAAAAAACAACAGTATTTACGATCAGGACCTGGAAAATCCAGATTTGCCATAAACAAACATCAATCTAATCCAAATATTTCCACTTACAATGGCAAAGCCTGTCTCTCTACATCTTTACAATCTTAAATACAAACAATTTCTGTTTGGACTCCACTTGTAAACCATTTTTGAAAAAGTTTAAAAAGATGATTTCTCCCAGTAAATAAGATACCCACAATGTTCAATGTTTGACAGGATTTGAAGTTAATTAAGGCAACTGGATTTTCTATTCATGTGGAGACTGCCATTACCCCTTTCATTTTTTAAATAAAAAATTTTAATAGTTTACATTACCTACCAAACAGAACGTTTCACATTGCTTTTTCTGTCAAATACTGCATGTGCCTACATTGCCACAAGGGAATCACAAATCTCATAAGTTGTCAGAATTTACAAAATTGAGGAAGCAGGAATAGGGTAAGAAGGAAAAAAACAAAACAAAAAAACCCGCTATGAGGCACATAAATGCCAAAAGAAATAAAACAGTTCAGCACAAGGCCTTCTTAGGTCAGCTAATTTTAAGTCTACATTTTATGCCCAAATGCAAATTTTTACAGTATATATAGTCCAAAGACAAAAGTATTTTTCACTTCTTTTTTTTTTTTTTTTTTTTTTGCGGTACGCGGGGCCTCTCACTGTTGTGGCCTCTCCCGTTGCGGAGCACAGGCTCCGGACGCGCAGGCTCCGGATGCGCAGGCTCAGCGGCCCAGCTGCTCCGTGGCATGTGGGATCTTCCTGGACCGGGGCACGAACCCGCGTCCCCTGCATCAGCAGGCGGACTCTCAACCACTGCGCCACCAGGGAAGCCCTATTTTTCACAGTTTTAATAGCATAAAGTCATTTCATAGGATAATAAAAGATCTCCCCTTCAGAGAATTACACAAGGCTGTCCTAGTCTACTTTGCTAAATTAAAGACAAGGCTTTTTATAATATTGTTCTTAAACAAAGCTTTGCTCAAAACGTTAATTACATAGACCCCTGGAACACTTAAGAAAGATGCAAATAGTCATATTAAAGTAATGATAATTTTTTAAAAGATAGTGAAATAATATTTTAAAAGATGAGTGACTTTAATGACCACTAAATAAATAGTTGGATTATTGAAATGTTATCCAACACGACTTGTACTTCAGGATGAGGAGCAGCCTGGGAAAGTAAAGCTTATGACGCAAGAAGGTGAAGCGGGCGGGAACCTTCTCCTCCACGATGTCTCTGCTACTGCGGCTCCCTCTGCTGCGGAAGGGAATCCGGCTCTTTCCGTTCAGGAAAAGAGGTACCTAGAAGCGCCCTTGAATTTGCCTGAGATTTCTGTGAGGGAACCATCATAAACAGAGGGTGGAGAAAATCCCTTTGAGGGGCTGTAGGAAAGGAAGCAAAGGCAGATCAGCAGTATCAAGACACAGTGGCGAGAATTTTAGTGGCAGCCCATGATGGGGTTCTTCCTTGTAACAGCATCCTTACAGAGAGTACCAGTTTGACCTAGAGTATGTGTGCATATTTATAGGTACCCCAGTAAAGGGATGAGTGAAAATTATTTGTACATTGACGCATATACTCTAGGGAGAGTCTAACCATATTAAATTCTGGAGGATCATGAGAGACAATAAAACACACCAAGCCCTAGTTATCTTCTCTTACTATTATTGCCCTTTCTCAAAATAGACAGTGATACTATTCAACATGGCTTCATGATTTCGTTCCTTTCTTCCTATCTCAGCAAACGTTTGACTCCTGATGTCTGCATCTCCTTAACAAGCAATGTCTTCATTGATAATGGAATGACTTAATCTCTGTATGAAGTGTCTTGGAATCAACCAAAACACCCACTGGTTATTGAGAGCTTCTTCTATTCCAGGCAATGGGTTAATTGTTTTACGTACATGAACACATTTAATACTTAAAGCAATCCCATGAAGCAGGTGCTATTATTATCCCATTTTACAAATGAGAAAACTGGAACTGGGAAGAGGCTGAGCCAGGAGTGGCAGCTGGGGACCATGGCTGCCGAGCCCACGTTCTCAGGGGACCACGGCTGCCAAGCCCACGTTCTCAGAGGACCACGGCTGCAGAGCCCACATTCTCAGGGGACCACGGCTGCAGAGCCCACATTCTCGGGGGACCACAGCTACAGAGCCCATGTTCTCAGGGGACCACGGCTGCAGAGCCCACGTTCTCGGGGGACCACGGCTGCAGAGCCCACGTTCTCAGGGGACCACGGCTTCAGAGCCCACGTTCTCAGGGGACCACGGCTGCAGAGCCCACATTCTCAGGGGGCCATGGCTACAGAGCCCATGTTCTCAAGCCCTATGTTTATACTGCTTCTCTGTCATCAAATTTTATTTTTGGAAAAGAGCATGTGGTATATACTCCAAAAGCAGAAGCACGGGCAGATAAAATGCAATTACTGTGGTAAACAATACTGGCACCCTGATAGGGGGTGCATGTAAAGAGCAAGGCAGAATGATGAACTAGCAGGAGGAGAGAGGAATACTTTTACTCCACTGAAGGGCTAGGCATTTTGCATCTATGACTCCATAAAGCGTCTCCACTTAGCAGAAGTTTATAGCTATGAGACTGTGGGTAAACCAAAAACGATAAAAAGATTCAGTCAGTCTGCTTTTCTCTTGAGGCAGCGACCCAGAGATATTCATTTCCTCGCTCCCTGTTCCTCTTTAAAATGTCACTGAAATAAGACAAGGACTGTTTTGCCAGGGCCATGGAGGCAAAGCAACATTCTGGCTGAGTTTTACAGTTTAGAAGGCGACCCCGATGGCGGCTTTTCAGTTAGACACCTTGACAAATGGTTACATTTACTTCCGCTGAAATAACATGACAACAATTCAGGAACTTTGGAAATAGCTTCGTTGCATGTGGAAGCACTATAAGATCTGCTGAAATAAAAGGGAAAAATCACAAAGAGAGAGAAAATGCATATCCATTAGGTGGGCTTTTTTTTTTTTTTTTAACTGAGTCCTCAGTCACTAAAAGAGATAAAAGCCAGGACTCACATTAAAGCTTCCTTGCTCTACAGATGAATTAACAATTAGCAAAGGGAAGTCTTTCGTTTTGGTCTCCTGGTAGCTATCTGGACTATTAAACATGTGAGGCTTGCATAGGAAATTACAAAGGCTTCCCTCTGTTTCAGATTCAAGCTGCATCCAAAATACATTTGTAGATTTCTGTGCACAGGACATAGCCACAAAGAAGCCCTCCTTCTTTTTTTTCAAGGTGTGATTCACTGCTCTTGGCTGGTTCTGAGGTGTATGTGCTAAATTTATAATCTGGCTGAGAGCCGAAATCAAAATCATAGAAATCTGAAAAAGACATAGTTTACAAAATATTTTGCAGGGAAAATATTATTCCACCAGGGGTCCAGTTGTTTCATGTGAAGCATGGAGCCCTAATCTATGACACATACAAGTACAAATTAGGTCATCTGCAACAGGTGACAAGTTTTAATTGAATGTCTTCTGTCTGCAATTCTGACAAAAGGTGAATAGAAATAAATGGGTCTTGGCAAGACGGCTCTGGGCCTTACAATACCCAATATCTCATTATTTTTAAACAGCTATCTATAAACTGATGCTGACAAGCCTTGAACCTTTTATTTCTGCTCAAGATGAGGTGGCTGTGAAAGGGTAAAAAAAAAAAAAAGGAAAGAAAAAGGGGCATCCAGAACATTACATTAAACATGCAACACCTACCATTATCACTTCCCCAACGTAATTAAAGGAAATCTTCTATGCAAAAGGTACTATTTCTTACTTTGCTTGATGTCAGAGAGAAAGAGAAAGAGAGCGAGCGAGCGAGCTTGCTTGGCCTGTATTTGCTAAACACAGAGACTGCCTTTAAAGAAAAAAAAGAAAATCTTCCCTTTCTTTCTTTTTTTGCCTGTGAAAAATTTCATAAACTATTGAAAGAGATACTGCGGTGACTTAAACCTATCTGAACTCTATTTTGTCTGGTTACTGTTTAATACTGGTGACTCTTCCCTTTATCCTTTTTGAAATTGCCTTCTCATGTGAATAAAGTTGTGAATTAGCGGGTAAAGACATGAAATGTGGTTGCACATCACCATCAGGAAAAGTGATTCTACTAATTCACAATTAAATGTGACACTGGCAGCAATAAGTTTAACACCATAATAACAGTAATAACGGTGCACAGCACCCCATGGGGACGCTCTGTAAACAGAAGCACAAATATTATTTATGCAAAATTCAATGCCCTGTAAAAATGAATTAAAAATGAAATCAACCAGGCTGGTTTATAAGTTGCGGGTTGAAAGGCATAGTCACTGTGTTTCATCCAATGAAGAGGAATACAGTGGAGTCTAGTGAACTAAAAAACCACACGTGGATTTCAAAGAGAATATAAGTTGTGGGAGGAAAAAAAACAAAGGAAATAGGTGACAGAGAAAGATGGTGGTGAGTCTGGAGGTCATTTGGTTTTAGCATGTGTGATTCTAGATCATGTGGGCAACCAAAGTAGAGTTCAGCTCAAAAGAGAAGCTTATGGTCACTTTAGTAGGAGAAAATTTTAAGCCCTGGCCAATTTGTTAGGAATTCAGCACAGTTAATAAAAATGCATTAGGAGACTCAAGCAGAAATTCCAGGAGCCAATTCTAAGATACCAAAGTGACACATGGTGTTTAATTAATATTTTTCTGGTGATTATGATTTTGCAAAGTTGAGATTGGAAATAAAGTAAATCTAGCAGAAAGAACATATGCCTGGGTCATGTGAGAAAAAGAATTGTACCAAAAACACAAAATACATAGGAAAAAAAAATCAGTTCAATAGAGATAAAATGTTAACATAACATTAATGTATACATGCCCAAATCTCATATCAGTGAGAAATTTTCTTACGACACTGTGATGTTTATTTCTTATGTCTTGTGACACCGGCAGCAATAAGTTTAATACAATAATAATAGTAATAACAATGCACAGCACTCCACGGGGATTCTCTGTGTAAACAGCAGCACAAAGAATATTTATGCAAAATTCAATGCCCTGTAAAAATGAATTAAATATGAAATTAAGCTGGTATTCAAGTAGCTGGAATGAGAGCCATAGTCACTGCATTACATTCAATGGAGAGGAACACACTGGAGTCCAGTGGCCTCCCTGTAAGGTTTTAGTGGAGTCAACAAGAAATGCCATGGACTGAATGTTTGTGTTCTCCCAAAATTCCTATGTTGAAACTGAATGCCCAGTGGGATAGTGTTTGGAGGTGAGGCCTTTGGGGTGATGAGGTTATGAAGATGCAGCCCTCATGATGGGCTTAGTGCCCTTATAAAGGAGTTCCCAGAGAGCTCCCAGGCCCTTCCCACCATGTGAGGACCGCAAGAAGGCTATCTATCAACCAGGAAACCCTCACTGAACACTGAATCTGCCAGGGCCTTGATCTTGGACTTCTCAGCCTCTAGAACTGTGAGAAATAAATTTCTCTTCTTTATAAGCCACCCAGTCTATGGTATTCTGTTATAGCAGCCCAAATGGACTATAACAAGAAGAAATGAAGGAACATTAAAAAAAAAAAGACTCAGCCATAAAAAACAATGAAATACTGCCATATGCAGCAACATGGATGGACCTAGAGATTATCATACTAAGTGAAGTAAGTCAGAAAGAGAAAGACAAATACCATATGATATCACTTACACGTGGAATCTAAAATACGACACAAATGAACATATCTACGAAACAAAAACAGACTCACAGACATAGAGAACAGACTTGTGGCTTTCAAGGGGGAGGAGGGCAGGAAGGAAGCATTGGGAGTTTGGGATGAGCAGATGAAAACTATTGTATGAAGGATGGATAAGCAACAAGGTCCTACTGTATAGCACAGGGAACTATATTCAATATCCTGTGATAAACCGTATTAGAAAAGAATATGAAAAAGAAAATGTATATATGTATAACTGAATCATTTTGCTGTACAGCAGAAATTAATACATTGTAAATCAGCTATACTTCAATAAATTTTTTTTAAAAAGGAGGAAGTTTAGAGAGATACTCTACAATGGGTTGATTCAAGGTCTAATATTTAATAAAGAGAATACAATGGTTTCCACCCCCTTCTCATCCAAATCTATATACCATCGCTAACCTCCATTCATCTGCCAACTGTGCTGCTAAGTATTTGTGAGGAAAGGTAATGGCGAAAAAGAAAAGAAAACCAAGAGAGAGCATGAGAGCATGGTCTAAGTCTTGTAGAAATGCAGACACGGAGAACTTGGCATGGCAGATTCAGAACACACTCCCAGCTGCCTCGAGTCCACAGGAGCACATTTTCAAGCCAATTAAAATCCAGTTTTCCTCCCCCAAAGTTGACAAATCAGACTGTTGGGGAATTTAAGACCTCGTGAGAAAAACTAGGGTAGAATAATCATGAGTGGCAGTGATAATAAAAAAGCACTTATACATAAATGATATATTCACTACAATTAAAGACAAATATGAAAAGACTATCAATGACACACTAAATAAGTCATGTTTCCTGTACAATTAATTTCCATTTATCATCCTTTGATCTCTTGAATATTTCTAGGATCTTCCTTCTAGCTGGTTTCAGCAAGATGACTATAAATTCAGTTTGAGTTACTGTAGATAATAGGCATATGAAAAGACTTTTTAAAAAACATCTGTTTTTGGGCTTCCCTGGTGGCGCAGTGGTTGAGAGTCCGCCTGCCGATGCAGGGGACACGGGTTTGTGCCCCGGTCCGGGAAGATCCCACATGCCGCGGAGCGGCTGTGACTGTGAGCCGTGGCCGCTGAGCCTGCGTGTCCGGAGCCTGTGCTCCGCAACGGGAGAGGCCGCAACAGTGAGAGGCCCGCATACCGCAAAAAAGAGAAACAAAAAAAAAAAATCTCGTTTTTAAACCAAAAGTTTAATGACACTCTTATGTTACTACTCTGAGCATCTTGGTTTTAATACGGTGCTACTCCAGGTTCATGCTTAATTGATATATAATGTTAAAGATTTGGTGGAGAGTTATACATAAGTAAATGTAAACATATCAAGATTTTCAGTCAAGGAAAATAACAATTAGGAAAGTGCTTATTCTGAGGCCAAAAAGAAAATTGTACATTTAAGTGCTGTGGCAAGGTGAGGTCCATAGGCTGTACTTTTATTCTTAAATTAGGATGTGTGAAGAGTGTAAAAACACCAATGACATTTCCACATGCCAAATAGAGTGGGTCTTGGTTGAGGAAAGCCTGTATCTGTACCAGGTCATAAGTTTCCTGAAAGACTTCCCTGTGTGTAGCTGTTACAGGAGGGGTTAGCTGGGAGGTACTGCCAGGATGCTCACAATGGTCCACAAGGCCAGGAAGAATCTTGAAATCCTAAAGGTGCCAAGAAAAGAAAAACACGCTTTTCTAGCCACAAGGCGGCTCAAGGCTAGATGTTGGGAGTAAGTCTCTAAGTGTCACTGCCTCATAGAGAATGAGGCAGAATTTCCCACGAAAATCTCCTTGCAGTATTCCAAACCACATTTTCTTACTCTTTCCTGCCAACAGGCTTGCTCTCTATTTTTAAAACATAATCTGGGTTAGGGACCTCCCTGGTGGCACAGTGGTTAAGAATCCGCCTGCCAATGCAGGGGACACGGGTTCGAGCCCTGGTCCAGGAAGATCCCACATGCCGCGGAGCAACTAAGCCCATGCACCAGAACTACTGAACCTGCACTCTAAAACCTGTGAGCCACAACTACTGAAGCCCACGCACCTAGAGCCCGTGCTTCGCAGCAAAAGAAGCCACTGCAATGAGAAGCCCGCACACTGCAGCGAAGAGTAGCCCCCGCTCGCCACAACTAGAGAAAGCCCGTGTGCAGCAACGAAGACCCAACGCACCCAAAAATAAACAAATATATATTAAAAAAAAACATAATGTGGGTTAAACTCAAACTTCCAAATATTTTATTTATTATGTATATTCATAATTCCACCACAAAAGTTGAGGGTTGAGGGCATGGTGAGAAATGACACTCTAACTGAAATAGCTTCAAAGGATCAAAATACAGCCAGATGATTTTGACATATATTTTAATTTCATGTTGCTTTGTCATGGCCCATGCAGTATATGTCACATGCCTGCCACATAATAGACACTCAAAAATACTAAGTAAGTGAATAAATCAATTTACAACATGCTTTATAGCCATGTACTAATCAGGTTTTTTTTGTTTTGATTTGTTTGTTTTTCTTTTGATATTTCTAAATCTGGAATGTATACACAGAAAGATATGGACCTCTTGTCAATTCTCTCAGTAATTCTTGCTTATAATGTCTTTCTTAATGCACTAGTATATTGTAACTTTAGAAAGGTATAGAGAGCTTGAAGGTGACAAAACAGCATGAAGCACTGAAAAAAAGAACATTGCTGAAAGGTAGGACACGCAAATTTAATTTTTCAATATTCATCCTGGTAGTGTAAAAGGAAACAGCATTTGATTTGCTGGGAAAACCTCAAATAGATATTAAGAAAAATTTACTAATCAGAATTATATTTAGATACTAATTATTGAGCAAGCAAGACCCAGGTCCCTATACTTGGGAAATTTGATAAATGGAGAAAACCATTCTCTTTCCTAGACACTTTGATTACTCTCCTGCCTGGAAGCAGATGAATGATTTTGATCACGTGTTAAGCTCTCTTCCAGTGTTAAGATTCTATGAATGAAATGGTGTACTTAAAAAGATGGAATTGACCCACAGATTCAGAGTACAACAACTGCCTTGGCAGTGGGAAACATCAACATACTTCATATCTTAAATCAGGAAGACCAAAGCCAAATGCATAGCATTAATGCACCAGAAGAGCAGAGAGCTTTCTGGCACAGGCCTCAGCCTTCCCCCACACTGACCTTGGCCAAATGCATTTCCTTTTGTTCTTGACAACAATACAGCAAATCAAGTGCCCATGTTTGAAAAACGCTTCTAACTTATTACTGCATTAGGAAAAGATCAATGCCTGTTGCATATGGCTGTGGAGACTGAAGGATGGAAAATTAGGAACAGCTTTAGATTTGTGGGCATTTTACAACATTCAGACTAGATTATGCTAAGGAGAGGAGGATATGACCTAATAATGGAGATTCTGAAAACAAGCAATGAGTAGCTAATACCTATGCTGTTACTTAACTGAATTTCATCTGGAGTTTCAAAATAGAAAGGCATTTGGTTAAACAGGATCAGATTTCAGTAAATATACCACAAAATAATGTTTCATCTCAACATCTATAGTCACCCTTTTTTTCAGAAATTACAGTATATATATAATATAAATATGCACACATATACATAAACACATAGATATAGAAATAGATAAACACACACAAATTCTAAACCAGTGAAACATTGTTCAGTTTCTGTATTTTCCTGATAATGATCTGGCTGGCCGAATGATTCTGTGAGAATTATTTATTTGCAAGATTTTTCCATCCAAAGAAAACCCATGTTATGTGAGTTTATATTGATATTTATATCAGGAGTTGCGAATTCAAACAACTACTGCAACGTCAAGTGAATAAGTGAAATGGACTGTGTGTTTAAAAAGTTGGTAGCTATTTAGAAATTATTCTTTTATTTTATTTAGGCCTTCATTATATATGAGCATAACCTAACTGCATAATTGCTTAAGTTGTTCTATAGGCTATACTTTGAAATTCTATTTTAAAAATGCTATTATCCACAGACCTAGAAAACAAACTTATGGTTACCAAAGAGGAAAGGAGGTGGAGGGACAGATTAGGAGTTTGGGATTGACATACACGTACTGCTGTATATAAAATAAATAAACAACAAGGACCTACTGTAGAGCACAGGGATCTCTACTCAGTATTTTGTAATAACCTGTAAGGGAAAAGAATCTGAAAAAGAATATTTATAAACGTATGTGTATAACTGAATCACTTTGCTATACACCTGAAACTAACATAACATTGTAAACCAATTATACTTCAATAAAAAAACTAAATTAAAAAATTCTGTTTAGTAGGGTTTTAGGTAAAACAATGTATAAAAATATTAGGATTCTCATTAAAAATCATTTCAAACAAGAGTTAAAAATGAATCATCGGGGCTTCCCTGGTGGCGCAGTGGTTGAGAGTCCACCTGCCGATGCAGGGGACACGGGTTCGTGCCCCGGTCCAGGAAGATCCCACATGCCGCGGAGCAGCTGGGCCCGTGAGCCATGCGCTAAGCCTGCGCGTCGGAGCCTGTGCTCCACAACGGGAGAGGCCACAACAGTGAGTAGGCCTGCGTACCACAAAAAAAAAAAAAAAAAAAAAAAAAAAGAATCATCGATGCCCACACATAGCATCTGTCAGTTAAGAATGCTGACATGTTTTGACCCACACAAGCCCTCTTAAAGAATCTTGCTTAACTAAGCACAGGTCTCCATTGTGTTTTATAGTAAATGGCAGCAAAGGCTTTCTTGAAATTCATCCATTATGTTTACTAAATATCTTGACTTTTTGAAGGAACATCTTTCTGCCTAGTGAAATCTGTTGGAATCTGCAAAATCAATTCTTGTAATACCATTGTTGTGTCTCGATTGTCACTAAGATTACACCAAATTAACCATCACTGGGAATTAGCTGACAAAGAACCACTCTTTTGTTGGCCTAGACCCTTCCTCCCTCAGCTTTTTGCGTTATATGGAAGAGAAGGTCTCTGATGTGGCAAAAGAGTAAGGTGTTGCTGAATGCTTTTTGGAACCGTCCTAGGAGGAGTTTGATTTTACCAGTGCTTTTTTTGGGTTGGTAGGTCATAGAATACAATGGACCAGAAGATGCTGTTGATGGCTGGAGGGGGTGGGTGTGGCTGGGAGATGGCCAAGACAGTGTTACTATCGAAGATATTATGAGAAAAGAAAGGGAAAGAAATTGAATTTGAAAAGACTCTTGAGTGTTTTAAAAATAAAGCCTATACGTTTAAAAGAAGGTGGTCAGGGGACTTCCCTGGTGGTCCAGTGGTTAAGACTTCGCCTTCCAATGCAGGCGGTGGGGGTTCCATCCCTGGTCAGGGAGCTAAGATCCCACATGCCTCGCAGCCAAAAAACCAAAGCATAAAACAGAAGCAATACTGCAACAAGTTCAATAAAGACTTTAAAAATGGTCCACATCAAAAAAAAAAAAATCTTAATATGAAATAAATACAAGAAGGTGGTAGCAATCACTTTTCCATTAACTGTTTAAGAATATGCAAGCACATTATGGAACTTTCCATGAGCCAAATAACATAGTACATGGGGTGAAAAAGTGAGTCTTTACACAGGCCATGACATACACTGGGCAGCCAACAGTAACATACCATTAAAGCCAGGATCAGTAAAAATATAAACCTATTCATGACAGGGGAAAGGCAAACCTGTACACCTGCTGAACTAAATGGTTATATCATAATTCCTACAATATCATACCACTCGAACAACGGGGGCCTCTGACAGAGAGTTAAGGGCTTCTTCTAACTCTGTGTATTTCAGAAACTCACTTTTACAAGCTTCTTATCTCTGCTGCCAACAAGAGAACTGGATAGGAATCCCCTGGAAGCTGTCATCCCAGTGACCTAATCAGTCAAGAAGGTTGCTGTTGGGCAGCGATGGCCTCCCACTCTGCCCACTATCCACAGGGGCTTCCTGCTAAGCCCTCAGGGTCCCTGCTGGCCAAGGAAATGGAAGACCTTGAAACTGAAGCCAAGTCATGACACGGTAAGTCAAGAAAGCACAGCAACAATAAAGAATATCCTTTAATGTCATAAAAACATTTCCATCACAATGCTGAGACTGGAAAAAAGTACAATACTTAGATTTAAAAGAAAGTTTTAGATAGTCATATATCTTGGTTTACTCATGCCTTTAGCCATGTCCTAAGGGGGATAGTCAACACAGTCAAGAATTTATGTGATTTTTGGGGAGGAAACATAGAAAAGTCACTGTTCTCATCATTCTTCCTTACTTCTCTCATCTGGCCACCCAATTTAATTTTATATGTATATTCATACACACACATACACATATATACACATGTATTATGTAGATATGTATAGGACCGATCAGAACTTTCTAAAATAAATGATATATTTTGCAAATCAAGGTACTTTGTTGTTAAAACATATTATAAATGGGAGAAACGTAAATGCATTAGTAAGCTCTTCTGAGCATTGTTTTTTTTTTTGCTGTGTGGCATGTGGGATCTTAGTTCCCCAACCAGGGATCGAACTCGTGCCCCCTGCATTGGAAGCATGGAGTCTTAACCACTGGACCACCAGGGAAGTCCCTCTTCTGAGCATTTCTTGCCTGGCCACTACTGGAATTATTCCACAGATTTCAAATAATTTTCCAGCCATGATAAAAAATTTGCATATTTTAAAAATGCTTACATTACTTCCTGTATTTTACTTGCTACTTATAAAATCAAGGAAAATAACAAAAGTACTGTTTAGTATTAAGATGGGAAAAAAATAGAGCTCAGCTCCGTAATTCTCTGCACATCTTCCATAATATGATGTGCTTTTTAACTGCTGAGGGTATGATTCAAGAATACCAGCCTGTGGGCTTCCCTGGTGGCGCAGTGGTTGAGAGTCCGCCTGCCGATGCAGGGGACACGGGTTCGTGCCCCGGTCCAGGAAGATCCCACATGCCGCGGAGCGGCTGGGCCCATGAGCTATGGCCGCTGAGCCTGCGCGTCCGGAGCCTGTGCTCCGCAACGGGAGAGGCCACAACAGTGAGAGGCCCGCGTACCGCAAAAAGAAAAAAAGAATACCAGCAGGTATTGGAGTGGTTTTAAGACCAGTTGTATGCTGAATACTTGAAAGACCTCAACATACCAAACATACTCAATAAATGTTCATTGTTAACAAGAATGAAACTAAAAATAACTGCAATTATTTTAATTATTGGTTCTAATAAAATGACAGTTCATTCATCTATTAACACGTATTCAGTCACAAATTGAGATAAATTTTAAAAGTTAAACAGGATACAGAAGGGGCCTGGTATGAAGGTAAAGAGAAATCATCTACAGAAAATACTGCTTGGTATGTTAAATGTTAAATGTAAAAAATGTTACAAAACATTTTCTATGTTTCCCTGGTGCTTATTATGGATTTTTTTTCAAGATTGAGATACACTTAAAGAAAATGGGGAAATTAAAAATATGGCATGGACTCTGTAAATCTAAACTGCCACATTTAGTAAACTGCTAATGTATACTGAATTTTCATGTGAAGTTTTCAGCATAGGATTACACCAAACATTGTACTATCTCTAAATTTGAATCATATGTTGCCTGTTTAAGAGAACAAGGTGGACAGGTCTGGATTTAGAATATAAAATTATAAAATTTCTCTGGAAATCAAGGACTTAAGCACAGAATAAAGGAGTAAATACATCATAAGATAGTCCCTGAAAAAATGGGGGAGGAAATCTGATCTTTGAGAAAAAATACTTTCAAAAGTGGGATGTTAACAATTTCAAATACTGTCAAAATAAATGTTTGTAAACAGTTGTTCATAATCTTAAAAGTATTACCATAACATGTTGCTACTAGATAACGCAACATAAATAGAAATACAGGACCAATTATATAAATTTTATCAATCCAATGATTGAATCCAATGAACACACATAAAAATAAAGCTATTTTATATTTTAAAAATTATTTTACTTTTTCAAGAAATTCCAGTAAGTAACAATAGTCTACTTTTCATATAATGAAATGTGCATATATACAAAAGATAATTCAGAACCACAGTAATAATTCCTTAAACTGAAAATTCAAATCTTTACAACTTTTCCACTTTCCTATATGGCATAACTATAGTTTCTGAAGCTACCTGGGTTTCAGCTTCTTTAGCAAAACAAGCTTTAGCACAATCTTTCAAGACTCTGGAATGAAAATTGCTTTAAAAACATTTGAAAAGAAGAACTTTGAAAGATATTTTTGTCATGGATGAAATAGCTGTGGTTTTGAAAACCAATAATCAATGTTTTCTTTTAAAGCAAAATAATGGCAAAGTTAAAAGGTACATTAACTTTGGCCAATAGAGGGATGTGTTCATTATTTTTAAAATATAATACCTAATAATGATACAACTATTAAGTGAAATCATAAAGAACTCTACCTCAACTTCTAATTGTCCAAGGAAGCTAATAGCCTAAGTAACTTTTGGGTTTCCAAAACCTTCCTTTATTAGCACTTTTGTAACCCTTGAGACATTTTATCCTACTTACAACTTCTACATCTGCTGTCCAAACAATGCCCATATGATGATTGAAAGTTTAATAAATAGTATCATATCATTGATATTTCAATATGGATTAGGTATGATAAATGTCATATAGATAGCAAACTGGCAATGGAAGTAAAATAACTATATATTTAATGTAAACAATTCAGACATGCATTCCATGGAATTCTGAGCAAGAAAATCATTTTTGAAAAATTATGATTAATTCCACAATCTATAATTTTGCTTCAAATCAATGCTTTGGATCAAAATGAAACTACATTCAGGAACTCTAATGCATTTAGTAATAGACAGACAATCTACACCTCAGTTGCAGTGTCCCCGCTCTGAAATTTTAAAAGCAAGCAGTAGCAATTTTACTGTAATCTGATAAAGAAGCATTTGGACCTTTGGGGAAGGAGTTAATGAATTATAGATCTGAAACCAAGTTCCACGGATTCACTGTGGACTTTTATTCTAATAGTTAAAGTACATGTCTATCAAATTGCTTATGAGGACAAATTTATGGAAAATAAGCAAGAGTAAAGCTTTGTTCTTATTAAGAAACATGAATATGTATGTAATTTTCGCCAGACTAAATTAACCCAAAAATGAATGAATAAAAAAAAAAAATAAGGACCATAAATGTCACCAGAGAAGCCTTGCTTCCCTTCCTGCTCTTACAAAAGCATTTATGTTTAGAGTTTCAAAAAAGAACCCATATTTTTCGAATAAAACTATTTGGAAAGAGACAAAAGAAAAGGAATCTGCGAGGAAACCTTTACAGAGTAAGAAACATGCACAGTGTTACCCCCTTAGTAATAAACCTTTTTGAAGCAGGGGTAGCCTGCAGGCTTGCTATGAATGTAATACATGATCATTAGTGTTCGTGCAAGCAGTATACTACTGCTGAGGTGTGTCCATTTCCTAAGCATGACTCTTATTTACAAAGGTTACATTGAGCCATGAATCCAAATTTTACATTAAACATCTTTTGAAACTTCATGAACTCTGAATAGAGTAAAATCCCATTTTAGCAGCAACAGTACCAATATGAAATGAGTATGAAATATATCAGATAGTTGTGCAAATCCCTCCCCGTCTTTGTGGGCATGTTTACATGTGTTACCCCTGGCGAATGCTCAATCATCAATTCATCTGAACCAATATCAATACATAAATGGATTATACCTGTGATTTTACCTTTATTTTCAATCTAATGGTTTAATTTGATGTCAGCTAATCATTAGGGATTTTAGAATGTAAAATCAGTACAATTTGACTTTAGCAAACTTGCAAATTATACTGTTCTTATCTTTCTCATCTTCTCGGGCTACTGTTTCTTCTATAACCTTTTAATATGTGAAGACCTGAGAGCGAGGAACTAATCTATCAAACAACAACAACAAAAACCAGGCAATCTGGTTCATTTCTATTAATAAATTTATTACTATGATTTAACTCTGGCATGGCCTTATATAAAATAGAAATAAATAGCCATCATTTTAATACCTTTATGTTCCAGACATTTCAAATATATCAACCAACTCTACCTCGAAGACTCTGGACTACAGTAAGTAAAAACACCCAAGTGAATTATTAATGTCTACAAAGCACTTTCACGTAGATCATCTCATTTAACTCATAACTCAGTGTTGTAAACATAGGATTAGTATTATTATTAATAATAATATTTCAGGCTCAGAGGAGATAAGCAACTTGTGATCAAGATCTTGGGGCTTCCCTGGTGGGGCAGTGGTTGAGAATCTGCCTGCCAATGCAGGTGACACAGGTTCGAGCCCTGGTCTGGGAAGATCCCACATGCCGCGGAGCAACTGGGCCCGTGAGCCACAACTACTGAGCTTGCACGTCTGGAGCCTGTGCTCCGCAACAAGAGAGGCCGTGATAGTGAGAGGCCCATGCACTGCGATGAAGAGTGGCCCCTGCTCACCGCAACTACAGAAAGCCCTCGCACAGAAATGAAGACCCAACACAGCAAATATAAATAAATAAATAAATAAAATTTAAAAAAAAAAAAAGAAAAGATCTTGGACCTCTTTTTCTAATTCCAAGTGCTCTTTATACGCTTGTATATATATATCTCCATGTTCCACAACTCTAGAAAATTTATAAAAAATAAGAAGAAACAGAAAAAAGAAAATAATAATAGCAGATAATTTACTCATTGATCTCCCACTTTGAGTATCTCCTGGGCCCTCCTCTAAGAACTTGCAGTCAATGGGAACAAAGGGCAGGAATCTACAGGACATGAAGTGTGTTATCACCAAGGTTCAAGACTGAGGCTGTGGCAGGGGAAGAGAAGACAGAGTCAAAGGAAGAGCCAAAATTTAGATCCTGAAGGAAAGGAAAACACTGCTCTTGGCCAAAATGGGGAAGCCGGAAGAGGGAATCAGTTTCTAAACAAAGACAAGAAGTATGGTGTCATGCTTGTCAAGTTTCAGATGATTTGGGAAAATCCAAGGTACATCACACGGAACCCCAAACTGAAGTTCAAGTGAGAATGCAGACCCGGTGTTGTAAACTTGAGCCACAATGCAGACACGTGAAAATATAAATGTAGATTTGCTTTTCAGAAAGTATAGAATGCAAGGGCTAGGACCTATCTTGGAAACTTCTCATAAATATAGTAAAGAAACAGTAAGTGAAACCAGAGAAGGAAACAAAGAATGGGTGATTTCAAAAGCAGGAGGGGGAAAATTGGTGACTACTGTACCATGTTAACCAAGGGACAGCAAACCATTTAAGAAGTGCGATTCATATAAGTTTAGCAAAAAGAGTGGAGATCGTAAAATTGAAGACATTATATAATATCAACTTAAGGAACACATGGCAACATAACTATAAGTTATGATAAAATTGAGTATCTTAAAAACAGTGTGAATGTATACGCTTTAAGATATTTTTAATCAACCCTGATGAAAATATATGCAGTATCACAAATTCTTATCTAAAGCAAAATCCTCCTAAAGGTAATCATTGTTAATAGCATGATTAATATATAATTATATTATAACGCATCATATCAAATGGGAAACTATTATATCCTATCATACTGCCCTATTTGTGTCTGTGTGTGGGTGTGTTTAAAGGTGAGGTTTAGTGTTTGGGTTGTAGCATATCTTTGCATTTTCTTTAACACACTGTAAAAAAAAAAGAGTAGCTCAGAGTCAAAGGAGTAAATACCAACACAGTTAAACTATAGGAATTTTAACAGTCTTACATCTTCTAGAAAAACCACAAAGCTCCATGCTACCAACAGTTCTAAAGTCCACAGTATGGGACTGGATTAATTTTGCTCTGTTATTTTTTATTAAATCTCAAAACCCTCAATTTCATATGAAATTTCACTCTGGAGTACTTTGATATACTCTGAACATTATGAACTTAAAGAACTGTACAATCCACACTGATTTGGATGTTGTTTGTTAAGGATGGGCAAAATAATTTCGATAAACACATAAAAAGGAGCTCAAACTGGCTTCTTTCCTCTCTGGAGTAAGGAAATAAGAAGACTCCTGCAATCTTACACCACGTAAAACTGTGTTTCAGTTGCAAAGATCATCGATACGTTTTCTGGGCTGAACATTCTGTTCCAGACTTTTGGAGAAAGTGAAAGCAGAGGGCAGTAGAATTGGTTCTAATGATGAAAATCCAAGACTGAATAGTATTCTGCGATTTCAAGTCTTTAAACAGATACAGTATTGTCTGATCCCTCAGTAGGGAGCATGGAAGAGTAACAGGAAAACTAGAAACCCAACTTCATTTTACCCACGAGAGTATAGGTCACAGACAGCGTCTCCATCAGACTCATATTCAGTAACTAGGGATGGGATGACAGCATACGTTCATTCTATTGTCCCTTAAAGCTTATGATGCTTTATTGACACACTACTCTTCAAGGCTTAAGCTTTATTGACACACAACCACTACCATGTGGTAAAGTGATATTCCTTTTATACAAACACTCAAACAACAACTGTGGTATCGCAGAAAGATATTGTGTCTGTCCCCATTCCTGACACACAGCTCCTAAAATCTTTGGAACTGTCTGAGTGATAAATAAGGGTGACAGGAGCCTCTTTGGTTCTAATGGGGCAACTCTTCATGACTCCTAGATTACTTCAGGATGGGGGCGTGTTGGTCCGAAAGACCAAACCTTGATGAGAAGCTTGGAACTTTCAACCGCACCCCCTACACACAACCTCCAGGTAGGGGAGGGCGGCTAGAGAGAGAATTCAGTGCCAGCGGCCCGTGATTCAATCCATCATGCTTATTCAGTGGAGACATCCATAAAATACCCTAAACAACAGGACAGAGTTTGGAGAGCTTCCAACCTGGTGAACATTATGGTGCTGGGAGGACAGAGCATCCAGAGAGGCCATGGACGTCCTGAAGCCCTGCCCATGCCTTGCCCTATGCATATTTCCATTTGCTGTTCCTCAGTGTCTCCTTTATAAGAACCTACAAATAGTAAGTGAAGTTCCTTCCTGAGTTCCATGAGCCATTCCAGCAAATCAGTGAACCTGAGGAGGGTCATGGGAATCCTGGGAATCTGTGTGCTGCTTTTTGGTTTAATGAAGCACCACACCTACCTTACCTCACCTGATTCTCATATCCACTCTTGAGAGATAGGTATTGTGGTTTCCCATTTTACAGATGAGGAAACTGAGGCAGATTCAATCCATTACAAGGTTTGTGGATTCTAGTGACACTCCTACCTCAGTACCACATGGCTGCCTTCCTTACATACAAGGGATGCTCTGCATGCCAGCATTATTTAAAAAAGAAGAAGAAATCAGTTAGACAAAGAGCTGCCACTGAAATAAGTTGGTCTTGTTCAGACTGCTCAGTCTGAATGAATAACAGTCACTATGCCATCTCAATTAACGTAGGCAAGGCTGCAGTCATCTATCTTCTGTTCCATTGTTGCTTAGCTTTTTGACTAAAATGGTCAGTCCCGTATTGTTAACTGTGATTGTTTTTAAAGAAGTGAAAAGAAAAAAAAAGAAAATGAACAAAATCAATGATAGTTGTGGGTGAATTTCATATATATGAGGCCCAACTTTACTGTTTCAATTAAATGGAAATACAGGCCCATTGTTTTAAAAACATTAAAAGACAATTCTAACACTGACCCTGGCCCTCACCCACACCCCAACCTTGTCTTCTTAAACTAGAACACTTATGACAACCAAGCCCAACACTGCCTAGAAGACTGGATACTGATAATGGCCAACTGTAAATAACTATCTGCATTTTAATTATTCCTCTAAAAAGTCAACTAAGTACAAGTCGACCACTTTGTACATTTCTATAAGGTTTGGAAATTATCTAGTTTAAAGCAACTTGATAGAGTTCACAGATGTGAAATCGAAAGTAACTATGTATAAGTGTGAGTAAATTCCCAGTGAATAATTCGAAGATTTATTCTACTCACACTGACTGAATCTCAATAGGAGTTCGAATCCTGAAACACAAGGGAAACCTCTTAAAATTGGCATAAGGAAGCACTTCATGGGGGTGGCATTGTGACTTTAAAGTTATGAAACTGGATCCAATCCCAGCTTCATCACTTCCCAGATGTGTGATCTTCATCTCTTTTGGGGCCTTATCTTGCTCATTTGTAAAATGGGGATAAAACCAGTATGTATCGGGCTTCCCTGGTGGCTCAGTGGTTGAGAGTCCGCCTGCCGATGCAGGGGACACAGGTTCCTGCCCCCGTCGGGGAAGACCCCACATGCCGCGGAGCGGCTGGGCCCGTGAGCCATGGCCACTGAGCCTGCGCGTCGGAGCCTGTGCTCTGCAACGGGAGAGGCCACAACAGTGAGAGGCCCACATACCGCAAAGAAAAAAGAGAACACAAAACAAAACAAAACAAAACAGTGTGTATCTCCCAGACACATGATGACAAAATGAGATGATGAGTCTCTGGTACAAGACATGTCAGCCATTGTTAGTACTCACATGTGCATTACAAATACACTTTACTATCCTTCAGACTTTTAGTTTTTCAACTTTTAGCTAGAAATTAATGCCTTTTAGGGACAATAATATTACTTATACCTTTTTGAATACTCTTTAAAGTAGGAATATTTTGAGGATAGCAAAATGTCCACGAAAATCTATTTGCTCAATGGTTCCATCAGTCCTATTATGCGGCTGGCCATCCAGTCAAGGCAGAAGACCTTGGACAAACTGTCTTCCATCACTCCCGCCTTTCAAGACTGGTCCTCTCCCTCCATCCCACCAGCTGACCAGAGTGTTCAGTATCCTGGAACCAACTAATGAAATCTGATCACTCAGTTCACAAGAAAGTGAACTGGAAAAAAATGACTGGTTTTAGCTTGAATCACAGCTCTACCATTTTCTTGTTGTGTGATCTCTGCACAATTCATGAACACCTTTTCTTTTTTTTTTTTTTTTTTTTTTTGTGGTACGCAGGCCTCTCACTGTTGTGGCCTCTCCCGTTGCAGAGCACAAGCTCCGGACGCACAGGCTCAGCGGCCATGGCTCACGGGCCTAGCCGCTCCACAGCACGTGGGATCTTCCCGGACCGGGGCATGAACCCGTGTCCCCTGCATCGGCAGGCGGACTCTCAACCACTGTGCCACCAGGGAAGCCCCATGAACACCTTTTAGTATCTTTTTTTCCTCTCCTGTAGAGTTATGAGTGAGGAATTAGAAAAACAGCATCTCTAAAAAGACTAGCACAGTACCGGGCACATAGCTGGTACTCAGTAAATATTCCTTCTCTATGGCCTTCATCTAACTCTTTCCCAGGAAGAATGAACACAGCATGTAAAGGAAACAATTGCAAGGCAAAAAAAATTAGCCTTTCTTGGTGGAATTTCAGGACTCAGTAGTATCTTGGTAGAGAAGCTATTTTGAGACCTGGGGCATTTTTAGCATCTGTCACATCACAATAGGCAACCACTTAATCTGAGCTGCAGAGAGTAGACTATGGCTAGAGGTGATGTTTCCATAAACTCCTCTAGGAAAAATCCTGCAAGTACTTGTGTGAGAGTGAGAAATCTATCTCCCCTCTTTCTAAGAAAGATGAGAGGGACATTGTTTTATAGGCAAATGTTTGAAAAGAGAAAACTAGTATGATTAGAACAAAACAGTATGTAGCACAGTAAACAATGTTTAATGATAGAAAACGTGGCTTTTTTCCCAAGGGTGATATTATTACTTGGGAAGGATTACTTGATGTCTAAAATTCTCATGGCACTCAGCTCTCATTACTTTAGGAATTCAGGTTAGCTCAAAAATGACAGGGCCATGATACCTATAGAAAGAGGAAACTCCAATTCAGCACAATTGCTAGTCTAACATAATCAATCATAATTGGCCTTATTTATTTTTTCACCTGATAACATACATTCCGAAAATTTGTGGAGAAGCATGTATAGTAAGCACCTGTTTATTTCAGAAAACTAAATTTCAAATAGTTAAAAAAATAAACTGCTAGTATCAAATGTCAAATGCATAAAATGTCAATTTCTTGGGAAGGGTGTAGCACAGATTTCATTCCTGTTATGCTTTTAGTACCTTTCCTCTATTTCTGGAGACAAATAAATTTTGAGAGCCTAATTAGCTGTCTGTTCAGGTACAACTCAGTGAAAAAGCAGAGGGCATTCCTGGCTGTTTTTCCCCCAACTTCAAATTTCTTAGAATGCTGAATTTCTGCTTAAACTGCCTCAAAGCCCTTGAGATCAAGTGACGATTTTGTTTTCTGTAACACCAGATTATGAAAACAATTATACAAAAGCATCAATAGCATTTCTTCTCCACATAATTTTGGTAGAAACATGGGAGAACATTAAAAAAAAATCTGTAACAAGTTAGGTGTTTTAGTAGTGTAGGGGAAAGACAAGGGTTTGTTGCCATGTTTCATATGGATTATTCTGACGCACGCTGCCCAAAGCCAATTCAAAGAGCAATCAGGGATTACCTGCAGCTCCGTTTTGTCTGGAGAAGAACACACGTTCTTACATTGCTTCCAACCTTTACAAGCCCCATCCCTGGGGTCAACTGACTCACCGAGAAAGTCAGATGAGGAACGACATAAAACACGATTACTGCTCTAGTTTTCCCTAAATGCTCTAGGTAGCCGTCACTTTACCCTGTGTACACCACATTCCACTACTGCCCAAAGTAATAAAGACTTCTGTCACGGCGAGAGCTTTTCATCTTCAGAGCTCCTTTCTCCTCTCCTGATAAGACTGCCAACTCCACTCTCAGTAAATGAGCTCATGTGAACACTTTATTTTCAGTGCGTGAAAACAAGAAGGGCCACTGCCCAGATTCAGAGATGGAGGGGGTGATGCTCTGTCTTCAAAGTCAGATGAGGATGTTTGAAAGGGATTGAAACTGACCTAGGCAGCCTCCCTTGGAATAAGGACGTTAAAGCTGAGCCATTATATTCCTCCACTAGCCTCGCTTCTGTTTTACAATGAAGTAAGATTTGGGCAGGAAGGGAGGGAGGGGGACAGAGCAGCTACCTCGAAACCGATTTCTGTTTGTGAACATTAAACATTTGCATTCACGTTGGCCAACACCACTAGCCAATATCAATGCCTCCGCAAGTATATGTGAGCTGAATGTGTGGCACAGATGGCTAAACCGTCACAATGCAGTCAATTCCGAAATAAGTGAATCGCAGCTTAGGCTTCCTCGTCCAAACAGTAACTAAATTTAATTTTTTTGCAATCAGTGGCATATGTCTGCATCTGTGTACAATGTGACTTGGGCCAAATCTGATCTGGCCATGGCATCCTGAGTACTAAGACTATATAATTCCTAGGGTTAAAATGTATTGCAAATACCAGAGGGGGACATGTTAACTGATTAAGAATATACATGGCTTTTTTGGTCCCTTGGATATCTACCATGTTTGTATAAAGGTAAGAGCTGCTGACCAGTGGGAAGATCTTCACTGATGTACTTCTAAAATGTTTTAACTTGCCCCATCTAAGAATAATAATAATATGTGGAACACATTTAATTTCCTATTTTTTTCTAAAAGGGATTGGCTTTATCTGTCTGCCTCATTATATTTGCCCAATTCAATGTATTCAAATATGTAAAAAGTGCTTATTATGTGCCAGGCTCTGAGGCAGGTACACAGATAGATAATTACAGCTGTGTTATGTTTGTTTTCTAGTAAAAGCATGAGCTAGGCCCTAGAAGGAACATAAGGAAGAAAAGTTCTCTGGGGAAGTCAAGGAAGGTACTTGCGCATAACTACATGCGTCCCACAAATAGGTAATATGGCATTCATGGAAGCGCCAATAAAAATCTCTTGAGTCACATGAATGGGCACTTCTCTCCATAGAACATTCAACTTGAAAACCCTAAAATAAATTGTTCATATTGAAAACCCACAGTATGAAACCTGAAGACAACAATTAGAAGCAACCACGAGCAATGAATTCTCCAGTGACCGGCATCTCACTTAAATGGTGAATTGTGGTGGCTGGATGTCTGGCCAAATCATTTTCACTTTCTTCATTTTCTTGGGTAGGGTGTTCTGCTCACCATCTGTGCCCCACAGTAAACTAGTGAAATAGGCTTTCTTCCTCAATGGCCAAAATCTGATCCAGGTTCCAATGGAAAAAAAGAAGCCTCATACGGTCTGAGGCCTGGATCTCCTTCCAAGCTAGACCCTTAAAGCCCCTATCATTTTCCCGTAATTCACTGAGTGGATCAGTCAAAAAGAACTAATTCAGTGACTACTGTGTGCAAAGAAGAACTCATGGCATGTAAACTTTCTGACACAAAGTTTTTAAGCTATAGTTAAAAGAGACAAAATATACATAGAGGAAATAATATGACAACAATTAAAAAGCCAACAAATAGTCAATGCTGAAAATAATATGTTATAAGCTAAATCCTTGAGTGCTATGGAGATTTGGGAATTCAGGAGAGAGTGATGAATATAGTGATATGGGGTTAAGAAAGGAAGACTACCCAAAGGAGACTGATTCTGAACCAGCTCATGAAGGAAGCGTTGGGGAACTAAACATATTATGTTTATTATAATGGTTCCCAGTGAATTCTTTCTGATTTATTTTACAATAAAACCACAATCAAAGGTTTTTAATGTCTGAAAAGAAAAATAAGAGATAAAGTATATGGAAGCTTGTATTGGTTCATCAGGTATTTTTAAAGAAAGGAAGAGCACATTAGAACTTACATGGTCTTAACATCTCATAACAAGAAAGAGAACTTTACATGGTGTACTTTCCTTACAATTTCTTAAAACTTTGCTATTTACAAATTCTAATATAATTAATGGGGAGTGTTTATAATGCTTAATGCTGAAAATCCTCTGATCTAACTCATTTTTAAAATGAATTATTGCACTTAACAAGGAAAAAAAATCCTTTCGATTTTTCCCCACATGCTACAGTTCTCCAAGTATTCCATATTTTCAGCTATTATCCCTTTCTTACAAAGAGACCACTTAATAATGTTCACTCTAACAACCTCATTTATTTTCCAGAAAATTAACTCAGTTTCAACCCTGATTAATGATTTCATCTAAATGAATCAAATTAAAAATTGAAAATTATATTTCAAAAGCCAAAGAAAAAAAAATTGACCATTTCCAGTTAACAAATGATCCTTTCAAATATTAAAAGATGACCATGAAGAGTGCTTGATAGTAATGAAATCTGGCTCGGGTCTGCTGCTTATCTGGAGCTCATAGAGGAGGAGAATTAAAGGGAAAAAAAGAAAGAAGAAGAAAGAAAAGGAAAAGGTACCCTACGCATTTTTTTAACACTGAAATCCCTTGGGAATCCAAACTGACTTCTACTTAGGCTTTGCCTGTAATCAGTGTACCAAAATAATACGAGCATTTCCCTCTTAATTAAAACTGGTTGGGCTGAAGATGCCCCTCAAGCAGAAGGGGGATTAGGAAGTCACACACATGCTAATAGTCCCTGTTCACAAAACCTAACTCGTGAAAGAACGCTTCATGCTACACTGTCTTCTCTATGAGGCAGAAGAAGCCCATAAGGAAAACAAGCAACTAATTAGGGAGAAACTTCTTCTCTGTTATTTTAAAAAATCTACCTTGGGCCAGGGATTAAGGAGGAGGGAGTAAATGGGTGAAACACAGAGGTTTTTAGGGCAGTGGAACTATTCTGTGTGATACTGAATTGGTAGATAAATCCAGAGAGGGCCTCCCTGGTGGCGCAGTGGTTGAGAGTCCGCCTGCCGATGCAGGGGATACGGGTTCGTGCCCCAGTCTGGGAGGATCCCATGTGCCGCGGAGCGGCTGGGCCCGTGAGCCATGGCCGCTGAGCCTGTGCGTCCGGAGCCTGTGCTCCGCAACGGGAGAGGCCACAACAGTGAGAGGCCCGCGTACAGCAAAAAAAAAATAAATAAAAAAAAATAAATCCAGAGAACACTAAGCATGAACCCCAATGTCAGTATGAACTTTGGGTGATCATGATGTGTCAGTGTGTGTCCGTGTAGGTCTATTGTAACAAAACTATCACTCCTGTGCCGGGTGTTGATAGCGGGGGAGGGAATATATGGGAACTCTGTGCCTTCCACTCAATTCTGCTGTGAACCTAAAACTACTCAAAAAAAAATAATGTCTATTAAAAAAAAAAAAAAAAAAAAAGAAAAGATAGAATTCTCTCCGCAAAATCTACTTTTGGGGTCTATGGGATTACTGACTTTACCCCAAGTCCTGTGAAAGAACTTTAGAATAAAGGATCATGTCACTTTCAGCTAGATTTCCTTATTTAATTCAATTGTTTAAATGTATGCACATCAAGAGTAACCAACACAGAACCTTCCAGCAGGTCTCAGGAAACAGAACGGAGGCGTTCTGGTTGTACACAGGATGCATCCTGTTTCTTTGACGGATATATTCACTTCAAGCTTTCCCTTCGGAGCGCAGATTGTTAAAGACAGAATAGCCTCTCAAACGATGAGGGAGAAAAAGCCGCTTCTGCATTCCTCCCCAATTCTCCGCTGGGATTTGACTCGCGCAGGTCGTTGAGGGCTTCGCAGAGACCTCCCAAGCCGGCCAGCGGAGGCAGGATGAGGGATGTGGGATATGGAATGCGGGACGCCGGACACGGCGGCTGCAGATGCGGGTGGGGGGATGCTCGGCTCCGACTGCCAGCTCGGCCTCCCCCCCCACCGACCCCCGGACCCCCGCAGGCTGTCGGCCCGCCCCAGATGGGCGCGGGGCCAGGGGCTCTGCTGGGTGGAGGGGCCGCCCTGGGAAGGAGCCCTGGCCGGCAGCCCGCGCACCACCCCCGCCGCCCTGGGGCCTCCCTCCGCACACACGCGTCCGTCCGGGGCGCCTCGGAGCCAACCTTAGAGGCAAAACAGAAACGCAGAACAGGGAGGGAGGGGATCTCCCAAAAAACTGGAGACCAAAACTATAAGAAGCACACCTCGAGTGTTATGGGGAAACAAGGGGGTCTGTGACTGAAAACACTGACTAAACAGTATTCATTCTCATGACTTGTTTGGGTTCTGACAGAGAAACACGACTTCAAATGGAATAAGCAAGGGTGGACTTTTATTTAGGGCAAGAATGCAGTGGGTTTGGGAGTTATAGGTTTACTTCAAGTAGTACTTCGCAGCCGCTTTTTCTTCAGTGGCTCGTTTCCCATGTCCCTTGTCATAGCTGTGCCCACACCCCCCTTGCCCCCAGGTTGGAAAATTATTTCATTAATCACCACAACAGGAGGCAGATATTATTACCTACCATTTAGAAGGGAAAATAAAGACACAGAAAGAAGGGACTTGCGTCATGACCCACCACCCCCAAAAAAGTATCATGTTATATGGCTCCTTAAGTATTAGGAATCTGCCAGACTTTCTGTAGCAGACTTCATAAAATTCTAGAAAAATTTTCAGTACCCCGCATAATTTTAAAAACTGAAATCTATTCAAAGCCATTACAACTGAAATGGGCCCTTGGGCTCTTCTTTAACAAAGAAATAAATGAAGGCTCAAAATGGGTGAATGACTTACCTAAGGTCACACAGCTAGTAAGTAAACATAAGATAAACATGTATGAAAATGTCTGAATCAGTCCTAGTCCTTTTGCGTTCTGCTTAAACTTCTGGTGCTTTCAAACAGAGTAACTGTTTCTCACACAGTGAAGGCTATTATCTGCGTTAGCACAGAAAGTGCCGGCTTGAAGGAGCCTTTGACATCTGTAGGAATTTTGTAATTAGTGGAGAGGATGAGGAGGGCCTGGCTATGCCATACATGTGATCCCTCTTCCATTACATTTTCCCGAGGAGTCTAAACGTTCACAGACCCTACCTAGCTTGTCGTGAGCCTGCCAAGACTTGTGACTATTCTAGGTACATACCAGCTTTTGTGATGAAACACAATGCAAAAAATAAAATTTGGCTTGTGAAAGCAAATATTCTTCAACACCAAATATAATCTTTGCACTTTTCAAACAAGAAGGCTGGGATAAGAAAATCAGAACTAGGGCCAACTATAACAGGTGTTAATAAAATTTTTCCATGAACCATTGTGTCCGACTAATCCCTAGCCTGACCTGGAACACTATGGCCATTTTAATGCCAGGCCTCTCTGGATTATCTATTCCAGGTTAAATGTTTCCAAGTGGATTGCTGATTCAGTGCAATGGAGAGAAGTTCTGCAGGGATTATTCTAAAATTGTGCAAGAATTTCTCTGACAGTCTAGATGAACCAAGTTTTCAAAATGATGATCCAATGAATTACCTAGCTGAGCGACATCTTCCCAGCTTAACAGGACACTGAAATGATTTCCTCATGTTCAAGGTTCAGGAAATAAATATAAACTTGCTGTAAATTTAAATTTGTCTTTAGTAACTGATCAATAATCTGACATTGTTTTCATTGTATACATGAAGAAAATGAAGACAAAATAATTTTTCAGCTGTATCATAATGGTGTTAAACTACATCTATATAGCACAAAAGAAAACAATAGGTGGAGATAATCTTTAATTTGGTTGCTACAGATAGCAAAATCTGATAATAAAGATTTCAAAGCATTATCTTTTTGAATTACTGAATTTAGCCGCTATCTATATTAATCAGAATAACCACATTAATGTCTTGCTTTTATATTTGATATCACTTAAAATCCCATTTTAATCATTGTGTATACCGAATGACATTTTTAAAGGAAATTAATCTATGTAGTTCTTAAATATCATTTAATTTTCATTAACAGTTCCTCTTGTTCATTTTTCACACTAAACTCCTCTGCTTACTTTAACATGTAACTCAAAGCCCACATTCTACACAAACTTCTTCAAAATGTATCTTATTCATCCATTCTCCGAAAGACTGACACAATCCATGAATCGACCCTAATTTTCACTGAAGTAGTTTGCAAATATTTGTTATAACTTTATTTACCTATCTGCTTTATCTGGTTTGACTACTTGCTGGATGAAGATAGATTTCTATTTAATCCTCACCATAAAAAGACACTATTGAATGCTAAGGAGCCTGTGAACACTCCACAAGAGATCACTGGCTGCAAATCAGTTTAAGTCACAGACGTATAAGAAATGAAACGCAAGCACAGTGATTCAGCGATCTCAGTAATTTTCAAACGCTTCTATAAAACTCTGAGATTTCCAATAAAGAAAACAGAAAATTCTTTAATTTATGCCATAACATTCTAGTTACAGATTCTACCACCCAGTGAGGACATGAGGATGTGACATTAAGAGAAATAATGCACATAAAGGAGGAAATTGTTCTTCTACCTTTGTCGGAGTCCAGATGGGAAGGCAGAAACCATACTAGGCATTTCAACAGGGAGAATTTAATAGGAGAAATTGGTTCAAAGGGTGTTGGAGAACGGCAAGAGCAAAAAGAGGGCAGAGATCCTAACTGCAGGAAGCTTCTGGAAATTGTGGGAGCACAAGGAAGATTCAGTACTATCAGAATCTGGAAGCCCAGCAAAGAGGTCCCCACTGGACTGAGACTCAGACCTCTGAGCTTATGCTAATGGGGCTTGAGCGGGAGTGCCAGAAAGAGCTAGAAACGGAGCCAACTGTCAATGCCAGGGCAAAGGGTCTTTGATGGGATGGCACTGTCAGGAACAAGTCAACAGGAAGCAAACGTAAAGATCCAATTTCTTCTCTCTCCTCCTGCCTAGAATCCCAGTCGCCGCATCACACACACAAAAGAGAGTGGGCTTAGCGCTGAGAGACAATAGCTTGATAAAGGGCACTAGGCTTAAGCAGGCTTTCATAACTGGATCATCAACCTCATCTCTAAGAAACAGTAAGCTTTCTATAGAAGTGCATCCTGGGGCATTAGAGAGGGATCGGGTCACTTTCATGAGCCCATAATCTGTTTCTAATACCTAGCGTTCACCCGCTAACTTCCACATTTACATTCTTTTCCGTGGCCTGTATCCCCTAAGATATTTAGCTGTTGCTCCTTGATCTAAACCCTTACTCTTGACCTTTTAACTTTAAAAAGGCAAATTATATCGCTGTTTGTCACCAAAGACACAGTAGTGTTTTTGTGCAGGATGACTACATCTTTGGAATATACTGAAACCCTACCCCTGTGGCCTTAGGGCTGCTTTGGCTTGTTACCAGGTGGACAGGTGGATGGAAGGGCGGGGGGAGATGCCTGTATGTGAGGGGCGGATGGATATGTGTGTACAATGAGGCCGCTATTGTAAAGAGAAGCACGGCACAAAACTAGGCCAAAAAAATGTAACCAACAAACAAAGCTCAAACTGGAGCTTGATGAAGAAGTTACTTGTTCTTTTCTTCTTCTTCTTTTTCTTTTTTTTCCCATTAATGTTTTTGGTCAGATCCTTAATGTTATATGAAAACAGAACTATTGCCTGTGAACCAATTTACTAAACAAATAGCAGCTGTAGTAAAACATCTGTTTGGGAAAGAGGAAATATAAACTCATAAAATCAAATGAAGGCAATGCGATTCGTACTTTCACAAATATGTGAATGTTGGACATATGGTGCAGTCTGCAAAAGATTATCAATCATTCTATTAAAACACAAAGTGCAAAACAGGTATTATTGTGATTTCCACACAACATAATAGCCAGTATCTGAATAAGATTTTAGAAAATGGTATATGAATATTTCTCAGGAATGAGAGGCACCATTCCCATCTCCCTTGCAAAAGAAGTGTTTAAAACGAAAGAAAGCATTATATCTAAAAACATTTCTATATATCTATACTGTCACCAAAAGTGGAAAGATTGGTATAAGTAACATAATAAATAACATAATATAAAGACTAAATAAAATAATAATAACAACAGGAATGAAAAATCGTATGTGGAACTTGGGAAAGGCATTTGCTAGATTATGCACAGACTTGCCCTCTAGTTCATTAGGGTCAAAGCGATTTGCTTTCTGAGATCAATCATTAGAGGACCTCTAATAAAAATTTCAATGAAACTATGAAAAAGAAAAGTAAGGGAAAGACTGGGTTTCATCCTTATGTACCCAGCCTGGAAGAAAAGCACAAATCAATAAAGAGAGCTTAGATTAAAAAAATGAAACAAAACAGAACACAAAAACATCTTCTGAAGAAGTTGCTGCTCTTTTCGTAGGAAGGGAAAAGCTGATCTTCTGATTTGTTTGTACTGCTTTGCTGCCCCTGCTCTCCTTCTTTCTCTTTGATTCACAGAGTTTAAGTTAAAACCAAAGAAAGACATAATACATCCGAAACCAAAATCACATCACTAGTGTATAGCAAATCTGAGAGTGGTAATAAATGTCAGAGCTGTAAAAGCAAAGGCAAGCAGCTAGGTTCCTTTTTTTTCCCCCTTTCTTTCCATACTTAAAAGTGAAATACCTAGCTGTTATCTTGGTGCCTGCAGAGCCTCCCCATTGTAGATTCAATAATACAAGAGGCTTCTTATCAGCAGCTGGGGTGACTGATTGGAGCTGTGATATGTTTAGACAATGCACTGTATTTAACTGAATTTACAGATGCCCCAACTCAGGCGTGGTAGTAAACACCAGAGACTAATAGGAAATTAAACATGTACAATGGACTAACTCCATTTGCTCTCAGAGTGTAATGTGTTTAGTTAACTTACTCATAGTCACACTTTATCTTTTTCTCTATGGATTCCCTGGGATATGTTTCAAATTGGCCAGAGATTAAATCTTCTTTTCAATTTTTTTGTTACCATTTTATTGCCGCCTTCCCTTATTATGGGCCCCTCTTTCTCTTGCAGAGATAAGCTAAACAAGATGACCCTCAGTCCCCCCCACAAACCCAATTATCAGATAGTCCGCAAGGAATGCCAGGCTACAGGATTCCATAATATTAATATTAACATGAGAGGAGCAAAAATCAGTCACTTATTTGAAAGCAATGGTATATTTAACTCATTTGAAATTTAAATGTGAATTTTAATGTACCTGGTATGTAACGCATACATACAGAGTGGGAGCAGCATGCACAGGCCATTCGGAGAATTGTTTTAACTCTTCATTGTTTCATAGGTTTGCTCACAAAAACAGCTGCAAGTAAACGTGCGTCTACATGCACACACAGCCCAACTGTTGAGGGGGAAGGAAGGGTTGTCACAGTGCTCTAGTACTTTCCATCTGGTTAACGGAGAAAGAGAATTTATCGTTAGATAAATCCACAGATGGTTCTGTAGATCTTCTTTGAAAGAGGTTGTTCAGAGGGAACTCTCTCGTTATACGATAGCCACTGAATCCATAAAGGTTTTGTTGTCCTTAGGAAACTGTAAAGAATTTCTACATTCATGAAAGCATGTTACCCAGAGAGCATAAAGGAAATCTCTAGTCTATTCTGATCACATGTGGACTCCTGAGAGGGTTAAAGATAGTCCCATCTCAACGCTGACCACATCCCCACCTGCCCATGGCCCTGACCTTGAGAAAAGTGGAGTCAGATACTGAAAAAACTGGAGACAAAGGTTGACACGAGGCTACATCATGGTGACCTCTGGGTCACTTGTTTATATTTATTATGTGGGCAAGCAAAACCATTTTTTGCATCAGTCTTTCTTACAAAGCAAAGAAGTAAGGAAATCTAGAGCAAACACAATGGTCTAGAAAGGTGGACAGAGTGGATGGTTTCCTGGCAATTTACATGCTTCAAAATCTAAAGAATGAAACTGGACAGAAAGAAGTTACAACATAAACCCTATGTGTACATATTCACACCTACTTCTGAAAGACCAACCCCTGGACCCTACCACTGAACAGCCCCATTCTGATATACAGGAGACCCAAGCCAGTGACCATGGCCTTAATTTTCCATCATCTTCTCCATTCTCTATTTCCGCAATAGCCCTTAGTACCGAGAGCACAAACTATTTTATCAGAATCTTGCATCTAATGATACATATAAATATTTAAACAAAATGGGAAAGAAACATGTGACTATGATGATCAAATGCTAAGTGCCTGAATATCAGAGTCCTTTCAATCAATTTTTAAATCGGCTTTTTTAAAAGCAAGGATGGCACCAAATGAAGACATGAAAACCACACATAACCACACAAAACCACTATAACCCCAGCTTATAGAATTAATCATCCCAAAGCATTATTACCCCCATGGCCAGATCCAAACTTAACTCTGTGGAAAGAGGAAAATGGCATGGAGTACTAATGTCATTTGAAAATCAAGTTATAATCAAATAACCATTACTCAGTAAAATGGACTTCATAGTAATATGAACTGAGCCGTCCAGTAAATGTTACTTCTCTTAATCAGTTCTGACTGGTATTTGCTATAGGAGACACAGACAAATCTTTGACCAATCTTTAATTAGTATCACTGATGAAATATTTATTCTTTTAATTTGAATTTAGAAACCCAATAAAGCCATGTTTGCATCTTTTATCAACTTAAATATTATCCTCCTTTATTGCTTTTGTCATGACTGCAGATTCTGAAAACGTTCTCCTGAAACAATGCGTATTTCATATATGCATAGTTGCCCTGGTCTCATTGCTTTTAGGGCAAATATTTAATATAGGCATTCAGGTCATAAATTCATTTCAGTCCTCTTTCTGAGGGGATCATGAAGTAGATTTCCTCTAAGTGTCAAGAGAGAAAAGGAAGATAGTTTTAGACATCCTAAGACCCTCTTAGGGAATCAGAGATTCACCAAATCATACCTAATCCTCCCTGGAGCTCCGGGGGTTCAATTCACAGAAACAGTGGGGTTGGACAACATTACCGGGCCCTTATGTCTAGGGCCCAGACACTGAACTCAGAAGCCAGTGTTCTATATTTGGCTCTACAACTGATGAGCTGCCACCTTTAGCTTAACCTATCTCCCACCCACAGACACAGTTACACAGTTCCCAAGTCTGATGGTTCAATGGGGATTGGAGCTCATCTAAAATAGCAGAAATCACCAAGCATTATATTAAAATCTAATGAAGCAATCAGATTGCACCTTGTTACAAGAACACCTTTACCAATTTCCTCTAGTTCATAAAACACCTCTGAAATTAGTAATATCCAGAATACTCTAGGAAACAAAACAAAACAAAACACAGGAGGGACTGTATCTTCTGAGAGTTACACAAACAAATAACATAGATGTCCTCTGTATTGCTCAGAGGAGTTTCCAGGACTGGAATATCTTTCCTAGTTATTGGTTTTGAATTTTCTTTCACCTTCTCTTTTGCATTCTAGAATCTCCAATGAAAGCTACCTCTTTGTGACAAATCTATCACAAATGGGTGTTTGTAATGTATAGAACATCAGATGTTCAAACAAACTGTGCTTGTTAATCTATTACACGTACTTGATGGCACCATCTACTCTGCAACCTAGAAGTTTCAGTTACACTTACTCCTGAGATCTTTATGCATGAGATTATAAGCTTTTTTTCCAGAAACTGGATCATACTAGCTTTTGTTTGCTATTGTATATTTAAAACCCAGCACAATGCCTGCACATAAACATCAAATGAGGAGAACACAGATCTTTTCTCAAGGAAGCCAACACTTAGTGTGTACTTGTCTCTAGGGAACCTTTGATGGCGTCTACCTGGGAGACTGCACTTCATCCTTGACACAGCTTCTGCTGCAGAGTCCTGACCTCCAAGTGGGTGCAGACTCTGTTACTCCTACATTCTTACTTCTATCCAGAAATCACAAAAACAACAACTGAGGTTTTCATGTTTCCGCAAGATCTGTTTTGTGAAAAAATGCCAAGTAGGATCCCTAACGCTTTTAATCAGATTCAATAAAACAGAATACTCTGGGATTCAGGAAATAATCTTCACCGAAATCCATTTTAGAAGTAACAAGCCTACTTTTTTCTTAAAATAATCTGTCATGAAAAGATAGGAGAACAAATATAAAAATAACCTTATTATTGATACAGTAGCTAACGTGAATGTTGTGTATGCTGGCATTTCCTGTCAAATTCTTCATTAGTCGCTAATTATGTCAAACAAAATCTGGGCCCACAATTCTATTTGGTGGTGGCTGTCAGGTTATATTTTGCATGTTTCAGTATTATTTAAAAGTACTTTTCCATATTTAATATATGATGGCTTACTGTACCTTGCCACCAGCATTTATCACCTCTCAAGAGTCATCAGTCTCCACGAAAGTGAAGTTCACTGTCACAGAAGGGCCTAGCCCTCATTTATTTCCCTACACAGTATTTGGTACAGAGCAGAATGTACAGTAGTAGATGTGCCTTCAATGTAAAGGTCACACACTTAGCAAGAGAAATATAAGTTATTAAGATAGACTTATAGGGCTTCCCTGGTGGCGCAGTGGTTGAGAGTCCGCCTGCTGCTGCAGGGGACACAGGTTCATGCCCCGGTCCAGGAAGATCCCACATGCCACGGAGCGGCTGGGCCTGTGAGCCATGGCCGCTGAGCCTGCGCGTCCGGAGCTTGTGCTCCGCAATGGGAGAGGCCACAACAGTGAGAGGCCCACGTATCGCAAAAAAGCAAAAAAAAAAAAAAAAAAAAAAAAAGACTTATAATCTTTAAAAACATCAAGCGCCCTTAAAGTCTACATAATTGTACAAAATCCAATGTGTACATTTTCTTTTGCTCCAGGTTCCAAAATGATCCTAAAGATGCTGCCACGGCCCAAACCAGAATTCCAGTTGTTGGCAGGATTCACCATTGAGTTTAGAAAAATAGAGGCTTACAGATCCCCATCAACCAACTTCATCCTTGCCTAATTTACCCATCTGTGTAGTAAGTAAGTCAATGTAGCTTATGGGGCCTTGAAGGCATTTAAAGGATAGTTAAAGGAGCATTTTTTTTCTCCATTTGATTTAGCTACAGCATGATAAGACCATGTTAAATTGTTTTTCTTCTGCATCTCTTTACTAATCATTAGGACAGGCTCTAAACGTGAATGCTGGAGAGAGGGGTGTGCTGTAAGTGCCTAAAGCGGTGAATTTGGTTCCCACCACCCCCTGTCCAGCTCTGCCACTTACCATCTATGTGACTTTGGGCAGGATACCCAAACACTCTATCTCTACGGATATGAGGATAGTAAGTGCTGCTGAAATACACATACACACACATAATCTGTTTACAGTACTGAGTACTTATCAGGTGCAAAGCATTGTCTTAAGATCTTTACATTTACTAACTTATTCCTTACACCAATCCTATGAGGAAAAAAGCAAAGGCAACAGAGCACATAGAAGCTAAGTAAATGCCCAGGTTTTCTCAAACAAAAGTGGTAGAACTGGGATCTAGCTGTTTCACCGCCTCTGAGGGATATAACTAAGATTATAAAAAGCACCTAGGACCAAGTTTGGCACACAGTAGGTCCTTAATATAAATGGTAGGTTCTTCTTTCTCTCTGTCTCTCTCTTCCTTGTGTTTCCTTGTCACAGAAATCAATCACCAGATTCTCTTAGACTAGCCTGAAGGATCAATTCAACTGGTATGAAGCGCCTAGCCTAGTCACTAGAGATAAAATCTCATGAGTATATATAAATATTAAGCCTACTAACAAATATAATGCACCTATAAACACACACACACGCACAATTCAAGTTAAGCCTCCAAAGAAACTTCCTGGAACAACCCTTGCCTATGAGTTTATCATCAATACTGATGGAAAATGGACTCAGGTCAC
The DNA here is from genome assembly GCF_964341445.2 of Mesoplodon mirus. Classification (NCBI taxonomy): domain Eukaryota; kingdom Metazoa; phylum Chordata; class Mammalia; order Artiodactyla; family Ziphiidae; genus Mesoplodon; species Mesoplodon mirus. Next base: position 184,905,934 of record NC_138978.1, on the reverse strand, counting down.
AAACACTATGCTGGGTTTAGGGACACGAAAGGAGGAGGTCAGACAAGAATAAAACTCATTGCCTGCCTTCAAGGGCCCAGAATCCACTGGGGGACTCTTTTTAATACCTCACTGTAATATATTTTGCACTACACTAGAGGTATGTAAAAAAAAAAAAAAAAACTATGGGAATGTAGAGCAAGAAACAATTAATTCTGCCAGAGGATTCAGGAAGTCTTCACAAAATGGAACTGATTTCTTTTAGACGTGTTGAATTTCTCTAGGCAAAGACACAGGTCAGAAGGGCACTCCAGGTTGAGAGAATGAATAGGCAGAGACACAGAGGCGTGGAAAGCCTGCTACGTGCCAGCAGTCGTGAGAAACCAGGGTGGCTAAAACATACAGCACCTGAAGGAGGCCAGGGAGATCCATTAGGTTCTAAGTGTGAATGGCCGCTTAGACAACTGGTAGGGAGTTTGGACTCTATCCTGTGCAGTGCGAAAGTCCGGAACAGAAGGCACCGTAGACACACAGACCAATGGAGATTACTTCATAGCCTGGGTGATAAAGGAAAACAATCTACACTAAAGTAGCAGCAAGGGGAGACTTCCCTGGTGGTCCAGTGGTTAAGACTCTGTGCTTCCACTGCAGCGGGCAGGGGTTTGATCCCTGGTCAGGGAACTAAGATCCCTCATGCCCCATGGCTCAGACAAAAAAATAAAAAAATACAGTGGCAAGGGGGGATGAGTAGAAAGAGATGCAGTCAAAGGATCTTCTGTAGGTAGAATCCACTAGGCTTAGTAACTGAAGAGATGGAGGGGGTTAGAAAAAGACGAATGCCAGGAGGTGTCTGATGACAGTAGTCTATATATTTGATGCTCTGAATATTTACTCTTGCTTGAAAAGAAAGGAAGGGAGAAGGAAGAAAGGAAACGAAGAAAGAAGGAAGGACTTGCCTTTGAGGAACGGACTCAATTCTAAGGTGCTGTAAACTGGAAGCAGAAGAGTAGACATCCTGAGTTACAGTAAAGGGCAACTAAGGGCACTTGTTGGTGGCCCTACATCACTTCCCGAAACACACACACAATGTAACACAACACCCTTTATCTTCTTTTCTCCATTCCTCTTTCTTCTCCTTCCCTCTTTCCCTTCCCTCTTCTCTGTGGTCTGTCCTAGGCCCAAATACATCAGCAGAGCTTAGCTCTACAAGGCGGGAAGAATCTCGTTTCCCTCACACTGACATGAGTGTCACAACCACAGTTTACTTGACACTCCTCAGAATCCCATGATAAAAACTCAGGTTCTTCCCAAACTGCTTTGTGGGACTTATTGAACCTAAAAGCTCAGCTATGTTTACCCCTGAGCCTGCGGCCTCGCAGTGGAATAACTTAATAAATGGACGCGGCAGAGACACCTTTATGCTTCCTATGCAAATAATGCTTAGAAAAGCCATTAATGGGAATTACGGAAGGAGAAAGCCAACTAAATACATGGGCCAGAATAAGCAGGATGACTCAGCTGGCCTTCAGGGCCCTTCTCCTCTGCTGGTAATTTTATTAGAACCATTGCCAGTGAAGAAATTTGGAGCTTTTCGAATTGAACTGTAAATTGTTTCTTCTTTCCATGGGATCCTAAAGGAATTTCAGGGGGAATTTTTCTTTGGTTTGTGGAGTGATTCCCTGTGGACTGGGGGAAGTCTTTTGGAAATTTCTGGGTTACTCCTGGGGATTTTTACCAAAATGGATTCTTCTTTAGAAATATTTTGGTTATTAATTTTTAAAAATGTTGGAAAATTTTTGTATAAAAATGTGTAGCATGTCCCCAGGTTTCTGTTTACAGGAGTCATAAAAACACTATTATAATGGTAACATCTTATAATGGTGGAAATGTTTATACTCAGGGTTATAAAACCCTGTGTTACTGCTTTGATCTCTGCAGTAAGAAGTTATTGTTTTAAAAACAAGACACTGAATGTGGTTTTGACAATTCTTCATTACTCAATTTATTTTTGGCAGAAGTGCTATAAAGTGTTTCCTTTTTATTTATAAAAATATATTATTTGTGATTCTGGGAAAAAGACTATGAAATGACACGGAAAGCACCTTAAAATGTTTGTCTGTGAGACCACTTAAAGGCTCATAAAAACTATTTTGATGTAACGTTTATTGTGTTCAATCATCACGTCATTTATTTTATTTAAAAGTGCCTGCCTCTTTCCACATCCCAATTTTAACAAAATCATCTTTTACTGTTCACATCATCCTCAGAAAACTTGAGGTGGCATTAATAATGCTGCCCATTCACACCTGAAACTAACACAATATTGTAAATCAACTGTGGTTTAATAAAAATAATAAAATAAAATAATGCTGACCGTTCACAGTGGCAATATAAAAAAACTCCTTTAACCTTCTCCTCTGTTGTTTCTCTTGCAGCCAAAGTTCCAACACTAACAACAACCAAATGTTGTTTAAAAGATGATAGACATGGGGAATGACTCTCGATACTTTGTAATAACCTATAAAAGAATCTGAAAAAGAATATATATACACATACATATATATGTAAAATCGAATCACTTTGCCATACACCCGAAACTAACATGACATGGTAAATCAACTATACTTCGATAAAAAAATAAATTTAAAAAAAGATGATAGATATGAATGGGAGAACTGCTTTTCGTTTTCTAAGAACGATATCTCATTACACTCATAAGCTTTCATTTCATTGTTAGCCTCTTAACCCAAATAGGTTTCCTTTTGCTATTTTCCCTGCTCTGTCACAAGTTTCCCAAGAGTCTTTTCTTGGTTTGCAACTCCTGTAGAGTAAAATATCACTCCTGGTGTCTCCATAGGGCCACAATGTCCAGGCTACACTAAATTTGAAGTCCTTTCTCCCTGACTCCACACCCTGCTTTACAAAAACACACCATTTGCAGATCAAAGAGAGACGATTTATGCTTTCATCCAGCTGACGGACGATTAAATTAAAACAGATCAGCAGTGCAGTGCACGGGCAGGTGGCTCCCACCACCACTGTCGGCCTCAGAGCGATTAAATTGTGGCGGAGATGGAGGGCCTTCCGCTCCCATTCCCGCACTTACAGATCAAACGGTGACAAATGAGATGTTACCGCTCTTGTAAAGCAGGGCGACAATCTGTCAAAATCCAACATAATTTGTGACCCTCTGTGACATCCTCTTTCTCTCTTTTTTTTTTTTGACATTTGAATACAGTGATTGTACTTGAGTCAAGTCCATTTAAGTGAATATAGTCAATTCTATCTAAAGGAATACAGCCTGTTAGCTCCAACATGGTAGCTGAATATATATCTTGTGAGTACTCCAGCGACCCTTTGTGTTAAGTGCATACCATTAACAATGAATTCTGATTTTTTCCAAGTTATATAATTTGATGTCTTGACAGCCCAGACACTTAAAGCACTACTATTTGTTTTAAATGGCTTTATTTTATTGTTTAAATGTCAGTATCAAAATAAAGTAATGCATACAGCCTTGTCAGTTCTAGTACAGGGGGAAGTATTCCCGTTGAGGAGAGTCTTGAAAGAGTTTGTTCTAAAAATGGACTCAAAATTCAATTGCAATGTCTCTTGGCTGAATCCTTAAATGACTCATGAAACATATTTATACCACATTTTCTGTTTAGCTGGTGCATTTAATAAGGCACCGAAGCATAAACAGCAAAGGGAGCATAGCATCTTAACTTACTGAAGTTGACATCATTGCCAGGTTAAAAAAAAAATTACTGACTATGGAAAATGACTGAGGGATGCTTGATAGAACCCACAGCCCAGATAAGTGAACAGACCTCTCCGTGGGCTTTAAATTGTAACATCTGCTGGATTATTATAGGTGGCTTAGTCTTAAAGGAAGAAAATAAAAGATTCAAGGCACTGATGGAGGAGAGTTTCCAATATTTTTAACTACTAGAATGACAGGGAGAATTGATTATCTCACCCCTCCACTCCACTCAGATCCGTTTTGAGCCTGTCACATTTCGGAAAAGCCGTTGACTTTCTACGTCAAAGTGGCTAAAGACTTTTCCCAAAAGACTTCTGTTGACCACAGACCTTTAGGCAGGGTAATGCCAACCTTCAGGGAAATCACTCCGAAATAACTTTGTTTACAAAGAATAAAAGTATATCTAGACTCTTTGAGTACTTTTTTTTTAGGGTTATACTTTAAGGTTCTTGGGCATAAAATGTTTTTCTGCTGTGTAGCTCATTCTGTGATCTACCGAAGTGGGCGTGCTCAAGTTATTCTGCTTATCCTGGTTTATTTCCTTACCTCTGGACTTGTTTGCCCACATTGTAAAGTAACTGTCCGGCTTCATTACAATCCCTGTTAATGACTTGACTTCAGAAACCCAGCTGGCTAAAGAGCAGACCCCAGTTTATGGCATTTCAGAGTAATGAGCTGAGACAGAAACTTCACCTCCATTTTTGGCACGTGGCATTGTGATATACACTAATCTACTCTTATTATGATGGACCTTTATATCCTCTCTAGGCTTTAATGCCTGTCATCACCCTATTGTTACCCAGATGAGGAAATGGAGAATATGAGCCTCAAGACCTACAGACCTTGCCTATTAAAGCCAGGGTCTCAAGCCAGTCTGAACACATCAGAAGAACCATGCATTTGCTTTCTACAGCCAGGAAAAGGTATTTCACCCCCAAAAAGGGATCCAGGGTCTATGGCCAGGGCCAGCAGCTCTACTGTGTCAGGAGTTACCAGAGGGTCGCTGCAGTGGATGATCACAGAAGAAAGTCTACAGTAAGTCCCCTACATATGAACCTTCAAGTTGCGAACTTTCAAAGATGTGAACGTGCATTCGTATGTCTAATCACATATGGCGTGAGTGAAACTGCAGCTTGCTCTCCGTCTCCTGTTGCTGACGATCCTTCAGCTCTACCACCTCCCACCTCCTCTCCCTCCTCCAGTCAGTAACTCTTCTTGCCTCTTCACTCGATGCCAGCCCCTGGATGCCAGCTGTTGTATCAATACTGTGCTATTGTACTTTTCAAGGTACTGTACTGTACTGTAAGATTAAAAATGTTTTATTTCTTGTGTTTGTCTTTTATGTATTATTTGTGTGAAAAGTATTATAAACCTATTACAGTACAGTACTATACAGCCGATTGTGATAGTTGGGTACCTAGGCTAACTTTGTTGGACTTATGGACAAATTGGACTTACGAACGTGCTCTAGGAACAGAACTCGTTCATATGTAGGGGACTTACTGTATTGGGGTTTGGCCCCACTACTGTGTGTCTGTAGATTTCTAGACTGTAACTACCACAGAGTTACCCTAACCTGCGGTGTGAGTGGCTTTTGTTATCACTGAAAGCCTACCAACAGGTGGCTAGTTAATATCGTGCTTAGTGAAATAAGCCAGACAGAGAAAGACAAACACTATGATGTCACTTATATGTGGGATCTAAAAAAACAATACAACTGAATGTATATGCAAAACAGAAACAGACTCACAGATAGAATAATCCAGTGGTTATGAAAGAGGAGAGGGAAGGGGGAGGGGCAAATTAGGGGTACGGAATGAAGAGATACAAACTACTGTGTATAAAATAGTTAAGTGACAAGGATATACTGTATAGCACAGGGAATTATAGCCATTATGTTATAAAAACTTTCAATGGAGTATGATCTGTAAAAATACCAAATCATCACAGTGTACACACGAAACTAACATAATATTGTAAATCACCTATACTTCAGTTTTTATAAAAGTATGTTCTTCTCTGAACCAGTTGGAAAATGGGTATAAAAAATAGAAAATGCAGGTTTGGCAAATGTTCTCTTCACAGTAATCCTTCTCAAGTCAAAAAATGCCATGTGAAAAATTTTATAAAGATTGATTTTTATTTTCCCCTTCATCCCATCTTGCTCTTTCTCCATATTGTTTATAAATGCAAATAGGTTAGAACTGCGTGTTTATCTGTACCTATTGTGACTGACAAACAGCAGTCATTGGGGTGGCCAACTGGCCTGCATTTGTTAACAGATTACTTCTACTCCTGTGAGTTCTGTCTGGCTCCTGGGTCTGCAAAGGCCTTTGCTGATTTTATAACCTGCCACAAAGCAACGAGCTGATCTCTATTCCTCACTTCCCTCTCTCTTCTCTCACTTTCCTGCTTTTGATGTAGATTCTCTATTAGACACAGGGGATATAAAGCAGGTTTTCACCCTTGCCTGGAAGTAAGCACAAGGGGAGGAAAGAAGAAAGTAGCAGAAATATTCTGAACTTTAAAATCTTCCCTCTACCTCCAAGATGAGGATAAACGTCCCCCAAAGATCCCCTGAGATACACACACAGACAGCTCTCCCCCCACAGGGATCTCCTGGCACCTCAGGGTTTTTTTGTTTTTTTGTTTTCTTTTTCTTCTTTTGATGGAATATAAGACTCTCAGTGTATGTAGAGATCTTTTCAAGCAAGACTACTGTTCTGTATCTGTCAAATGACATCTTCATAAGATAAAACTCATCTGATCTGTTTCTTTTCAACATCTTCAATGTTTGCTATAAGACGTTAATTATATCTGAACTTTCCTACCTCTAACAATTTCTCAGACTTTCCTTAGCTAAAGCTCGCATCTTCCCGTGTAACTTTTCCAGCAACAGAAGAGAAGTGCATCTGAGTGGCTGATGTTAACCAAACTGGAGACCACTTGAGAATGCCACTAAAAGAATAGTGGCTGAAGGTTATAAATAGGTGACACTATTTATAAAGCATCAACAAAATGCTTCATGCTGTGAAACATAAAGCCCAAGCAGTCACATTGTTAAAAACCTGTTCCTGTGTCTAATGTCTACATAAATAGCATGAATGCAATCTCATGAGCTGCTTTGTTTGGCCTCAAGCTAATCATAGGCGCAAGAGAGGAAACTTTTCCTACTAATTGCTGGTCTGCTTTAAAAACAACAACAACAAAACAAAACAAAAAACAAAAAAAACTTCCGGGGTGTAGGAGACTCACAATGTGAGCAAACATAATATCACAGAGCAGAATTCAAAAGAATCCCAATTATTTGAACATTCAGCAATAATCATATATTGTGGTCCTTAAGTTTAGACCAATAACATTTTGATAACAAAAATGCTCAACTCTTGGCCTTAACCTCACCCAGCACTTGTTGCTACTGAAAGACTAAGGTTATCTCTCTATGTAAGTAACCCACAGTTATGTCCAAAATTAGACTATAAAGCAGGAGAATTCTTGGTTAGAATAAAATGGTTTTTAACATCAACTTATTAGTACTCTGAAAATGCAGGTCCCTTTCCCTCAGCTGAATGACTAATGCATTACAAGATTCTGTGATACCCAGACCATTGACTGTCAGAAAGATTTAAGTTCAAATCAACATGCATTTATTCTTTGGTATAGCAATATGGAAGGCTGATGGCATGAATATTTTACAGTAATGTTTCAATATTAAAATCCCCATATTGAGATTCTGGAGTAGCATACAAATTATATTTAACCATCAAAAAATTCATTGAAGTACTTATTAGAGTATCAGTAATAATAGTCATTAAAATTTTATGATCACTTAAAAAAGAGCACTAAATAAAGACAGTTTAGCAAGTGCCCTATTTACATATTTTAACAAGACTTACATAGTAATATCAAAATCACATTGAATGTGAGAGTAAAATTAAACTTGCCCTCAAAAGAACAGATACATTATGGATACACCCTGATAAATTTGCTTGTTTTCCCAATAGTGGGGTGAGTTGCACCCATTCATTCACTCTGCCTTTTTGGACCAGCTGGGATATTACACAAAATATGACCAAGGGTCAGGGGTTCAATCTATGAATTAAGAACAGAATTCACTAAAGAGGCTGTATAGGAATTGAGTCTACAACCTTAGCCTCCTTTAGCACCAAGTCTGATTTTGCTCGGCTAAACACTTACACATGGACATCACCTGATTTTACATATATGTATGTAAAGAATATGTATATAACTACTCCCAGACATATATGTATATATATAGGTGGCTCACTTTCATTTAAAACCTTTTAGAATATTTATGCAAGTTCAAGTCCTTAAGCATTTTGATATATAAAATATGAAGCTGATTTTTCACAGCATTTTAGAAAGCTGATGAAAATCATTTTCAAAACTGTGGGCCCTCACACTTTGCACCTCGATCCAGTGTAGACCATAAAACTAAAAAATCAGTGGGATTTGCTTTCTTTACCTTACATGTGTAAGGTTGAGAGTGATCACTGTAAATTCAATGCACTTGAGTAAACAGTAGGCCAACAGAAATTCTCAAGGAGAGATATATGTAGGTACTCAGGGAAGATGGGAGGCCTGGGGTCAACAACCAAGTCTGCTGAGAGTAGCCGTGCCACTGACACAAGTCACTTTGGTTTCCTTGGGACGAGTGATTTACTGGCAGACACGTTCAGTAGAACCCATTAGGCTCTATCAGAATTTGAGGCTCATGGTGGCCAATTCATTTGACAAGACATGCAGCACCACAAAATCCAACGAGGAATAAATAAGCCACGCCATATATGAGTCCTTAGCTATTTTCCTTGTTTTCCTGTTTAGTGCCTTGACAAAATGTCTAACACTATCAAATCAGAAAAGTGAAAGACTCCCTAATATCATACTGTTCTGATGGTGTGTGTGTGCATACACATGCTCATGTGTATGAGAGAGGGAGATAATTATAGAAATTATAGATTGTTATAATCAGAAGTTTATAGAAAATATGAAATACAAAATGTCAAGTGATGCATTCGGAAGTATTATCTAAATAAACAAAGAAAAAATATCAGAACTTTTTGAGACCATCTTCATTCTACGGTGGTAACAAATTCATCAAAAAGCCCATGACAACCATTGTTCCTGTTTGCCTTCTTCAAAGAAATAGGAATTAAGGTCTCTCACTGTCACTGGCCGCCAGATAAGTAAGTTTCAGCAACACCTTATATGGCAGCTATATGAGCCTTAGAGGTAAGACATTCACTTTTTCCTGCAAGAGTCTAGCTAACGCCAAGCAGGAGTTCTGTATTCTGAAAGGCATGACTGGTGACAGAGGACAAAAGACCACAAACAATAATTTTCAATGTATTTGGGCCCTTCTCCTGAAGCATGTTCAGCTTCCCAACGATCGTTTTTGAGCTTAATATCAAAATTCAATTACATCTTTCACGACACAGAGTGGTTTGTTTAGTTGAAGAGTTAAAAGATACCCAGAATGACTTGATAACTGAATAATCCACAGAGAACACCCAATACATGTGGCTAGCAGAGAGTCAAATTTAACTCACAATATCTAGTCAGTAAAATACCAAAAAATGTTTTTAAACTGAAAAGCTCATTCAATTTGAATTAGAGAAACCTTGAATATATAACACTGACTCAAAAAGATCCAAAGCATACAACCTTCTTCATCTCATGGTCCTTCCCAATGTTTCAAAAACTAAAGAATAAGCCCTTTTGATATTAAAAAAGCTCTTAATACATGCAGAATTTTTTTTTCATATAATTAGGAACCCTCCACTCTATAGTAACGGATGGTAGAATGTAGTTTTTAAAAGCCTGGGCTGGGAAGTCAATTTCTGGTTTGAATCCCAGCCCCGTAATGTACCCATGTGATTCTGAACAAGTTACTTAATATCTTTGTTCCCCAATTTTCTCATCTACAAAATGGGTTAAAAATTGCACCTAATCCTTAGTGTAATTTTGAGGATGAAATGACTTAATACACATAAAGCTCTAATTGTAAACCATCCTTATTTAATACATTTTAGATCAGCCCGTCACAGAGCCAATTTGCCAGTTTAAATGCTATGCTGACCCCAGAAAGTTCTACTCGGGTCTTTTATATTCATTCATTCAATCGTTCTTTTTCTCAAAGAGTTTGGAGAAGGACACACGACCAAGCTAATGGCGAACCGAGAAAAAGAACTCATGAGGCCTACTCTTGACGATAAGTGTGTACTTTGGTGGGGTGGAGTAATTACTTAAATAATATAAGTCAATCCTTCCTTCACTAATGCTCATTCATTCACATTACACTCTGGCACAAGGTGAATAAGGAGTTTAATCACTTATATGTGGCCCAGGAAAATGTTGACAGTGTTTGACCTCAAGGACAAAAAATATAAATACTTACAAGAACGTACACTTTTATAAGATAGTAATCTCCTCTCATCCATGGTCCTTTGATCTGTGACTATAGTTACCATTTGGAACATCTACTGAAATATCCTCCATTTTCAGAAAATAGTTCAAGGCAGAGCAGTATTTTGAATGATGCAGAAAAGAGGACTGATCTTTAAACACGTTTGGCTCACCAATCTGAAATCTGCTCTTCCTTGAGATAACATCAATATTGACATAAAGTTTGGACAACAGATGTCAAGATGCAGGGTGTTTTCCAATGAAGACTCCCATCTTATTTTGCTTTTACATCAGCGAATGAATATGGATAAGACTGGAAGCAGCCCTGGATATGTATCCGCAGCAGAAACTCACTGTAAGTGGCATATAGGTGAGATTTATGTATAAAATTGTGCATACTTATTCTAGTCTAAAGCACTCAAAGCACTAACCTTGACCTACGCTATCCAGTTGGGCAAAAATCCAATTTACTATTCAATTTCAAGAATTTTCTTTTCTTTATGTTTCATTGGAAAAGTATGCCTGCCTAACTCATATAGTACTAAAAGATACATCCGAGTGATATGTGCTTAAAAGCCTTGACAAAGAGGTACAATATTGAGGGCCACATACAGTCATTATTCCATACATCCAATCAAATATACCATTGGTTGCAGCCTCGTGTGTTGTTACCAGGTGAGGGGAAAGGAGATGCAGAAGGATCTTAATCCATCTGTTCAGGTAATGTTATGATAAAGCCACGCCCCTTAGAAAAAAGGCTTCCCTCATCTCTAGTCAACACCTGAAGTTCTCAACAATGCCATTCCCTCACTGTCACCTTGAGGAAGCAGAATGTCTCATAATTAATCAAGCTGTTTGGGGGCAGGTCACCAACCACAGAAGACAAAGTTTCACTCTCCCAAGTCATCTCGGCTTTGCTGTTCAGAAATAGAGATTGATGGTGCCCAAGGATTAATCAATTGCTGTAGACGGCTCCACTGATTTTTCTGATGAAGTGATTATTACTCCTTCCAATAATATTCCCAAATCCCGTCAGGCTCTGAGTGGGGTGAATTCTGCCTTTGAAATGCTTCTCAAGTCCATCTCTTTCTAGCCCTACGGCCGTCACTCTCGTGTGGACCCTCACTGTTCGACACTTGAAAAACCCACAGTGATGTGCTCACTAGATTCCATGCCTTCCCTCCATCCACGCTTCTACCTTAAACACATCACTTCTCTTAAGGCACAGAAGCCTTAATTGAGGTTGACTGTCTACGGGATACAGTGCACGTATTTGGCCTGGAATTCCAGCAATACCCTCCATGATCTGGGCCTTATCAACTCCATCCTCGTCTCCAAACTCTGCCTTTCCCAAAACTTGACTTGAGCCAGAATGATACTGACTGTCCCCTGAAAATCACGTAGACCTGTGACTTAAGTGACACCCGTATATAACTGGCCACAGTTACTCTTCTGAGGAAGGCTTTTCCTCTTGACCTCTGAAGGTCTAAGAATTAACATTTCTTTAAGAATGGGAGAAAGTCCACTTCTAAAAGACTTCTTAAAACACTCTGGTCATCTTTAATTAGTTAGGAACTCAACTCTGATAACTACTGTCTGGCTTATTTATACAGGACCTCTTCTATGCTCCTGAGAATTGTTATATTTCCTTTTAGGTGTTCTTTGATCCTTCTCAACTAGATCAACAGCCCTTTAGGGGCACAGACCCTATACCTGAAATTCCCTGAACATATTAAAGTGACCTACACATAATGGAAAATTTGTTCACTATGATATTAAGAGAAATGTGTGTTTCTCCCTTCTATTAAATAGCTCCAATGAAACACAAAGAAAAATTATGTATATTTACAATATACAATTATATATAACTATAATATAAATGTAAGAAATTATATAATACATAGTTTTATTTATAAAATATATAAATATATTTATATATTTAAATATATTATATGATTTTTCCCATAAAATAGTGCATACAATCATTTCCTTAGTCGGCTATGCTTTTTATTGGTGTTTGCATCTTGTAAGCTCAATTTATAAGGTCAGACTTTTCCTGAAGAAGAAATTTAGATGCATATGAATCACTCTGATTACAGGTTTCTCTTTTTCAATATGCTCCACATTGATTTGAGCCTTTTGAAGTCTCAAAATAAATAAATTACTAGTGTATTTGAAAGGAATTTCCATATTTCTAGATGAAATTGGCACTTTTAAAGATATGGAAATAAAGGAAGAAGGGGGATCTAGTCATGTAAACTAATCTAAATCCCTCCTGTAGAAGAGAGCATTTTAACAATATTCTTCTTTTTTTTTTTTTTCTAGGAGTCAAAACATTCACTTGCATGGTCACAGTTCCATGCAACTTATGACTAAACTTGACATCCATCAAAATCAATTAACTCTACCTTTTAAGAACAGGGAACAGGGCAGATTTTGTTTGCAGCATTATACAGATTAACATTACCCACATAGATGATATCATTAGTATCTAGCTAAACTCCTACATCCTATGAGCAATACATCCATACAATGAGGCCAGAAAGTACTATGTAAAATACTCCCCGCCCCTGTTCTGACAGAGCAGGAAAGGTGCCAGGGACAAAGCTCCGCTATTGAGTGTCTAAGGAAATTGAAGAGTTACTTTACCAACTTTGGAAGGTACAGGGAAGGAAGCAAGACATCTGAAAACGAGTCAGTTGCTTACAAATCCTTACAAGGATATCCCTACAAGGGTCACTAGACCAGATAGTTCTGAAAAGGTATCCATGTCTCATGAACAGACAGAAAGATGCTGAAGTTAATAGTAACTCAATATGACAAATATATTAAGGGTCTGCTAGTGTTCTCTGCATGCTAGGATGGTCATAAATAACTTGGTGTGCATGTATAGCAAAATGCACAGAAACACGAACAAATACGTAACAAAGGCAGTATATAACAAATGCAGATCTGCATAGAGAGTATATATTTATTGTGCTCAAGGGTGTATATCCACGTGGTCAAATGTACTGTTCTAGCAGGAGCATCATTTATAAATCAAACTCTACTAGCCAAGTCCATATTCCCAGACTACTGTTATTTACAAAAGATCTGAAACACTCTCCCTTTCCCCAAAATATGCGAGGCCAATATCATTTCCGCTAAGACCTAGAAAAATGCCCAGGGAGATACAAAAACCCATGAGTGACCATCAAATGCCAGCCTTGGTCTCTTTCTCCCATAAATCATAGGCAATAGGGTGCTAAGTGCTAAAAATCTAGAGGAATAAATTCCTAGAACCATGAATAGAAACTTGCCTTTGCTCATTTCTAGCAATACTGTGAGTTTCTGCTCCTGTGTTCACTTATCGTTGCAAAGATGAAAAAGCATTCGGATACTTAACGGTGTCTAATAATAGGAGACAGTTTAGAACAGAAATAATTCCAGACCTCTAAGAAACCTGTCAAAATTTCCCAGAAGTAAGAAACAATGACCTACAGTAGACTGTGGCCATGACCCTGGGGTCTAAGTGCTAACTCTAAAAAAGTGTCATGAGATATTTGATGGCAGGTGATTAAGACATCAGTTTTTGCCCTATCTGGAGCAGATAATATACTCTGAAATGAATATTCAGCATACCCGCCTTCAATACCACGTGGAAATTCACACAGAGACACAAGAAAAAAATGACATTCTTTTTCAAGGCTCTAAGTGAATCCATACAAGACCCAACCTTCATCTTTAGGCTACTGTTCTCAAGTTAATAACTCGGTCCCTGAAATTCTTACCCAGACTCCAGCCTTGTGGTTTTAACTGCTGTGAGTCATTTTGATTTGGATACCCCAATATTACCTGAAATCCAGCATATCTGAACTCAGCTCATGCTGAATCCATGTTCAGTACTTATGAGAGGGCTCAGATCACAGGTCAGAGAAAGCACCCAACAAATATGCGTTTGGTGGATTATTTTTTCTCATACCAGTTTCCATTCCACATCCCCCAATTCTGTTTTTTTCCACCCACTGGTTTCCTACTTTGTGAAATAACTGAGTCTTACTGAGTTGCTCCCCACCTTCCCCCCACCCAACTCTCATTCAAACACTCACCAAATCCCTCACTCCTTTCTTCACAAACCCTGTCAGAACTGCCTCTTTGCACACACTACAACTCTCAACCAGACGCTGTGCATCTTATACCTGGGCCGATGAAACTGTCTCCCAGCCTAGCACAATTGACATCTGTCTCTTTCCCCTCTCACCTGATCTGACTACTACTACAGGATTAGAATTCATAAAAATAATAGCTTTGGGGCTTCCCTGGTGGCACAGTGGTTGAGAGTCCACCTGCCGATGCAGGGGACACGGGTTCGTGCACCGGTCCGGGAAGATCCCACATGCCGCGGAGCGGCTGGGCCCGTGAGCCATGGCCGCTGAGCCTGCGCGTCCGGAGCCTGTGCTCCGCAACGGGAGAGGCCACAACAGTGAGAGGCCCGCGTACCGCACAAAAAAAAAAAAAAAAAAAGCTTTGGTCCTTTTGGAGGAACCCATACTGACTCCCAGCTGTTTGTTACATTAATTCTAAACTACCTCAGCTGTCTCTCAACGTCTCTCTAAACCGAGTCCACCCTACTTATCAATCCTTATCACACAGGGAATGTCCCATCCTTTGGTCACTTTGGTCCTAACTACACTTAGGCAAACTCTGTACTGCGGTTTTATAGGCAAAAACACAAAACAAAACTATATTAACATTTGTTCTCTATATGAGGTTCATACTTACCATACCATCTTGCTTCTGATTTTTTCACCTGAGAACATCATGCTTCCCTAAACAAAATTCTGGGTTGCTAGAGATGGTAATATCAGAGGCAATATTCTCTAGTGATTAAGATCTAAACCCTGGAGTGGACTTCTCAGGTTCAAATCCTAGCTCCCGTAGTTAAAAGTTACGTGATCTCTGGGAAAGCCTTTTAACTTCTGTATCTCAGTATTCTCATGTGTGAAATGAAGATAATAACACCTACTTTATAAGGTTGTTGCAAGAATCAAATGAGCATACACACACACACACACACATACATACATACACACGTACACAGACACACATACACACATGCACACACATACATACACATACATACACATACACACAATACATACACATAATACATACACAGATACATACACACATACACACACATACACATACACACACATACATACAGAGTGCTTAGAAGAATACATGAATGACATGGTTAATAACTCAATTATTTTTTGTTATTATTACATTTCTTGTAGCTACAATTCTTCCTTCCCCTCCCTTCCTCCCTTAATGTCAAGATGGGGGGACATCTGTCCATGCTCATTACTTCTGTTTCATCCATTCCATGCAGTCCTCAAAGTGCCACTACCTGATTCCTGCCCACACCATTCTAATAAAACTGCTCTTGCCCAGTTCAGCTTTGACCTCTTTGTTGTCAAGCCCAAAAGTACTTTTCAGTTCTTTTAATTGAACACTCAATGGCTTTTCACTTTTTTTGACCACTCCCTCCTTAAGCCTCCATTTCCTTCGCCTCTGTGATGCCACATTCTCCTGGATTTCTCTCCCACCTCTCTGATCTTCTTAATTTCCTAGAGATTCCTCTTCCCCTCTCCTTGACTTAATATCGGTAACCCCGGGATTCTGTCCTGAACTCACTCTTCCATTTTAAAGAAATTTCCCCACAGCTTCCATTATCATCCGTACCCTGACAGCTCCCACAATCTCATCTTCAGCCCAGATGAAGATCCATTCTGCCTCCTGGATGTCTTTGCTCATCCATCCCACCTCAAATGAGCATGGCAAAAGCTATATGTACCCCTCTCCCACTTCATCCCCAAGTACTTCTCCTCATCTTGGGTTCTCTAGGGCCGGGAAGTGCAGCACCATCGACCCAGTGGCCTAAGTCAGAGATGCCTATGTAGGTCCCTGCCAGGCATCCCTCTCATCATGTTCTGTCCACTGCGTTACCTTCCTCCCCCAGATTCTGTTCTCTCCTCTCCCAACAGGACTGATCTCTGATTTCACTCTGTCATTGTTTCTACCCGGGATTACTGCAGCAGATTCCTAACTAGTATCTTTGCAACTGGCCTTGCCCTTGGCCACACTATATATAGTTCGACGATCTTTCTAAAACTGGAAACCTAATCATATCAGCCCCCAGGTTAAACCCTTCACTTTGTTTCCCTACTGTCTGGATAAAATGGAAACTCTTTAGAGACCATCTTTCTTTATTTTTAATTAAAAAAAATTTTTTTTGAGGATTTTCTTTTCTTATTGACATATAGTTGCTGTACAATATTCTATAAGTTACAGGTATATAATATAATTATTCACAATTTTTAAAGGTTATACTCCATTTATGGTTATTATAAAATATTGGCTATATTCCTGATGTTGCACAATATATCACTGAAGCTTATTTTATACCTAATAGTTTGTACCTCTTGCTCCCCTACCCCTCTTTTGCCCCTCCCACCTTCTGTCTCCCCACTGGTAACCATTAGTTTGTTCTCTATAGCTGTGAGTCTGCTTCTTTTTGGTTATATTCACTAGCTTGTTGTATTTTTGAGATTCCACGTATAAGTGATATCACACAGTATTTGTCTTTCTCTGTCTGACTCATTTCACTTAGCATAATGCCCTCCAAGTCCATCCATGTTGCTACAAATGGCAAAATTTTGTTCCTTTTTTTTAATGGCTGAGTGGTATTCCATTGTATATATGTACCGTATCTTCTTTATCCATTCATCTATTGACGGACACTTAGGTTGCTTCCATATATTGGCAATTAAATATAAGGCTGCTATGTACACTGGGGTGCACATATCTTTTTGAATTAGTGGTTTTTTTAGGTATATACTCTTTAGGGTCAATCTTCAGCAGGACCCTGCTTGCCTTGCCAGCCTCATCTCTCATCATTCCCTTCTGAGATTCTCAACTGAACTACACGTGGTCCCATCAAGGTGCCGTCCTCCTTCATAGATTCCACTTCCTCGCTTTGGCATTCTCTCGCATCCCCCTTCTCTGCTTCCCTAACTCCTACTTGTCCTTTAGGGTGAGATATGGGTGTCACCTCTGCAATAAGCCCTCCCTGACTTTCCAAGATTAAATCAGGCAATCCTTCTTGGTTTTTTGTTTGCACCTTCTGCATACAGACAATATCCCAATTCTTGTTGTCTTATTATTACTTGCTGTCCTTCATATCAACTCAACTCTTTGTGGACCGGATTCACGCCTTATTCATCTTATCCCCAGAACTCAACAGAGCAACTGGTACCTAGTAGCTAATAAACATGCATTTATTAAATGATGAATGAATGAAACTAGCTGCAGTTCTCAATGCATAATGGGCATCGTTATCATATTTTTGGTCTAAAAAATGTTTAATTTCATGACTAGCTTGCTGATAATGTCACGTCTCAAGGAAAGAGGTAATATGAAGGGAATTAACAGTGCCATTCTTTACATTAAAGGAGCGCTGTTGGTAAAAAATATTGGTGGGTGTGGAAGTGAAAGAAATCTCAAGAATAAGTGATCATGTAATCTTGTAGTTTACAACAGTGAAAGAGGCAATGCACAGCCATGTACCTTAAACTCTAAGATATGTATATATAGATATAGATGTAAAAAAATTCAGAGTGATAATTATGTCATATCAAGAACTACAAAACTGCCCATACAACTTGACCCAGTTTTCCCTTTCTCATGGAATCATCTTAAAAGAAATGACACAAAAGAAGAAAAATGCAGGACTTCCCTGATAGCACAGTGGTTAAGACTCCACACTCCCAATGTAGGGGGCCCAGGTTCGATCCCTGGTCAAGGAACTAGATCCCACATGCATGTCGCAACTAAGAGGTCGCATGCCACAATTTAGGAGCCCATGTGCCACAACTAAGGAGCCTGCAAGCCACAACTAAGGAGCCCATCTGCCACAACTAAGACCTGGTGCAACCAAATAAATGAATAAATATTTTTTAAAAAAAGAAAAAAAGAAGAAGAAAAAAATGCTATAAAGTTACATAGGATGATCACATATATAATTGGGGGAAAACAACAAATGACCCTCATGAAGCAAGTAATTAGGTGAATGATAACATTGATTTTTAATGACATGGCATTTACGAACGCTACAGAAGTATATGTAAGAAATAATGTATGCACTATGATTATAACTATGAAATATATGTGTGACAAAGGATCACAGAGAAATAACAATAAAAATTGTATTTGCTCTAAATTTGTTTTCAAAATGGAAAAATTGAAAGATTAAAAACAGAGCTGACTCCAATAAGAAAGTCAGTCTTTAGATAATTAATTAGCCTTTACATTCTTCTTATAAATTGCTAACAATCTCAAAAAGGAAGAAAAGAATACGGTATCTTCAGAACACAATGCGGCTAACAGTAATGTAAAGCTATCATTTATTGAACTTCTGCTATACACTAAGTCCTTTGAAACATTTTCTCTGTAGTTCTTACAATTACTTTACAAAGTAGGTACTGTTATTTCCATTTTATAGATGAGGAATTTGAGTCTCTGAGAGGCTAAATGGCTTATTCAAGGCTCAAAGCTACTAAGTGGTACAGTCAAAAGTCATACCCAAGTACACTTTGGTTCTGGCCCAGAAACTTTCTAATACACCATCCCCACTGCAGGCCATTCTTTCACAAATTTAAATTAAAACAAACAAACAAACAAACAAATACAAGTAAAAGAAGAGAAAAATGAAAACAAAATCAAAAAGAAATTATAAATAAGAAACACATACTCCCAAACTAGCCAAGGCTTATAAAAGATGCCCAAGTACCAAATATCTTATCGTTTGTTTTCATTGTCTTGCTTTCCATTTGCTCAGGAATGATGGTTGTAGTAAGTATGCACTTATTTACCAATGGCTGGCACCAGCCACCTATATTTCAAGCATCCACTAGTGTATGAATCTTGGGGAAAAGGAGAATCCCAACTCCCACCCCGCAACATAGGACAATTAAAACGTCAGACAATTTGCTAACCTGAACCCCAGCAGTAGGGGGTGGGTACATGCTCAGCCAATCAGAACCCCTGCCTAATCTCCTAAATAGGGAATATGATTCAAAGAAGGGACTGCTGAGAACTCACTTCAGGGCCAGTGCAGCAGCATCCAGTACCTGGTGGGAGCAGCTCCTGTGGTGGCCACAGCAGTGTCCTTTAGGGGATGTTTCCAGACATGAACTTGGCTGTGGTCCAGTCATTCCACTGCCCATTTCCTGAGCCTGTTTCTCTAGCATTCCCATTGACTGTTGAGCTACCAATTTCCCTGCCTATGTATATTCCTTTTCGGTTTAAGTTCACTAAAGTCTGTTTCTGTCGATTGCAACCAAGTGCCCTGGCTGGTAAAATAATGTAACAGGAACAGATGACCAAGTGATAGTAAACTATATTGCTGCTGCTTTTGTGTTTGTTTGTTTGCTTTTGCCTGTTTCCTCCATCAAACAAAATGCTCCTCTAACCAGGGCAGGGTGAAACTGAATACACCACAAAATAAAACAGTAAGAGAGCATTTACACACTTTAATAAAAGTCAAAATGCTAGACCCAAGGAGATCACATCCAGACTACCAGGAAAGGGTCCTTATGAAACTAATGATGCAGCTTCTTTAATATTTGAGAAACCATGGAACTAGAAGCACCCTATCTATAGATGTGAACATATCTAGACTCTAAGAAAGGGGAAACAGAGGATTTTAGAAGCTACAGATCCTGATGTGTATCCCTTACTAAATTTTAGAGAGAATTAGGCTCAAGGCCCTATAAGGAACCACACGTGCACTCAACCACACAATATAAACAGTAGTTGCCTTTGGGTGGTGAAATTTTTTTTCCTTCTCCTATTCTGCACTGTCCACATTCATTTCCTATAATGAACAGTTAATCCTTTTAAAATGGAAAAAAAACCAAAAAACAAACTTAAAGGTCAAATCATGTCCTACCATGAAAAACCTCATACCCGTCTTTGATGGGGTTATTCTCCTAGTAGGTGACAGGAATTCCACAGACACCTTGACAGTGCTTTCAACAAAATACTACAAAATCACCATGAAAATCCTGTGGACAAGTCAGAAACATGTGGGGTGGATGATAGTAAATTTAGGAGAATTTGTGTTGAATGACGTTAGAGTTAGGTGAACTCACAGCTGGAAGTACTATCATACTCAAATTATGTGTATTAATGAATTGGTGTCAATTTACAAGGAAGGAGAACTCCAGAGGTGGATTGGGAATTTTTATGGTGAGTGCTACTCAATGTTAGTTACAATGGCATGAAGACAAAGATCGCAAATTTATTATAATATTTACAGGTGAGCCAAAGAAGGTGTGTATAGGTTATACAGGATGACAACGTGATTCTATAAGATCCAATTCAAGATGATATTTTTCAAAAATCTAATAAGGCTAGAAGTAGAATTCATGATTAGGCTGAAAAGTCAGTTAAGTACTAAAGGCTAAGGGAATCAAAACTAGATAATGATTTATGAAAAAACACCTGAGGATTAGAGCTGACAAGAAGGTTAACAGGATCAGTGGTCTGGGAAGAGCTTCTATAATATCCAAGGGATCCAACAGATCTGGTGGGCAGTATTTAGTCATAAAACATCAGCACTATTCTGTGCAGGTCTGAGAACCGTACTTTTAAGAAGATGCTTATGATTATTTTTACTTATTAAGTAAAAAATAATTTCAAACAAAGCAACCAGAATGATAAGGGGCCTGAAAATTATTTTAGGGAAGAATTAAAGATACTTAGCCTAGAAAAGTGTGAAAGAGGGAAAAGGAAGCACTTTCACATGCATGAAAGCATCAATATAAACTTCTGTATGATTCCACAAGGCAAAAGCAGTGATAATCAGCTGATGCTCAAGAGAGGCAGTAAAAGAGCTACTAATATTGAGACAGAGTCAGGGCAAGGAGAGACAAGTAGGCTGTAGCTAAAGCAGTAATGCTGTACCATAAGTTTATTCCATGAAGCTAAGCTTTCTTCTTCCACATCTTTGTGCCCAGTGACTCGGCTAGAGCCTAAAACACTTAAAGCATGAGAAAAGCAGTGAGTTTGTGGCTACTAATATATATCGAAGGTCAAGGAAATCCTCAAGAGTAGATTTTCTAACCCATTTCCAAGGCACTGGTTCCCAGAACTGGGATATTACATTGGGTTTTCATGGTATGATTTCATATAGAACGACTTTTTCCTTGTGGATGCCACTAATAACTAAAATGTCTCTAATCCATACAAAAATAACTAGTTTGTGGCCATGGATTTTAAAACTGGAAGTCCCTTCATTCCCAGGTGCCATTCTTTTTTATTCACAAACATCCTGATCACTCATAATGCTTCCTCCTTTACCACTTCCCTCTACCTCTAGCTGCCATGCATTCTTACCCCCAAATTCCCTTCCTTTCCGTGCTGGTCACATTGTAGCTGGTCCTTGCTTTCTCAGATGCCAACTCAGCTTGTCTACACATCCCCACTCCTGCTTAGTTCTCCTTCTACTCTCCTCCATCTAGTGGAATGCTTTTCTTTACAGCACGGTGCCAGCTTTAAGAAAAACTAACTCAACTTTGCTGTGAAGGGTTAAGAAATAAATGTAGGAAGCAATATCTATATAAAGGTACGAAAACTTTTATTTTGGTTAGGTAACTTATGTTTTCCCAAATCCCTGGACAGAAACCTAGAATTCTGACAACACATTTACTTGAAGAAAGTGGAAATTGTTCAGTACAGTAACAGCATAAGCATTATGCTCAATGAGGGCTATCCTGTCAAGAAATAAAAGACAGGCAAATGACTATTTTCTCTAGTACGGAAGCTTCGTTAGTACAGTTTTGTTCAATATAAATTATTATTCGATAATTGTGAGATATGCTCTACGGATCAAGAAGTTTTGTTTTTCTTATACTGGGTGATAAAGTTTAAAATATTAGGGAAATGAAAACAGTCCTATGTTTTCTTTTATATTTATGGAATAGAAGGTGTGCCTGGAATTATGTGAAAATTTCATCACAGCAGCATGAGTATGATTCTCTGGAAAACATATTATATATTCCTATATGAGGATAATTATTTTACAATGTTCATAGAATATGAACTTTACTATAAACCTAGAGCCTGATGGCATACTTTCTTCAGATATACTGATTAATCTGCACACGATATCCTTATGATTAGAATAATGGACTTTTAGAGTTGGAAAGGATCTTAGAATCTAGTGCCACAAATGTTAATCCGTGCCCTTTCTACACTCACCGTGACCACTCTGTGAATACAAATAATCCATTGGGCCTGACGGGATCAGATCTTGCAGACTCAAGCTACAAGCCAATTTGGAATAGGCTCTGATAACTTTTGGAGTTGAGAAGCACAGGAATGAGCCTGAGTATTTCCATCATATGAATAAAAATTCCTATTTTGAACTTGATTGGGTAAAGATCACAGAAATAAACAGAATAAAGGACACGAACAAAATGCAACCTTAAAAGTGACAGCAGGTCTAGGCAACACCACTGGCTCATTCATTCATTCCCCAAGATGCAGCTACCGAGTTCTTTCTGAAACATATATCTAGTCCTATGCAAAACAAGAACCAAACCTTCAAAGACTTATTAAGGGCCTCCCTGGTGGCGCAGTGGTTGAGAGTCCGCCTGCCGATGCAGGGGATACGGGTTCGTGCCCCGGTCTGGGAGGATCCCATATGCCGCGGAGCGGCTGGGCCCGTGAGCCATGGCCGCTGGGCCTGCGCATCCGGAGCCTGTGCTCCGCAACGGGAGAGGCCACAACAGTGAGAGGCCCGCATACCGCAAAAAGAAAAAAAAAAAAAAAAAAAAAAAAAAAAGACTTATTAACTTCAGTCAAAGTCTAATATCATTAACGAGATTTCAAGATCCTTCAGTATCAAGACCTTGACTCCATCTTCAACATGACTAGCCTGCCTCTGTACTGGCCATGAGCCTTTAGCCATACTTAGCAACTTCCACTTCCTCAAAAGAGCAAAACTCTCTCAAGGCTTCTGAGCTTTTGCGTCAACTGACTCTCTCCCTGGAACTCTGTTCTCCTGTCCCCTATCTTTCACCAGGTGCGCATTACTCTGATATCATCTTATATATCACTTTTTTCAACAGCCCAAAACTGGATCAGACACCCCACCCATGTGCTCCCATGCCCCCTTGCTGCCATCAGCCCTCCTTCCCACCACCGGCTAGACAGTAAAGTCCTTAACCTCCTGTTCACTGCTGATCCTCATCACCTAGAATCCTGCTTGAAACAACAGAGGTAGTTAATACACCATTGTTAAGTGGGTCAATGAATAAACGAAGGAATGAGACTAAGACACCAGGGAAACATTGGCACATAAACCAATGAGCTGACAGTGGACATTTCAGGGTTCTGTTTTCTTAAATATAAAAATAGGAAAAAAAGGTATCTTTTCCCAAACATGTTTGGATGCCAAATAATTTTGCTCATCGGGTATGTATGGATATAAGAGAGCATTGTGAGAAGCAAATGTAAGACATAGTGAGTTAAGTCAGAATGGAGTCACTCTGGAAGGGAAGTAAAATTCCCCTGTGGGACTTATTACCTCCAAGAGCTAAGTCACTCCCTGGGGAGAATTTGATCCTTATATAAGAATGCTAATTTTTTTTCACCAGAGCAGAGTCTAATCAAGTGTGTAAATGCTGCAATACACCAAGCAGCAGAAGAGAATTAATGTTCCTCTTGTGGGTGGATTCCTGAAATGTCTTACCACCAGGAAGTAACAGAGGCACTGAACAGAAACAAGGATCATTAGAAACAGTTATACAAAACTTATGAAGAGAAAGACCCTTGCTTTATGTGAACGTGAGAATTTGATCATCTTTATTTTTTTTTTTGGTGCCCTTGAAGTAGAGACTTAGGTAAAATACTAAGTCATACCCACATTCACAGGGCTCAAAGTAAGAAAAAAAGTCAGTTTACAATTCCTTTGGTTGTCTCTTGTTGTATTCGAATGCTACGTGAATAATATTATCTTAGATACTCTAGTGAGTTCATTCTTCCCTTGCTTAAAAAAAAGAAAAAGGCCACACATACCCACAAAAACGAAAACTCTGACACCATTATTTTAAGTAAAATCCTGGTGAAGTGGTGAACGGTGAAGTCACTGGAAATATCGGGGAAATAACTTGACTTTTAAGCACATATTGTTTTATCGTGAAGTCAGAAGGAGATGACAAATAAACAAGATGAGTGCTGTGGAAAACGATTTGCTTCATTCTCTGTGATCAGAGAGGGTCTCTTTCATTCTCTGTGATCAGAGAGCCTTCAATGTCCCAAATCACAATCATAAATTATCAGCTTGAATTATTCTTCCAACACAGAATGATCACTGAATTACAGTAAGACTTCAGAAGTCCTGTCTACCTGTTCATCAAATTTCATTTTTGGCCTTTTCTTTAACTGTTGGTAAAAACTAACACACACACACACACGCACTTAAACCTTATAGGAAAAGGCTTTCACCTCTGCCAAATTTCAGCTGGGAACAAATTTTTATGGCCAGCTAATAAACCTGCTGAAAACAGGGCTTGATAATGAAAACCCTCCCGAGCCCTTAACTACAGTGTGCGCGGCTATAATAAAAAGAATTAATGCAGTCAATTTGTACTAGTGTTCTCAGAACAAAAAACCCTATTTCAACCACAGCCTTTTCAACAGCTGATTGGCAGCCCTGTCCATTTCCCCTCTGCAGTGCTGTCAGGAGTCTTCAACATGATAATGAGCCTGTCACCATATTCAAATAGCCCTGTGACAGCAAGTTTTGTGAGTGTGACGTCCACTGCAAAGGGTCTGTCAAAAAGCACCTTTCAGAAAATGAAAAGAGAATGCTTTCCTGATGATAAACCTAATTTCTCCATAGATAAAAGAGTGAGATTTTTCATCAGATTTTGTCAGTGTTGTGTTGTGATGCATTTATCCCTTCAAATGTTCCTGTTTTCTTTTTTTTTTTTTTTTTTTAATATACCTAGATTTAGATTTGTCAGTGACGGGGAAAAAAAAAATGATGATGAAACACAACTTTGGTTCCAGGAAGCTGAGTCCATCAGGTTACCACAGAGGGGAAAAGGGGAAAAGGAGAAAAAAAATGGATGCTTTTTCTAAAATGTTAAAAATTGGTAAGAAGAGTGAGAGGCTAACTTGTTACCGGTTGCCTAGTCAGCTTCCAAATTCTGTAGGCCTCCCTCACTGAGGCCAGTTGTCTCCCCAGAAACACCCACAGGAGCTTGCTCTGTTCCAACTGTCTCCCACAGAGAGACTGTCTCTCAGTGACTTCCTCTGTGAGAATCTGTGACTTCACAGCAGAGAGAAAGCTCCTACTTCAAGATCTGAGGGTTAGATTACCTTGGTGCATTGTGTTGGCTTGCCAACAACTGGGAAAATGTGTTTTCATCACACTTGAACACATTAAGTAATTTGGTGTGTGACAAACATGTTAAAAAGTATTATTGTTGAGGAAAAAGCCATTTTTCTTCAGTTATGAAGAATGATTTTATAAAGAGCCCAGGTCTCTAGAGCATTATTTAACTTCCTGCTATTTTACTCCCCAAACTAGACCAAATCTCAGTGTGTTCAGCATTAAGACAAAACTCTAACTCAGGTATTTTCTCAGAAGGGGTACGTACATATATGTGTATATGTGTAGGTATATTAATGTGTATATAAAATACACGCCCCTTATATATACATACAGTGTATGTATATAAAGCACATAAACATACCTATGTATATATATTATATGTGTATAAAATCCATGCACCAAACGTAAGGTAGATAGCTAGTGGGAAGCAGCCGCATAGCGCAGGGAGATCAGCTCGGTGCTTTGTGACCGCCTGGAGGGGTGGGATAGGGAGGGTGGGAGGGAGACGCAAAAGGGAGGGGATATGGAAACATATGTATATGTATAACTGATTAAATTTGTTATAAGGCAAAAAAAAATAAAAAATAAAAATAAATAAATAAATTAAAAAAAAAAATCCATGCACCATACATACATACTGGGTGTATAGAAAATGCATACACATACATATATATGTATTATATACATATCTAATGCAAATATGTACACATGCACATATATACACACACGAAGTAGAAAGAATGTCAAGCTGTTACTCTTTGTGAGACACTAACAAGTGTCTCAGATTTTAATAAAATTCACACACTTGTACCCAAGAAAAACAGGATGGCTCTCTGGCTTTGATAGTGGAAGAAGTATAAAGAGGGCCGGGATGAGGAAGCAGGGGGACAAGAAGCCAGCGGAGAACTGTCATTCTCTCACTCCCGAGGTGCCCTAAATACCACCTTTAGCAAATAAACACATGCAGGAGGTCCCGCAGTCTTCGAAGAAAGAAAACCGATTTTGGAATTTAAATCCAACACCTACTTTATCTCAGGCTCTGTGACAGTAAAAGAACCTTATAGAAAATACATAGACTCTGCCTAGTAAACTACCATATGATTTAATTCCTTAATAGTCCTATATTGAACTATTTTCAAACATTTAAAAAAAGATATTACAATACATACATAACCACGTTTCACTAGTCTGACTTTAGCTGATGGTTTACTGATACAAGTCCCATTTTTAAGGCAATGTTTCCTTTCAATCCTCTGATCTCATGGCCACTTATGTATCTAGATGTGATGAGAGCATCTGTGAAACCCTTTGGCTATTCAAAAGCAGTGGAGTCAGTGGAATTCTCATTCTCTCAGTTTCAAGTGAATACAGTCCTAGTTATGTCTCGATTTGGTTGAGATCTGAGCATGCCAAAAAGGCCTACTAATTAAGGAAGCTGACGATTTCATGTTTATATATGTATCATATATATATGTATATATATATATACACACACACACACATATGTCAGCTTACACGACTAGAGACTTTTCCTAATTAAAAGTTAATACGTTTTGGTGTGTGAGTTGGTGAGGGAGGGTAGAACCTTAATCTTTGCATAGAGGTTATTCTAAATACACCAGGATGATCAAAATTAAAAATACAAATTAGAGGTATTTAAGAAAACAAAAAAAACATGATTCACCTTTACTAGTCAACAGATAGGGAAGCTGAAATTATTAAAGAGTTTCTAGTTTCTAAAGCCCAGAGTAAGACAAAGAGGCAATGGGGAAATGTGGGTGGAGTAGGGGTGGGGTCTCCCCAGTATGTGTAAAAGCAACTCCTGAAAGAAGATAAAAGTAACTCACGAAGGATCAGCCACAAATCTGACTGATCTTAAGTTCATCAGCTGGACGGAACTATCATAAAGCCAATAAATAGAGCTGTAGACAGCTGGCCTTGTGTAATACCCTGCCTCTTTGCCTAAATGTTTAAACCATGATTTACTTGGGATTAAAAAAAAAAAAAAAAAGAAATCTCCAATCATTTATCCCCAACATCCAAAGCAAATTCCAGAATCTTGAAGACTTTTATTGTCTCTGAAAGTCACTGTCACCACCCTAATCCCCTCATTAAAGCGAAAGAAAGGCTGGGATGGCATTAAAATGAATGCAGACGATTTGCAGCAATCTCCTGCTCGCACCACCTCCAAATGAAGGCAGGCACATTGCATAATCCAGGCAGCAAGAGCTCCTGACAGGTGGATGATTTATGGTCATAGTCAGAAGAATCGGAGGGCCTGCAGAGGAGACAGCATGAGCTAGGCGGTGGCGAGACAGATGCTCTCAGTGGGCTTGCGGGGCTGGCAGGCTCCAGCTAGTTCAGGTGCAACCTGGACACTTTAAGTGCTGAACTCTGATTGCCTAGATTCCAACACTCTGATGTGCCATTTGCAATATGATATGCAATGTACACAGTGAATAAACTGTCAACTGCAGGCAGGCACTGTATACACGCGTGTACCCCTTCCGTGCATAGATGTTATGGACACATGCCCCAGCACATAGGAGAAAGGAAACCCATTTTTTGTCAAACGATGATTCTAGTGCAGATGTACATGTTATGAAGCGCAAGGACCTTCAGTCCTGAAAATGTTTAGCTCAGGTAGGGTAAGCGGAGAGTGACAAGATTTCCTAACAATTAGATCAATATTAAAGACTGCACAGCGGGATTAGGAGAAACACACCTCAGCAGAAAACAGACATTCCTGTCAATTATATTAATTATTTTTCAGATACATGACATGCCTTCATGACATTTCCTTCTGAGAAGGCATTTGAATATTTGAGAGGAAAATGAATAAGGGGTGGATAAAAGGAAGGATCCCTAAAGGGTTGAACTGCTTTGAAATCAATCTTTAGAACAGTTTTTTTCAGAATTTCTCTCAATAGCCCCAAACAATAACAATCTGGTAAAGATTATGGTATTGGTTAAAAGGGTAGATAAACCTAATTATAGCTATCGATGACAAATTACGGCGACTCCGATATCTAATAGAAGGTATTAGCCGGCATTTGACTGGTCAGCAGTAATCCACCAATGGCTGGAGAAATTCACTCCATACATCTACACGGAACTGTATAGATCACTGTTTTCCTGCTCAGCCCAGTATCTCTGAGGCACAGAGCTCCAGGCATCAGTGAAAGGGCTAAGTACCCAAATGGACAAGCTTCGGGTTATCTTGGATGAATGTGACTTTACTTTTAACTCCTAATACTGCAGGGTCAAAGGTAGAACTGCCAATGAGAATTAAAGACACAGCCATCCCTTTAATTAGATAACAGTATTCAAAGACTGGTAAATTCCCAAGAAGCCACTTTGCAAAGCAAGAGTTACAGTGTTCTCCTGGGGGGTAAGGGGGGAGGTGGGCAGTGGGCTTTTTTCAGCTCTGCACCACTAAAAGAGAAATTTTTAAAAGAACAAAATGGAATACATTGTAAGTAATTCAAAGTGCCTCCAGACTTTACAGTTCTCCCGAGAGAAAAAACTCAAACAATTTGAAGTCTTCACAAACTGCATCCAAATCCTTTTTCTAACTTCATTAAGCTCCGGTGCTTAAAAATCGTTCATAGCAAGTACTTTAATTAGAGACGAGCCAGTGCAGGAAGAGCTGGACAGGCAGTACATCCGCCCAGTAACAACACTGCCTGGGGTGGCAGTTTCTTACTCAAGGATGCAGCTTAGTAAAGGGGCAAACCAGGGGCTGATACCTTTCCTCCTCCCCCAAAAGGAAACTGGGGAATGTGGGTAGGCGGGCTGCAGAGAGAGGTTCAAACGTCGTTCTGGTCTCATCAGTATTCTGCCAGGTTACCATTGTATATACAGAGAAAGAATGCAAAATGTATTGAAGAAAGCAAGTTTTAAGAGAAGCAGAGAACTAAGTCATCTGTACTGTGTAAGCCTATTTTTCCGTGTTTGGTTCCCTTTTTCCTCTCTCCTCCCTGCTTTCTCTTTGTTTTCTCTTTTTCTCCACGCCAAACCTTCCAACCCCCATACTCTGGGACCAAAACCATTGCCACGAGATTTGCAGTATATGGGTACCAAACCAGCTTTCAAGCTGTGGGCGCCATACAGAACTCTGAGCTGCTGCCATTGATGTGATGTTCTAAGGTCAATAATAGGGTGGAAAGGAGGTAGGGAAAGGGGAAGGAGGGGGGAACATTCCTATGCAAGAGTCATTTATACTCTCTACCTTCCCTGCTGGAATAATGGCTCTGAGGCAGAACTTGGAAAGACAAGTAAAGAACTTGCAGGCTCCCTGCGACCTGCAACCTTAAACCCAAGTTATTCAGAGACCTAAACCCACAAAAACAACAAACCTAACACAGCACCGTTTGGAAGGGATGGCATGGGTGTTAAAGCTCGAGGTGGAGGCAAAAGCCCTTTCTTCACTAATGACTCACGTATCGTTCACCCTGAAAAGCTAGAAGTGAACGAACACGTTAGCATGTCCAAAAGTAACTGTAGATGCCATAAATTACACTCTGGAAAAAGTCAGCCATGATCTGGATGAGAAGTGATTCCATGGCTGCAAGGTCGTTCGTTTCTGGTCCATGACAGCCTTGTGTGCCGCTCTCCCACAATCCACAGAGGGGTCTCTGTAATTCTGGCAGGTACTGCCGACCCTGCCTGTCACCTTCAGATCTCATACCCACAGGGGAGGGTCTTGGGCTGGAGTCACACAGAGCATTACTGGGGACCTCTGACCCCAGTAAGTCATGGAGAGCAGCAGTGTGAAGACAACCCAAACCTGCTGTGAACACAGCACTTGGTCATTTCAAAGGGAAAAAAATTCCAGGAAGATGACATTTGAGACCGAGCAGAACAGATCTGTTTTGGGTTTAGCTAGGCAGTGTCCTGAACACTTAGATAACAAAATAATAGTGACCATAAGGATACTGATAACAGCTGACATTAACCAAGGGCTGATATTTATCAGACGGGTTGCTAAGTATTTTAAATATGTTATCTTATTTAATCCTCACAGCAAACTCCATAGGATAGGCATTATTATTATGATCACTATTTTGTAGGTGAAGAAACCGAGGCTGGAGACATTAAGAAACTTGAGTAATCAGCCTCCTAACAACAACTCAAGGCTGCCTATCAGAAAATTCTATGATCTTAACATGCTATGTCGAATGCTGTGTTTATAATACAACTCCAAATGTATTCTCTTTATTTTGCCCATATAGGAAACCCGTGCCTTTTTAAGATATCACACTACCTAATGGAATTTTGCAATGTTAGAAACTAAGGATTCAGCATTTTCCCCTCTACTTTCCTCAGCCTAGAATTTCTTTAAAATATCCAGCCATGAAGAAAAAGGAAAGTGAAAATAAAGCAAAAGAATGAGGTATAGGTACCTTAGCAGGTCACATGAGAAGACTTTTTATCTGTGATCTCTCTCACTGTGATGGAGGGGAGGCATAGGAAAAGCCTTGCAACTAACCTCTGCTTCCCTGGCCCATTAGCTGTTTTCCAATGTGCAAATGACTCTGGTCTCCCAGGACCGTTTAAGAGTTCAGCCGACTTCAGCATTCACTCCTTCTGGGTTTCCAGTTAAAATCAATGCATTAACTGTAGCTGCTAGTGAGATTCTATAACTGCAAGTTAAGTAAGAAAGGTGAGGAAGGGAAGAATTCCCAGCTTTATAAGCTTAGGAACTTCCAAAGAGGCCAGTTCCCAAGTGGCATTAAAATAGAAGTAGAATTACTTACAAAAGCTGGGGGATTTGGTTCTTTTCTACCTTGACAAAAGTTTTGATAGATTTTCTCTGCTGGAGCACATAACCAAATAGTTAAAGATCTGTGAGATAACCAGGAGATTCTCTATCTAATATTTCCTAGGCACACAGAGTTTGAATTGAATCGCTGTTCCTTTTACTTTGTCACCATTAGTGGAGCTTTATTTTTCTACACTATCCCCTCCAGATTCTAATTAATGACTTCTTGGGAGACCTACAGACATATACAAAATCGTTGAGAAATACATTTGTTCACAGACCACAAATTTGGACCTGTTGACTGCAGAGCAGGGAAGTGATACTACCAACAGAAAATGAAATCATCAGACGATGACCTGGACTGCCTCTTGGGCACAGATGCTAGGCACGGGCAGTCTCTTCTGCTAAACAATAGCCCGTGATAGCCTACCTGGAAAGGGTGTAGTTCAGAAATACCAGCGGCTCCAACATGATTCAAATCATTTCTAAGAAAAGGTAGAAATAGTCTACATGGAAACATTAAGAAATAATCCTGTGGTCCTACAGAGAGCAACATTTACAGAAATCAGAAAACAGTCCTGTGATTGCATAGGTCTCTTATTTTAGAGTATCTATAACAAGGAATGATTCTGGAATTTTGATACTTCTGGCACCAAAACCATTCCCTGAAATCAAGGTCTCCTTGCTCACAAAAGGAAGTAATAGCAGAGAACGGTGGCTTCCATGTGCCGGAAAAAATATTTCGCCTCAACACTCTGGTAAGATCAACTAATTAAGAGAAAAACCAAAAGACTTCATTATGAATATCAGTAGAGCATATGGGCTTCAGCATCTGAGAAATCAGGAACGAATTCTGGCTTTGCCATTTACTAGTTGTACGACCTTAGGCAAGTTATTTACATGAGTTATTTAAAATGGGTCTTACATAGAAAACAAACTTATGGTTACCAAAGGGGAAAGGGGTAGGGGATAAATAAGGAGTTTGGGATTAAGAGATACATACTACTATATATAAAATAGATAAACAGTAAGGATCTACTGTACAGCACAGAGAGCTATATTCAATATCTTGTAATAAACTGTAATGGAAAAGAAGCCGAAAAAGTATATATATGTATAACTTAATATTTTGCTGTATACCTGAAACTAACACAATATTGTACATCAACTATACTTCAATTTAAAAAATAGGTATTAATTTTCTCATTTATATTCATTAACATATCAAATGTCTATGGGCAAGACAGGTGAAAAATAATGGCATTTCTCATCTTTTTTTTTTTTGAGACGGGGTATATCTATTGCTATATCATCAGGGTATTCAATATAAATTCAGTACAACATGACTTCGGAAATACCATTCTGTCATGGTCACACACACATATAAAGGAAAATGTAGAAATGATTTATATATGATGATAGCCCAGGACTTGTTTCTAAAATCATTATTTATGACAAAATTATTTCTATATTCAAGTTTTAATAACGGAACTCAAAGCCTACTAAAGTAGACTAAAAAAGAAATAATTCATCAGTTATACTTTGTTGAGCAACTACTATGTGATCGTTGTTATGTTAGGTGCCATAGTAGACTAAAATATAAACAGATAGAGTCCCTGTTCTGAAGCTGTTTATGCTTTGCTCTATGGTAAATACTAAGTGACAAATAGAATAAAAAAAATTAATAACGATACTAACACAATATTTTCTGATTTCTTATTTGTTTACTAGGCACTTTGCCAAAGAATATTACAACTATTACCTCATTTAAACCTCAAAACAACCCTCTGATGCAGTGAGAATTACAACCCCCATTTTACAGATAAGGCTTAAAAATTTGGGTAAAGCAACTTGTTTAAGATAACACAGCAAGTAAGTAATAAAGTTTGGATTGAACTCAGATTCTATGTCTGCACTGTCCAGTAGGTTATTCACCAGCCACATGGGGCTATTTAATTTAACTAAAATTAAATAACATTAAACATTCAGTTCTTCTTTTGCATTAGACACATTACAAGGGCTCGATCCACAGTCAAAGACTCCATCTGATCTGAGACTCCAGGCTTTTCATCTTTACACTCTACTTCCCTACATGAAATTAAAATGCTAAGTTGTATGAAACAGAATATAAAGGCTGGTAAAATTCAAAAGGGAGAAAAATCTATATAATTGTAAATAATCAGGCTTATGATTATTGATGATGGATCATAAATTCCATGAGGGCAGAAACTTGTCTGTCACGTTCACTTTTTTATCCTTGGCATTACTAAAGTGATTAGTAATGGAGCCGTGCCTCAAAAATATTCATTGAACGGGTGGATAAAAAGTGGATGAATAAATGTTTGAAGACGAGTTTGGCGAATATGTATGATTTCGGTCCATAAGTTGCTAGAAAGCAGCTTCCAGAGGAATAACCCGACCCCAACTCTAGATGTTATAATGAACAGGCTGTATTTCTTGGACAGCACATAGAAATATTTACACCGATTAGACCATAAGGCCAGAATCCACATTCCTTCCAAATATTTCCAAATTATGCATGAATTGATAATAACCTAAGACTGGCTAAGGTCAGAGTAATTGCCATTTAATTGGCTTCAAATATACTAATGATTATGATAATGTTGATACTGAAGAGACTTAATAGGCCTGGAGATAAATGTCTAAGAGAGCAGGGGGTGAATCTGGGGGAGGGGGGTGGCATAGGGAGGGGATAATTACGGAGGTCATAAGCTTGGAAACCACCAAATGGCAACTCACTATGGTGGTGAAGAAACTTTGCTTTTAGAAGACATTTTGGAACAAAAAACATGTTCAAAAGGTAGGGCGGGGGGAGGGCAGAGGAAGGAAGAGGAAGTTGTATACCCCCAAAAAGTTAGGTATGAGGGAAAAGCTTAATTGGGGGAAATTAACTGGACATAGAGAAGCCACCAAATAAGGGCTCAGGAGGCCACAAGGCAAACACTTGTAGCTGAGAACTGAGAGGCAGGCCGGGCAACATGAACTTCACTCCCTAAGTGGGTAACGTGCTGGCTGGAACTGAGAAACAGAACCGGAAATTCATACAGCGCTAAGCAGAAACACATGCTAAGTGAAACAAGGTAATGTAAATGATCTCATTCTTACAAAGTCTACTCCTTCAATTTCCCACATCCCAAATATACCTAAAAAATGCGAATCAAACAGTCCAGGCACCTAAAACTAGGACTACGCAGCCTATGTAGAAAAGACTCACAGTTGAAAATGTAATCGTTGAGAAAAATAGGGCAAGACTTATGACTTTAGCTACACATCATTTTTGGAGAGACAGGTTAACCCAAGGGCAATCTCTAAGAAACCCTCCCTTTGGGTTCTGACATCGGGCCCATGATATCCCAACCGCCGTGTAGAAGCAGGGGCTCTTACAATTGGGGCTTTTTTTTTTTTTGCGGTACGCGGGCCTCTCACTGTTGTGGCCTCTCCCGTCGTGGAGTACAGGCTCCAGACGCGCAGGCTCAGCGGCCATGGCTCACAGGCCCAGCCGCTCCGTGGCATGTGGGATCTTCCCGGACCGGGGCACGAACCCATGTCCCCTACATCGGCAGGTGGACTCTCAACCACTGCACCACCGGGGAAGCCCACAATTGGGGCTTTAAGAGTGGAAATCCTAACACTCCTGTCAAAGTTCTCTATAAAGATTCTTGCTTCCAAAATCATTTCCATGTGCTTCTCTTTTAATGGCATGATTCACAGTCACGTCAATATTAAAAAGTGTATAAGCTGAAGTCGGGTAAAAAACAAAATGAGGATGTGGATACTCAGCTGAACTCCATCGCACCTGGGAAGCAGCTTCAAAGGCGCCTGGGCTGTGCTGTCTGCCCGGGGAAGGTTGGGTGGGAGTGGCAGGGCCCTGATATTTGTTCTCGTGGCCACAAAGCCACACTGGCTCTCAAACAGCACAATCTGCCATTCACTTAAGTCTGGTTTGCCAGGAAGCCCAAGGATGGACTCCCCACCAGTACCATCAGGCTCAGGGAATTTGGCTAGCACCAGGCACCCCAGACTTCTGCCAGCTAATTGGCTTTGGGGAAGCCGCTGACCTACTCTCCACTGAGTGGCTTTTGTGAACCTGGAACCCAGCCTGCCGCTCATCATTGATCAACCTTGGCCAAGCCAGCTGGCTTATTCTTTTGCAGACAGCTTGCCTCAGGGAAGCTGGTTGGTGGCTCGACAACCTACTAAGACAGAGAGACGCAAAACTCCAGAACAATCTCTCAAGAAATAGCCAGTGCTCGCTTTCTTTAGAGGGAGACTTCAAAGTGAACGAAATCTTGTCTGACGCCTTGGCTAACACAGAGGGAGCAGAATTCTGCGTAGCCTCAACAAGTACGGTAACTGACACGTTAGGAATGGTGCCCAAAGGAAATAAAACCATGGAGCAAACGGGCCTTATTCAAATATATACCAGAATTCCTTTACATTAAATTTAAGCACAATGTAATAAACAACAGGGCCACGTTGATATATGCAGGTATTGGTGAAAAGGAACAAAAATCTGTTGTCTGGAGGCTGGGGGGGAAAATTCCACATCCAACAGAGTCCTATATGGTGGGGACCTCCCCTCCCCACTTACCATGCTGTCACTAGACTTGTAGCGCAAAAGCAAATGTTGAAGCAGGTTCTTTCCCCCTTGGGGCAAAATCCATTGGGGATTTTTAATAATCCAAAAGGAATAAAAATTGGTAGCATATTAGATAAATGCTGGCTTTCTATTTCAAATTCACAAATGGAAATGAAAAATGAGGACAATCAAATAAATGATTAACTATTAATAGTATTCCCATTAAAGCACGAGGAAGGGAGCTAAGAGAACTGTTCCTTATAATTGCAATCTTTCTGTCCTCTCTCACGCTAAGGCGGCCAGCGAGGGTAGATGTATTCAGTTCAAAGAATTCTCAGGGCTGCGTTTGGTAAGTTCACACGAGAGAATCTCTCCACTTCATTTCTAATGTAACTGTTATTTTCGAAAAGTATATAAATATAAAATGGTTCCAGAGAACCAAAGGTCCACAGGAAATATGTGACAGACTAAGACTCGCATGGGTTAGATACAGAATCATGGACAAATCTTTAAAACATTAGTATTGCAATTTTCCCCATTTATAAGACAGATAAGATTGTAATATCCCAGTGGTCTACTATGGCCACATCCTCAAAACAACTGAGGCAGATGGTACTCAAAGTCAGTGACTCAGATTCACTGCTCTCTACAAACTTATAAGGAATTTGGTTCTGAACTTCACTTAACTAAAAACTGGAGCCAGAGAGTAAAACTATGTCCCAAAACAAAACGTTCCTCTCTGCTCCAATTGGGATTTAAATAAGATGTCACACACTGCTTGACACAGAGACCCCTGAAGTCGGGTTCCCAGGAATTGAACAGCTTAAGTGTTACTGATGTTTATTCACACGGTTTATAACTGGCAAGTTATTCCAAAGTTTATGTTGAGATCTCAAGAATCTCATGGTGGGAAGTCACCATGAAAGATCTTCTAGTCTAATCCCCACGTGACACTTGAAATTGTTCTCTACATCATCTCTCATGTGATGGGAAACTTACTGCCTTTCGACACAGTCCATTCTATTTCCGGACATGAAGTGAAGAACTCAAAGCAATCAAGTGAGCCCTGGTTCGGAAAAAAACTGGTTTATTTAAGTAATCTTTTAAGAGCTCAGTATCTCATAATACCCATAGCCACTGAAGAATCCCAAGCTAAATATATAGTAGAATATTCCTACTGTATTAAACAAATACAGAGCATAAGCAGTAGAGCCAGAATGCCTGCTGTAAAATCCAGACTCCATCATGCATTGTGAGAACTCTGGCAAGTAACATAATCTCTCTAAGCTTTTCTTTCCTCTGTGAAATGGGGAAATACCCACCTCTGGAGGTCACTGTAAGGCTTAACAAAAAAACTAAAAATCCAACTAAAGCACATAGTACATAGCCTAATACACATTGAGCTCTCACGAATAAGTGTTATTACTCTTACCCTCAAAATCTTTGCTATTCATTTTAAGACTATTCAGGCTTTCATACCAACAAAGCATGATAAAAAAAAAAAAAAAAAACACCCAGAAGTCACCATCTGGTAGTGCAGAACCTGTACACGAAATAAGTTTTCGTGGCACCTTAAGTATATTCCCAACAGCTTAATGTCAAGACAGAGCTCACGAAAACGGTGCTTTTTGCTATTGCTTACATTATAACTTGGGAGTTTTGTTTAATACTCTGCATTAATGAGGGAGCTTCTTAGGATAATATTACAACAGAGAGTGCAAGAAATACCAGTGAGGTCAGTGCAGTTCTATTAACTGTCATCTAACAGAGAAATATATTCCTTGAATACCATTAAAGCTTTCTCCTTTTCTTTGTTCTCCTTTTTGAAGGCAGTAGGAACCCAAATTTCCCTACCAATAATTTCTGTTTTCGACTTGGTAGCATAATGATATTAGACTTGGGGAAAAAAAAAATTCACCTTGGCAATGTCTTCTTCAGAGGTTTTTACAAAAGATATTTTGCTAGGATAAATTGCACTAAGCAGGTTCTTTAAGTAAGCAAAAACAAATCTGTTAATAAATGGGCTGAGTAGTTTTTGTATTTTTTTTTTTTTTTTTTTTTTGCGGTATGCGGGCCTCTCACTGTTGTGGCCTCCCCCGTTGCGGAGCACAGGCTCCGGATGCGCAGGCCCAGCGGCCATAGCTCACGGGCCCAGCCGCTCCGCGGCATATGGGATCCTCCCAGACCGGGGCACGAACCCGTATCCCCTGCATCGGCAGGCGGACTCTCAACCACTGCGCCACCAGGGAGGCCCAGTTTTTGTATTTTTTAAAGAGAATCTACCTGGAAAAATGCTAACAGCTTTTAAATGAACATTTTATTAAAATGGAAGATATGAAACAGAAGGGTAATTAGATAAGTAAGTTGCTCTTTGCTGCTTCTGCTGATAGGGTAAACCCAG
The DNA here is from genome assembly GCF_964341445.2 of Mesoplodon mirus. Classification (NCBI taxonomy): domain Eukaryota; kingdom Metazoa; phylum Chordata; class Mammalia; order Artiodactyla; family Ziphiidae; genus Mesoplodon; species Mesoplodon mirus. The sequence continues at coordinate 184,867,550 of NC_138978.1, read as the reverse complement.
AAGACTCTGAGTTCCCATTGCCATATATAAAACAAAACACAAGCTGTAGTTGCAGCAAAACAGTTCTGGGATAATTTTTCTTTATAACCTGGGGGCTCAAGACAACTGATTGGAGAGATGTAATGGCAGCTAAATGAACAAATGCATAATCTGTGCTGTGTCTCATATGTATGTATATATGTACACACACACACACACACAATGCCTTCTCCAAACTAAACAGCAGAAATAGGAAGTATACACTATGGATTAGGATAAGATAGCTCAGAATAAATAGGGTCTCTGGACAAAGAATCCTCTACTGTGGAGGAATCCTCTGTGCTCCTTTCATTTTTTCCACTCAAAGATTTCCTAAATATGAGGTAGGTCTTATTGATCGATGAGACAGACCAAAAGATGAGGGCCTTCCATTCTACACAGACTAGCGACGCTTGATGGATTTTAAATGATTTGGCAAGCCAAAAGATTTAAGCAGGGCATAGATGGCATGAGCCTTTTAAGGTACTAGAGAACCAAGAAATGAAAATGAAAGATCATTCTAGATCTTCACACTTTTTCAGGTTAATTTCTTTCCCAGGGACCTATCTAGAAACAGACACTAACTCAGCTTGACCAAAATGAATGGACCTGAATGCATTGTTCTATGCAGTATCTTTTTAAAAATTAATTAATTAATTTTATTTTTGGCTGCATTGGGTCTTCGTTGCTGTGTGCGGGCTTTCTCTAGTTGCGGTGAGCAGGGGCTTCTCCTGTTGCGGAGCACAGGCTCTAGGCATGTGGGCTTCAGTAGTTGTGGTACATGGGGGGCTCAGTAGTTGTGGCTCGCGGGCTCTAGAGCACAGGCTCAGTAGTTGTGGCGCATAGGCTTAGTTGTTCCGTGGCATGTGGGACCTTCCCGGACCAGGGCTCAAACCTGTGTCCCCTGCATTGGCAGGCAGATTCGTAACCACTGCGCCACCAGGGAAGTCCCTCTATGCAGCATCTTTAACCTTGCCATTCTCACCTCCACAGCTCCTGATACACAATGCCTTCTCCAACTCACTCTATGCCCAATATTCTAGCTGCTCAGTTATCCTGTAAAGAACTTTCCTGGGCCAATCCCCACCATTATCTCTGTCTTCAGTGGCCTCATTAAACCCCAGGTGAAAAGTCTGGTTTCCCCATTCAGAATCCTAAGGAAAAGCCCCTTCCTTATGAATGCCCTTTATGCATGTATCTTAGGCACAAACCCCTTGTTAAACCCACAAGTTCTGCTGCTTCCTGGGAGTGCCAGCACTGTTTCCCATTTTCTCCATCCTTAAATGAATATTTCGGGCCACGACTGGCCTGCTGCACTGAGATGGTGGGCAATCGACCCACAGCTGGAGCAGGAAAGACCCCTTTTTGGGCCAAGCCTGCAACATGGCTTGATAGAGCTACAGGAGGGGCCTGAGAACATGACATACCTGACTTTCATCTCACTCCCACTGATCTGCAGTGGGACCTTGGGTAAGTTACTAAAACTCTCTGAACCTGGAGTTCCTCATCTGATTAATGAGAATCTGACACTCAGGGTCCCACTATTTTCCTCTCAGTGAGGTTTTAAGGTGATAATAAAACCGTAATATCCTGTGCCTTTCCACATTGAATAACTTATTTCAAATGCTGATTCCCAACCACTGCTTTGACTTTACCCTGAATAGGAAGACTCACGATTATACCATATCTTGTAAATTGCCAGCCTAGAATCTTCATCCTTCTATTTTTTAGACTTTTAAAAAGTGGAGGAAAATACTGAGCACCTCTGTAATAGAAACTTACTTTAAAGATGTCAAATCAGATATGAAAGGTAAATATGGTTATCAACAAAACACATAACATAGTTATGTGTCTTGTTTGTTTTAATGACTCATTTTCCCCCAAAGGAAGTATTCAGAAGGCACTTAAAATTATATAAACTCGCTCTTCTCCTTTCCCACTTATGGCAATGTTTTTATTTGAAAAATCTAACAACAAAACTTCAAATATATCTGACCAGTAGCAACACGGCAACCTGTGACGAGCCTTTAGATGCCCACAGAAATAAAACTCTGCTGACTGCACTTCAATTTATTAACAAGAGATGGTAGGGGCTGTGAGGAAATAAAGAGGAAAAGTTTTTCAAACACTACAAAAATACATGATCAAGACTTCAAGTCCTAAGTATTTAAATACCTATTAATTGTTCTACTGTTCCTTCAACTCACTTCTACTAACTTTGACAAAAATAACATACCTCCTGCTTTTCTAGAAAGATGGAAAGCATCCAAAGAATTGTTCAGTTAAGACAAAATTTACAAAGTAGCACAATTCACTAGCCATGTCTATCGAATCATAGTTCTTATTGAATTTTCAAACATATGTATATAGTCATCATCAGCAGTAATAATTATAAGTATCTTTGTGTCATATATTGGTACTATGTTTCTAGAGACATTATGTCATTTTTAACAAAACTTATAGAATTTTAGAATGGAAGAGATGAGAAAGAAAGTAGTCTAACTGCTCCCCGGCACATATGGAAATGAAGGCAGCCTTGAATGGACTTGCTTAAAATCACAATGCAAGGTTGTGGAAAATCAGAATTAAAAGCCAAAGCACAATGTTTTGCCAGACACATGGGAGAAGCTCAGTTAATATTTATGGAGGTGTGCTAAAACTTCTTTCTCTCCTCTGATTTTTTATCCACGATGGTCTGATATCAAAGTTACCTCAGTAAAATTTAATGTCCCTGTGAAGTTAGTAGAATTCTTATATTTCTTCTAATGTACCTATGAGGTTAGTAGAATTCTTATATTTCTTCTTGTTTGAAACGGTGTGTGATTTGTCCATTTTCTTTGGTAGACAAAGGATTAAGTTCCATATTTATAAATAAATAGGTTGAAGCAAGTGAGTCCTAGAGGTCATATACCTTGCCCCAGGTCCAGGAGGAGACAGAGACAGGGCTTGAACCTAGATCCACCTGGCCTTAAAGCTTGACCCCTACCATCTCCAGCAACAATAGCTAGCCTTGATCTGGTCCTTGCTCTGGGTCACATGGGATGCTGAGCACCTAACCTGCAGTATCTTATTGGCTATTCACAGCAACATTTTATTTGCAAATACTACCATTGCCACTACCATTTTGCAAATGATGAAAGTGATGATTAGAAGGGTTAAGTAACCATCTTTTTAAAGGCAAAGTGAAAAGTACAATTTCTTGGCATGAAATAACGAAACCAGTCTGCCAGGCTGCCTGGATTCATCTGTACTACGGCATGCAGGCTGGCCTGGCTGGGGAATAGAATACTGCACACAAATGTGCATCTCTTGCTCCCATGTGCAAGAGTCAAAGAAAACTACTTGAGTTGCCAAGGTGAAACCCATCACGCCAATAAAGAGCAAAAAGCCTTTCTTCCATCTTCTGATCTGTGAATTCTATACGTAAATAAAATAATTATTGCTTTCATAAAATGTCTGTTTGACTGACAGAGAGAAAAAAGAACCAGTATGTCCTACAAGAGCCTTTAAATAACTAAGGAGAAATATCAAAATAAAAATAAATCTTGACTAGATTTATAGGTGCACGTTGATTAGTTCTTGTTTTTTCCTTCAAATAAACAATGCCAGAAAAAAATGAAAAGGGAATGTTGAGACCAGATATCTTGTAATAGATGGGTTTTCTCTGACATACAGTATGGTATAATGCTGGCCCATCATTCGTGAGGCTTGGCAGAAAGTAGAGTCCAGGAAAAGCAAAGGGGATTTTTCAGGATGCGGAATGGTGCAACAACTTGGATTTGAACAGAGTACCATTTTTTTTAACTGTACTTCTCACAGTTTTAGGCTGCTGCATTTTGTTGTTTTCCCCCACACAACTGTTTCGTTGCTTCCACTGGTAACAACTTTTTGATTCAAAAATTCTAATATTAAAACCAAACATGGTTCATCTGGATATGATTCTGGTGCTGACTAATGAGAAGCCACGTCTTATAGGAATTTAATTACACACACTGTGATATAACTGGGGTTGTTTACCCACTAAGCCACCACTTCCATTTTGTATCTCACATCATTAGTAGAAATGCCAGTCAGAAAAACCAAGACATTATTTTTAAAGAGTAAAAGTCTCATCTTTCTATAAACACCCTATTTAATGAAAACATCTTCATTTCCCTCAAGCAGAATTTTATCTAAGATGCACATGGCTAGGTGAATAAAAATACCTGTGAAAGGAAAGAAGATTCCCATCAAAGCTGTTGAAATCTGATTTCATTTCAGATTCTAGAACTCATGTTGTCTTCTGTTTAAATAGATTTGGTCTGTCAATTTCCCGACCTGCTGGGCCATCAGCCTGTATGGACTGCTGTGGCCAACACAGGGGTTGTAGAGACAAATATTATTACGGACCAGTAATCGAATTGAACAGGTTTACACTGGAATAGATTTACAACATCATGATCTCTGACATACTGCATGGGACTGAAACCCCTCTCCATCCATAAAGATACATTTAAGACAGTATCATTCTCTCCAGGCTGAGAAGGTAAGCTTTGAGCCAAGGAGATGGCCAAACATAACCATGCATTTATATGCAGGGTGTAATGCAATATTTCACTGTATTTTTTTAAGGACAGAAGAAAAAGTATTTCATATTTACTCATAACTATCATCTCCTTTCTATTTGGGGGAAGGGGCTTAGAGATATTTTTCCACCAAAGTGGGCACAGGAAATAAAGGAAAATAAATTATTTTTTGAGTATATCAGCAACAGCAGCAATTCCCTTGAAAACAGTCCCTCTAAAGGCTTGATAACAGCAGCTGAAGAAGTGTGAATTATAGATAAGCGCCAGTCCTATTTACTTTCACCAACAATGTTTAATTAAACACAGTTCACACCTTTTCAGTCACTCTAACCACCCTTCAAGATTGTTCCTGCTTGAAAACACAATGGGGAAAATTATTTAGAGGAAAATATGTTTTCTACTTCCTCCTTAAACCTGGAAGGGCAAATAGGTGAGTACACTGTAGCAGTAAAATCAAACTGGTCAAAAAAATCCTATTTACCTGGACATGGAGGCGTATCTCCATGTATTTTAGTTTTCGACAATAAAATCCAAATCTAGGACACACCCATTCAAAGTGTTAATTGATACATTACTTTTTTAACATTTTTAAAACAATGATTTGCCTTTGGAAAATAATGATTCCTCAAGTCCAAACTCTAAATTAAGCCTTTTCAAATGAGCGTAAGTTTGGTTTGAAGTTTGGTTTGAGTCTCTATAGCTCAACTAAGTGGCAATATAAAGATAATTAAGACCAAAAATATGATTGTCAATCACTTGTTACACTCTGAAATATGTTTTGTTTGCTACTCTGCTATGGGGTTTAAGGCAATTACTAAGGTAATGTTTCCACCACAAGAAAGTCAGCTATCACCACTGTCCTAACTCAGAGGAAAACTGTTTGTCCTATGGGTTGGGTTGTTATCATTAGATTATTATTATTATTATTTGTGTTACACGGGCCTCTCACTGTTGTGGCCTCTCCTGTTGTGGAGCACAGGCTCTGAACGCGCAGGCTCAGCAGCCACGGCTCACGGGCCCAGCCGCTCCGTGGCATGTGGGATCTTCCCGGACCGGGGCACGAACCCATGTCCCCTGCATTGGCAGGCGGACTCTCAACCACTGTGCCACCAGGGAAGCCCTCGTTGGATTATTATTCATGTTTTCCTCTGTTAAAATTGTTATCCTTTTAGTATCTTCCACATAAGCTTTCTTTTAGCAAGAGAAACTATATCTGTCGTTTTCACTGTGGCATCACTGGAGCCTAGAATAGTGCTTGGCACATGAGAGGAACTTAATAAATATTTAGGAAATGGATTATAAATGCAAAACATGTTCACTGTGGAAAAATCCTAACAGTGCCAAAAGCCATAGAGTAAACAAGAAAAGTACTCCCTACCCTGATTTTTTTTCACTAGTGTTAACACTGGTACCAATCTTTATCCTTCCTTCTGTTTCTCCATGCATATACCATCATAATGTACGTGTATTAATATAAATTATTACAGTACAAATTTGTATAAAATTTTCATTTAATATAAATTTAATATAAGCATATTTTATATAAAATATATTTATATGTAAATTGAATCATCCTACTAGGCAATTTGTTTTCTTTTTTTAATTATTGAATTAAAGTTGATTTTTAATGTTGTGTTAGTTTCAGGTGTACAGCAAAGTAATTCAGATATATATAGATATATAGATATATATACATATACACACACACACACACACACATATATATATATATATCTTTTTTGGATTCTTTTCTATTATAGGCTATTACAAGATATTGAATATAGTTCCCTATGCTATAGAGTAGGTCCTTGTTGTTTATCTATTTTATATATACTAGTGTGTATCTGTTAATCTCAAACTCCTAATTTATCCCTCCCCCCTCAATTGCCCCTTTGGTAACCACAGGTTTTGTTTTCTGTGTCTGTGAGTCTGTTTCTGTTTTGTAAATAAGTTCCTTTGTGTCATTTTATTAGATTCCACATATAAGTGATATATCATATGATTTTTGTCTTTCTCTCTCTGACTTACTTCACTTAGTGTGATAATCTCTAGGTCCATCCATGTTGCTGCAGGCAATCTGTTTTCTATTTTATTTTTTTACTTGGCAAAATATCTTGGTCCTCTTTCCATAAGGCTTTCATGATAAAGTTACACGCTTGTTTACAATTATTTTTCAAGTTGAGGATGAGAAGACTTTGGGAGAATCTTCTTAGTTCCTAGTCAGTGGAGGAGTTAATTCTTAGTGGACAAGAGAAAAATAGCATGAATTCCACGTACCCAAATATAATCTGATTCATTCATCTTCCTATGACATTGTTCACAGTAAAAATCTTGGAATAAGAACAAGCCAGGAAACATTATGAGATCTGGTGATGCCATACCTAATTGAAGCTCTGGTTCACTCATGAGGAATAACTACTTGGATCTACTTGGATTTTGAAGTTAAAAAGTAGGTGATCTCAGGACTTCCCTGGTGGTGCAGTGGCTAGGAATCCGCCTGCCAGTTCAGGGAACACGGATTCGAGCCCTGGTCCGGGAAGATTCCCACATGCCGCGGAGCAACTCAGCCCATGAGCCACAACTACTGAGCCTGTGCTCTAGAGCCCGTGAGCCACAGTGACTGAAGCCCATGCGCCTAGGGCCTGTGCTCCACAACAAGAGAAGCCGCCACAATGAGAGGCCCGCGCACCACAATGCAACCAAAAATAAATAAATAAAGTTACTAAAAAAAAAAAAAAGCCTGTAAAAAAAATAGTTGATCTTCAGTAACAACAAATTATACAAACTCATAAGGCTGACCCCAGGAACAAGATACAGTCTATGACTCAATAGAAACAGTACATTTAAATATTTAATTTACCTCATCTTCTTTCAAACTTCAATGACCATATTTCCATTTTGTTACTGTATAAAATTATCATATTGATTTTAAACTCTGGCAAATTTTCTGAAGAGAAGGAAACAGTAAAACCTAAATGCAGTATATAAGATGCACATCTACAAAGCACATACATATACAGAAATATATTAAAAACAAACCCAAAACTAAACCTAGGCCTCCCACAGAAAAGAACAATTTCTCTCCATCTCCAAGCTAAAATGTTAGTTTCACTAGACATACTGAAATATACAAAGATTTCAGGAACTTTGATTTGGTTGGGGGACTTGAGTGAATTCTAGAATCTATTTGGGTTCAGTTCCTGGCTCTACCCTCATCTGCTGTGTGAACTTAGGCAATTCGTTTAGCACGGGATACATGCTCATTGTTCTTATTTTGTGTTTGTTGTTGTTATCCCCAACTGAAAGCAACAATTTTAATACCATTGTTACAAACTCTTTATAATAGAAGATAAGTCCCAAAGATAAGATTAGAAAAGATTAAAGAGTACTTTAAACCTAAGATCAAAGAAAGAAAACGGTACCCATATGAAGTGATGGATGTGTTAATTACCTTGATTGTGGCAATTATTTCAAAATATATATTAATGAAATACAGGTCATCTACCTTAAAAGTACACAATTTTTATTTGTCAGTTAAACCTCAGTAAAGATGGGGGGGATCTCTCTGTAGACCTGGTAGCGAAAAGAAAGCAAAAAGACAATGACAGTAGCCTCTTGGCTATCCTTCATCCTTTGCCTTCTGCAAATTGTAAAGATGAAAAGAACCTGAACTGCCAAGCATACCTGGTGGGTTTAGCTACACATCAGATGTGTCCTACCCTGTCCCTTCCTGTCGATGTCAAGCAGTTAGCCACGAGGTATCAGCAAGTCCAGGTATAAAGGAGGAGTATTCTGCTATCAGATTCAGGATACTTACTGTGACCCCAGAGTTGCCTGGTTCCTCTAAGACTTCTGTAATTCCCTGTATATCCCGCACCCCCATACTTTAGTACAGGAGCACTAGCACACAGCCTTACCTTCTTTGAGCATGCCCACTTTTAAACACTTCATGAAGCGGCAAGCCTGGCAGGATTTACGTCTGCGCTTTGTGATTTCACATTCATTCGTGGCAGGGCAGCTATATTCTATATTACCTAAAACACAGAGTTTAAGAAAAGAAGCTGTTAGATTGGCAAGACCCAGGCAATCCTAGCATCCCCAAGGCAACACCAACTCCGCTACACCTGCCGTCCTCCCTCAAAAAAAAGTCAATGGGAGCCATGAGGATGTCACGAATATCATGAAGCCAGATGCTCGCTATAACCACTGAAGATGCACCAAACAATGAGAAGATACATGGTGAAGTTCTTCAAAAGATTAAGCTTAAAATCAGCCTTTAAAATTATGCTTCATCCACTCATATAAAGTAGCAGTCTTCCAGAATTTGAGGATCCAAAAGAAATTTCCCAGAGGATTATTTCCAGAAAAACACCAACATTAAAACCATATTACAGGGCTTCCCTGGTGGCGCAGTGGTTGAGAGTCTGCCTGCCGATGCAGGGGACACGGGTTCGTGCCCCGGTCTGGGAAGATCCCACATGCTGCGGAGCAGCTGGGCCTATGAGCCATGGCCGCTGAGCCTGTGCGTCCGGAGCCTGTGCTCCGCAACGGGAGAGGCCACAACAGTGAGAAGCCTGTGTACCACACACACACAAAAAATATTATAGTATCATCCATCCTGGATTTCTTTTGGTTACTAATGCCCTGATGCATCAGACTTTTTGTCTCTCTGACACTGAACAGTACAAATCTCCCTGTGAAAAATGATCAGCAGGCTAATTTGGGACTGCACAGTAAGCTCCTTGAGGGCAGGGACTGAAGTTACATGGTTCTCGCTTCATCACTTACCAGAGCCTTACAATACAATTTTACTCTTGGAAAATGTTTACCGATGATGATGATCACCATCATCACCATCACCACCATCACCACCATCATCATCACCATCACCACCATCATTACCATCATCATCATCACCACCATCATTACCATCATCACCATCATCATCACCATCACCACCATCACCACCATCATCATCACCATCACCACCATCATTACCATCATCACCATCACCACCATCATTACCATCATCATCATCACCATCATTACCATCATCATCATCACCATCACCACCATCATTACCATCATCACCATCACCACCACCATTACCATCATCATCACCATCACCACCATCATTACCATCATCATCATCACCACCATCATTACCATCATCACCATCACCACCACCAGTACCATCATCATCACCATCACCACCATCACCACCATCATCACTATCTTCATTACAACCATCATGACCACCATCATCACCGTCATCATCATCATGTTTATTAAATTACTTGCATAATGAATTCCAAACACTCAAGCTGCATGGAGGTGTTATAAATAAAAATAAACTGCTATGAAATTATATTTTTAATATTACAGTCTACATCATTTACGTTAGTAACAACACATCTGAAGTGATAAGGATGTCACCAGAAGATCCAAACTTTAACTTGCAATTTTTCAATTAGTGCCAAAGACTATGTGTGGGAAGTGCTCTGGGGCTGCCTACAGCTTTGTAGAGAAGCTGCCTTTAAAATAAGGCCTCTCTCCCCTATCAGCTCTGTCACATAGTGCTTGAAGGTCTTTCGTTACTTCCTAACCCTTTCCCCTTGTGATTAAGTGCATTAGTATCTTAATGAAAATGCATTCTGTTTATTGCCCTCTTGGGAAGGGGGAGGTCATCACACCAAATGCATAAATTGTCATCAGAGATGGTCCGAGCATAATTGCAATTTTGCTGCTCCTTGTTTGCAATACCCAGGGTCCATCCAAGTCCCCTGAAACATGCACAGATTCTAGTAATTAGCATAGAGTCTGCCTGGGACCACAGCATTGATGAAATATTTCAGAGTTAATCACACTTTGTAAACACTGATTTATATTGACTACCTTTCTCCAGACCGATGTCTCCTCATTAAATATCACATTAGTGGATTGCAGGATTGTAGAAAGACTCAACTACTCAGCAACTGCTAGTTCAACAGGAAGTAATACCTAACCACTCAGAACTACGGAGAACTGGTTAAGTATGCATGACTTCAACAACAACAACAAAAAGCCTGTGCATTATAATTTAAGATAATCCTATCAAAATTGACTAAATTAGCATTCTAATTCAGGGCATTTATAATAATAAAAGCAACTACTTTTTAACATAATAGGTGAAATATTAAGAGTAATATTAATTGCATCAACAGAAGCACGCACCATCACCTTCCTCAGAGATATTACTGTGTTACTGTATTATTACACTCACAGAAAACCAAGGATAAGTCAAAGGAACCAAACGGGCTGGGTCACGGCTGAGAATAAAAGGATTTAGAATCTGAACTTTAGATGCATGATTTTTCACTGCAATTTTCACCGAAAATTTATTTTGCATCAAGAGAGTGTTGCCAGTCATTTTCTCGGGGTTAATTAGTATTCTACTACCAGATCCTTCCATTCTACATGGCTCTCCTTATACTTATTTAAAAAGAAACCCAAGCCTCTGCTTTCTTAGGAAGAGCGGAACAATGACTAGTTAGAAAGGGGGAAAAAAATGTTTTCCGAACAGCGTTACTTCCCTTTTTTTGTTCCTCAACAGCCAATACGAAGTCCTCATTCGTTCACTTTCTAGTATCAAGGCATGAGCCCAAGTTCCATTGCCCCATCCCTTTTAACCCAGTGCTGGCAACTTCTACTGGGATGACCCAGCATCACACACACACAAAATAATCACCTTTCTTTTCAAACTAGTTCCTCTTCTTCTTTGAAAATTATATCCTCATCCTTCGCAACAAGGCCCTTCTGACAGGCCCCTAAATGAGGCCTGTGTGAGCTCACACCTGGACTATGGTAGTTATCTCCTAACTGGGCATTTTGCCTCCATCTTGTCCCCCTCTAATCCACACTGCATACCACAATCATATTCCTCTTCCTATGACGGCTTTGATCATGTCGTTAACTCAACTTTTAAAAAAATCAATAGAGGGCTTCCCTGGTGGCGCAGTGGTTTAGAGTCTGCCTGCCGATTCAGGGGACACGGGTCCGTGCCCCGGTCCGGGAAGATCCCACATGCCATGGAGCGGCTGGGCCCGTGAGCCATGGCTGCTGAGCCTGCGCGTCCAGAGCCTGTGCTCCGCAACGGGAGAGGCCACAACAGTGAGAAGCCCGCGTACCGCAAAAAAAAAAAAAAAATCAATAGATTCCTATGGCCTCTGGAATAAACATAAAATATTCGCCTAGCCAACAAAATCCCTGCCCCATGTGACTCTCATCCACTTTTCCAGCAACATTACAATGATTACCTTATATGAACTTCCTGATGCACCAATCTGATTTATTCAGTTTTCGCTGTGTCCTTCAGACGTCCCTCTGAGGATGATCTATCTTTGCCCCTCTTTTCTTCTTAAAATTACTTCCAAGGCTCAACGTTCAACTCAAATTCCATTCAAATCTTTCATGAAAACTTCTCAAACCACCCTAGCAGAAAATGATTTCTTGGTTCTCATATCTTTTCAGGTAGTCTCATCATATACAGGCGTGCCAGATTCTTTTATACCTTTTCACGTGCATATTATCCATTCGATGGTAAGACCCTGGAGGCAAGGATTACTGCTGATGCAGAATAGAAATCCTCCACCCGAAAGTAGTATATAAGTAAAATAATAGATCTTAAATTATGTGATAGTTTTTGGTGTCTCAAGGTCAGTTTTCTGAACATCAATTATGATGCTGTCACATAGTACTGTCCACAAGGTCAAGGGAGCTAGATGGCCCATTAGGAAGCAAAGTGAAGAACACTAGGAAAACCATTCCACAAATCAAATAATAAAAAAAAAAAGTAGAAGAAAATCTAGTTAATTTTTCAAAACCTTACAAAAATACCTTTGACAAAAATGGAAATCCATGGCAAAACCAGGAGAGCTTATCAAGGAGAAAATAGAAAAATACAAAGGTTTCTGGGGAGTTAAGTGTGCAAAGAGAAAAAACAAAACAAAACAAAACTGTAAGAAGTTTTAAAGGAAATAAAAGTACATCTTGATATAAATGAGAAGAAAAATAATACAAAATATGAAAATACAGAGAGGTGGCACTAAGAGAGCTATTTAATGTTTATCTTATCATAACACTATTATTTACAAAATGGGTGCCCTACGAATTGGAGCCACATTGCAGAAAACACTCAGGAGTGATTCAATTATAGCAGCTGAATCTATAGATGCCCCTTCTCTGAATGACTGTCTAAAGATTTTTATATTTCTTCAGAAACAGAAGGGAAATTGTCAAATTGCCATATGAGAGTTTTAGATCACATATAAAGAAGGATTCCAGTTTCCCTTTCTAACCACTACATTCCATAATTCTTCAAGGACAAAGAGAAATGTAAAGGCAGAAGAATTTTTAATAGTGCCTTAGGATGAGCTCTTGGGGGCAGAGTTATGTCTCATTTATAGCTGAATCCTCAACGCTTATCAATAAGCCTACCATTTTGTATATGTGCAGGGCTAGGAAAGAAAGAGGAAGTCCCTGGCTCTTAAGGAATCTACAGCTTTACAGAGGAGACAAGCCATGTCCACAAATCACAATACAACTGAGTGTGCGCTGCAACGGCTCTGGATTCAAGTCAGCACCAGACACCCGTGTACACGGATGCAGCCCCACAGCTGCTGAGATTGTGCTTTGGAAACTCAGTGAATCCTTCACACAGGAGCAAATGATTGAACTGTGCTGTGAAAAATGAATAAATGACTACATTGGGGTAAAGGAATCTTCCCCAAGCTATAGAAAAAAACACCACATTCTTATAAAAATTTCACTGTGAATGGAAAGAAAATACACTGGTCCCGAGTATTTTCATAAATGATAGATTTTCAGCTAAGTATATAGACATGGTTTACGATGAATCTGACATCCTTCAGCCAAATGTTCTGTTTCAATAAATTTGTCTTGACATATATGGATGATAACCTTGATTTCACTAAGTAACACTGGTTTATACCTTGAAAAACAAATCAACATCATTCTAAAGAACTTCTTGGCTGGAGGAAAACCTCTCTAATTTCCAAGCCCTCCCACTGAGTTCCTTAGTTCATTGTTGTTGGCTGTGATCACCCACCCAACAGTCTTTGATTCATGTCAGAGTCTACAAAGATTCTGCCCTTGAAAAACCTTCCCTGGTGCTTTTTCTATTCAATGAAGAAAGCATTTTATCCTAAAAATATGCTGCCCCAAGCACCTAGGCAACACAGTTACATCTATTTTGATAATGGCTCTAAGACACTACTCCCAATAGACCCTATGATCTCGATGGGGCACTTGTTTTTCCTTCGATTCACCAAGAGGAAACAAGACAAAAATATTTCCAGTAGCAACTGCCGGCCTCTGGAATGTTAACACTGGAGAGTCATTCAGGGGAATGCAGAAGTTATTGTTCACAGCCTAGAATTCTCATTTCAGACATGGAGTGTTCTTGGATTATAGCTCACTATTTTCTGGGCCATGTTTGTTATAAGGCACCAGGGACTGAACTGGGCCGCCGTGGATGACACGACTGGAATTTTCCCAGTTTTGTCAATAGCTGGGAGAATAAGCTCAGCTTCAGAGGGAACCAGATCCACGTGGAAGCTCTGGGTTTTTTAACCAGGCTGACAATCATGATAGAGCAATTTATAATATCTCTTGGCGTCTTTTCAGAAGGTCCTGGGCTCTGATGACTTATTGCAGAGTCTTTTGTACAATCAGTTTGCAGGCAATATAATCTTCTCACTTACTGCTTAATAGAATCTTGCAGCTAGCTGGCGGATAGAATAACAGGGTGTATGTAAAACTTCAGCCTGGAGTGCCAGTGGATAATTTGTATATTCCTTTCAGTCACTTAATGGACTTTTACAGTTTAGCAGTGAAAGGGCTGAATGATGTAAATTAGCACGGCATCTCAAAATAAAAATATATGTCAAATCTTTACTTCCGACTCACATCTCTTGCACATAGTAATGAAGCATTGGGCTTTATGTAGTTCCCAAGAGCTGTCCTCTTTTTCATACATACAGACATCATAATTGTAAAGCCAATTTGAAAGCATATGTATATTTCCCCCAATTGTTTTAATTTTATTAACAGAACCAAATGGCTTGAGATGACCCACAGGGCACTCCAAGTGGGGTTTATCCATTTGTTTTCCAACATTAAGTGATTTAAAAATAATGGGATTTGCCTCAGTACATAATTACAGAGCATTAAAAAATGTGAAGGCAATAATCTGTAGTATTTTTAAGTGTCCAAAAGCAGAAAAAAGAAAGAAGGAAAACCCTCTCTTTACTGTATGGTAGTAAAGGTTTTTCCATACAGTGATACAACTTCCCTTTCTTTCCTTTTCTTTTTTTGTGTTTAAAGCTCCTTTGTTTCTAGCTCCTTTCTCCTCATTCTACCTGAAATAGAAAATAACAGTATCTATAGCTGGGATTATATAATGTGGGATAATAACTCATTACATACCTGTGGCAAAAAAAAAGTCAAAATTCTATCAATGCATATTTAAGTAAAGAACGCTATTTTATTTTCAAAGAATGCACCCAAAGTTAGACTTCAAAATAAGTTACTTAGGGACGCTATATCTGTTCCCAGAAGACTGCTCTGAATACTTTTTGAAACTTCCTTTAAACTGCCACTAGAGTAATTTCAAAGCTATAAAGCAGAGAGGGGAAGGAATCAAATGACACTTTGCTCATATTCACCCAAAATATTTGACTGGCCAAATACAAGACATGATGCGGAACGATGGTTGTCTATTACGAAATGTTAAATCTCTCCTCAAAGGTCAAAGAACTGCCATCACTGAAGATATTTCAAGAATCTGCCTCAAGTTCTCAATGAGTATGCCCCCAGACTATGACAAGGAATGGCAGCCCCAGGCAACCAAGGGGACCCCATCCACTTGCGAGGTATAAGATGTGGCAGATAGAAGGGGGGTGGGGAAGAGGGCCACATCTGGTTAACAGTCACATCTGGCTCTTAGCAAAGCAATTTCATACACAGGGTTATGCCAGAGCCTCATATTCTTCGTCTTTTTGCTGCCCCTCTAACCCTCTACAAAATGAGGTGGGAGACAGGCAGGTCTAGAAAAGGTCATTTGATATTTGGTTCCTTAAGGTTCTATTGGATTAAATTCTGATCATCACAAATGTAATTTACAAGAGCCCTAAAAGTATGTGGGCACAAATGACTGCCTTTTCACAGTGAAGATCAGGCCTTGCTCCCAAATGGGAGTGGATGGATGATGCTTTGCCTTTAATGGAAAAAGATCAGGAAAAACCCCACAAGCAGGCAGGTTTATTTTTTAATTTAATTTTATTTTTTGGCCGTGCTGCACAGCTTGTGGGATCTTAGTTCCCTGACCAGGGATTGAACCCTGGCCCCCGCAGTGAAAGCTCAGAGTCCTAACCACTGGACCTCCAGGGAATTCCCCAAGCCGGCAGGTTTATAAATCCTAGTGACTGGAGACTAAACCACAGACTCTGGTTTCATCCTCCAGCCATCTGTGTTGGGAGGGCCATTGAGCCTACAGTGGGTACCAGCATTGACTACCTCCATGCAAATACATGTATCTAATCACAAGATTATATTTCCCCATTGTATTCAGTGAACAATGATTTAGTAGGAAAACAACACTGTAAAATGGGGAGGAATTATTGAGCCTTAATTTTTTTCCAATTTAAACAAGACATACCCTGCCTCAGTTTCCCCCAAACTTGTAAACATGGCCACTCCTTTATTGCTTTAATTGCACAGCTGTTAACACTGAGCACTGTGAATGTTCATCCCAAAGAGAAGATGGGAAAAAGTTCTTGTATGCCCTTGTATATCCATCCTTAGCATACTGCCTTGCATATGGGTCAGGAAAACATCTGAGGACGAATAAGTGAGGGAAGGAGAAAGGAAACGGTGGATCTCAGTTCAAATTCCAGCTCTGCCCTTTCTTAGCTGTCAGAACTCAAACTGGTCACTTCACCTTCATACTCTCAGTTTGCTTACGTACCAAAGAGGAATCATCACTCCTGCTTTATGACATTGTAAGCATTACATGGAATAGAGGTATTAAAATCATATACAGTTTTGTTCTCCCTTCTGAGAACGGAAGAAACACTGTAAGATTTTCATCGATTATGAAACATTATGAAATACTTTGACTCAAAGATCTAAGCCTGGAGTTTGGGAATAGTATAGAAACAGCCTTCTGCAGATTTATGCAAGAGTGTGAGAATGAATACGCCATTCACCCAGAGAACTGGAGAGAGGATTGTGTCTTGCCAACAACTCTCGTGTACACAGCTATATTTTACAGATACCAGGAGGAGAGGAAGACGTGTAATAACTCAAGTCATTTTTTAAAGCACCAAATTGTCTACGAAGTGAATTTCCAAGACATCAACCACCTCTCCTCGTGAACATTTCCTGTCACTTCCCTGGAGCTCGTAAACTGCCCATCACTGGGTGTAATCAGATTATCATTGAGGGCAAAGCATTTGCAAAGCTCTTCAAAATCTCACCCCAGCCTTATCTCTTGCCGCAGTTCCAGGTCAATCCCTACCCCTATCCCAAGTCCACCCCCTTGTCTGACACCCACGCTGAATTACTCCTAGTTTCTAGAAAGCAGCATTGTCTATCATTTCTTCAATGAAGCTCTCCCAGGGCCCACAGGACTGGGGTCCAGGGGTCCGTATGGGTATAACTAGTTCATCTCGCACTTATCTTCAAGTGAACCTTTCTCTTAGCCTTTAAGGCACTTTATTACATGTGTCTAGTGAATTGCCCACCTCTTGTTCCAACTGTACAACTGTCCATTCCTTGAGGGCAGGGACTGACTCCCCTGGAGTCCCCAGCAGAATTATTCATTACCCGTCCACTTGATTTTTACTGATCCTATTTCTCATTCCTTCATTTTAATGTTTAGCTCCAAAGTACGCATAAAAATAAACTACGTACAGTCAATTAGACAGAGCATAACTGATAGCAGCCCACCAATATTATATCATTTGTCATAAAGCAACACAGATTTTTAGGCTATTAGACTTGGAACAAATCCCAAATTCCAGTAGGTTCAGGCTCCTGGTTTTATGTAGACCTGAAAGAGGTGAATGGGTACTGACTTATCTATGATCACTCAACCTTCCTTACAAGGATAAGTGCTAGTTAATTGCAGACAAGAGACTAAAACTCAAATTCCTGACAACCAGTCCAATGCTCTTTCAATGCACCTGTTAAAACTTACATACCAACATCTCTAATAAACACTGAGAGTATGGAGCACTCTTCTATGTGCTCTACATCTATGAACCCCCATTTTGCAGATGAGAGAATTAAGACACAGAGAGAAGAGGTAACACACCCAGAATTATACAGCTTACAAGCACCAGAGCTAGGATTGAAACTCAGCCACTCTGGATCCAAGTCTCTCCTCTTAACTAGGATGCAATGTCGCCTGACTCTAATCTTCAAAGGAAATTAACTGAGTGTTGCTTAGAACAGAAATGGAAAATGAAATTCTTATCTCCTGAGAGGCTGCTTTGTGTAGCTGTCGTCGTTGCTACTGTTGCTGGTTGGAAAGGGAATTTTGATGCCTGGGAATGTGGTAGGATGGGGTGGATCTTGGCATTGTCACTTGCTGTTGTCAGACTTGTGGTGCAAGACCAGCTGTGGGAGAGGAGAGGGTTGCTCTTGGAAAATGGAATTCCTCAACACCTCCAAAAGAAATCCCTCAACTTGTCTCTGTACCACTATGGTTTGTGACCGGTTTAAGTCCACAGAAACCAAACAAACCGTATCACCAAAGCCACAGGTGTCAGGTTGTACACATGCATTTTATAGATCCCCAAACAAAGCTATTGTTCATGATAGGAAAAAAACTCAGAATCCAGAATCGGCAGGGTGTGCTTTGAAATGCATTGAAAAGGGAATAACAGTATACAATCAAAAATACTTATGGATGAAAATGATGGAGAATACAAATCTCTTTCATCAAGGTATGCAGAAATTTAATGTTTTTAGCTTTGACAATGACATCTTCTTGGAAAGGGCTACTGCTCTTTTGCAGTGTAGAAAACTTCCCCTAGATGATGTGTGCAGCCACTCATCTTTGCCTTTAAGCTCCTATGGTATAGGGATCGTGTCACAGTCTTCATAAAAGAGCTCAAAAACGACCATGGCCACCTGAAAGGTGTTATATCTGAGCTAACCGTAACTCCCCAAATGCGCTGTACTCAGTATCCAACTCCAATCCTTATGTGTTCTTTCTCTACTTAGAAATTTTAAACAGCCTTGATATGAGTCTGCCTGTGTCTCTTTAAACATACAATTAAAAAAAAAAAAAGAAGCTCTGTTAACATAATACTCTTGGTGAAAGGAAGAAATGCTAATTAAGTCTAATGCATCCACTCCATTTGGATAGAAAGTTTCAATGTGTGCATTTTGCAGTGGCAATTACCGAATGGTACAGTAAGTCCATATGACAAGTGTGGAGGCATTAGGATCCTACCCTGTGTGACAAAAACAAATGACTCAAAGAGGAATTTGACTTCACGCCAATCTTGAGATTTTCCTTCTACCTTAAACAAGTCAAAACAAGCATACCCTTTCCTAATACTGCCCCTAAGTGCTTTGCTCTTGAATGCTACCAGTGTGCCCAGAACTCCTAAGAGACATTGGTATTAGATTCTTCCTTCCAGATCAAGTTCAGTATTCAGCAAGTATCTACCTATGTCCTCCAAAGCTCGTATGGATTTGGGGAAATCCTGCTTGACACAAGTGATGGTAATTGATCTATATTTAAACTGTAGAATGTGATATAACTGTGATTACAAGATGCTACAGTCAAATGGGTTCAAGTCCCAGTTCTATCATTTTCTGTCTGAGTTAGGGCAAACATTTTTGTTTGTTTTTTGCGGTACGCGGGCCTCTGACTGTTGTGGCCTCTCCCATTGCGGAGCACAGGCTATGGATGCGCAGGCTCAGTGGCCATGGCTCACGGGCCCAGCCACTCCGCGGCATGTGGGATCTTCCCGGACCGGGGCACGAACCCGCGTCCCCTGCATCGGCAGATGGACTCTCAACCACTGCGCCACCAGGGAAGCCCTGGGGCAAACTTTTAAACCTGGAGTTACTTTCTTTGTAAATGAAGTGGTCATGGGACCTAGCAATTGATACCTCATGGGGTTGCTATGAGAAGCAACTGAGATCGTGTATTGAAGGTACTGAGCAGAGTGCCTCATACAGAGTGAGCCTTGATTATTAACCATCATCACAACAGGGTAATGATGCTCAGGACAGGGACTGGGATGCAGAAGAGGAGCGAAGAGGGACTTGAGAAGGGCCCGGTGCTGGTCTTCAGCCCAGAAATGAGGAAATTCTGGGCAGAGAATTCCTCCTGGCCGGCACTAGGAAGTCAAAAGGCTAGGAGCGTAGTAGGTCTGTTAAATCAATAGGCACATTAGGAGAAGCATAAGCCAACATTCAAAAAGGAGTAATGGGCTTTGGTTTACTGATCTTGGGTCTAAAACACGTGGACAAAAGGCTGCAATGATGAGAAATACTTGACAATCTCTTATCCATCATTTTCTCTCTTTTTTTTTTTTTTTTTCTCACAACCCTGTAAAGTAGCTTCTTCTAAGTTAGGTTCAGATATTAAAAAAGAAATCTCAGTAAACTGAGACGAACAGGGGACAGGATGAGTTGGAGGGCTTTTGCTTGAAATATTTGCAAAATTTGAAATTGTTATCCATGTAAAACATAGTCTGAGGACTCTGGGGACAGCGAGGCTGTTCCAGAAGCAAGGAAGCAGTGCAGACACTTTGGAAGCGAGAGAGAAAAAATAAAGGCGCAGTCAAGGACACAATCTTGGGTTAGATTCGTTCCTCTGAAGATTGTTGTAGTTGCCTCTGATCTTCCTCAAATGGAAACTATGTTAACAGTATGCGCTGAAAGAAAATGGGTATCAGAATGCAGATGTAGGGTATGCTTTCAGATTCACTCTAAAGCATTCAGATCTCAAGCTCTAAATTTTAAATTAAACCAGATTTTCTTGTACTAAATTCTCTTCTTTTCTTTCTAGGATGACTCAGTGATGCCCTTCTAAAAAAAAGCATATAAAAATATGGCTGTTTCTTTCAACTTTTTCAAACCAAAATAAAACAAGAGTTAATTCCAAAGAATATAATTTTTTCCTATAAACATATAGATGCATTCATACAATGACTTAAAAGAAAAAAAAGCTCCTTCTGACTAGTATTCATCATAAGGAAAAAAAATTGATTCTGAGCTGCCTTCTGTTGTGGTCACAAAGTTTAGTAAGTGGACAGGAGAAGAAATAAGCCTCTTTCCTCCTGCAATCAAGAACAAAAGAGGGGCTTCCCTAGTGGCGCCATGGTTGGGAGTCCACCTGCCGATTCAGGGGACACGGGTTCATGCCCCGGTCCGGAAGATCCCACATGCTGCGGAGCGGCTGGGCCCGTGAGCCATGGCCGCTGAGCCTGCACGTCCGGAGCCTGTGCTCCGCAACAGGAGAGGCCACAACAGTGAGAGGCCCGCATACTGGGTGGGGGGGAGAACAAAAGAGTCTGGGAAGTGTTATCAGTGGTGAGTGTACACATTTAGGAACAATCTAAGACCAGCAACTAAAAATCTAGTGGCAAAATGAGTGTCAGCAGATAAACTCCAAGGGAACTGAGACAGAAGACTGATACGGTGGTACGGAAGGGCTGAACTCTCAAACTTCATATTTAGGGGATTTCAGAAAATGAATGATAAAAAAATTAGATATTTTTAAGACTTACTTATGCTGCCTCCTTTTTACGAAAACTTTAATATCATCTAATCATCACTGAAAATATTCTTAATTCCCTTTTTATTATATTTTAACAACTTAATGGAAAAATTTGCCCATGAACTAAAATCTCTTAAGAAAAATTCAGTCTAAAATTGTGCAATGCTTTAAAAGCTTTTAAAATATGCAAGGCAGGGTAATGAGGGGGTTAAGAGAAGAGGCTCTGGGTTCAGACTGACACCCAACTGTGTCTGGGCAATTTGTTCTCTGTGCCTCTCTGTGAACTTTATAGAAGTTCCACATCTATAAATAATATAGTAATATTAGAATGGTAGTATCTACTTTAATGGAATGATGAAAGAATTAAATAAGATAATTAATGTAAAGCACTTAGAATAATGTGTGGCACATTTTAAAAACAAATATATTCATTATGACAAATTAACAAATTCTTCATCTATTACTGATATAAAGGCATTGTATTCAATTCTAGAGAATGAAACCAACTATTTACATTGTCCACATATGTAATTACTTATGGATAAGCATTGGCAGGTGAAAGATTAGAAGTTCAAATTTGAGAAACATCCAAAATGCCTCAAAAATATTTAAATATTCACCTCATACTCATTATTAGAATGGCCATTATTTTTAAAAAAAGAAAAGAAAAGAAAAAAGAGAATAAGTGTTGGAGAGGATACAGAGAAATTAGAACCCTCATGCACTGTTGGTGGGCGTGCAAAATGGTGCAGCCTCTATAGAAAACAATATGGAAGGTCCTCAAAAAATTAAAAATAGAACTGCCATATGATCCAGTAATCCCACCTCTGGGTATTTTATCCAAAAAATTGAAAGCAGGACCTCAAAGAGATATTTGTACACCCATGCTTATTGCAGCATTAGTCACAATAACCAAGAGGCAGAAACAACCTAATGTCCATTGATGAATGAATGGAAAAAGGAAATGTGATGTATACATCTATACATATAATGGAATATTATTCAGCTGTGAAAAAAAAGGAAATCCTGACATATACTACAACATAGATGAACTGAGGACAGTATGCTAAGTGAAACAGGCCAGTCACAAAAACACAAATACTACATGATTCTGCTTATAGGGGGTACTAAAGTAGGTAAACTCATAGAAACAGAAAGGAGAATGGTGATTACCAGGGGTTGGGGGAAGTGGACGATGGGGAGTTGTTATTTAATTGGTATAGAGTTTCATTTCTTCAAGATGAGATAATGTTGAAGATCTGTTGTACAATAATATGCATATAGTTAGCACTAAGGCATTGTACCCTTAAAAATGGTTACAATGGAAAATTTTAACTTATATGTTATGTGCATTTTATGTTATGCTTTTTACCACAATAAAAAATAAAATGAATTGGACTTCCCTGGTAGTCCAGTGGTTAAGACTCCACGCTTCCAATGCTGGGGACGTGGAGGTTCAATCCCTGGTCGGGGAACTAAGACCCCACGTGCCACATGGTGCGGCCAAAATAAAAAAAGTAAAAGATGTGAAAAAATAAAATAAATAAAAAATATGTTGGAACATCATTTCTTTTACATATAACTTATACTTACTTTTCATATAAACCAGAATACTTTACCAGCATCCATTACCTAATTTTGCTTTCAGGTAAAACTTCTGAAATGGTGTAATAAGAGAACTCCAATGACCAGGCCTGTTGAATCCCAACAACTTAAAGCAACTTCAAAAGAAACTTAATTAATGCCCTGTGTATACTTTATCACTTCTATGATGTTATCTAAATTTATCAAGTAATATATCAGAAAAAATGAATCACTGCCTTGGGCTTTACCAGTAAAGAAAAAAAATTCTGACCATGCCACTGAACGCCACCCTGCCATTCCTCACAACCTGTTTCACAGCTTCCAAAACCTGAATTCTAACAAGTAACAAATCCTCA
Organism: Mesoplodon mirus; assembly: GCF_964341445.2. Lineage (NCBI taxonomy): Eukaryota > Metazoa > Chordata > Mammalia > Artiodactyla > Ziphiidae > Mesoplodon > Mesoplodon mirus. The sequence continues at coordinate 184,844,223 of NC_138978.1, read as the reverse complement.
GGACTCAAATCATATTGAGACATATACCCCTGCAACTGATTACCCAAAAAAGTGACCCACATTCGCATCAATAGGAACTTCAGACAGCAGAACCCTCATCACTCATTTTTTTTGTTTTCTTTCCTACCTTTAGGGTGAACATTTTAGTGTATCCTAACTGGATTCAGCCAGAACCAATTCTGAATTTTTGGGAAGAAGGATCTTATCATGTAATCACTTTAACATATATTAAAGCATGCACTTTGAAAAATATGAAGTACAACGTATCTTTCCTACTATTTGTGCTCAAGCATTTAATATGATGCTGTGTAGATGGAGGCCATTCTAACAATGTAATTTATTGGTTATTCTCTGAATGAAACAGCATTATTTGTCAGGGCTTGGTTCTGAGTGAGGGAGAACCAAGAGGAAAGAATGGAAGCTATTAGAATGTTAAGAGAGGTACTGATACCTTTTCTTGGGAGTTCATCTTGTCATCAAAGAACAGCCTCCAGCCTCTTCATCAAAACAGTCATCAGATAATACTAGGGTGACCTGGGTGCAAGTCCAGTTGTCTGTAGGCAAAGTATCAGCCACACCCTACTACCTAAGAAGTCCCATCACAGATGCAAAAATCCACCTAGCTAACAGATAAGAAAGTAAAATGGGGTTTTTAAAGAATTGGAACGGATCCATGAAGTCCTTCTGACCTGAGCATGTAAATAACACAAACTTCCTTCTCACCAGTGACTTGCTGGAAGAACTGGTGTGGAGTGCTGGGAGAGGTTGTGGATTGGACCAGTGGTAGGCTGGGGCAGACTAGGAAAACGGAATTACTCGCCAACAAATTCCCTGGAGGAAATGGCAATGCACGTGCTTCCTTTCCCGTAAGAAAGTGACTTTATCAGAAACAGGTAAGTATGGACGGCACAGGTGGATCAGGACACTGGAACCACAGAGGGCACCAGTTCTCACGCCAGCTCCACCTACAATCAGCACCTGGGAGCCCCTTTCCTTCCTGGCTGCTACTTCTGAGGACACTGGCTCAGGTGAACCATGGGAAATGGATTTTATTTTCTGAGTACAGAGGGGTTTTTTTAAGAAAAAAAAGTTTACAAAAAGAGAGCATAGCCTCTTAAGTATGCATATGTAAAGATAATCCAGAATAACATTCTTATTTTTTTTGATTCTATAACGTAGGCCGTATCAGAGTAGAGTCAATGGAGAATATACTAATATTACAGATATATTAGAAATTTAGTTAAAGTGTGAAAATAGAACTAAGTTTAAAAAAATTACTAACAAACTTGTCCTTTTATTAATTGTAACTATTGCACTTTTAAGAAGTAGTGATATCACTACTACATCTTTTTTTTATTAATTAAGTTATTTTTTATTTTTTATTTTTTGCGGTACGCGGGCCTCTCACTGTTGTGGCCTCTCCCATTGTGGAGCACAGGCTCCGGATGCGCAGGCTCAGCGGCCACGGCTCACGGGCCCAGCCGCCCTGCGGCACGTGGGATCCTCCCGGACCGGGGCATGAACCCGTGTCCCCTGCATCGGCAGGTGGACTCTCAACCACTGCGCCACCAGGGAAGCCCTACTACATCTTTTTTTTAATAAATAAAAATAAATGCAATATCATTTACCATAGGATCATAAAATGCATACTATAATTTCTTCCCAACCACTGTGACATGACAGTAGAAGAGAGGGTCACTCGTTTTGCAAATATATTGCTTAGGAAAGTGAATTGTGTCTGCTTAACTTGACTAATTATCCAATCTCACTAATTTGACAGTGAACTACAGTTGGACTTTTTACCATGGCGTAAAAAAGTTTCATTGCAAATTCTTTTCCTCCTTGAATGCCATTGGCATATACCCCTTACATGGGACAGGTTCCTATCTACTGTCACCCAACTGGACAATATGCCCTCTCAGGAAGTTAAAATATGTTGATTTTAAATGACTTTCAAAATACAGTAACATAATGCAATGTGTTTAATAAACATGTAAATGATACAAGAGACGCCGGTGTTGCCAATGTGAGTTCCTAACATCTGAAGGACAAAAAAAAATAGTGGGAATCATTAAATTTTCTTCTCTTTTCTTTTCCCTGATCAAAGACCAACCATGCAATTTAATCTCTGAAAATTAATCACTCTTATTTTATACAACCAAGATCCAACATTTTGTCAGTGACTCTAAATGTTACTTTATTTTCATTTACATTGATTCTGTTTTCTGATTAGCTGGCTGATACACACGTGTGTATGCCATAGTGAACAGTGAAAAGAGGCTAGAAAATTCTAATTCCTGGAAAAAAAGTATTCTGAAAACTGAGATAATAGGCTAAAAAAAATCATCACGATAGAGACCTTGCTTTCAATTTAAATAAATGATATGCATGCAAAGCTGTCCAGAAAGTCCTCTGATATGAAAATCCTGGCAGTCATTGTTGCCTACAAGGAAGATGAAGTGAGGGTGTTTTAGTCTAGCAGCTACCCAAACTAGGGCCAGCCTTCAAATCTAGCCCTGGGTTTGTTTTGGTATGACCTCAAGCTCAGAGTGGTTTTTATATTCTTAAACAGCTTAAAAAATAAAACAAAGCAAAATTGAGTACATGACAGAGAAGGCATGTGACCTACAGATCCTAAGATATTTACTATCTGTTTTACTCTCTGGTCCTTTATAGAAGAATTTTGTTACCATTAGCTCTTCAACAACCTGAGAAGTGATGACAAGTTAGGCCAATTCCTAAAAGTCAGAACAAACCATGAAAAGGCAATCACTACTCACTTATCCTGAGAAGTGGGTCCACTAAGTCAAAACTCAGAGAGATCAAACTGTAAACTGTACTGTTTCCTAAAATATCAATTCGCATAATACATATTCTTTACCCACAAAGAAAGTCTGCAATACTAAATTTTACTATTAAAATAAACACTGAAGCTAACAATTAAAACAGCAGGAGAATAATATTTCTCATTGATAACTTGGCAACATTCATGCATTTCAAAAACTCAGACAAAATTGGCATCATATGCAAGGAAAAGTGGAAAAGTCAATTAAACATAACAAAAGCAAGCTCAGAGTTAAAGCAAATGAGGTTTAGACAATATTTCTTTTGAAAATATCACCTCAATATTTAATTTAATACTGCATCCAAACTGATAATCACTGAGATTCATTAAGTCAATTTAGACAATTCCATATTATTTTGGATTTTAATTTTAGAACTTAATCGTTTTAAAGATGCTACGTACAAACCGGGAGAGTTATTTTCTCTAAATACTATTTAAGTTAAACAGATAATACCTTATTATTTTCCTTGCTAAGCTTCATATGATGTAAAGACACTCAATTTGTACGTTATTTCCGCCAGTGCTGCAAATATTCTATTCTGAGACTAAAATAGCACATGACGGCAAAGAAAATGCTACATCCAGGAAAGGTCCTCTAGGACTAAGCTGTCTACTTCAGGAAGGAGTCAACAATTCAGGGTGGAAAACAGGAGACCCACAGACTGTGCCCATTCACCTTTAGCATATCCCTTCCTCCTCTTAATGCCCTAGGTTTATGGTGAGATTTAGGCTCTTATCAGTGTCACCTTTAGACTCAGACTAGGAGGGCCCCCCACCTGAAAGCCCTGGGCTTTAGAAAGTATCATGGTGCAAGCCCTTCCACAGGCTAAGGAGACAAGCCCCCCTTGTACTGCATGATCCCCAGTACCCGGGACTCCCGAATTCCCAGGATAAACCCCTAAAAACCCCGTTCCAGGACCTACGTGGCCCTCTCCCCTGGGTCGCTCCTCTGGAAGATGGCCTGGGCTGGACCGCAGTGCCAGAGTGCACATTACGAGGCCTGTGCGTGGTCAAGGTGCAGCTGTTAGGAAGGAGTGGATGGGTCTTGGACATGGGGGCAGGGGAGTCCACACTATGTACCAGACATGATGGAAGGCAGAGGGGAAGGAAGAGAAATGGGCTGGGCTGCAAGCTAAAAGCTGGCTCTCTTTCTACTGCCTCTTTCTGACACAAAACTCCTAGGAGTCTAAGAATTAAAAATGCCAAGCTAGCCTCCCAGGCCGTTGTGAAGGCACATTTGTCAAATAAGAGAACAGAACATATTTGACTTAGCAGTTTGTTATCTTAATTTACGAACGCTTACATATTTACATACACAATATGTGGCTGTACACTGTGTCAGGTCCCATGAACACCGGCAGTGGACTTGGTTCTCATGATGGTCACTCCTAGATTTCATGCTGCAAAGACATTCTGCTTTTTTATTTCCTGAATCCCACATTCAAAGCTTAATTAGGATATTTTACTCAAGTGATAAGATTCAGGTTCCCTTTCTAATTTACCTAATTTCTCATCCACAGTCACAGAAAAAAAAATTAATTGATCACCATAAAACTACATAAAACCAGGGGAATTCCCTGGTGGGCCAGTGGTTAGGACTTGGTGCTTTCACTGCAGAGGGCCTGGGTTCAATCCCTGGCCAGGGAATTAAGATCCCACCAGCCGAGCAGCACAGTCAAAAAACAAAACAAAATAAACTATATAAAACCAATCAAATTTCCAATCGGCCCACCTAAATGCCTTCTAATATAAAAGGGCACTGTTGTGAAAAATGGCTACAGGGAGAGAAAGTTTATTATCAGAGCAAAAGCGGGGTAGCTGTGAGCTGAGAAGCTCACAGGTCCTTCTACTTTAGCATCAAAGACATCTATTTGTCCTAGAGTATTTGAACCACCCAATGCTTGAATAGCCCAGTCATACTGCCAATATCAACCAGAGTCAATCAATTATTGAGCCCTTACTATGGGCCAGATGCTTTGATAGTCTCTTCATTTAATCCTTACCACCTGCGGAAGGGAGGCACAGAGAAGTTATGGCCTCTCAGCAGGTAAGTGGCTAAGACTTGGACCTGGTTTTATATGAATCCAAAACCCATGCTAGAATGAATATCTTAAAAAAAAAATCCCCTATTTTAAAAATATATAATATCCTCTTTTTAAAAGAGGGGGGGAATGCCATATTTCTAGCACAAGAATGAATGGTTGAAATGGTTATATTAATAAATATATACAATTTATTTTCCATATTCTTATATAGACATAGAAACTTCAGGGGGTTAGTGTTTTGTGAATTAAATAATGAAACATATATTGACTTTGGGGGGATATAAAGATATTTTCCTTCTCTTACCTCCTTAACAAGAATCCAGGGAAGGGCTTCCCTGGTGGAGCAGTGGTTGAGAGTCCGCCTGCCGATGCAGGGGACACGGGTTCGTGCCCCGGTCCGGGAAGATCCCACATGCCGTGGAATGGCTAGGCCTGTGAGCCGTGGCCGCTGAGCCTGCGTGTCCGGAGCCTGTGCTCCACAACGGGAGAGGCCACAACAGTGAGAGGCCCGCATACCGCAAAAAAAAAAAAAAAAAAGAATCCAGGGAAAACTCTTAATGAGAAGGTACCAAAAAGAAAACCCCCACAGAAGTTCCCACTCATTTATGAATTAAGGCCAAACTAGAATTAGAAAAAAAAATCAGAATAATGATATCACACACAAAAATTAATAAGCCTAGAAAACGACAATGAAATCATTGCTGCCATTGTAACCCTGTGGGATGATAGAACAGTCAAAATCCTCTAAGAAGTTTTTGGTCAGAAAAAAAAAGAAAAGAAAGAAAAAAGCAAACTATTAAAACCTTCCAAAATTTTGCCTATTACCTAAGTGTTGACCTAATTCAATAGTTTTCCAATGACAACTTAGAAACAGTCAATAAATAAAATATGCCTTTCTGGTTGACTTTCACTGAAATTTATGATTAATTGCCTTTCGCAACTGGAATATCACATTCAGCTTTGAAAAGAACAATTCTCATTACTTTTCTCAAGAGGTGCTCTCGATATATGTTCTTTTGGCTCTAAATTTAAGAAGTATTTTGTCCAACTATTAAAATGTATTACATATTGGATAACCAATCTTAAATTATTATAACAAGAAATAAAAATTCTAAAGAGGAAATATTCCCATGACTATGGCTTTGAATATATATGTCCCTTAGCCAAGTCAATGAGAGCAGAACCAGGAAGCCACACTTACCCTCTTGGCCATAGGGGCCATGAGATGGTGGAAAGACTTGTTCTTAAGGGCAGTTGCATAATCCTTTCTCATTCTGCAGGAGAGCTTTAAGGGAGGGAAGGGAAAGACTACCATAGGTCAAGGAGAGTTTGGCTGCAATGCTGCCTCAAGGCATGAGAATGGATTCTATGGTCCCTTCCACATCAGACTAAGCATCTGTGATGATGCAACAGATTCAGCCACTTTCAACATCTTCCGAGTTGAATCGCTATCACTAGTTGGCCAGAGGAAGGAGAGGCTGTTCCAATCTCCCTTACAATTACCACCCTAATTATTACATTACACTTTCACAATTTAATCCCTTTATTTGCCTCACTGCCTTTTTGGGGCTAAGTGAGCACCGCGGTGCAATGCCCTCTGATGTAGCTAGCAGGGTAGCAGGGCAGCAGGAGTACCACCCAGCTGCCAGCTACAAGCACAGCCAGGTGGGCAAGCCCAGAGTGCTACTCTGGACAGTGACATGTCTGTCTGCTGCTCAAAACCCTTGAAAGTTGCTGTCTCCAATATGGAGTAGAACTGAGCACTATACATCAATGCCAAGAATCACCCTGTGGTTCACCCTGTGAAGCTTTTGGTAGCATTTCAGCATCCTAAGGAAGAATCAGCAATAGAAGCCCAATTGTTCTATTCCAGGGATCGCTCGGTAAGTAACTATTGCACAGCTATTAAGAGCTAAGCGATAGGATTTCTTTCTTTTTTTTTTTTTAAACAACTGTCAGGAAATGTTTTCACATAGTTGTCCTATCTTTGGAAAACATACTGAGGACCACATTGCTTCAATCCCCACCTCCCAAAACAAAAAACTTTGGTATTCCCTCAAAGCAGGAGACATTTATAGGAGGAATTCACTGCAATCCACAAACCTTTGGGAACCAAGCTTTCGTAAAGTGTTGCTAAGCTGAAACTCAGGCCAGCACAGTGCCAGGCCCACAGTAGGTTTTTTTTTTTTTTTTTTTTTTTTTTTGCGGTATGCGGGCCTCTCACTGTTGTGGCCTCTCCCGTTGCGGAGCACAGGCTCCGGATGCGCAGGCCCAGCGGCCATGGCTCACGGGCCCAGCCGCTCCGCGGCATATGGGATCCTCCCAGACCGGGGCACGAACCCGTATCCCCTGCATCGGCAGGCGGACTCTCAACCACTGCGCCACCAGGGAGGCCCCCACAGTAGGTTTTTAGTCAATATTTGTTGAGTAAATGGGAGTGATTTTCATATTGAGACCATTTTGCTTATACCAGTGTACACAGTATTTGTTAATTTATCCCCAAACACTCCCTTATCTTTGTGTAGTTAGACTCCGAGCTGTGTAAACTGAGTTAACAAAATCAAATTACTAACAGTTTAAGTTTGAGATGCTCTGTAGCATCCATATTCTAGTACTGTTGGACAATGGCTGGTAAGAACCCAAAGATTTGAAGTGTGTTTTCATTCTCAAGTTTTGCAATCTAGTAAGTAGGCTGAAGAGATACTTTCAAATGCCCCGAAGTGATAGGAAGCTTCCCATACAGATCATCATTGTTTTTATTTCCTCACTTTACATGTGATTTTGTATTTCACTTTATCCAGAAGCATTCCTTGAGGGAGGTATTAACGCCTTCAGTTTATAAATGAGAAGAAAGAAAATAAAGATCCAGTGGATGAAGGATTTTTGTAAGAAAATGCTAATAAAATATGGCTATTATGATCCATTAAATATGAAGATGCAGCTATTAAAATATTTAGGTAATTCATACATACTCCACACTAACTTGGCTTGTGTTCTTCTGTTAAAACTATGAAAGGCCGTGAAAAGATTAGGCTGATAGATCCACTCTATTATGTAAGAGTTATGATATCTTGAACAACTGTGCACTTTAACTCTTTAACTGTGTATTCATCAGCCATACATCAAGGAAGTGATTATGTAATAGATAGCACAAAAGCAATGGGAGATGGTACCACCTGTTCCACTAAGGACAATCACTATGATCTTCAGTGCTACTGGGTGAAAAGACTTGCCCGCCCACATGCTCTTAAAAGGAAAGGGTAGAAGATTATTCCCTGTGCTCATAAAGGGGTTCAGAATCACCTTTTGTTAAAACATTTAGAAGGATTAGAGTTTAACAAACATCATCTCCTTTGCACTTTAAAAACCAGTAAGCATGTCACCCAATTATTAAACTGATTTCAGTTATGTCCAACAAGGGACCAGTAGATGACAAAGAAGAGTTGTCAGCGGTAAATCAGCAGCAACACGGTAATAGAGCTGTGGTTCTCAAACTCGGGTGAGCATCAGAGTTACCCGGAGGGCTTTGCAAAGCACAAATTGCTGGGCCCTCCCCCAGGGATTCTGACGGAGGTAATCTGGGATGAAGGATGGGAATCTGCATTTCTAACAAATTCCCTGGTGATGCTGATAGCTGCCACACTTTCAGAAGCACTGTCACAGAACACAGCACAGTAGAGTGCAGTGGTTCTTAACCTCGGCTTTAGATGAAGCATTAACTAGGAAGCTTTCATAAATCCCCGCTTGCCCTGGCTGCACCCAAGGCCAATTAATTCTGAATTTGGGGGTACGAGCCTAGGCATCAGTAATTTTTTTATGTCTCCAGGTGACTCCAGTGAGCCTGCAAGGTTGAGAACCACTGACATGAGGGAAAACGCACTTGTATCTATAACTGGTTAAGAAGATACATTTTGGGTCTTTTTGTTTTGGCCATGCTACGTGGTTTGTGGAATCTCAGTTCCCCAACTAGAGAGTGAACCTGGTCCCTCAGCAGTGAAAGCGTGGAGTCCTAACCACTGGACCGCCAGGACATTCCCAGAAGATACACTTTGTAAACCACGGAGCAGACCAGAATAGAATCACGGGTGTGCTGGGGATCCTCAATAAACAATGATCCTTTCCTTCCTCTATTTTCTTCAAAAGTGTATCACAAAGGATCTAAACAAGTGAAAAATAATTTTCGGGAAGATATAGATCTATAGCTTTGAAAAGGAGCTGAGTTTTGTGTTTGTGGATTCCTAGTTTAAAGGGTCACATACAAATTTTAGTCATGTTTTCCTACATTTTTCGGTGGGAAATAATATTGTTATTTATAAATCCGGAGATCTGTAAAGGTTTGGGTATGTCTTACATACGTTGGAGGCATATTTTATATTTTGGTACAGTTTGGAAGCTTTTTCATACAAATTTATCAAAAAGGTGGGGAAAGTACATCCAACCACAGGAAAAGAAGGAAGAGCGTAGAAAATTAAATTTGTTTAGAGAAGTGATTCTCAAAAGTGTAGTTCCTGAACCAGCAACATCAGCATCATCTGAAAATTTGTTAGAAATAAAAATTTTCAGACCCCCTACCCGAGACAGATGTAATGAATCAGAAGCCCTGGGAGTGGGTGATCTGCATTTTCACCAGCTCTCCAGGCAAGTTTGATGCACACTCTCGATTGAAAACCACCGGTCTAAAACATTTATCATTTTAGCTATACGAAGAACAGAAGAGGTAAAAAAGCACTATTTATCCAGTGCGCATCGGTTCAGTTGCTATCCAGACCCCCACTACTCTAATCACAGCTGTGCTCTTTTAAACTCCACCCATAGCTTATTATCATTCCATCTTTAGAGCTTGACAGTAAATGTGGAATTGATAGGGAGCATACGGGGGTGGGGGGTGGAGTCTATTCTACAAATCCTCCACTCTCAATTTTAACCTATTTCTAGTTTGTACTCAAGATAGAATGAAGAATGTACAACTTGACTCACAAGGACCAGAACCATGAAAACCAACCAACCAACCATCACATGAGGCTGGAGGAGGGTGGATAACACCAGGTGCAACCCCCACTCACCTTGAATCGTCCTCTTGAAGAATGCCTTGCAGGCTTCACAGGATGCTACCCCATAGTGGTACCCAGACGCGATGTCACCGCACACTAAACACAGTCTCTTGGGCATCGAGTTGAGCATGTATTCGCACTTGGTCTGGGGATCTTCAACAATGGTGCTGGAGCAGTCATCGTACAGTTTCCGGACAGGCCCACTACCTCCTAGGATAGGAGCAGAAGGGTAGAGAGGTGGCGAGTCAAGTCCGTTCTGATGGCCATTCATGGTTGAACTGTAGCTCCCGCTGGCGTCTGAAGAGCCACCTGGGCTGTGGTGGTTGACGCTGTCCGTCAGGGAGGCTGGGCTGGAGGGTTCCGTCTTGATGAAGGACGAACAGCTGGAATCAATGTGTCGATCTTTGTTTGACATTCTGCAGAGAAGCCTGAGGTTTAGGGAGGTGCAAACAGAGAGAGAAACAGGAGAGAGTGTCAAACACAGATACCAAAAGAGGTAGAAACAAAGAGAAGGTGAAAAAATAAAGTGCAAAAAAAGATTGAGAGGAGAAAAAAAAAGAGAGAAGAATTCATACGTTAAAGACATCGCTCTTTGAAAGTGCTGTCTAAGAACTAGAGACTACACATCATTCTCTAGTCAATATCTCTTGTTCTACAACAAGGTAATCAGCATAAGGGCGTGACAGGGTTACATCAAAGTGCCCAGACAGGCCATAAACAAAGGCTCTAACTGATCCAGTTCCTTTCATTTTACCTTTCTCTTGGAGACCCACTGTCAATATCTAAATCAACTCTCTAGATTCTAAATTTATCCACGGAAGAGGAGTAACTTGCAAAGTCCGTATCACTTCTAAAATTACCCGTATCCTCACTCTACTTTTCTCTTCCGTTTTCTGACGTTGCAGTCATTTTGTTATGAGCAGAACTAAACTTTTATTGTCAAGACGGAACAGACGATTCCTCAGCTCTGTAATTACTGTTTGTCAGCACGCTTCCATAAGCATAACTGTGTCTTTTATTGATCTAAGACACATAGGGAATATATCCTCAATCACGTTGCCTCTTTAATTAAACTGCTCTATTTCCTAGACATTTAGCGATACAGAAAGACATCAAGGATAAAATGCTAGCCAATATTTAAGGATTATTTCCTAGAGCCCACAAAACAGTGAAATGATCACTAGCATTGATTAATAAATATGTACATGTGTTTACATGTGTCCGTGTCTGCATGTGCGATTTGCCACTGTTGAAGAGAGGAATCACTAAAAGCCATTTGAGCCTTCAGTATACCTGCAAATCCATAAACCTGATACTTCATATTCAGCAAAGTAAGGATGTATCAAATTTTGCCCTGAAAAAATGAGATTTGCGATGGTCTCTTTTTCTCCCCTTCCTTTGGGCTTTTAACATCATACCTCCTAAAAGGAAATACGATGAAGCATCTAATCTAACAAACTCTCTCTCTTATCTAGAAGAAACAGAATGCCCCTCTCACTTTGTCAGACCCGTAAGTGATTAAATTTCTGAAGAGGTAATTAGATGAAAAGATATAATTGGTCCTATTTTCTTTCCGGTTCGCCATAGTGCAAAACCCCTTTTAGCAAAGTCTCTAGGAGCCTTCTGAGAGCCCACTATAGAAACAAGAGGTGACAGTTGAGAAACAAACTTAGATAATTGCTTCCCAGTGCAAAGTTGATTTATGGGAATCCCACAGGGTAAAGGTCATTCACTCAAATTTGGGGGAGTAGTCACAGGATAACGGAAGGGATGCAATTATCTCTTTCACTATAAATCTAATGATATTTTATCACTGCACAAATTTCATGCTCTCCTCCGGGTGCCCCCTTCCCCCACTGTTCTGTTACTTTCAAACGAAGAAAAATATGGTTATTTCCTATCAGCGAATGTTCACTGAACGGTTCCGAGAAGGTGGTCTCAAAAGCAAAGCATCCGGAGCAAGAATTTGCCTCCTACCTAGCAGATTTCCCATTGGAAGTTTTGTGCTGCTTTCTAAAGTAAAGCAAACGCAGGATGTGAAGAAAGCAAACAGGAAGGAGAAATCCACAAAAATATCTTCTTGCTTTCGCCCACCCACTTGTGTTGTCCTTTCGTCAAGAGCTAGTGAAAGAAAAAAATATCCCCCTCCAGCCTGAACCAGGCATCCGCTCCCTCCCGCATCTGCTGCCTTGTCCCCGTCACTGTTAATGAGCTCTGTAATTAATAGATCGCTCTCCTTGTCTCCCAGCTTGCACCCTGGGCTAAGCACTTTTCCTCAAGTCAACGTTTGAAAGAAAGCGGGTCGGCACTGACTTACAGCAGCCCTGCAAATTCCTTTTAATTTAAAGCACTTACTCTACCACTTCACTTATTACCTTATAATTACTGGACTGCTCGCACATACATTATGATCTTAGACTACAGTTAGAAGTTATTAGGGTACTAAAACACGGTTGCTCCCCTTTCCTCTCTCTGGCACTGAATTTCTCACAGCCGTGACAATTAACTCTTTCGCCATCTGCCTGCGAGGCACCATTTCTTAATCATTTTTTCTTTTTCCCAAGGAGAGTTGCTTTGAGCTGCTTGATCACAAAACAGACCACGCTTTCCCTGGGCCCTCTTTTCTCTCTCTCTCTTTTCTTGGATTGTCTCTGTTCAATTTTATCCCAATTTTCTTTCCCTCGGGCTTCTTCTCATGGACTTCTAAAATGTGCAGAACTCTTGACTGAGAAACAAGGCCAGGAATCACCCTCCTATTTATGGAAGGGTTATTTGCAAAGTCACCAAATGTTTATGTGTCAAATGCATGTTGTTAAGGTCTTTGAAAAACTGGGTGTCTCCAGCCAGCTGTCTCCTCGAAAATCTCAGCCCCTAACTCTGCAATAATCTGGATGGAAGCAAGAAAATTCAGAAAGTTCAAGCGGTCAGGGAAGCCTTTGGACAGTAGCAATTTCTTCTCCTACACAAGTCTGGCCATTGTAGCTGTAAAGGAAAGTGAACATGCTGGATCGGTGCTGTAGGTTTTACATGTTTATTCTCAGACATGAACTACTTCCTTAATGAATACCTTTTTGCCTGGTGGAAATAATAATAGAGTTGCCATTTATCAAGTGCTTACTACGTGTCAGGCATTGACCTGAGTACTTTACAAATATTACCTCATTTAATCCCCAAGACAACCTTGTGAGGGAGGTATTACTCTTTAGGAAACAGAGCCTCAGACATCAAACAGTTTCCTGAAAGTCATACAGTTTGGAAGTGGAAGAGTCGGGATTTCAACTCAGGGCTGACTCCAAAGTCCAGTGCGGAAATGTCCTGAAGCCAACAGAGAGTTTTTCAAGGTGTTCACTGATTTTTGTTTTGTTTTGTTTTGTATTTTTTGTTTTTTCTCTTTTTTTTTTGCGGTACTCAGGCCTCTCACTGCTGTGGCCTCTCCCGTTGTGGAGCACAGGCTGCGGATGCGCAGGCTCAGCGGCCATGGCTCACGGGCCCAGCCGCTCCGCGGCATGTGGGATCTTCCCGGACCGGGGCATGAACCCGTGTCCCCTGCATCGGCAGGCGGACTCTCAACCACTGCGCCACCAGGGAAGCCCAAGGTGTTCACTGATGTTTTTTAAATAGCCAAGCAAAGAGGGGTAGCGCTGGCACACACAGAGGCTCTATGACATTCACACTCACCCATGAGTGAAAAAGTGGCTGAAGAAGCCACCATGCTGGCTACAAGGCTACGCCACTGAGTCACCCTCCCCAGGGTCTGGAGAGACACGGAAACAGAATCTGAAAGAACACAGTTGTCTCCTAATTACTACTTAGCCCATTACACTGAACATTTCCTAGATACCATTACATTATACCCTAAAACTACAGTGGGTCTTAATTTTCTCCCTCTCTGTCTCTGAAATTCTACAGCTCTATTATTCAAGCCTGAGATATTCACAACTATCTATAAATTCAATTGTCAGCTGGTGGGTTTTATTCTAGACTTCACTTCAATCTAAAATTAGAGGCACTAAAATTCACATTAACTCTAAGAGGAATGTAGTGAATAAGACTTTATTTCAAAAGAACACCTTTTTGTCAGAAAGAGCCATTTTCAAGATGATGGCTTTATCTGGAGCCAAAGAGAATAAGCCCAATTCCACATTGTGCTGTTAATGCAGAAATTTTAGGTCACATCGGATTAATAAAAATCCTAATTTAGTTAAGAATTATGAATAGAAATAACATGTGTTGGAAAAATGTGGGAAATATTTATTTTAAAGGCTACGTAGAGTTGCTTTTATTTTATTATTTTAAGAGAAATGATGGGAGACACAAGGGAAAAAGAGAAGCAACTTTCTAAAAATCTTCTCTGAGTGAACACCCTGAGAATAAACTGGAGGGAGAAATAACCATGTCAAAAATAACATTTATTTTCCTTATAAGAAACTAAATTTGAGGGATATAACAGCCTTCCAGAGGCCAGAGACATTGCAGTGCTTTAGAGTATTTTCAATACAGTTTGAGGTACAGTCTTCTGTATTCTATATATACTCTATATATGTTCTATTATATATATTATACATATATACATATATACACCTTTATATATAAATTCTGATGACCCTGCTTCAACATAGGAACTTCTTGCCCAGCCTTGCCTAAGGGTTAGCAAGAGTAAAATTTATCTTTGGTGTTAGATACTAATGATCAGGCAAATAAAGCTTCTTGGTTGCTGGACTATTTAAAAATGTAATTTTTGACAGTTGATTAACTGTATATACAGGTGTTCATGTATAGGGAGAAAGTGACAGACAAAAAGAATAAGAATCAATTAAAGTTGCTGCTGGAGGGGAAAACAAGATAATCTGTAAGTTAATATTCCATTTATATTATAATTATCAAGCTTGTTTTCAGAGAGGCTACCTAGATCCAGGTAAATGTGTGACTGTGAGTGAATTGCTGTGAATTTCTGGGCAATGTGTAGGTGTCCAGAGTGGTCTACATTTCCCAGAAGGGACTTAAGCCTATGTTCCATAGGCTTATATATGATTAAATATCATTAATCCTTTCACCAAACTATTGGGTTGCCCCAAAAGTTCGTTCGGTTAGTGAATACGTCGTTCAACAGTTCTTCGTGAAAGTTAAAAATATGTCTTTTAGGGCTTCCCTGGTGGCGCAGTGGTTGAGAGTCCGCCTGCCGATGCAGGGGACGCGGGTTCGTGCCTCGGTCCGGGAAGAGCCCACATGCCGTGGAGCGGCTGGGCCCGTGAGCCATGGCTGCTGAGCCTGCGCGTCCGGAGCCTGTGCTCCACAGCGGGAGAGGCCACAACAGTGAGAGGCCCGTGTACCGCAAAAAAATAAATAAATAAATAAAATGTCTTTTAGTTTTACCTAAACCCGAACAAACGTTTTGGCCCAACCCAATAAAAGCTCGGAATAAGCAGCTGCATTTCATCTTTTGAATTTTATACCAAACTTGAGTTCATTTGCTACTTTATTTCCCTCCTAAAAAAAGTGGTGCATTAAAGCAACACATGTGCACAGGTCTACTTTGGCCTTCCTGATTTTAACACCAAGGCAAGATTTTTTGAAATTCTATTATACCTATTTCAGTGACAGACACCTAAATAGGCTAAATAAATGACAACTCAACAACTCACTAGTTTATTTTCTTCCTTGTCATCCTTAAGGGCAAGAAAAGGTACCCATCATCATTATAAATTCCAAACACTTTATCAATTTATATCTCAAATTTTTACATAACAACAATGGAGCCAGCAAACCTGCGAGTTTACAAATATGAGAAGAGAGAGAGAGAGAGAAATAAGAAGACAGAATCCTTAGTTCTCTCACTGAATCAGAGAACTTCAGGGCTGGAAAGGAAGGTTATCAAAAGTCCTATTGCTCATGACTTAACCTATCCAAAACAGGAATGAAGCTATAAGGATTGGTGGGTTTTCTACCTGCCGAAATCACCAGATTGAATATTTAAGTTTTTTTTTTCAAAAAAATAAGAAGCTTTTATTAGCCTATAGGTTTTGGGTTCTGTTTTAATGCTTTTAGAAGAAAACCTCCAAGACTAAGGCAGCAGCTCCCCGAGGCCCAGGCTTCAAAGCTCATGACCCCAGCAGCTCCGCTGGCAGTCTGAGTTACAACTCCAAGCACGCCACTTTACAATGAGCTTTTTTTTTTTTCTCTCCTGCTTCAACTAATTGCACTCTCATAAAGTGGCAAAATGTGAATCACTTAGTAACAAAATGGGCACCAGCTGCTATTGTCAAAGAATGGTGATGCTGAAGAAAGAGAAAGCAACCGAATGAAGTGTCATGTCAGAAATCAACGGTGCAACGTGTGATTTGAGAAAACATGACTACTTTACAGAGACAGGGTGTCATTATGGCATCACAGTAATACGCTGCTTTGACAACTGCTGGGTCTAACATATCATCATTGCATTAAGGTACACTGGCTTAGTTGGGGAAGGAAGAGAGAGGATTTTTTCTTTTAATAAGAAATATCTTCAGGTCTGCCTGGTTAACCTAACAGAAGGAGACCATTAATTGTAAAGAAGGAATTGTAAATCCTGACCCACACGCCAGAAAGATTAAAACACATGCACCCATATGCACACACACTTAGATATTATTTTAGGTCTTCTTTAATAAACGTGGAGGCCCATCTAATGGAACAGAGGTCTGCATAACACGATCACAATGATTTAGTGATGCCACTTCTTGATTCTTTGAACAAATAACTGGTGCGTTTAGTCTAAAAGACTCTTTGCAACTTACTCTGTCAAAAACCAGAGTAAGCAAACATCTCCCCACAAAGCTGATGCTTGAGTTGTTGACAAGAGATGTAGCTAAGTTGTTTGGGAACCAGGGACCAGCTCCTTCAAGTAACAAATTGGAGCCTCTATCTAAGCTGAACGCTTTCCCAATTCTGTCCAGGGCCACGCGTGCTACACTAAGCAAAGAAGTTTAGGACAAATAAAAACAGAAGCCTTGGAACTCATTTCTGGCCAGTCGTTGAAAGCACCCCAGGAATATAACTTCATACCTAGGGCTAAACCATGACCAGGAAGGACCTTGCTGAAACCCTATCTGCTTTTAGGGCTCCAGTGTTCAATTTTGCTCTGAAATGAGGTTGGTCGACTATCCTGATTGAATCACTGAAATCTCATGTCCTGGGACTTCCTTAGTCCAGAAAATCCAGAATGGTTGGCCATCCAATCGGATATAGAGAAAGACCTATAAAACCTTGTGCCTTTCCTCCTGCTGTTGTCCCTAAAACAGAGGAAGGGAAATGGATTCCATTCCTTTTCAGCAAAGAGAAGTGCACTGTTCACACTGGGGGTGTTCTAAGTGTATGGGTTAGAAAGTGCCTGCATCCTGTCTCACTGTGCCATTCCAGCCAGAGGCCACTGCCCAGCGCCTTGTTAAGTCATCCAGACTATTTTAGATGTTGGAAATTGCAGTTGCTTCAGTTTGCATTACCAGGTGATTTCTGATGCTTCCTGGTTGATGAACTTTATTAATGGGAAAAGAAATGGTCCTGTGATATCACAATGTGTTTGTTCATTACAGCTGTTGACAGTTTCTGTATTGAAGGATTTGGTCTGATGCAGGAGCGCTTACTAATGTAATTCTTCCTTAGCTTGTTTTCTTGGACCTATGTCAATCTGGGGGTGCGCATCCTTTGTTGATAGCTCTAAATACAGTAAGCGAGCTACTGGCAAATCAATAAGACTGTTAAATGCATAATAATGCTGGGTAATTGCATACATGATGTTTTGCATAATTAACTGTCTGAGCTTTTCTTTAATATAATGGGCTCTCATGTAATATAGAGCAGCTATAAGTCTATAAAATATACACAGTTTATATGAACCATGATGCTGCTTAAAACTCTGGCTAATCACCTCCATTGGCTTTGAAGGGAGAGCTCTCCTCCACTGCCAAGTCCAAATCAATTCTTATGACATTACTTTACAACTAACATGATATTTAAGTGATGATGGCTATTAGCTATTATACAGATTGCATTCAAGGACCGTAGCAGTAGGGGAAAAAAATACCATTCAGTTTAAACAAACTTCTGCCATGTAATCAATATTACTGAGGCAAATTAAGTGTTTTAACAAGTGTGTATATTTGCCCTAATGCAGCTTAATTAACTATATCCTCACAACTGCCCGAGTCCAGGACACCTATGGATATTAGAAGACAACGTCAAGAACTGTCTAGTCAACAACTCAGATGCACAAGAGATGCAAAACAAGCATTTGATCTCCAATCCCTAAGGAGAGTTCTTTCCTTACACAAGTTACTCCCCTGGGACCAAAAGCCAGAGGCCCAGAAGGGCTTTAGAGTCGCGTACTCTACATCTTGATGTAGGAAATGCCTGGATCAGTATCTCCAGGGTAGAGTGAAACAGCCCTGGGCACAAGGTGGGGACCCTGCCAGAAATAAAAAAGGTTAGTATGGGGTAAAAAACTACCTAAGATAAATCATCAAAATGAAGCTTATGATATATGCTGAATGTAACATTTATTCGGTCTTAGAGATTTACGATGCCATGAGCAGACCTCCTCTGCAGTAAGCTTTCTAGAGAAAAGAAATAGTCTCCTCCTTCTACAAATCTCCGGTCTTTCAAACAGAAATATGGATCAATAAAGTTTGCTTGTGTTCAGACAATTCTGTTTTCAAGCAGTCAAGGAGCACACCGAAGAGAAAAAGCCGACACAACAGCAGGGGGACTGACAGCTAAATGAAGACCTTCCAAAGGCATCTCACTAGAGGAGAAATAAACAGACATTCAACTCATAGAAAATCTATGCACTGATCTTTACAAATTAAAAATCGAATATAGATTCTTTACACACACACTCCAGTGACGGAGTTCACAAATCAAACCCAAGTCATTGAAATCTCAGGCTGCCTGAATCTCCCTTTCCTATTCTCTTTGCTATGCTGGAAGAGGAAATAAGAATGCTATCAAGAGTTGATGTAAGGATATTGAGATCATAATACTGATGTCACCCTTTACTCATTAAGAAAATGTTTTGCAAAAGCAATTACAATGACCAATAAGCCAGCTGCCTCCATAGAGATAGGCCAGTTCCTCTGGAATGGAACTCTGAAACATTCCCGGAAACTGGGTGGATCACAGTGGTGAGAAAGCTGAGATGCTGAGGAGGAATCACCATTGAAATAAAGGTTGCTTCGAGCATTTTGGAACATTTCTATGTTAGAGGGAGATTCATAGTACCACCGCAGATAATAAACCATATCTTCCCCTGTTGGACAGCGGTTAAACTATATTTATACTTTTAACTTAATAGCTTAGTTTGCAGTAGTTAACATCTGGATGCAAAAGCAGCTGGTCTGGGGGTGATCTATGATAGCAGAGGTTACCATGATATTCTGTTGGTATTAGGTGTTGTTCAGCTGAGTAGAAGAGTGGGGGGGGTGGAGGAGGGGAAATCAGCTAATTATTAATCCTAAGACTCCTTCCTCTGTCTTCTTTCTCTAAAAGAAAACATTTCATTGAGCTAGTTGCCTGAAGAGAAGGTGAAGCTTAAACACCCAAGCCACTACTTGCAGGCAATGAAAAATAACATATATATACACATATATTTAATTCAAGCCATGGAAATGACGAAGGATTTGTTCTGCAGCATTATGGGTTTGTAAAAGAGATTATTCAGCAGTGAGACACCATCCAGCGAAGACAATGGAAGCCACCGAGAGGCCAGGATTTCAGATTGGAAGGACTCGCTTGTGGTTTGTCATTCAAAGGTCCAAAGATAAACGTGCAGAGAAAAATTTCTGAATCTTAGTCTCAATTCTGAAAAACTGATTAAAAAATGTAGGACAGGGCTTCCCTGGTGGCGCAGTGGTTGAGAGTCCGCCTGCTGATGCAGGGGACACGGGTTCGTGCCCCAGTCCAGGAAGATCCCATGTGCCGCGGAGCGGCTGGGCCCATGAGCCATGGCTGCTGAGCCTGCGCATCCGGAGCCTGTGCTCCGCAACGGGAGAGGCCACAACAGTGAGAAGCCCGCGTACAGCAAAAAAAACAAAAAAACAAAAAAACAATGTAGGACACCAGGGTTCCCACACCTTGTCTGTCTTCTCTTTCATTTCTCGGCAAACTGTGTCTTCTTACAGCGCTAGAGGGAGGAACACTGTGGTTCTAGCTGGGGACCCAGTGCTGTGTGACCGGAGGCAGGTCTCTACCGCACTCTGACCCTCATCCTCCCTTGTCAAATGGCAGGATGCGCCCACGTGATTTCTAAAATAACTGCTGCCATTAAAAAATATATATATACTGGGTTGGCCTGAAAAAACCCAAACGAACATTTTGGCCAACCCAAGATTTTACTCAAATAAAACCCCATGCTGGCTTGTGACTCAGATGAGACTGAGCGCAAGGGCTATTGCATGAAAGCACACTTCCCGAACTTCCTTTTGTTTCCTCGGCTGCTACGGCACTTAGCCAAGCCTCATGGTTAGGGCAGTGCACGTGTGTGTGTATGTATGTGTGTGTGTGTGTGTGTGTGCGTTCACGCGCGCGTACGCGCATGTACGTGCTTCCGGAGAAAGAAAAAGTACGTAGCCAACAACCTGCTACATAACAACGCAACCACAGCAACTACAGTCAACTGAGGAATCCTTCCCAGCGGGTGACCAAGGGCCAAATAGTGCCATGATCATCTGGTGGGATCCAGGGAGCAGAACTCTTGTTATTTTCCTAGAAATGGTTCTTTTTTGCTCATTACGTTTTTGGTGGGAGGCGTTGGCGGAATGGGCAATCCTCTGCAATCAGTGTTTAAGTGAATGTTTGTCCCAGTGTGTGACACCACGCTGTCAGCAAGCAGCGGGGAGTCCTTGAGTTGTTACTACATTTGATTTGACTGCCAGTAGGAAGCTTCATTTCTACCAACTGTTAGTTGCTCGCTCAAAGAATCTTCGTTTCTGGAGTGATTTTTTTTCCTCCGCTCTTCTATTTCCTTTTCCTTGATAGGTTGTGTGCACAAATGCCACGTGGATGTGTCAGAGGCAACTTGAGTTCTTTTCTCCCGAGCTGGTCAGACCTGAGGGCCTGGCTGTAAAGAGTCCACCCAATGTGTTCGGAATTTCTAGTCTCTCATTTAGATTCTCTGAACTTTAATTCACATTTCCTAGATCCACTAGGTCAATACAGACGCAAACTGGTTCGGCCACATTGTGGTCACATGTTTTTACTTGGTGGGGTTTATTTTAGCTGATGGAGCAGACATTTCTGCAGCTCTTATCAGCCAAAAAGAAAAAAATAAAAAAAAGGCTTGTCACTCACCTTTTCGTGCAATTTTGTTGAAATAACTGCTCTTTGGGTGACTGCTTCCGACACCTCTAAAATTTTTTCTGATTTGATAACTTTACTACTTCCTGTGAAAGCCTTTCTCTTTCCAAATAATGATTTTGGTAATTAGGATTCTCAGATAGTGCCTCTGATAAGAACTTCTGACAGTGAAAAGCGTCTTTAGAAACAACAAAAGCATAGGCATGAGTAAAAACGGTGGGAAAAAAAAGAGAAGGAAAAATCCCTCAGAGATATTATGAAAATTCAGGCTGAATGGAAAATTAATTAACACTAAAGAGCTAAAACTGTAATTAAGAAAAATTTCATTAAGGAGAGGCAGGTGAGTCTGCTTTTCTAAATATGACGAGGTGCTGCGTAAAAAATAAAGTAGAAGCAGGTTTGGGGGAGTGGAGCACGAAAGTCATGTCTTTAACCAGATCAAATTCTCGAAATTGGCTGTCAAGACAGGATTGTTGTGATTTATACCCGTCTATCAAGTGCACGAAGGGAGGGACTGAGAGAACAGAAACAAGCTGCTGTCGCTTCCATTCGCAAAGAACCTTTAATTTCCACAGCACCATCTGTTACCAAATCTAATTCACATTCCCCCCTAATCTGGTTTAGTTCCATAATACTAATTCTTCCCCAACCCCTAGGAACACAAACCACCAAAAAAAAAAAAAAAAAAAGTCTTTGGTTCTTGGTGAGTGAGAAATTGAATATTACAGAGTTAAGGTGTAAAGGCTCTGGTGACTTAAGTGAAGCATGCGCTTCTGCATTAAAATGTCTTTCTGGTAAAGGGATTTGTTTTCAACCAATGTGGAGATATAAAATTGTTCATATTTGGGGTAAAAAAAAATGCTGATATAAAAGTAGGCCGGGGACATGAAAGCAGAGGTTGTCATAAAATACAATTGTCAAGTTTAGTCACTTTCAGAACTGGCTATAAAATCACTTTGTCATGGTTTTCACATAGAGAGAGCCTGAAACTGTATTTTTGTTAAGGAAACTAAGAGTGATGTATAAATTCAGAAAAAGTAGAGAAGCCTGGGCGGGGCGGGGAGGGGAAGCTGGGGGGAAACCTAGGAGGAAATGAGAATGGAAAAAAATCATATATAATTTAAAATAAAGGGATGTATAAGGGTAAACACACATCCACCTCTCCCAGTCCGAGATTCTATTAGCACATAGTTTTGATTCAACATCACTTCTGCTCTTAGCCAATATAATAACTGGCATTCACAATAATGAGGCTGTGGAGCTATAAAATTATAAAGTGCTTTCTGCATCAGAGAAAGATTAAACTACACTCAGTAAAGATTTACTGTTAAGGGTATTTTATTGCTTTCTAACTCTGTGAAAATTTGTTATCTCTAAAGGCAATAGTACATAAAGATCCACAGGCATACATTACAAAATGAGAAAAGCCATTGTTTGAATCCTAGGATGAGAAGTTTTGATTACACGTTTAGTCAACTAGCTTACTACCTAATTCTTCCATGAACATTAGAAACATTACCCTTTTGATCTCTAACCCAGTCACGTAGAAAGAACACTAGCCAGGTTACAGGATATCAACCCCTCAATGTCAGTAAATCACTGGAGAGGTTATGATCAAAATATCTATTTTCATGATAGACATGATTATCACCCATAAATACATTTTTTGTAGAAAAGACTTTAACTTGTAAAGTCCATCACCGAACTGGTAGTATCTTTATACCCAATTTTAAAAATACTAAATCTGTTATATAAAGATGTACATTTTCAGGAAAGAATCTCTCATTTTACTGATATAATCCTCTGATTAACGAGGTAGACAGATATTTTCAACTATTAGCAATAATAAGAGCCTGCTTTTTAAGAGACATGGTAGATTATGAAAGAAGATAAATCGTTCAGGACATTGTAACAAAGAAGAAAACTGGAGACAAGAATAAATATGCTTATACACACACATGCGCATATATATATATATATATATATATACTTGTCCTATAGAAACATCAGTGGGTGTCATACACACCTATCAGTGATTAGAGATTCTAAAAATGGTAAAATATAAAATAACACAATATTTTCAATATTCATTAAGCAATATGCCAATTCTGATATCCCTAAATCATACACAGTCATTTGCACTGTATAATTTTTAGAGTTTCTATTACAATTGCAAATTAAAGAGAAAATTTTGTTTTCTTTACACTCCTAAAAATGGCTAACATTCCCAAGACTGACAACACCAAATGCTGGTAAGGGTGTGGAGCAACCAGAACTCGCATACATTGCTGGCAGGGTATAAAATGGTCCAACATTTTTAGAAAAACAGTTTGGAAGTTTCTTATGAAATTAAACGGATACTTACTAGGTCACAACAATTCACTCTTAGATATTTACTAAGAATGAAAACATATGCCTACAAAAAGAATGATACACAAATGTGTATCATCGCTTATTCATAATGGCCCTAAGCTGAAAACAAATCAAATATCCATCACTGATGAATAGAAAAACAAATTGTTATAATATAATGGAATTATAAAATTATATATATGTATGTATATATGTTTGTGTGTGTGTGTGTATATATATATATATATATATCCTGGTCAACAATAAAAATGAAACAAACTGTGATCGTCCACATACAATATCAGAGATACCCTGATGAGCAAAAACTAGGTAGATACAAAACAGTACTTACTCCAAGATTCTGTTTATGTGAAGATCTAAAACAGGCAAAACTAATCTGTAGGGACAGAAGTCACCAGTGGTTGTCTGGACCAAGGGGTGGGGAATGGCTAGAGGGGGACATTAAGGAAATTTTTCCCCCTAACACTTTTTTTTTTTTTTTTTTTGCGGTACGCGGGCCTCTCACTGTTGTGGCCTCTCCCGTTGCGGACCACAGGCTCCAGACGCGCAGGCTCAGCGGCCATGGCTCACGGGCCCAGCCGCTCCGCGGCAAGTGGGATCTTCCCCGACCAGGGCACGAACCCGTGTCCCCTGCATCGGCAGGCAGACTCTCAACCACTGCGCCACCAGGGAAGCCCTAACGCTTTCTACTTCGTTTATACTTATGTCTAAACCATATTTTTGCATGTGTTATATGAATCACTTTTGTCAAAACTCATCTAACCATGCATGGAAAATATGTGTTTTGTTATACGTAAATTTTATTGATAAAATTGATCTAAAGAGAAAATTTTGAACAATAAGTTTAAACATAATGGGAGTTCCCTGGCGGTCCAGTGATTAGGACTCTGCACTTTCACTGCTGAGGGCCTGGGTTCAATCCCTGGTCAGGGAACTAAGATTCCACAAGCCACTCGATGCGGCCCCCCCCCCAAAAGTTAAACATAATAACTTTATATTACTAGAAGTTTCTATCGATTCCTATGCCTTGTACCAGGTCTTAAACAGCCAGACCTAGAAAATTCTTCATCAACATCTAGCTGTACTTCTGATTTACACACAAGGACCCAGGGGATCAGGGAAGAGAGACAAATGACTTATTCAAGGACACCCAGAATTAGAGGCAGAACTCAGTCCAAATTCCAGCTTTCCATCTCTGAGGCCAGATCTTTTTCTAACCTATTAACGGGACAAAGGATGAAATCAAGATTAGGCCCATAGTAAATAATATTCTACTGATCTGAATGATAAACACCCCTCTGTATTCTGTTTTTAAAAACATGAAATATGTGTTACTGTAAACACCAAATAATTCTGTGCATCCATGTGCATATTTGGGAAGCAAAGAAAGCAAACCTGACTTCATTCCTCATTTTCTTCATCCAAACATGGCGCATGATAGAATGGCTTTAGTAAATAGGCAATATGTGAGCAGCGATGTGGTCATGTGTCATTGTAAGTAATTCACAGTGGGCTTTTAAACTTTTTTGGTTTGTTTTGGTTTTGTGTTTGGAATAAGGATGTAGATATTATGGGAGATAGAATACAGAAACAGGATTTAAAATGTGGAAATCAGAAAAAGAGGAGAGTCACCTGATTTTTAAAAATATGGTTTAGATATCAGTATAAACCCAATAAAAATGTGTCAGGGGAAAAGTACAATATATAAAACCTGAGTTGGTACATTTCAAAAGAAACGTATAATTCTAAAGGAGCTTCCAGGAAAGAAAACTTGCAGAGTAACTTAAATCAACTTAAAAATTATTTCATCACCAATTTACCAGCTGCTTCTCAAGTAGGAAGACAGGGATGGCATTCCTTAGCAGGAAAGGAAATAAATCACAGAGCACATTTCTTTCCCTCCTTTAACTTTCATACACATGAAGGTTACAGCATTTAGTACTTCGCTAAGGAGAGATGACATGATTATATAGCTAATTCATGTTTTCCTGAAAAGAGGATTCTGCAGCAGAATAATAAAACTGTGTACACTCCTGAAGACAAATCTAGCCAAGCTTACAATCTCTCTCTTTCAATGGCTCCACACACTCTAAAGGTCGACAACCAAGCCCCTTAGCCAAGGAGTCCAGACCTTGCCCTCACTGGCTGGCCATCCTCTCTGACCCCAAATCTCACTTCTCCCCGCCTTGTACCTCGTATATATGCAATGCTTGCCAACTTGTAATTCCTCCTGTCAACCAGCTTTCCCTTCTCTCTGGAATGCATCTCGCTTTCCCTGTCCCCCTAACAACAAGCCATTTCCTATTCATTAGTAAAACCACAGCTGACTTATCACATGTCCAGCGAGTCTTTCCTGACACCTCTTTCCCTAGATATTCCCATAATTCCGTGAGCCTATTTCTACAACTGCACTTAACACACTGTCTTTCCTGTGTATACTTATACTAGCGACCCTCCACTTGAGGAGGACTATGTGTCGTTTTCTCTTCCTAAATTTAACCCTGTGCCCGGGCTGGTGAATGAAGGAAGAAACCATGAATTCACATCCGCAAAAATCGGTGAACTTTAAACACTGGGGCACACATTTTCTAAATTAGACTGTTGTTCACACAATCTTGAGAATCTGTGAGCTACAGCATTAAACACAGAAAAGCTGTTTTTATATCTCCTTAGGTCAAAGTAAACCTGCTAAGAGATCTGATTTAAACAAAACAAAACAAGCTACAGGGTGAACTAGTAAATGATTATAAGAGTTGTAATTAGATGCCCTGGCTTTGAGTTCACCAACATTGTTATTACTTAGTTAGCGCCAACTAACTGTGGGCGCTGACATGTTATTTACAAACCTCAGTTGCTGAATCTGTTAAATGGGAACTGTATCTCATAGTATAGGAAGAGTGAATAAAAATTATTTGCAAAGGTGGCACTGAGTTCAGAAGGGTATCAATGAGCAAGAATGAGAAAGGCCATTTTAGGATGAAAGAGGATGACCCAGAAGTGGGCGAATGCAGGGGAGGCTCAGAGAATGAAGGAGGGGGTAGCTTTGCAGAACGCTATAGGGGATCTGGAATTTGCTATGGGTTCAGAAAGTAGTTTGGGGCCACACTGTGGAAGGTTTGAAATACTACTATTGTATGCAGATTAGATGTTATTTTGTAGATGGGAAGCTACTGAAGATTTCTAAGGAGAAAAGACATAACCCGATTTGTGCCTTCATTAAACACACTTTTGAGTGCAGCACTGTCCATGTACTCACTCATTCATCCCTATTATGTTTCAGGCACATAACCTGATAAAATAGACCAGACCTCTGAACTCACAGTGTTTAAAGTCCAACTAGGAAGCTATTCTATATCCAGCAAGATAAACGTTGAGAAAAACCTGCAGTAAGATGGTAGCAAAGAAAATGAGAAAAAGAGGAGATAGATATTATAAGCATTATCAAAAGAGGTTTTTGCAACCCCAGAGATCCATAAATAATACATGAGAATCGGTCAACCTAAAATCTCTTTGACGAAGTATAATTTCTTATAAAGTATAATATCAAAACAAATGAACACCTTATGATGGAACTGTTCTTGATCTTGACTGTGGTGCTGGACAGAGGAATCTACATATACAGTAACAGAACTAAACACACGAACTCACACACACAAGCACAAACGCACGTGCAACTTTTAAGATCTAAGGTCTGTGGACTCTATCAATGTCAACTTCCTGGTTGTGATATTGTATACTATAATTACACAAGTGGTTAGCACTGAAAGAAACTGGGTGAAGAGTACAGCATTTCTCTGCATTATTTCATACAACTGCATGTGAGTCTACAATTACGTCCAAAAAGTTTTTTTTAATTAACATTTTCCTTGAAGATATGGGCTACAGCCTATTTGACTTTGTATCTTCAGCACTCTGTACTATACTGAACTCATATTAGCTACCTGAATTTGTCACTTAATAGACGTTTGTTGAATGAATAAATGAATGAACTGCAAGGCATTATGTCAACTATAGACATCATTATTCTTTATAAACGTTGTTATAAACCTCATCACAATAATTTTCTATGTCTGGCTTACAAGTGTCTGACATTACTTGAAATACCAAACCTCTGACACTAGACACCAGTTAGTCAAGGACATGAAGCTGATGGCATAGATGGTCCTCCATTCTGCCACTTCTCAAAGAGTATGGTGAATTCTCAAGATAATGTTCTTAAGAAACATTGATATGACTGCATATATCCCAAGAAGATATCGGGATTTTTTTTCTTTTTAACAGTGAGAAAAGAAGTTATAGTCACACATTGATTCTCAAGACAGTCTTGTGAGACAGGTGTTTTCTCCATTTTACAAATGAGGAAATAGAACTGTGATAGAACCGGAACTTGAACTTGAATTTTCTATATCTAAATTCTGTCCTCTGAGCTACAAAATGCTGAACCGCAAAGATACAATAACAATACTTTATAGCAGCCAATTAAATATGCCAACTGTCGTCACACCTATAACTACTATCTTCTAAGGATTTTATTTTTTCAATGCTTTAATTTTCTTAAACAACTGTATACTCAGTTAAGTGCTATGCTCTATCTGTGATGACTATTTGAACCCACAACACCAAAGATGGGACCAAGATAAAACAAAAAGAAAAAAAAAAGTAGCTCATTCCCTTAAATGTCTAAGAACAAAGGATAATAATGTTGAAAAGTCAAAACCACTAGCAACTTAGAAAATACTAGATTGTTTATATTATTATACCATAGAAAGGATGATTATTATTTCATTGAGACAGGTTTAGAGCCTTCTAATAAGGAGAAAGTAACTCATTTCACAGCATGGAAAACTGGAGCTAGATAGTAGGTAGAACTTCCTGGCCAATTAGCTTTTGTCATTAGTTAACTGTATCAATACATATAATTAATACACATTAATTAATTTGCTATGTCTCAGTTATCTAATAATTAAAATACAGGTACTAATTAATGCCCACACTATCTAATGCACAGGAATGTTGAGACCTAAAAGAGAAAATAAATATGAAAACCTCTGAAAAGTTTAAGGTGTTATGCAAATCCAACGTGTTACTATAAATTTGTGGGACAAAATATTTTAATTTTTGGAATAAATCTGAACATAAATCTGCACTCAGTTTTGAAATATAAATCCATACTTACCTGGGCTTCTCACAAAAAAGAATATTCAACTTTGGGGATTTGTTGTGAGTTACATTTGTTTAAACACTTTGATAATGCATTCTGACTTTTACTGATTTTTCACCAACATTAGCTCACACTATCACCCAAAATGAGCTCCTTAACTTCTTAGCACCTGAGATTAAGAGGTGATGCTAGTTGTTTATAGCAAAGCTTTAAATGAATCAGTTCACAAACTTTAGTGAGTATCTACAAACAAATATCGTATGCTAACACATATATATGGAATCTAAAAAAAAAAAAGGTCCTGAAGAACCTAGGAGCAGGACAGGAATAAAGACGCAGATGTAGAAAATGGACTTGAGGACACAGGAGGGGGAAGCGTAAACTGTGATGAAATGAGAGAGAGGTATGGACATATATCCACTACCAAATGTGAAATAGATAGCTAGTGGGAAGCAGCCACATAGCACAGGGAGATCAGCTCGGTGCTCTGTGACCACCTAGAGGGATGGGATAGGAAGGGTGGGAGGGAGATGCAAGAGGGAGGGGACATGGGGATATATGTATATGTATAGCTGATTCACTTTGTTATAAAGCAGAAACTAACACACCATTGTAAAGCAATTATACTCCAGTAAAGATGTTAAAAAAAAAAAAAGAATCAGTTCACAACCTTTAGTGAGTATCTACTATGTGCCAAGAATGATGTGGGCGCTAAATAAGAATGAAGTTTTTCCAAGGAAAATGTGATGCGTTTCAGAGGTCAACATACCATGCTAAGAATGAAGGCTGCATGGAAGTTATGCAAGAAAATAATGAGGTTCGATCCCCCCCCCATTCCGCCAATCAGGTCTGGGGGAAAATCAAGTTAGAGATAACTTCTGAAACTGCTTAACTACATTGGACCATCTTAGCCACTCACCACAAGAACAAGACAAGGGAGTGTAGATAAAGCTATTATGACCACTTCTGGGGGAAAAAAAAAAGTGATTCCTATAACTAGAGGCATAGTCTTCATGCAAGAACCATGGGAAATGTCTCTCTGGAGTTACATCAACCACACACAGCATTCGTCATAATGGTTCTCAGTCTCAGCAGCCACTGGGTCGCACCCTCAGAAACCCAAGTCCCTGCCTCCTCTGTTTGCTGCTAAGGCAAGGCTGTCCTACGACAGCTCACCTTTCCATCTTCCAGAAGGCAAACAGACAGGGCAGGATCAGTTCTTGTTCTTATCCGAAGTCCAGGAAGGAATATTGCGGGAAAACAGGAAAAGGGAACAATTAGTGCTGTCCATCTCATAAAACACTCAGTCACTCTTACCTGGTAGCTAACTAGTGAGATGTATAGGATTTCAAGACTCCTTCTGGAGCATCTATGTCTGCATGTGAACTCCGCACTCACACCTAGGCCTATTTGTTTACTGGAAAATCATAAAAGTCACAGTAGCTGATGGTCAGTTATAGGCATGAATTTTACAGACAAGGAAACTAGGGTCCACGGTGAGAAATAAACTTGGACGGTGGGGAGATCCAAGAAATGGGAAATGGAGTGAGGAGTTTGGTTTCATCACTTCAGAAACCTCTATAGGAGAGATGGAGTGATACCTCTCTTCCATTCCTAAAGAACCAGAGATTCTGGTGACTCAGGGAACTGAGGTTTAGTAAAAATGGATCTCTTGAGAAATGGTCACTCCTGTCCTAGGCTTCCCCCCCATGTCCATATTTCTCCCCACTGTCCAAAATTCAGCTGACAGATGATCAGACTCCGATAATAACACTGACTGATGTTGGAAACTTTATTCATTCATCCATCTTTCTATCCACAGAACCCCACAAAGCTGAAGGCTGCATGCTGAGGTCATAGGTAGCACATAAATAAGGTGACCTGCGTATTTACCTGCACTGCTGTATCAAATGTGTTGTCAAATTTAAACTAGACGGTCTACTAAAATAGCTGCCGCAAAAAAACCACATGATAGTCAAATGATGGCGTATGATTGGGTAACTATACTGAGTACAGGGGGTTGTTACCTTAGTCGTTTCATTAAATATGAAAGCCAAAGATTTATGCAATGGGTGATAAGGGCAAGAATGCTGTAAAAGTGAGAAAATATGGCAACAGTATGCTGTACATCACCAACGGGATATTATTTATCTAAAAAGTTGGCATGCTTAGACTTCCAACAGGCAGCGTATGAAATTCATATATTCAAGGAAACATCATAATAACCTGCCGGCTGGTGGTGATGGATATGTTTTTAATCCAAATGACCACAATCTTCAGCCTGCCTGTCATGGAGGGCCAGGAAAAAATGGAATTTTCCTTTCATAACACTTGATGTTGAAAGAGGAAAAATCTGGAAGCATGATTAAGTGGCTCGTTCCAATGGACAAATGGACATGGTGCTGAGAGAATGACTGTGAATAAAAGTCATCGTTCCTGAACTAATGCCATTTTCAGTTGTTACACCAAGAAAATGGAGCAAGGGATGATTTCTGCCTCCTTCCCATCTGGAAAGCACAAGTTCAAACTGCAACAAAAGCTGGAAAATCTTCAACACTGTGTGGATTCATTTACAAATTACCTCTTGCTGGAAAAAGTCAGGGGGAAGGCTGGTATAATATTTGTCTATTAACTAAAACTTATTGTACAAACACAGCAAGAAGAGTTGATGCTGTAGTGCTTTATTGACTCGAAAGCCTCGCCTATGGATTTCCTCCTTTGAGGTTTAAAGGAATTCCTATTTCTCATTTACAGTCTATCAGAAAAGGTATATGACCTGTATTTTTTAATTTATATAAATCCACTCAGTCAATCAGCCTGGGCTGAAATTTAATGGATGTATCAGTCATTGTTGGTCCAGGGAGAGAGAACAGGCAGCAGAATCCACCATTCCATCTCTCTTCTTCCATTACCTTCCTCCCCCCGTATTTTTTTTTAACCTCACCAGCTCAGATGTCTCCCTTAACTTCAAGCAAGGAGTCTTTCAAAGCTGTTGTTTTTAAAGGGAGAAATTCAAGTAAATATAAACTGATGGAAATACAGGAAGACCCTTCGGCTATTTTGGTTTTAAAAAAAATCTTCATTTTCCCCATCCGTGTTATGGCAATTTTATTACATATTCAGCAAATTTACAGGAACATGATGTTCCCCTGACAAATTAATCACTTTCCAAGCATTTTAACATATAAATAAAATATCACCACAGGAGAGTAAAATCATCAGCTCAACCAGTTGATTTAACCCTTCCTTCTGGAAAACTGACCTGAAATAGATTAAAGACTACCTCCCAGACACACACACAGACACACAGACACACACACTCTCATAACTATGAGCTAGGCACTCAGACTACTGGTAGCAAGGCTTTTAGGGACTTCTAACTTCAGAAGCCAGATGGCAGTGTTTAAAAGATAGGAGAAACTGAGCTTCCCTGGTGGCACAATGGTTGACAGTCTGCCCGCTGATGCAGGGGGCGTGGGTTCGTGCCCCGGTCCGGGAGGATCCCACATGCTGCAGAGCGGCTGGGCCCCTGAGTCATGGCCGCTGAGCCTGCACATCCAGAGTCTGTGCTCCGCCACGGGAGAGGCCACAACAGTGAGAGGTCCGCGTACCGCAAAAAAAAAAAAAAAAAAAAAAAAAAAAGATAGGAGAAACTGAAGACAAAAGGACCTCTTTAAATATCTTTAACCTCACAACAATCTGCTAGAATCTATCTTCACTCCTTCATAGTTTTATTTCTGCATTTCCTCTAATAATAATCATTACATACTATATTTTTATAGTCCTATTCTTACCCTGCCATTCTAGGCAGGGAAGAAAAAATGCAAGGGGCTAGGTTTCTGTCTTTACTTTGCTTTCCCCTCTGCTAATTTCAGAAAGTGAATCCAGCAATTATAAGTAGTAGGAGACTGATAAGGAGTCACACATGCAGGAGAAATAGGTTCAATTCAAGCTTCCCTGACTAATCCTTATTATGACTCATTTCGACTTCAGAATTTGTCGGTTGAGGTAAGAAGCTAATTTGGCTTTGAGAAGTGAAATCTCAGTTTTGTACTTCCCTTCTAGTGCTTCTAACAACCCATTATTAACAGCAAAGTAGGAGGGGGCATGAAATATTTATTGAGTGCCCACTCTCACCAAGCATTTTTTTTTTGCATGCTATTTTATTAGATCATTAAACTTGACATACTTTAAGTAAGAGCATTCATTTCTTTGGCTTCCAAACCCACAGTCTGTACCATTGTATCGTCCATCCGAAAATAAAATGCACTATTTTTAAAACCTATACCCAATATGACTCTCAAACTCTGATCCTGAGATGAACAGTAGGACATTCTGCCAGATCAGGAGATAGTAGAGGAAAGGCCCTGGTAGATTTCTCTGAACTGCTTCATCACTCTGTATGCACAGATGATGCTCCTTCTGGCTGTGCTCATCAGAAGACCTGTTTCCACTCTCATTATGGGTTCTCTCACATCAAAGACAACCAAGGTTTAATCTATATTTTAAGAAAATAAAGAAATCTGGCATCATGCCTGGGCCAGCTGTGACACCCCAAAACAAAAGATGAACAGGCCACGCTGACTGTCTTCAGTGCTTATGTAAATACCATTCTATTTATTAGCTCTGCTTTGGGGAAACCCCAAATGGTCACCTTACCTCCCTACTCAGGAGCCTGTAAAAATACTGGTGATTTATTATTACATCCTTCTTCTTCCCTATGAATGGGGTAATGAAGTTTTTTTACGGAGGCTATTCAGAAGCAACTTGGATGCTACTATTTGCTACTTATCCCATATAATAATACCATAACTGCTATTAGAGGGCAGTACTTAAAGCAGCTAAGCCTTCCATAACTATAGCTGATTTGACGAAACTGTCAATAGTAAATTTCAGGAATAACCACTAAAAGGAGATTTACTTTTGAAATACATAATGTGTTACACAAAGGCTTTTATTAACATTTATTTATTTTTTGGTTCTAATTAAATCATTAGACTTACCAATTGACTACATAATTACAAAGTCAGCATTCTTAAAAAGAAAGTAGTAATAACACTATTTCCTTCTGGGTGGTTCCTTGACAAATTATGAAATTTCTCTTTTAAATTTCCTGACAAACACTTGGGCACATAAGCTTTCTTTAACAGTTGACGCTCATGTCTTTAAATAACACCTTCAATGAGGATGCCAATCAAATAAAAATAAGATTAACATCCAGATTATGGATTTTCTGAGAGAAGATGAAAGAATACATCTGTAAAATGCTAAAAAGAGATGTTTACAGCAAGTACATGTTCATTTACTAAGTTTCCATTGCCATTTTATGGAAATAAACATACACTAAACTCTTCCTGTCAAAACAAATATACATTTTTTCATGATCTTAAAGGAAAGTAAGTTATTACATATCCCAGGCAAAGCTGACACAGGTACATGATCTGATGAAATCATATGAATGGAAATTATTCAAAGATAATATAAAGCTGGCCCTGTCCAGATTAGATCAGAGATGTTCTAACACCCAAACCTCAGAATACAAAAGGAGATAAAACAATGCCCAGGAAGCCTCATGCCTTAAGTCTTAAATAAGAACAAAACTTAAAAAACAAACAGCCAGTGAGGGTGAATAAAAGCAATTAAGGCGATATGTAAAAAGCCTGTGTTCTTGTATAGATATTTAAACTTTTTTCTAAAACATTTCATTACTTTGTACATTGTTGGAGCCTAAAATACCTATAAGCGTTCCCTGAAGTTGCCAATTAAACACTGTGTCAACTCTTGCTCTTGTAGTTAAACCACTGCCATCACCATGTACATGTTATTTCTAATTAATTCATGTCTCTCTCAACTTTGTCCTTCTTTGCCTGTCAAAAGAGTAGGCATTCAATCATCAGCCAACAGTATCCAAGTAACTCCAGGAGCAACAGATTACTTCCAGGAAAAGATAATTTAAAAAGTTACAAATTCTGGGAAAATATCATCTTGGGGAGGGGGCTTTATTTTTATAATGGTATGATGCAAAGCTGGGGGGTGAATGTTGTACTGTTCAGTGTGGGGCTGGGGAGAGAGGGAGCTGAGATGTGAGAGGAAGAACTGTGGAGCAGAAGAAAGATTAGGGGAGAGGACAAACCAGGTATGGTCTAATGCTCCTGAATTTTATTTAATGCCTTTAAATTTTATGGAGTTACTTGGTTTACGACAAATAGCTTATTTTATTTGGCCCTGGGAAATGGATTCAAATGCAGATAAAAAGGAATCATCTCAAATACTTTTTGGAAAGTGACTGGTTATAAATGAATTTCCTTGAAATAAAGAGTGTTTTATTTGAACAACTATGAATTGGGCTGCTGCTTCTATTCTGAATTAGCAGTATGTTTCATTTTCATACATATTTCGCTCCAGATAGACAATGCTTATTTAAGTGAAGGCTAGAGCTTTACTGGCTCAAAAAGACAGCTCCATTAAATTTACTTTGCAACTGAACTGAGTCAAGTGGGATGGAGTAAAGAAACGCTAAAGAATCTAGTCTATTCTAGAACACAAACACCACATGCCTTTCTGCACAGATACAACCAGGGGAGCTATTCACAAACACGTTCTTTTTTTTCATGGCTCTATCATAAGCTTGCCCATTAAAACATAAAGAGGTTAGATGTAATACATAACATTATCCATGTATCTGTAAGAATCTATACAGTAAAAATGAGGGGAGTACATAAAAAAATCATAAATTAATTTAAATGAAGTTCCTACCCCCTACCCCCAAAATATATTACCCCCTAAATGATTCTCAGGAAAGAAAACAGGAACAGTTTGTTTCAGTCTGGATACTACTAATGCCATTCATAGTTCTAAATCTTCACTTAGAATTTAGAAATCATTTTCATACCGCCTAGCTCTTCCTAGATTTCAATGACAATTTCAGCCTGGTACGTTTATCTTGTTAGATACCAGGAAGTCTTTTAAAACCATTTTGTTAAAACTTTCCTTATTTCAGTACAAATGGCTTATTTAAGTCCAGTTTACAATTTCTTTAAGTATTTAGTTTTTGCATTCATCAGGTAATTCCTAGAGGACATGCCTGTCCATATGGTTTATCTAAACCCAAAACACACAAAGTCCTAACAAAGATTTCTACGATGGAGGGCTTTCATTTAATATTTAGGATATATTAATGGCTATGTTGAATTCCATAACAGGGTTTTGTATACAGCAACTAACCAAAATATTTTTGACTGGCCACCTATACAAATAAAATTAACCTGAAATTTTTTTCTACTCGTTTTTATCTAATAGAAAAAAAAGAACTCAGTATGTATAAATCACAATTCACTAAAAAGTCAAATGCATTATCCCCACCTGCCCCTGCCCGCCACGAACAAAATCAACAGTTTTAGAAAGGACACAGAGTTGTTTTATTTCTGTTAAATCAATGCCTACAAATATTACATTTCATCAGTTTCACTTATCCTGAAAAGTCCCCGAAGGTTCCCTACCCGAAGCTGGCCATATTTTCAGTGCAAAAGAGGCTGAGCACGGCTATCCAAATCTAGATAAAACTCATGGGTTTGTAATCTGCACAATGATCTATACATCTCTATCTCTATGCAAATCAAATGCTTTTCTGCGTTCCTTTGAGCATTCCAAAGCACCCAGGGCTAAGGGAGCAGGAGGTGTTTGCAGATTCTTCCCCTGCCTCTTCTTTCCTTTCCCTCTATGGGTTTACACTGGCTACCTAAATAATTCACACTGCCTGCTTTTCAGCCCAAATGTTCCTCGGAAGAGGCCTACAATGAGCTACTGCAGTCACCAGATGGACTCCTGGATGCAGCAGGTGAGGCAGTTGGCAGGACGCCCTGTCTGATGCTGCTTCGGCACGGGCCGCCTTTCTTTCCAGGTACGTTATCATCCTCTGAACACTGAGCGGTGTGCAGTTTGGGGGTGGGGTGGAAGTGGAGCACTGGCAAACCCTCTACGAGCATTCCTAGAGGAACCATACATTACCAGCTGCCCTCCTCCTCCCTGCCCCCCCACCTCCAGCAACCCCGGATTCTTTACGCTGTTGCTTTGTTGGTGGGTTTTTGAAGACTATGGTGAAGCTTTCGCAGTGCTTTTTGGCCCTATGCATAAATAAGGACGCATCCCTTTGAAAATTCCACCTCGGCTTAGTAGAAAGTGAAGAAAAGAGGATTCAAGGGGATGGATACCGGAGAAGTCAGGAAAACTAGGAGGGAGAAACGTATTCTCATAGATAGGTTGCAAAAAAACACAAATGAAGGGAAAACACAGGTGAGATGATTCAGCTCATGTCTGCAATGCATTTGTGTAAAGGTAAGCTGCCCTTTGCATCGAGTGAGTGGAGAGAAAAACTGTATTTTTCTAGCTTTTCAGTGTTGCAGAAAATATCAGCTGTGCCTAAGTTTGAGACAGTTCTTTGTCTCATATTTCTAGTGTCATTTCCAAAGAGCGCAGCATTTCCCTTCCAAAGTTCGTAATTCTATAGGACTGGAAGACAAAAATTGCAATGCATATCACTTGAAATTGGAAGTTTGCAACCTCATGGTGCCAAGCTATCATGAGACGATCACTCGGTAACATGTCGTATACATTTTAACTGAGGATAAACACTTGACAAAAATTCTCCTGAGTTATTTCTGGCATATTCAGATTGGTAATGGTACCATGACACCATGATTTTAATCTTTCTATAAACTTAACTGACGCCAATATAAATCTTATTACCTAACTTCACTAATCATCTAATTATAAACATCCAAAACTGCGACAGAGAATCATTTTAATGACCTGAAGCAAACCAAGCTGTATCTTCCAAAAAATAAATAAATAAAACACTTGAATAAAATGCATTCACTGAAAAGAGGCTGCAAAGACAGAAAACTGCTTTGAATTCCATCATCAAGTCCTCGGGCAAATTGAAATCCCAGGCTTTGGGGAACAGCACTGGGTAGTTTTGCAGGACTGTTGGACAAAGACAGTAGCTGTGAGATTATCTCAAGATTAAGGGCAAGGTTTCCTTAGAAAAATTACCTTTCAATAGTCATTTACTTGGATTAGAATGAATTTACTAATGCACACCTTTCCCTCAAAGTCAAACTACACTAACCTTCTAGAGTTCAGATGCATCCCCCTTGCTTTTCCTATGACCTCGGAAATATCTTTTCTTACCTGATCTTTTAAAGCATTTTCCCCCTTTCATTTCCAGTCTAAGAAACAAACCACACACAAGTCATTTAGAGCATTTTAAGAAGTAATGGCCACTTTTGGGATCAAATCTTCAAAGGCTTCGCAAGGAAGCAGGCAGGACCAGACTTGACTGCTCTAAGACCCCCAATCACACTTTTGCAATATTTAGGATCTAAATGTACCATTTCTAATTGTGTTCTTGGGGGCTAACTTCCTGTCAGCTCTAGAAGGCCCAAATCAGAAAATCAGAATGGAAGCTCCAACTTGCTTAAGTTTTATGTAAAACCTTTGCTACCTAAATTCCTGAAATCATTTTCTGAAGATTGACCCAAGTATAAATTGAAAACTTAAGTATATAAAGTCCCATTTTAGAGTGTTTTTTTTAATGCACTCAAGATCATTTTATGTTTTTATCATGTATTTCAGGATCTTCGTGCCCAGGACAGGGCCTGCACACAGTCAAATATTTTGGAATGAATGATCAAGAAAATGCAGTTTAATGCACTAAATATTGATTACTTTAATGATTTAAAAAATTGCAAAGGAATGCATGTAATCATTTTGATGCAATGTGAGAAGTTACTATAAGTAATCAATTGGACGCCAGAGAGTTGGTTATAAAAAATTCACTTCAAAAATCAATTTTAAACTGGTATCTTCTAAACTTGATTTCATTAACTCTCATTAAGCTATTTGCCCACAACCTAATTAATGTACATAACCAAAGGTACCTAATAATACTAAACAGAAGGGATTGGACATTTCTTAGAAACATATTAAAAGGCAAATGGTAATAAATTAACATTTAAAGATAGTAACTGTAAAATTAAATATAATTTTTAGCATTTATATATTTTATAATGATGTAGATGTGTGTTCAGATTGCCACAGTTAAACTGGCAGGCAAGATTACTTCTAAAATAAAAGTAATAGCAAAGTCTCAGCTAAAAAATAACTGCCATTTAAAAAATTAAAAAAGAGTAAGTATAAGCAAAGGGTGAAGGAATGAGTGGGTAATTACAGTTTAAGCCCTGGATATAAAAGACAATACAGGTAATGTATGGTATAAGATGCTGCTGAAAATGAATGATAATTAAAATTTTGATTTCTGACATTGCAAAATTATTCTTTTAGAAAGTCTATATGATATTCTCAAACAGATCCACCTTATATAAATATCTATATTTGAACATACTTTTGGAGTATCAGAAATTAGCGTCATACTATTATATACATACGCAAAAAACTCTACATTTGTTTTGCCTGTGTTTAAAGAAGAGTTAGTACCTGTGTGTGTCTGTATTTGTGTGTGTGTGTGTGTGTGTGTGTAATACAATTTCTGTAACTGATTTAATTGTTATTTCCTTTATTTCAGATGTCTTTCTGGATGTGACTGTCTTAAAGTTTCAAAATGCAAGTTAGTCTAAACCTAATAGAGAAAACATAGATATCTAAATTTTAGCCTGATATACAGTATATACTAGAATTAGCATAATTTAAAGAAAAACGTATTTATAGGCAACCTTTCTCTTTCCTAAACGAAGTATCGATAAAGTGATTCAAATGCCATAAATTCAATGTAATGCCCAATTGGTTAAACTTATGCAGTCCCTTATGTTAACTATGATCTTTTTTTTGCCAGCTTTCTTGCCCCTATGTAGGTAGTGCTGATTGAAAAAAAAAATGGGGGGCATAGTGGTTATAATCTCTAATGAAATTACTTATTTTATTTATTTGTGGTTTACCTACCTAGGTGAAAGTATACATTGAGTCACATAATTAAACACAAAAAATATCTTAGAATAAACCAACCAACAATATTCTTAAGAGGTGGGAAATACAGTACCCTGAATGACTATCGACTTTAAATTTGAAGTAAAGACAGTATGTTTGCAAAATTCACCTGTAATCCTGGTTCAAGATTTACACAGACCACTTTTGTTCTGTTTTGTTTTTCCTCTCTGAAAGTCTGAGAAAAAGTGTCGACATAAGTTTTGCGTTTACAGTTTAAAAACAGAGAGAGAGAGAGAGAGAGAGAGAGAGAGAGAGAGAGAATGAGCACCGGATCCCTAGTACGCCTACTGGGCACCTAAACAGAATTATTTGCATAGCCCTTGAACACTGTTTAGAAAACAAAGAGTGGACAGGACCAGAGTGGCTTCTATCTTCCAGTCCTGCCGTCCTTTTTCAAAGCAAGGCAGGGGTTCTGTTTTTAGTACACACTTTGGTTCAGCATTAATCCTGTTTTATGTTGTTCACACCTGCTGCTGACTAGCAGCCTGCTGATGGGTCGGGGCTCATGCTGCTCAGACAAATCCCACTAAACTGAGAAGCCGGACAAAAGCTACTGGACAGAGCTGGAAACAAAGCCTGATCAGGGTCGTGAATACAGGAGAAGCAGACCCCACCAAAATCTCTCCTCTCGTTTGCAGACAAGCCTCCGATGTCCCAAATTTCCCACCCAACAGTAAATGCAACCGACTGCTCTTTTTTGAAAGCCTGAACCCCATTGGCTTATTTATATTCCTTGGCTTTTTATGTCTTTTGGTAAAATGAATGCCAATATAGTAAAAAAAAAAAAAAAAAAAAAAAAAAAAAAAAGGAAAAAAGAAAAAAAGGTTGCTAGAATCAGATGATTCTAGCCACTCTGTGTCCTTACCAAAAGAGTCTGTATCTGAAACAAACCTCATTACTAATTTAAAATATCCTATAGCTCACCTCTCTATTCATAGAATCCTACATCCAAAATGAACAGAGATAGAAAATATATATTCTGCCATCAGTGGCCACCGGGTGACCAGGACAGTGACTTGTATGCTAAGACAGCTCTCCCCCGTCCCCTTCCTTCACTGCACGTGCTTAATAGCACACATCAAAAGGAATGAATTCTTTTTTGATCTTAGTACCAGCGATAAATCAAATTCAGCGACACAGACAGGGGGGAAATGCACCACTGAGGGAAAACTCCAAGACTGACAGTGGGGCCAGTCGGAGGCATTCGCTCAATCAAGTTCCAGTAAACGATGCCCACCCTCCCTCTCTCGGAAACAAGATGTAAGCTGTCATATGCTTACCCAGAGTGAGAAAAACTTACCCGGTCCTGATGTGACCCTAAGTCAAGATGAACTTTCTGCTGACATTTCCAGCGGTGGCCCCGGAGCCCCTCCCTCCCACCTAAAGAGTCAATTTCCTTCCTTTCTGGGAGCCGGATTCTTCCCGCTGGTGGGCACCGAGAGCTCCTACTGGCCAGCACAGCGTGGCTCCAAGACGAGCTGCACATCTCGGGGGTCAAATGAAGACTCTGGGATCATTTTATTACATCTCCTGAAGCACCTTTCCTGCCTGCCACAGCCAATAAAGCATCATGGGCTCCACTGCCGACACTTGGGGAGCTGCACATCTGCCTAACCCACAACAGTGCATAAATTTAATGGAGCACAGTTTTAATACTTCTCTGGGGGGAAGCACGCAAAGCGCTAACTAGCCAACTAACGTTCTGTTAATGAATGGATGTGGGGATGCCATAGTGGAGGTGTTGGCATCTTCTTCCCAATTTGCTTTCCAACTATTTACCCTGAGCAACGTGATGTTTTGGAGGGTCAGTCCTCGAGCCTAACTCACTTGTTTGTGCCATACTCTTCCTCGGCAGGTGAGAAATTTACAGGGATGCTCAGAA
Source organism: Mesoplodon mirus (assembly GCF_964341445.2). Taxonomy (NCBI): domain Eukaryota; kingdom Metazoa; phylum Chordata; class Mammalia; order Artiodactyla; family Ziphiidae; genus Mesoplodon; species Mesoplodon mirus. The sequence goes on along the minus strand of NC_138978.1, from coordinate 184,802,540 downwards.
GCAGCTTGGCTACAACAGGTGAGAAGCCAGATAAATGCACACTTTTTCAGCGTGTCTAAGACTGTGCTCTTGGGAACTCTCTACTAGTGTTAAAGAAAAAAGTAGTTGTCAAAAAATGATACTGTAATATACTTGCTATAATTGCAGATAGAATTCATGTGTCTTCCATAATTGGACACAGCCCACCCTAAAATTAAAAATATAGTTTTTGCTTTCAATTTGTTTATGGGATATGGACAGTATAGGAATAAATTCAATTATTATGTGGAATCACACAAAATTGCTGATATTTGACCATTCCTTGACCTAGAAAAATGGCCATTTCATGTGGTTCAACCTAATTTAATTAGAATCCTAGTATCTCACTTTCATGCAAAAAAGCCTGAAGTTTTGTCGGGGAATTTCATAACTCCAAACTTGACTTTCCTCCTCATTTTCCCTCAGAAAGCCACCTCAGATTCATTTTGGGTTTTTTTAAACCCACTATCAAAATGAGAAAATTTATCGAAGTGTATTTCAAGACTTGAGCTTGTTAAGATTTGGGGTACACAAGCCCTAGCTGTCAAAATTTCACTGAAAATCAAGTTTTGCACGTTAGACCATCCACTCATTCAATGGAGTGTTCACTCTATGGCTTGCCTTTTTGAGAAGCAACTTGGCAATCCCATATAACAAAAGAGCAAATGCTTCATCCCAAGGGCCAAGACTACACACTGATGGAATGGGATGGAAAATCTCATCCTTGAGGTCCTTCACTAAAGGACTTGAATCATGGATGATCTTTTTTTCCCCCAGCGACTTTGTAAGTTTGCTCAAGACAGAAAGATTTCAGTGTATCAGCAGCAGTGGTGGCTCTCAGATCAGATGATGTTTAGTGTTTTGCATGTAGGATTGGCGATGTGATGAATGCCCTCAGATAAGATGGGGAAAAAAGGAGCCTCGGCTGTGCAATTGATCAAGGTGTGCTACCTGCCGCGGCCTCCCAGTGCTGCTCCTAAGTTTGCCCACTTCTGAAGAAGAGGAAGACCATCTTAGTTGGAGGATAGTGCTTTCCTCGGGCAGGAATTTTCATTTCAGTTTGAATCTTAAACCATTACATTGCCAGTGATGCATTTTTATGTTGACAATTGACATCTTCGTAAAAGAATGAAACCTTTGAGCGAGGACTCAAAAGCACGAAGGTTGCCTGCAGTAAGTACTTAAATTATTTTACATCTTAAATGGAGCCCTGTTGTCTGGATTTAAAATTTAATAAACCTTAAACGGATGACCTTTCTTGCACAGAAAGGCCCAGAGTTGCAAAAATGAACTTTCCAATGAAATATATTTTAAGGAACTAGTGCTGAACAAAGGGCTAGTTAAAGCTGAACGCTTTGTCAATTTATCAGCTTGTGAACATTCTGTTCCTGGATTTCCCACCGCTGCTGGATGTATAGAACAGTGGTGCCTTGCTTAATCGAATACTATTGATTCGAGTGTGTCACAGTGATCTCATGGAGAGTAATCAATAGTAATCCAAAATCAATCAATCTGCTCTTGCACTACCATTTATCAAATCTGAATACGCCAAATTATCTGTAGGCATCAAATTACAAAGAAGAGAAAAGGGGAAAGCCAGGGAAAGTTCATGGTTTATACTGAAGCGCAAAACCAATCTCCCTCTTTCTTAAGGGGAGGTGTTTTAAAATGGACAACTACTTGGCCAAATGCATTTATCTTCTCATTAACCTATCCTAAATTTATAACGAATCTCATTCCATTCCTGGGGAAGAAAAGTAAGATTTCTTGTATAGGAGTTGGCTGCTTCAGCACAAGTGATAGAAACGTAAAGATGCCCCAACTTACATAGTAGGTCACACCAGCATTTTCCAAGTCTGATAAGCTAAGTTTCAAATGCCTGTCACCCATCTGCTAGTAAACAAGGAAACTCTACTGGCACAGGACATAACTGCATCTTCGAACATCAGAAACGATGGTTAATGGAATTGGAGTCGAAAAAGAAATACTTAATTTCTCCAGAGAACGTACACATAGATGCACCTGCTTATCAGAGAAGCTGCTGTTGATGCTGAGGGTTCCTTTATCAACAGATTCACCTGTAATTTCGTCCAGGTAATAAATCCTTCTATTCATTATAGCACGCTCAAAAGCACCCCTACTATTTAACTTGAAGGAAAAAAGGCACAGAGTGTCTAAAACATTTACTTTCGCTAATGTAAAAGTGTTGGCATTTTACTTCATTCCCGATAAGCTGGTGCCAGTAGAAGAGATTATCCCTTTCTTATTCAAAGCCTATCAGCATTTCGAAAAGCTCTCTCCATCTTATCAGGTGTATGAACAGCACAGTTACTGAAAACAGTTTCTACGGCTCCTCTCTCTTTCTGCCAAACTATCTGATAAACGCCCAACTAACTAACTGTATTTACACACAATCAAACAGAAGTTGTATCTTCCGCGTGCTGTCGCCAGATTCCAGTTTGCTATAGGTTTTTCTGCTGTGACATTAACTTAACAAAAATGTCAGTAGCAGTACCCCAAACTGACAACAATCAAGAAAACACTATAAAAGCACTCAACTAGAATGCACGACAAACAGAGAGGAAAGAAAAACAAATATGAAAAGTTCAAGGCAATCTCTTTGGAATTCGGGGTGGGTTGGGGGAATAAGGTGTACTGTGTATGCAAATCGGCATGAATATCATGCACTTACCTTTCACTAAAGTAAACGATCCTTTAGCAAAACAGATGAATAGAAAAACAGCAATTTTAAAAGAAAACGCTGCTGGGATGGAGGAGGTTCAGGAAAGTTTTTAAGAACTAAATGGGCACTTCCCCATATTTCAGGTGATTTCAATGTGGGGCAGAGAGGTTCTATAACGTAAGCAAAGTAAGACAACAGACAGGATCACCGAACTTACCCCATACACTGAAGACAAGACAGAAAGCAAGGCTGTAACATATGGTGACTACATTCTCAGGATAGATTTTCCAATCATTAAAACCCTCATAAATGCTTTAGACATTAAAGTTTTGTTCACTATAAGGAAATTTAAAAATACAAAAATACAGTTTGAGTGTTTAACATCATCATTTTTCTCATTCTTCAGACTTAACCAACTGAACAGTTCCATATAAAGGTATGAAAAAAGAATCATCCTCCAGACTAACATAAGTGGATGATCTGCTGTCCATTTCTATCTGGTACAAAACGTGTACCCTAGTTCATGGTTCATACAAATTGAGAGACATCCCTAATCATTTCTGGGCAGCTCTTTGGAGCATGAAAGACAACAGGGATATTTCTAGAACATAAGAGAAATATGAACTTTACTTCAACAACTGAATAATAAATTCCTGACCCTAGGAAAGAATCTCTGCTTGGGCTTCTGTGCATAAATTGCCCATTTGTTCCTCACCTCCCTTTGCTGAATGGCTAAGAGAGAACAGAAAAAGGCAGCCACATGCTCCCACCTGAGCCCAACTCCTGATTCTGTCTAGACTCCAAGAACAGAATGAGCCTTTCCTTAGATGAGGAGGGCAATAAGATGAATTAGCCAAGTGTGTAGTTCAGTACAATTCAGCTGATGGTTGCCTTTCCATCTGTGACACTATGATCCCATGACTGATGAGGCAGGTCTCATTTAAGTCGTGGATAAAAGGGATGCTTCTGTCATTTCATAGGACCCAGAACCAACTGTATACAATCACTTTCTCATTTATATCTTTCCCTTTCTTTGGCCATGAATAGTTGGTTATGGGTATGATATTCTTCCTCAAAATATCTGATCTGTTTTAATAGATTAATGGCTGTGAAGAAAGCCTTGTTAGAGTAGTCTTTCATTTATGGAAAAACGAATACAATTTAACATGGCCATCTTACGTTTGTGGAGAAGTGAAAGTACTACAATAATTTGGAATTATGGAGGGCAAAGGGCCATTGATTGAACAACCTCACATTTGAATTTTTCCCTTAAGTACCTTAGTCTCTATAATTTTTTTATATGACTCACTATTTTTGCTCACTCTGAACATAATTTTAGATATTCTTTTCAAAGCAAAAGAAATTCTTACAAGTATGAACTGTAACAACATTTTAAATGCCTTGAAAAGGACACCTTTTCAAACATTTTTACTCATACTGTATTAAAAAGAAAGTAAATGTATTTATTTAACGAGTCTTTTGTTTAAATTCTCAAAAGCATTTTAAATGAGTAAAATCTTCCTAGAGCAGATGAAAAAGGAATTATCACATACAAAGATTCCATTCTGATCATGGAGGAGAAAAAAAGAATTCAGTATGCTTCTGCTTATTTTCTGTGCCTAAGTTCTTGATTTACTTTTTAAATTTTATTTATTTATTTATTTACTGCCTATTGAATAAGCCAGATAAAAAGAAAGAACAAGATTTTTTTTTCGTTCTCAGAAAATGTATGCAAAGTGCAACAAAAGAGAAATGTCCCTTGTTTAAAGTGCACTGGCAAGGCTGCTGCTTCTGATTCTCCACTTGTTAAAGTCTTTATATACATCACGCATAAGAGCAACCAAGACTCACCACTTCAGACTTTTAAAAAAAGTAAATCCCATTATCCCATTACTTCCAAGACAGTAAAAAGATCTGAACAAGCTTCAGTTATACTCTTTTTTTTTTAAAACAAAACTCATTACTGTCTACGCTTTCTGTAGTCCCACAGTTAGAGTTTTAAAGAGAAGTAAGCAAACACGCTGGTTTTCATTGCACTTCTACTAGCCATCAATCTCTAATACAATATGAGAATTTATTGGTAGCTTCCCTTTTATTTAGTACCATCTTAAGCAACTGTTTGCGGAGGTGTATGAGGAAGCAAAGTTAAATTGATATGTCTGTGATATGCCTGACAGCCCTTAGTATGGCTAATATTAATTTGTTTTCTTTGGCTAGGTAAGTGCTGCCAAAGCATATTATACATAATGTGTACTTCCAATCAAAATGATGAAAAGTATATATGCAATTTTGTTTCACTCAAAGCAAGATGAGAAGGCCAGAAGAATGTATATGACAGAGACTCCCTTTGATAATCAAAATATAAATTTGCTTCCAAGTTCATTTTTTACAATGTAATCTGATCTCAGGTAGGCTCTCCATGAGCTTAACTCTTTAAACAACTCTTTTAATAGATTTTAAATGCCAAAAGCCAGTGTTTTTATTTATTATATTGTGTGAAAGAATTCCATATAGCCAGAGGCTGCATTTCTAATGGCTAGTGTTGCATGCTATGTATTTATATTCAAATGCACACATAGATCTATGCCAGTATATTGAAATGGACTTTAATTGGCCAGTGAGAAGCCACTTTATTTAAAACTGTACTTTTTCTTTTATTGCTTTGCCTTAGTGAGTTATCTTCCAAATATACATGCATTGCCATCAATTAAAATGGCAAAATATTTGAAAAATCAAAACATAAAAAGCAAGTTCCCTCCAAACGTTTAAAAAAATTTTTTTTAATTAAAAGGGGGGATGCAATACTACACATACACAGCACACACACAATCTAAACCTTCTCAATCTGATGGTTTTGTATAATTGATTAGAAAATACATTTGGAAAATACTGAGAAATAGTGTCCAAATCAGAGGAAAAGAAACATCTGGCACTTCTGTAAAGAAAAACACAGAGAGGAAGGATGTGTTTGTTATAATTGAACGGAAATTATCCTTATTAGCTAGGTTTCCCAGACTTCGAAAGTAGAAGTCTAAAATGAACTTGACACAAGAATAAGATGCCAGGTAAATCCTTCAAAAGGCAGAAGGCTGTCACTTGACACCCTCAGATAATAAAGGGGCTAACTTTCAGCAGACGGATTGGCATAAAGAAACAGCAGGATTTTTTAAAAAACGAGAACAATTAAATTTGTTAAAGTACCATACAAACAAATAAAGGTAGGAAATGAATCTAGGAATTTAAACAAAATATGAATTAGAACAAGAATTTGAATAGAAAGAGCATTTGGATAAGTGGTTTCTCTCAACACTCATTCAGATTTACTAATCAAAATCACAGACCTTTAAACTTATCTCTTAGAATAAAATTCAGAAATTCAGAAATCTATGATGTACTTTATATGGATATAATACTTATTAATTTTCTTTATGTGCTTTTAGCAAAAAAAAAGAAAATGACATTTACGTAGTGAGGATAAGTGAAAATTATATTTTGCATTTATTTAAAAGTATCATGTTTACATTTAGATATATTCGTCAGGCCCAACTGTATAAGAAAACAGTGTAGCCAAGAGCTTATTCAAAACTGTTTCTTGGATATGGGCCCAAACCATTAAATTATGTATTTAGTACTAGTGGCTTATTTCCTATTTTACAAATTATTTATGATTTCTAGATATTGAATTTTAAAATGATAATAATTAACAATTTATAAAATCAGAAACAAATTAACGTATTAGGTTACCTGTTACCTGTCTGTTACATAGTAGTTAAACCAATTTAATTTAAAATCAGACTTGGTAAATACCTGAAATACTAATTCCAGGTTAAAATTATGCCTGGCAAATTTAACTGGACACTAACTGATTAGAAAAATACTTGAGATCCACTTTATTATATAAATATACATGAACACTCTCAGCAGCATACCTATATTCCACATACATACCTCTTCCCGTGTATATATATGTATTTCACATGCATACTATACGTGCACACAAAGGCACACACGTGTGTGTGGTATATTCTATTGACTGCTTTGGATTTTAAAGTAGCGTATGTGTATCTTTATTTATAATGGTATAGACCATGGACATCCATATACACATGGCTATGAAAACAATAATCAACAGCAAAACATACAAAATGCAGTAAGAAAAAATGTCAAGCAGCAGAGATGCTGGATGTCATCCCTGGACTAGCAAATACACACATAAGTATGATTGGAGAAAAAGAACCTAAATATTTCACTGTCAGAGAATGTAGAAAACAGCAATTCATTTCTGTCTCATGTGCTTTAGGACAATGACAATTTAATACAAGGCCAGTAGATGTAAAAGAGATAAAAACTGAACAAACTGGGCCAGGGTAATCAAAGATTTTCTCCAGAGAGCTGACTAGGGCCGGAGCTCATATGCACTTATACCAGATCAACACTGTATTGTTTCTTTCTTCCATGAATTTGCTATGAAGCAAAATCAGAGCATACCTTATCTGCTGCAATGACTTTAAAGTTCTAGTGAGATGCTGTCCTCTTATTTCACAATGCTGGATAGGTGATTCTCAAAAGTTTATTTGATATTAATTGGTGTCACAGAAATCACGGCTATCAATTGCCACTTGTATGACAAAGTATCGACCATAAGCACAGATTTTCATTTATTTTATGAAATAATATAAGCAAAACATTGAGTGCTGAAGAGCACTTTAGAAGTCAAACAAAGAAATACTTTGTTTAGTCACTAGGCGAAAACAAATGTTGAGGAATTTTTCACAAGTGATACAGACTTGAGGTTCGGCATTCTGCCTACCTTCCCAAAGAACGTCCTCTTCTTTGTCTGCAGTTCTTGCAAGAGTGAGGTATTGTGAAAATATTGTTAAACAGACTCATAGAGAAGTTACCTGCCCCCTTTGATGAATAGCACCACGGACCTAAAATTAATTGCAAAAGTATGGCCCCAGCTAATGAGATGGTCCTTATCTTTTTTCAGCACAAGAAGCACAAGTATTTTTCTGCTGGCTCGATATTTTACAAAAATGCCTAAAGTATACTTAACTCAGTAGAAATCTGAATAAAAGACTTCAAAGGCACAAAATAACATAAATTCTAAGATCTGGAAAATTTGAAGTTAAAACTAATTTCCTGCATTATTTTCTTTTTAAACCTTTATTTTCTTTTTTGCTTTGAAAAGAACAGCAAAAAATCTTTTCTCTGGCTTCTGTTAGCATTTCTTAAAGCTGAATTACAATACCATTCTTTATAAGATGGCCAATATACATCCCAGGTCAGATTAAATCAAATAAATATATCAAAGGCCATCAATTTAGAATTTAAAAAAAAGAAAAAAGAACAATGATACCTTATTGGGGGGAAAACACTGGAAAAATGATCATCCATGCAAGAGAATTAATGGATATTCACAAGGGCTTTGCTAATAACATGGGTTAATTACCGCTGCAACACACTAGGCTCAGTAAATAAAGCAGCAGTGCCATAAACACATGAAGATGAGAAACCCATGACTATAAGAACCAGCCAACGCCATCATCCTTGCCTCTGACCAGGAAATGGGAAGCTGTTTTCCAGCCCTTTCTGTAAAAGGAGGCTTTCTAAACTTACCACCCAATCTGTACAGGGTAATACATAAATACACTGACACAAAGGGCTAGTGAAGCATGGGGTGCCCAGCACTTACTCACCACTCCCATCCAACACTGATTCCATTAACTCAGAACACTTTTTTTGCTTACTCCAAGGAGAAAAATCATACGTTACATAATCCACACTGTCTGGCTATTTCGACTATATATAGTTTGGGATACGTTCAGTAGTTATTTAATTTTTAGAGAAATAGAATTCATCTGTTCACTTTAGTGATGTGATGGGCAAGGTTACGAGACTCTACAGCTTAGGAACACTCACCCCTAAGTGCAGCTGGTTGTCACTTCCAGCAATTCACAAAGAAATCATCTGAAAACCCCTACCTTTAAGGCTGCAGGTGTTTTCAACAGATTTACAGAGAAGAAACAGGAAGGAAAAGTAATATGAGCTCCAAGTCTGGAGTTTAAGGATTCCTTCTTAGAAAAATAAACTTAAAGACTCTGTTCATAGTTCTCAAATAAAATCACATCTAAAGTGTCTTAGGCAAGCTCCCATCTTTTTAAAAAAATTGCAACCACTCTGGTTTAGGCTTTTTGTTGTTGTTGTCATTGCATACATTTTTCCTTCCTGCCTATTTTTATCCCATGTATTTTTTGACATTATAGTATTACTTTTGGATAGTTGTATTTCAATTTACTTTTAGCTTTTAACAGGGAGAGATGAGGCAGAGAAAAGAAGCAAAACCCTGAAAAAGAAAGAGTAAACCTTACAAAATAAAACTTGCATAGCTCCAAACGGGAATCTTAAAACACAAATCTGTTCAATTTTGGATGTCTGGCTTTCCATGATCAGGCTGAAATTTACTGAACTGTTCCCTCCTCGCCTTGCCTGTTTTGGAGTGTTTCAATTGCCTTTCCTTCTTCCAGCAGCTGTGACAACTGTTAAAACAGCCAGTAAAATTAAGTCCGCTCTATAATCCTGTAGTCAATGTTACATTTTAATCAGAGGTTGAAAGGGAATCATGTGATGAGCACACTCATTTAGAATGATTAGACTGACACATATGTCAAAATGAGCAGATATATTATTTTCATCTATTTATGCTATCAGTTATTACTGCTATTAAATGTGAAACAAGCTTTCAAGTATTATGCTCTTTAATGTGCTGGCACATTTCCTAAAATAAAAAATACATAGTTATAGGTTAACATTTTAGGCTCTCCTAATGGTGGCCAATAAATTGCACGAATCTTTTTAACAGCTTCCAAAGCAGAAATTGTCCAATATTCTCCTCTGAAACTGCATAACTCTGGTTTCATTTCAATGTATACTCACACGTGATGGGGTTTAACCCAGCACACTTTACTATGAATATTAATAGCATGTATAAATTCTGTGGTTTATTAATTGAGACAGAGAGGCAGATGCGTTACTAAGCATTAGATCTTTCTGTCTGTCCGGTGAACCACGTAACCATCAGAACTGCATCCAAACAATAAATCTGTATTTTTTAAAGATGACTTTTAATTGAGCCAAAAAGAAAGCTAGTTTGAATCTTGCGCCAAAGCCAAAAGGACATGTGTCCTGATTTCATTTAAATGTGTCTGCTTTAAGAGGCTTATCTAAACTAATTATTCAAATTAGCTATAAGAAGTTAAATTCAAGGAAACTACAAAGAAGCCTGGGGGTGGGGGTGGGGGTTAAAGTTTGTTTTGTTTATTTATTTATGAGAGAAAGTTCAGAATTGGGTGAGCTTGGATAATGCATTCTTCCTGACATGAAGACATATGAAATTCTCCAGTGGGACAGCCTCCGGCGCGCTCACCTTCAAACTTCACTTGAGTGGGCAGTCCTACCTTTGTTTATTTTTCATTTTTATTTTCACACAATTTAAGGTTGTTTCTTCCTTGGAGTGTTTACTACTGACGCAAGCACTGCCTTCCAACCTTTCAGTTCTTCCTAAATCCATCCCTTGGCTAATATCCCTCGTGTGAGTGTGTATGTGTGCAAGCATGCATACATACACGCGCGCACACACTCACACTCACAGACACGAGGAGCCACTGAGACTGCAAGTCACTTTTCATCTCTTGCTTAATTACAAACCAAGGCAATATGCAGTCACTAAGGACCGCTAGTGGACATCTACCTATAATGCACGACCTTCTCCTCTGGAGAGTTTTATATTTTCTTCACAATCTATAGAGAGAGACGTTTGCCAAAAGCACTCTTTTCAGAATTATAACAGTTGGCATTACTGTAATGGGAAAGCAAAGCCATACAACTGACTCAACAGAAAGAGGAACCAGTGACAGCTCCCGTGATAAACTAATATTTCAATGGTGGGTTGAAATTAAGTTTATGACCCACTCATTTACACAAGAATGCCTAATTTACTCCTTTTACCCCCTACTCACATGTCCCCCACCTTGAGCGATCCAAATATGTATATTTCCATGTGCCTAAAGATATTAATAAATACCAATTAAACTGCATCTAAGGACAAAAGTACTTTTCTGCATTTTCTGGACACGATACATGAAACAAATCCACAATCTCAGCATTGTCTATTCAAGGGGAAATTTAGAAAGTCACTACTGTTTCTTCTTTAGTTTTTTTTTTTCCCTCCCCTTAAATATTTATAATGTGTTAAAATCTCATGTTACTTAATGGACTGATTTGTCAGTTAAGTGCTGACTTAATGCTAACCATGCAAATAACATTATTCTAGTCCCGGATTGTACAGGGCTAGTTTTTAAATTGTTCTCTGAAGGAGAATTAGTAAATGTGCAATTTTGCCTCTAACTCTGCGCGGTAAGAAATGACAGGGAGCTGAAAATATCTGTCAAACTGCAAATACATAAGAGGCACTCAATAGTATAAATCATTTTGAATCCTGTATTTTAAAACATTTTTCCTTGGGAAAATGGGTCCTAGTAAAAGATGCATTTTAACAGTTCACTAAGCATTTGTGCCAAGTGCCTATTCTTAGCACCTGAATAAGAAGTGACTGTCACCCAGCTGTTTTACTGACAGTCACTGAGCTTTGCCTCAAAGGTAACACTGTAGTCAGAGAACAATTCTCGACTTACTGAATTAGGAGATCACCCTCAACACAAAAGGCACAAGACAGACACAAACAAGAGCTCGTGCGCACGACATACCCAGGGCATTACCTGAATCCGTGCGCCAAGATCCATTCCGTTCACCCCACACTCTCACCCCCAGGACGAGTTTTTAAAAGGAAAGAAAAAGGTACCTACTCTTCCTCGTAGTGCAGGGGAAAAGATTCAGGAAGGCAAAGTTCTACCGAATCCATGTGCGACCGGCAACCATTATTTGCGCACCCCCGCTATAAATCAAAGTTTCCTTGACAGAGCAGAGCGCAATTAACACAAATGTTCTCCTGGTGACAAGCCTATAGGCACAGCCAGTTGGGACCAGAGCTCTCACACTCTCCTAATCAAGGACTTAAAGCCCCGATTGGAGCTTATTAATATGAAGTAGAGCTTAACATATGCAGTCCCACCGGCCCAGGCGCGCAGCCGATTGGGGGGTCTCCGCCCAATCAGGACGGAGGCGACTGGAGGCTGCGAGGCGCCGCGGAAGCAGGCAGGTACGGAGGGTGCAGAGACGCGAAGGGGCTGGCGACGGAACGGGAGAGAAAAAGAGAGCGAGGACCAGACACGGAAACGCTGCCCATAGATACTGGGCTCTGCCTTTTCTTTCTTTCTTTTTCTTTTTTTTTTTCTTATCTTTTTTCTCCCTCCCTCCCCCACCCCGCCCCGGGAAGCGAGAAAAGAAACCTAACTAATTTAACCCTCTAAGCACTGGAGGGATGTGTCTTAGGTTTCTCACCTAAGATCTCTTTTGCCTTGCACAGAAGAACTCACGCAGACTCTCAGTTAATTTGGGAAAGGATTCTGCGGAAGGTAGAGAATGAAGTTTGTCCTGCCGTAGTCTGTGTTTTATTCCACGGGAGGGGGCTCCTTCTTATTTAGTGCTGTACTTTCTCATTGATCCGTCATCATGTCGTTGCCTGTTTCCCTGATCTCTACTGGGCATTAAAAAAAAAAAAAAATCCAAGACATGCTTTCTAAATTGTGAAATGGGGCATGTGAAGTGGGATGGTCATCTTTGAGGTGGAATGCAGTTTTACACAACTACAGAAGAGGAAAGCCTGCCTCAATGCAATTTGCGAGAATGCCTATGTAAATTCTATGTGTAAACATTTCTTTACCTGCTTCTGTCTAGATATACAATGCATAGCTTTTCAAAACAAAGGTAAACAACTGCAGGACAAATTGGCTGCTCCAGTTTCAGGGGTGGGACACTGAGGGCGGTAGGGTAAGTAGTACATTGAAACCGTCTCAATGCATTTTGACAAAATAAAGACTGCTTTTTTCCTTTCTTTTCCTTTTTTTTTTTTTTTTTTTTTGTGGGGAGAGCATTACTAACTGGTGCACTAAAAGTGTTCTTAATCATATACTTATTTCAATGTAGGCTTCCAAACTGGGAGACATATACAAGTATATATGATTTTTACCCAAAACATCAGCTTTCAAATAAAATGCAGTTTATATAATTATAACATATAACACGCGCTGAATGCTTTAAAAAATCAACCCAGAAACATTTTGTAAATCATCACACAGTCTGGTCATTATAAGGACTAGTTTCAAACAGAAGTGCTTTTTAAAGAAAAGAGAATATAAGAGAAGGGTCTTTTTTCTCCAACAGTGTATAAGCCTGTTTTTAGTTTCCATATAACAAAGAATTTTCTTAAGTCCTATTTTTAAATACAGGATTTTTTATACTAGCAAATGTACAATGGAATAGCTACCAGCTATTTATGGCAAAGAGATAACTGCTACCTTATGACCCGAAATTTTGATATAATTCAGCTCTACTGCATATTAGTCCTACATGATATAAGTAGTATAATCTTTGAGATCAAAATAAATTAGTTGAGATATCCAGTCTGTGTTAAATTTACTAGATCAGAACTCAACTCAGTCTTTCAGACTCTCAAATGTTCTAGGCCTTTAAAAAACAAAACACTAAACTAGAACAGCCACATTAACATTCAGAATATAAAAAATGCCAGATATGATTTGGTCCCCCCAACAGAAGAAAGCAATTTCCCTGCCATGTATTTAGCCATATCTAAGATATGGGCCTGATGCCTTTTATTTGTGGTCTAAATACATACAAGTTTCTAGTGGAGAACTCACATAGCAAAAACTGTGCCTAAGAATACTGTACAAAAGCAGGTAGTAAAAGCTTAATTACCAGTAGCATTATGCTGTCTATATTGTTAAATGTGAACTCAGCAATTAAGATGTAAATTTGGTTGTGAGCAGTGAATTAAAAGAGCTTTGAGATGTAGAAAATCCAAGCATTCTGCAGACACCTCGGAAGGAAAAAAGAGATTTGTCTATTCAATTGAAAATGAGACATGTAATCATTTTATAATTTAAAAAAATAAATAAAAAGGCATTTGAAAAAGAAACATGATTTTTCTAAAATACAGTAAAAGAAGTAGGGAAATATTGCCTCACAAAGACAGAAAATCATCTTTGGTTCAAAGATTCCTACCTTGATTTGTGAATAAACGAAAATTCTCAGGGTAATTAATAAATCCAGTTGCATACATTTTTTTAAAAAGATACAACAAATAAAAGTTTCATTCTTATTTTGTCCAGGGACATTAAAAAAATAAAAACTATTTAATGTACTCAATGGATCTTAATGTACTCAGCACATTCAGATCTTGTACCTGTGCAGAATACTGTACTCTATTCAGTTTCTTTGCATTATCATCCTGTGACAGAACCTGCTTATTACTCCTTTGAAATGGCCTTTTAAAGACAAGATTTGTAGTCAGTTATTTACCGATGGACGTTAAGTCACCACGTTTCATGAGAGTTATCTTTTATTTCCCAGAATTTTCTTATTTCTCGTAGGGTACTTATTTGACCCATTATGAACCATTTGACTGTGTTGGTATCTACTTTTCAACATATTTAGACTCATATTCATGTGTAAGTCTTTTTTCTGTGCTCACAGAGATCCATGTACAAACATACACGGTGTGATCCCCACAGATCTTTCGCTAACCGTATTTCATCTAGGCAAGGTGCAGTGTCCATTGAACTAGCTTTCTGAATGACCAGAAGTGCACTAGGTTTGTAGAGCTGGTTTATTTTCCCTCGGGATCAATGTGTCACCTCTACAAGTCAAGGACCTAAGATTACACCTACTGTCTTGAATCCAGTTTAACCAAGTTAAACTAATATCTACTGCACTAAACTTGTGAGACAGCTTCCAGAATATTTTATAAACACACAGCATAGGCATCTCAAGAATCTTCCCTAGTCACAGAGCTTTTTCACCTTGAAGGAGGAAAGAGTGGATAATCACAGGAAATAAACACACCACGTGCAATATTGAGCATAAGCCTTTAAGAATCTCAACTACAAAGGATTTGGGGGGGGGAGAAAAAGCGAAACAAGTGAACAGATAAACAGCCTAGAATAAACACTTTCGCCCACCAGTCTATACACTTCACAATCTTACCACAAGGAGTCTACCCAAAGCAGGATAAGTGGAACCAGACAAAAGGATCCCTATGAGTGTTTCACAAAGAATATTAACAAATTAGTTAATATCAGTCTATTAGGCATCAGACCCAGGGTCCACACGCATAGTTTCAATCTCTTCTTCTTTAAACAATGCAGCTTAATATCCAAACAACTTTCTTCTCAGGCCTCAATGAAAGCACAGACACCAAGCAGAAAATATCCTTCATTTCCATTTGAAAGAGTGAAATGGCAACAAACAAAAGGTAAATTCCTGTTGTCTATACCAGACATTTTACTGTATTTGAGTCCGGAATCATTTCCTAAAACATTCTAACAGTGAATTCTTATGCTGCTAGAAGGTGATGGGAATGCTTAGTCCTGCTATCACTGCATGCTAATAGCTATTTTTAGTCCCCATCTTCCTTTTCTGAAAATTAACAGGACTCATCTGTATGAAAATGTTTATAGCTGCCACACTATTTCTGCAGCGAATCTTGATTTTATCTTGCACATTTGCCATTTGTTAAATATTGCAAACTAAACAAGGCATCACAAATCTAGATTTTCAAATTGCCTTGTAATCTACTTTGGCGTATCTTTTCAAGACCATAAAACCTTTGAAAAGCTATTTAACTTTTGGAACCATCTTCCCTGTTGTCTGTGATATATCGTGTGTAGTATAATAGACTATACTACAAAAAGCAAACCAAGACTTTTACAAACGACTATCTTTAACTCCAAAAGAAAACCCACAAGGAACATCCTTGGAAAAAGAACCCTGAAGGACAAGCAGAGGCCTGGACCCCAGGTTCCCCTCTGCCCCGTCATGAGCTGTGTGCCTCTGTGTCGCTAGTTTCCTCATCTGTGCTTTGCGATTTTTCTTTTTACGCTATAAGCCTGCTTAAGAAGACACCTTCCCACTGGGAACATAAAGACATCTTTCGAAGTCAGTGTGACCACTTTATATCACCACCAAACCTCTATCAATTCATCAAACCTCATTTTCTGTTGCCTTTCATTTCTAGGGCACAGGCTTTGATATTTAAATTATTGTCTCGATTGGCAAGAAGCAATCATTTCTACTGAAAGTGATCGCTTCCACAGAAACACTAATAAAAACCTTTCCTTTTGACAAACATCTTGTCCTATAAATCCATCCCATTCCCAAATTACTGAGTCTATGTAAAAAAAAGCCCATTCTCTGGGGAGCGATTACCTCACCTCCATAATACACCAAACTCTTTTCCCAGTGTGTTTGTGAAAGTGTGGTGGTGGTGGGGGGGGGAAGAATCAAAGGAAGACAGAGAAACTAAAGAGGCAATTCGGTTTCTGTTTAATTAATTCAGGATTACTTCATTTTCATCTTGTCAAGCTAATCATATACATGGTAAAATGTCAGTAAAAATTAAAGTATAAACTACAGTAGCTCCAACGGGAAAACTGACTCTAGTTACGTTGTATTTCCAACATTCTTACCCTGATAAAACACCAACTGCATTTTTTCGTATCCTACAAGCTTCCTATAATCTGCACGGCATGTATTTCCAGAGCAATAGTTAACATTTTGAGATTACACGTTAATAAATGAGTTGCAGTTATATTCTTTCCTGAATGTTAAACACCATGAGCTAAATGCAGAAAACATTCAAGGTCAATGTCCCGTTTTAGACCTTTTCAGGCAGCTGTAATATTATGATAATCAAGCTTCAAATATTCCTATAGAAAGAGTAAATTAGCCTTTTCACTTGAAAGATGATTATGATAAACAATAGACCTAAGAGACGACGAAATCCCTATTTTTAAAAGCCATAAATTGTTGACTCAATCATGTGTGTGATCATGTTGTCCAAAATAAAGGGTAGCTTAACTCCGAGAGGAAGGCAGGGGGAGGGATGGAGAGAGAACAGGAGCGGAAATGGAACAAATATGACAGATTTCAGAGTAAGCAATACTTACTTTGATACTAGTAAAATGATCAAATTATCCATCTTAATCACTCCATTCAATGTATATTTGAAGCTAAAAAATGGATCTATCCATGACACATCAGAAAAGCACAAAAGTATTTTTTTCCGGATGTATTTGAGTAACACTGTTTGAAACTTCTCTTTTCTTATTTGCTTCCATGAACCTTTTTGTCCATATTTTCCAAGGACCAGCAATTTTTTTAAAAAAGTGAGGTATTCAGCATCTGGTGTCCATATAAAGAGGCTTAAAGAGGTGAATATGCTTTTTTTGGATCTTAGAACTCTCTGACACACTTCTGAGGTTCCTTTTCATAAATGAATACATTTGATAAAAATCTGCTTCCCCAAGCAAATGCGAATGAATTAGGGGGGTGTGTGTTTGTCATGCCTGGCAGAAGTCAGGTGACTGTGGAAAGCCTCTGGCCGGGTGGTAATGACCTACTATGGAGTCATGCCTTGGCTTCAGATTCCAACAATGAAGGATAAGGCTTTGGACTTAAGAGTCACATCACCCACCTAAGTCTCAGTTTCTTCAGCTATTGAATGGGAGGAACAATAATAGCACCTTGTAAAATCATTATGGGGATTAAGTGAGCTAAACCAATTTAGCACAGTATCCAGTCCTAGTTGGGGGACCAAATGACTCAGTGGGCCAAGGACATTCCGGCTTGGGCCAGTTTTCCTAGCTTAAAAATTTACAGTACTCACTCCTTACACTTTCAAAAGTGCAGGGAACTCTGCTCAATATTCTGTAACAACCTAAATGGGAAAAGAATTTGAAAAAGAATTGGTACATGTATATGTATAACTGAATCACTTTGCTGTATACCTGAAACTAACACAACACTGTTATTTAACTATACTCCAATAGAAAATAAAAATTATAAAGAAATACCCAGCACCCAGCCAATCAATCAATCAATCAATCAATCAATTTCTATCAAAAAAGAAGTGGCTCCGTTTAGAGCATTCATTTTGCTGTCATCCTACACACAGTAAGCCCTCCATAAATGTTAACCATATTATTTTTAAATCTCACTAAATGAAAAAAGAGATCGAAGGGACTGACATTGACAATTCATTTGGCCTTCATCTTTGACTAGTTCAAGGTACTTAAGATAGAAAAGAAAATGAAGTGCAAATATTCCTCCAGTGACACTATCAATAACTTTTGCCATAAAATGATAGGAACTGCTTGCTATAATACTGCCACATGTATGTTGTTTCCATGTAATGAGTGGGAAAAATTAAGGTTGCCCCCTTAAAGCTACCATCACGTTTTGGGCCTGAATATGAGGAAGACAGACTTGAAAAGTTTACTAATTCTGCCGACTCGCCAAAGCATTCAGTTGTACATTGTTCACCAGCAAGAAGGGGACAGAGAAATCGCCCCTCCTCTTCTCTTCCTTTAAGACACTTCTTCCACAACCCTTCACCCTAGCGAGCCCATCAATAACAGCTGTTGATTTTATTACTATCCCTGGTACAAGCTCATTCACCCAGGAGTTCCTTTGATCAGATACCCCAAGGACTCAATTTCTTCACAAGGCTTTGCTCTTGTTACATTGAATGGCCACTAATCTACAGCAGAACAGAAGGTCTGGGCCATGGGGAATTACAGGCAGGGGCAGGGAGACCATAGGGTTTTCAAGTTCAAGCTGGTTACCTTACAGGTGAGGAAAATAAAGCTCAGAGTGGTTAAGAGCCTTAACCCAGGTTACACACCCAGGTAGTAGAAAAGCTCCTATTAGAAAAGATTACATTTTCTCCCCTTTCCAGCGCTAACATAGTAAAAAGCTACTAATGGAACTCTCACAGTTGTTGACTATATACCAGTGCATAGAACTCTGGATGAGATGGGAGCCCTCTAAGGACAAAGGTCCCAAGTAAGAGCTAAGGGACATCTGATCCCAAGAGACAAATACCCAAGTGTATGTCCAAATTGTCCTCTACTTTCTCCAAAAGCTTAGAAAGATTAAAAAGAGTCACATATTAAGAAAATAAGTGGGGATGAATTAGTATCGAGAAATTCTCTTTCTTCTCCCCAGGTAATTAGGTGTCCTTTTAGAGAAAATTTGACTATCATTTCTTTTAGGGATTCAGTTTTTATTAAACGGCCACTCCTTTTCCCACTCTAACCCCTACCTAACTCTCATTAGTGGAACTGTACCAGCTTTGGTGGTGTTCCCAGGGCCAGTAATGGAACTCGGTAAACATTCCTGTCAATGTTATAGGATCACAAAGAATATGTTTTGGATGAATGAATGAATGAATAAACTGATGACAAATGTTATTAGTCAGTTTATTATTATTCAATTTAAGAGAGGCTGCCAAATGGAAAGATTGGTGGGCAAAAGTGCACGCTGAGGAATGCTTTTCTGTACTTCTTGTGTGTCTTAATTCAGTTGCATTATTAGAGTAACGTAGGGAAATTTAAAAAGATAAACTGATTTTATTTTATTTTTATTTATTTATTTTGCGGTACGCGGGCCTCTCAATGTTGTGGCCTCTCCCGTTGCGGAGCACAGGCTCCGGACACGCAGGCTCAGTGGCCATGGCTCACGGGCCCAGCCGCTCCGCGGCATGTGGGATCTTCTTGGACCGGGGCATGAACCCGTGTCCCCTGCATTGGCAGGCAGACTCTCAACCACTGCGCCACCAGGGAAGCCAAAGCTAAAGTGATTTTAAAACAGTAAATGGAGAAGAGGGAGGTAGAAAAAGACAAAAGGGAAGAAAGGATGAGAGGTCACAGCCTGCTCTACCAACGTATTCTAGCATTTCCTCACCACTTATTCTTCGAAGAGTTAAGAAGGGGCAACTTGGAATGATCACTTTCTTTCTCATCTTTCTATTTTTCTGTTTTCCAAATATTCATATCGACTAAGTACTGGACAATGAAAAAAAATATTTATTACCAAAACAAAAGCAAGCAAACAAACAAAGCTGCCATATTAGTACCTAAAACTGTGACCCTTACCAGGGTAACATGAAAACATTTTCTTATTTAACCTGACAGAAATGCATTTAAAAATCATGATATCCCAGATATGTCCTGAAAACAAATACTTCTTTTATAAAAGCATTCAAAACTGGCCCTTGTATGCAAGATACAATTTTCGATATTAAGGATTCCAGGGTTTCCTTGGTTGGTTAAATGTGGACAAGGATCCCATGAAGGGCCACACATCTTCCATTTCTATGTGGTCTTATGCCAGAGCAGCACAGAACACTGAATACTTTCAGCAAGGATTTCTCTTCTTAAGGCAGAGGAAGAAGGGAATTAATTCATCAGCCGAAAAAAGGCAAAGGTCTTGCCTCTAGGCCACTTTCTACCTCTCTTTGCTGCCCGTAATTCTTGAACCAAGTCCTGTGTGTTCTGTTTGGTGGTTTCATTCCAAGAGGAAGACATAGATGAGAACATACAACTTTGCATCCTATCAGGGAGAGCCAAAAAGAATCTTCTAGAAAACCACACTCTCGATGCAAAAGAGAGTGAGACAAAGAATTCCTTTCTCATCTGCTAGTAGATGATAATAACAGGAATGGTGACAGGGAGGGGGACATGAGGACAATACTCACATTAAAACCCCAGGGGCTCTTATCTCGCCTGTAGTTTGTCCCTAAGTGCACAGCTATTTGTATCACCAGCTTTATCCAATCAAACTTTGTGTTACAGAAGAGCAAGTAACATAATTAAAGACACCGTTTTATTCTGGAATTCAGTTACCACTTGAATTAGAAAACTAAATAAATCAAAGACGATTTTCATTAGTGAGAAAAGAAACAGATTAATTCGCCCTTCGATAAATTGGAACACCAAATAAAGAAGTAACATTTAACAAAGGAAGAAGGTTTTTCAATCTTCACAGCTTTAAAATACAGCCAGGTAGAAAAGTTTAGCTGTTTAGAAAATTTTCTAATATAATAGGTAGAATAGCTAATATCTTTGCTATAATTTAACATTAATAAAAGCTATTTCACACAATCATCTTTTGTTCCTCACAGCAACCCTGTGAAGCAGGGAGAAACTCTATTATTATTATCCCCATTTTATAGATGACAAAACTGAGGTCAGAAGAATTTATTTGATTGCCCAAAGACATTTGGTTGTTAGGCTGCAAAGTCAGGACCTGAATTTCTTGTTTTTTAACTTCTACATCTCTTGTGCTCCTAATCTCTGTTTCCCATAAATCTTGATGCATCCTCTTAAAAAAGACATGCAGGATGTATGGAAAATCATTCACTAGTATGCATTTTTGTCCACCAACAAAGAGTTTTGTTTTAGGAAAGTGGAATAAACCTCCTTCTACCAATTATACACCTTATTCTTCCTTTCTCACTGAGGAAACACACCTTTTGGATGCCTGATCTGTACTGCCCTGTGTAAGTTACCTGGGATAAACACATATAATGCTGGTGAGAATTTAAAGTACAAAAAGGAAAACTGAAGTCTCATTTTCCCTTCTCTGTCAACTGGTTTCACTTAGAAAGCTTTGGTCTACCTCCTCACTGATTAGTTTCTCTACCCCAAGTTTCACAGTAATGCAACCATAGTCTAATTCTAGAATATCTAAGCCAGGGAAAAGAGACCTAAGAAGGAGCAAAATGATTCTTCATTTAAAAAGAAGCAACAACAACTTGTAAAGATTTAAATGAAGTTTAAAAATCACCTTATTTGCCTGGAATGTTTCCAAGATTTCCTCATTAGTAAAAAAAGAACTGTGGGGCTTCCCTGGTGGCGCAGTGGTTGAGAGTCTGCCTGCCGATGCAGGGGACACGGGTTCGTGCCCCTGTCCGGGAAGATCCCACAGGCCGCGGAGCGGCTGGGTCCGTGAGCCATGGCCGCTGAGCCTGCGCGTCCGGAGCCTGTGCTCCGCAACGGGAGAGGCCACAACAGTGAGAGGCCCGCGTACCACAAAAAAAAAAAAAAGGAACTGTGATCAACCTATATAATGTAATAGCTTTATAAACATCAGCGTTCTTTTCTGAATTATTCTATTTTACCTCTCAAATCTTTCCAGAATGCTGTAGAAGGGGACTGCATTGCATACTGCCAGGTGCTCCCGGGCCTGTGTACATTATTGCTAAGAAGATCTTGGAAGGAAACATGGCCACATTTTGTTTTCTCTATTAGCAAAGATGATTAAATGAGACAATATTAGCTTTAATGGGCTCTTTCTGTGGTTAGAGCTTTCCAGTTCAGTCCCACCACTGGCCTCATTTCCATCCATTGAGCAGTTAGTCCTATTCAATTATTCAATCCCAATCAATATTTTGAGATGTACAGAATGTAAATGTAAACATTCTGTTTATTTTTCACCAGACAATTCCTGTACTCTTACTGGAGGAGAAAGTTACATATTTATAAATAAACTCTCTAGTATTGCAAAGAAAGTGTTCCTTTCCTTTAATTCTGGCTCTCATTTGGTCAGCAAAACAATCCACAGGGTAGTCAGAACACCCTTCCAGTCCTTTGAGGCTACCTGAGATGCCTCTTCCTCTCTAAGCCTCCTTCAGGGGTCCCCAGGCAGAATCAATGGCTCTCTTCTCTGTGTCCCACAGTGCTTTGCACTAACGGGTCTAACTGGCTTGTATCAAGGTAGGTTGTCCTATGTCTCTATGCTTTCCATTTAGTAATCTTCTTGATGGCCTTTAATCATCTGGGCTCTGTCTAGTACTGTAATCTGGACATTTAAGGTCTCAATAAATATTTTCCCAAGAGATAGCTGATTTGGGCAAAAATTGTCACATTCATGCTGATTGATTTTTTTTTTTTGTAAATGAGTTTCGATGTTTCTCTAAAGAAATCCTGCCACTACTTTAATGGGGCTAATATATTTATTCTTCCACAATGAACTACTCATTAAGTGAAACTGTATTTTGACTTATGAGGGAAGGAGTATTGTTATTGCTGAATTCCACCCCCCTCACCCCACCCAGTAGATAAAAAGAAAAGGTTGACAGTATTTTTTAGTATTCAACCTGGGGGGTTGACAACTATAGAAGCTTGAGTCTCACCCAAATTCCCTGAGTCAGAATCTCTGAGATCCACACAGTGCTATTTTGGGGAAGAGGTCCACTGGTGATTCCAAACTGCAAGCAAGATTGAGAAAGAGAGAAAAAAGAGGTGCCATTAAGCAATGGTAAAGTGGCTTAGGGTATGCTGAAAAGTATTTGCGGGCCTCGAATTTTGTGTGACGTAATGCTGAGGAGCTAAATTTTCACAGATCCATCCGTTTATGAAATTTAACTAAAATGAGTGCAATACTGCCAAGCATCTAGGAGAAAACAGTGAACCATGAGTTCTGTCACTGAGGTGCTCAGTATAATTTAAAAGTCTACCTTAACACGGTGCTTTAGAATAGAAACAGATGTGAAACGCTTAAAATATTAACGTGGGATCATAAACAATAAAATTTATTCTTCGTTTTCTTCCTTAAATGCTTAGGCATCGTTTGAATGGTTTCACAGCAAATGTGGATGATTTTTCTCACAGATGATAACGGTCAAATGGAATTTAATGTGGGAGAAAAAAAGGAGAATGAGTGGGGGGCAGAGCAGTAAACAGAAGAGCTGCGAGGTAAAAAAACAGCTCCCTTATAAGGAAAACGTTCTAGAACTTTCAAACTCCTGGCAGATTCCTGAACATACAGCCCCATATCTCACTCCTCTCTGCTTTTCCCCAGTCCTTCTGTTTAGCAAAATCCTACTTCTCCTTAATACTTAGTTCTCCCTGGGGAGATCAGAGGAGCTTCTTATGGGACAGAGACCCCACCATCCTTCTAGCACCTCCACTAACCAAATGCCATTGACTTTTTCCTTCTGTTTGCCTGATTTTCCCATGACTATAAGCTTCTTGAGAATAAAACTTGTGTCCTGTTCATCTTTATAAATAATCCCAGCTTCTTAGGACAAGTGCACAAAAGGTGATCTCCAAAGACTCATTAAACTGAACTAAAAAGCTGCCTGGCTGTGTGAAACATGAAGGAATTCCTAAAAAGGCAAGAATAAGATGTCATGAAATTATAGCTTTAATTTTTTTTTTTTTTTTTTTTTTTTTTTTTTTGCGGTACGCGGGCTTCTCACTGTTGTGGCCTCTCTCATTGCGGAGCACAGGCTCCAGACGCGCAGGCTCAGCGGCCATGGCTCACGGGCCCAGCCGCTCCACGGCATGTGGGATCTTCCTGGACTGGGGCACGAACCCGTGTCCCCTGCATTGGCAGGCGGATATAGCTTTAATTTTAAAAATAATTTTTAATTATTAAATTAAAATTTTTAAAAGATTTTTTTTGATGCGGACCGTTTTTTAAAGTCTTTATTGAATTTTGTTACAATATTGCTTCTGTTTTATGTTTTTTTGGTTTTTTGGCCCTGAGGCATGTGGGATCTTAGCTCCCTGACCAGGGATTGAACCCGCACCCCCTACATTAGAAGGCGAAGTCTTAACCACTGGACCGCCTCCAGGGAAGTCCCTAAGTTAAATTTTTAATAATTTTCTTTTAGCAAAGAAGCTTCCTGTACATAAACTGCCTTCGGTGATCTTTCGGATTTTCTACTTGAGGTTGAGCAGCAGAGCTGCCCAGGGCCCTTGCCCAGTGGATTTAAATGGTAGGTGCCTTGAGATGCTAATTCTTCATTCTCTAGGGACTGGCATATGTCATCTATACAGGTGGTTCTCAAAGTGAAGCATCCCTGTTACTTGGAAACTGATCATGACAATTTCAGACCCCAACTGGAGAAACCCTGAGGGCGGGGCCCAGCAATCTGTGTCTTATCAAATCTTCCAGGCGATTTTAATGCATGTTCAAGTTTGAGATCCCCTGGTCCAAAAGAAAGGATTTCGAAGAAAAATGAAAAAGCTACCTCTTTTCAAAGTCAGTTTCTATCTGGGCCATGGAGTCCCAAACTCAGATGAGCAAGTGTTTCAGAACAGATGAAGACACAGCTGCACTTAAAGTTCCCACTTCTGGCCCCTTAGGAGAATGCAAATAACAAACCTGTCTCTTTTCGGCACTCTATCCAGCCAGCTACCTTCATCCTTCACTATTTTTCCCTGTAGATTGTCTTGTAAATGTGGCCACATCTTAAGTCTTCACTGACTCCTGACCTCGGGAATGTTAGCCCCTTCCCGGCTGAAGAAAACCCTTTGGATCACTGGCTTGCTATATTATTCTATGTTTAATAGGCCTGACTTGTGCAATATTTTTTATCTGGCTATAGTCCTATCTCTAAATTCTCTGTTTTGAATGAATACTGATTTTGTGACATGAAGTCTGCTATATAATGAAATGCAAACAATGAAAAGACTAAATCAGTTTAGAAAAAAATCTATTTGTCAAACAGTGTGGCAATGTTCCCAATTTAGTCTGGGTCGTTCATGCAGCTCTTGATAAGGCAGTTAAAAACGTAGCTGTTCGCCAAATGAAAATAAAAGCATCTGCACCACAGATATATTTTCCTTTCAAAAGTCTTTGTTGTAACTTGTAGCTAATTAAATGCCCTCACATGAGATGTACACACACAGCAAAATCTGAGAATTTTCTTAACAAGGGAGCTTGGGTTAAGAAAGAGAGCAACGCTAGCTTACTACATACATCCTTATATTACATTTACATTTCTATACAGCTTCATCAGCCTGACAGAAAAAAGCAGAAGGGGAGGGCTTTTTTGTTCAGTTTTGGAGTAGAGAGATTTCTAAGCCCTGCAAAGGAACGTGCTTAACATTTAAAGAAAAAAAAAGAAGAAGAAGAAGAAGAAAGAAATAGTAACCCTGCCTTAGATTTTTGTAGAAAAATAATGCTTTCCACACACCTTTCTATGTACCCAGCTGAGTAACTAAAAAATGATTGAGAACTTAAAGGGTTCAAATTTTTATTTGTAACTATTTTCTTCACTCCTAGAGCTTATTTGCAGGCAGAGGTGTTCCGTATTAAACTTGACATTTATTGGAGTGGTTTTGAACTTACCATGTCACATTTATCAATATGGGATTTAATATAGATTGACATTCTTTAGTTTTTCCACCTTCTGAATGTAACTATTTCATTGGTCAGAATTTAAAGTGTTAATTTTCAGTTGAAAAATATTTGAATCGTATAAAAAATGGATTCTCCAATATAACTGGCACTGAGTTATCACAGTTTCTAGCCTGTGCCTTCTCTCACAATCTTGTCCCCCTATGGGAAGGCTGTCCCACATAACAGAATCACATGGAACATAAAAACAGAACACTGTCCACACAGAGAAGCTGTTACTAGAGAACTGAATGCTCTTTGGGGTCACTGTAATATATAATTATGTCTTTATATCTGGTCACCATCCTATGTCACTACACACGTGGATGCCCACAGTCCTGGCCCAACACACCTACACATCTTTTTTCACCTGGAAACTCAGAAAGATCACCTCCTCCCTGGAGGCATCTCTTATTGTGCCATCCTTTTGTGTTTTCATATCTGCTTGTACATAATTGCATCTCTCCCGTTAAACTGTGAGCTCCTTGAAGGCAGGAACCCTGTCTTAATCATCTCCAAAATGCTTGGAACACAGCTCAGAGCCTGGCAGAGAACAGATGTTCAACAGCTGTCTATGGAATAAATGAATAAACACAAGCATAACAGGGCACCTGTCCTTTGAGCTTTGAATTGTTTACTGTTACGAGAGACAGTAATTTATACAACCTTTTTAGGCATCAAAAAAATACCATGATTTTGCATATGAGTGCTTGGAATAAATTTGTACGTTTGTAAGACCTATTGGTTCCAACCTTAAGTCATCTCTGTGTTCTCAAAGCTTTCTGCCTGAATCTCCTAACTAGTGGTTTAACTGATCTCCCTCCCTCCATTTTTCTACATCTTTCTAATCCAACTCATGCTGTTCCCAAGCACTGCACCCCATGTTATCCATGGCTACACAACAAAACCAAGATTTCTGTAACCTGAAATTCAAGTCTGTTCACAATCTGACCTAAATCCTCTTTCCTAGCATATTTCTCACAATTCTGCTTCTAGAAACCTAGGGATGATAATCCCGGATTAACCCGGACATACGGAATGTACTCCTATTTCCAGGAGTTGTTTTCTATTTTTTCTTTTTTAAAAACTTATTTATTTATTTATTTATTTTTGGCTGTGTTGGGTCTTCGTTGCTATGCGCGGGCTTTCTCCAGTTGCAGCGAGCGGGGGCTACTCTTCGTTGCGGTGCGTGGGGTCTCATTGCGGTGGCTTCTCTTGTTGCGGAGCACAGGCTCCAGGTGCACGTGCTTCAGTAGTTGTGGCACATGGGCTCAGTGGTTGTGGCACGTGGGCCCAGTAGTTGTAGCACATGGGCTTAGTTGCAGCATGTGGGATCTTCCCGGACCAGGGCACGAACCCATGTCCCCTGCATTGGCAGGTGGATTCATAACCACTGCACCATCAGGGAAGTCCCTATTTCCAGGAGTTTTGACCCAGCTTTTCCCACCACTCCTCTGCAATGCTCTTCATAGATGTGCTACGTCTTTCCAAAGTAGGGTTAGAGCCTTAGGAAAGGACATGGCCAATTCTCCTTGGGAGAGGGGAGATAAGGTAGCAGGTTTTCTGAGCTAAGCCTTAAAAGATAGTTGGAGGAGGAAGGATTCAGGGTACGTGTCTCTTTAAAGACAGAAGAGAAGCATAGATAGAATCATAGTTCTTCAACAGACTGGAAGCTCCTTGAGGACAGGAGCTGCCTGGCTCATCTTAATAGCCCCAATAGTACCTATCAGAGTGCCTTGTATGCAGAAGTTGACCAACAAATATTTCTCTAATGAGCCTTTATCCACTCCTGCACTAACTCCCTCCAAACTTTAATATGATATCTTGCATATAGTAGGTACTCAATAAATATCAGTTAAATGAATGAGTGACTTCGTAATCTTTCAGTTCTTTGAAAAATGCAAAAGTGGGGAAATGGACAGAGTGAATAAAATTTCAGTCGCTAGAAAAAATTCATAAGAAGAAATGTTAATGGTTAGGAACACAAAATATGCGTCTTTTGTTTACACACCCAAAATAAACTGTATTAAAAAACTAGTTAAAATGTTGTATTCACATCGCCCTCTGGTGTTGGACTCTCCCGGAAAACAAAACAAAACAAAACCTCAAAATTATAGTTTGGGAAGATTTTTCTCTCAAAAAAAAAAAGGATTCTACCGTTTGTGGTAAATGCAGCACGTAGTGTCGAATTCTGAGAAGGGTAGTGTCTTTCAACTTTGCTCCAGTTATGAATTCTTAACTCCAACGAGGTGTGGAGCCTCCAGTATATTTGCTGAATGGAGTGGATTCCTCCTTTTGCCAAAGTCACAAGCTTACCATGAGAGTCATTAGAGACCAATGGAATAAGGCTGCTGGCTGTATTACAGGACTTTGCAGGAAAGGTGTGCGTTAAAACCGCATCAACCCCTTCCCTGGTGGCACAGTGGTTAAGAATCCACCTGCCAATGCAGAGGACATGGACTCAAGCCCTGGTCCGGGAAGATCCCACATGCCGCGGAGCAACTAAGCCCGTGCGCCACAACTACTGAGCCTGCGCTCTAGAGCCCGTGCGCCACAACGACTGAGCTCGCGTGCCACAACGACTGAAGCCCACGTGCCTAGAGCCCGTGCTCCGCAACGAGAGAAGCCACCGCAATGAGAAGCCCGCGCACTGCAACGAAGAGGAGCCCCCGCACGCCACAACTAGAGAAAGCCCACATGCAGACAAAAATTAAATACATGAATAAAAATAAAAATAAAACCACACCGAGACATGACTTTGCACCAGTAGCATATAATGAAAGTTTATCCCTTTGGCAAATTGTGCCAAGTATGAGGAACGTTGTTGGGCAGAGAACAGAAGTTCCAACACAGGCACAATCTATTCATCTGCTATTCGGTTTAGGAGAGAGTGCCAAGGTGGCTAAAATAAAACAAAACACCCTCCGCAAAGTGACTCTTGGTGTCACGAAGAGAACCCTGGAATAAATATCTCATGAGTATTACAACCATTTTTTTGGCTATGGCATAGAGTTCAGTAAATCCCTCATATTAAAAATATAAAGTTATTGGTCTTCAGGGTAATTTACGTTGGAGAGCTGGTTTAAGTTTTCCCAAAACGAAGAGGATATTTGAAAGAAGTCTTAGACCCAGAAACACAAACTAGAAACAGATCTTAGCATGATTCCTTTTCATTGTTTGCCTAGGAAGCTGATCACCACAAAGAGCTTTAACCATCCTTATCATCTTCACTGTCACCACCATCATCATCACTGTGGGTACCGGCATTGTCAGCATCATCAAAGTTGCTAAGTATCACAGGTTTATGATGTGCTAGGACCATGCTCAACAACTGACATAATTTAGCTCATCTGAAGCTCGCGAGAATCTTCATAATATGCCAATTTTACCGAAACTGAGGCTGCATAACTTCCTGCAACTTCTGTATGAGCTAAGTGGCAAAAACAATTCTAACCCTGCTCATGGGACTCTTAACCTGTGCTATTAACCATTCTATTTACTACCATTAGGTCCCAGCCCTGCCTTTACTTGCAATGGCTCTGAATATGGTGCCACGTGGAGTGTGGTTCTGTTCATTTATTTGCTGCATCCCTCCTTTTATCCAAGGTGCTGATAGGAAGGCTCAAAAGGGTTAAGTGCTTGAAGGGAACAAAGTTAAAGAGATCAGTCTTGGGGGTTCAAAAAAAAAAAGAGAGATCAATCTTGGGTGGACAAGGAACCATGAGGGAGTAAGAAATGCACTGTCTGCTAGAGTCTCTTTTACTTTGTGTCTGAACACATGGCAATACAATAAAGAATACCAAACTTCAGGGCATCAAATCAATTTACTTATTTATACTATACTCGGCAAGCACTTATCACATTCTTGTTAGCACTGCCCTAGGCACTAAACAAGACATTTTCACACCAGAGAAATGTAAGCCCACATCCCTTCCTTAGAAAGTAAACATCAACAGTACTATATTCATAGAGTTACTCCTTGGATGTTTGAATCAAATCTTTGATCTCATCTGAGTCTGGTCCTGAACACTTGGGTATGCACACACACACACACACACACACACACACACACCTCTCAACATACTCCTGGAAGCAAAGGTCCAACAATGCCAGGAATCCATAAATTTTAGTCGAAGACTTTCAAAATACCTGCAACAATTTTTTAAAAACCGAGTTTAAGAAATGCACACACACAGGACGTATAGAGGTTATTCCTACCTCTCACCATCTTTATTCCTGGCAATGCATGCTGTGTTACCTACGAGTAGTCTCTTTTTGGCTACAAATGTGTCCCATCTTCCATCTGTTCTTCTAGCAATGCTGCTGGCCTACTGCCACTGCAGCGACATCAGCCCTCATGATGTCATCTGACTAGGTTTTCTCCGGTACCCGTTTGTTTCACTCTCCAGGTGAGATCAGGCAAGTATAGTTTTCTGTCATTTTCTGAGCAGGTTTTAATTGGGGTTCCATATTAGCAAAAGTTTCTGCTCTGTTTACCAGAGCTTGCAGCCTACTTAGCTAGGGTCAAAAAGAGAATCTAAAGTTCCTCAAGAAATCATTGGCTGAGCCATCAGAGGACTTGGCACAGGGCCTGAAGTTTCCTTTTATAACCAGCTATCATTTAGAGGTGTGTCTATTAAAGATACACCTCCCTGAATTGTCCCATCCTTTTTTGAATTTTGCTTTCCCTCCTTTCATCTATTTAAGACATATTTATCCAGTACCTGCTCTGTTCCAGACACTGTGTGAGACCCAGGGATCTCTACTCCCCTGGAGTTGAAGGCTGGGTTCCCCCCAACTTTCCCTCTTCAAGGATCTCACTGCAAATAGTCATGCAGGCTGGGTAGCCAATTGGTTAGAAGGTTCCTAAGTTTCCAAGTCAGCTCTGTTCCTTACTAGGGGTTTGTCCTTGGGAAAGCTACTTAACCTCTCTGTGGTTTCCTTACTTATAAAGGACATTTCTATTTCAGTCTTCCCTGTAGGACAGTTACCTGTGTATTAAACTCGTTCTGTAAATTTTAAAGAAGTATGCAAATATAAGGTAGTATTACTATTTAATACAGGGTTTGATGTAGGTTTAATGTGGAGTTTATGTTAAAGAAAAATGGAAAACGTTTGTCCAGCACCTACTATGTCTCAAGCACTGTGCTGTGTGCTTCCATATATTATTTTGGTCAACTGCAAAAAAGTTCAGTGAGGTCAAAATAACAACAGCATTCTTTTATTGTGTGATTACCTAATTTAATATGAATAGTATATATATGAGGAGATATTATGACGATTCCATTTTACGAAGAAATGAAAAGAAGGAAATGAAGCGCAGACATTAACTTGGCCAAGAAAACCCAGCCAGTGAGTTTCAGAACCAGACTATGACCCCAGGACCTCTGTCTCCAGAGACTATAACTCTTTCTGCTACAAAGCATGCTTATCCTGGATGGGAAAAGAATGTAAGGTAGGCCCAGGCTAGGCTGAATAACAGAAAAATAATACCAAACTGATAAAATGTTAATCCTTACA
Source organism: Mesoplodon mirus (assembly GCF_964341445.2). NCBI lineage: Eukaryota > Metazoa > Chordata > Mammalia > Artiodactyla > Ziphiidae > Mesoplodon > Mesoplodon mirus. The sequence goes on along the minus strand of NC_138978.1, from coordinate 184,771,153 downwards.
GGCAAAATGTTCTAATTGGCAAAATATTAATTTCACATATACGGTGTTTTATACCCCAAAGAGTTTGGTATCCACGTAACTGCAAATTGAAAAATATCAAAGCCAACTTTTAAAATAATTCTTTGCTTAAAGTTCTTAATTTTCATAGTGTTCTTTCTTGCCTGATAATAGAACAAGAATTGTATCGTTTGAAAATGTAGATAGACTTATTAATTGTAAAGGTATCACTTGGAACATTATATAATTTATTTACATTCTGTAGCTGACAACTGGCCTGTGTAAAGAGGCCTGTGGTAAACTTCAGATGAAAGAATAAAAATTCCCAGAGTCCTCACCCTCTACTTTGGAGATCTTTGGGAGTTATCAAATGCTAATAAAAAAACAAAAATTGGTCCCTAATTCCAAAAACTGTATACTTATCCAAAAAATGAACAACACACACACACACACACGATTCTGCTTTGTTTCATGTCATGCCTGTTTATATATAATTCTGAACATTTTCCTTCAAACAGCCTAATTTAACTTAAAATTTCTTCTTCACCATATTCAAAAGGCCTTAGATTATTAGCAATACTTATCACTATGACTTGGCAAAGGAAACCTCATCTGAGAACCCATAAAAGGAGCTTAATGGAATTGATACGTTTAATAGACCTAACGTTTCATTTTATTCATTTCTAGCACAAACATATCACCTTAAAGCTTCCAAGATCCTTGTTCACACATAATCTCATTTAGTCCTTTTGCCTATTTGTGAGATTCACAATGTTCGTTTTCTAGATTCTGCAATAAATATTCTGAGAGGTATTTAAATTGTCTTGGAGCATACCAACCTGTAAGTGGCAGAGACGAACTCCAAGGTAATGACCCCCATCCCATCAGGGTCCCCCTGTCTCCCTCCGTACCCCCTTCACGCTTCCACCCCACTCTGTGGTAAGACCATGTGATAAAAATAAAAATAACGACAATGAAGTATACCTCTTTGTCCCAGTGCTGGGTCCTCACAAGATCATCCACACAGCTCCGTTCCTTTGCAGGGCGCCTTTATATCATCACAACGATGTGATGCAAGGCTGAATCCCTTTCCCCTCCCCCTCCTCCTCCCCCTCCCCCAACCTCACACCTACCGGCACAGTTTCTCTCTGATTTCTCCAGATATGTCTGATACAGGAATGTAGAAGAACTGGACCTTTGGGTGCAACCACTGCACTTCTTTCTAAACTAGATATTATAATTTTGTCAAACAATTTATAAATGCTTAATATCAAAATATCTATGAGTAGCCTCTTTTTAATTCTGGTTCTACTATGAACAATTTGGGTGAGTTTGGGCAAATTATTCAATCTCTTTAAGCCTCTGTTTACTGACTTCACAGTGAGAAAAATGGATCAATTTAGACGAAGAGTCTAAACCCCCAAATATTATTAGCCTTTGAAAGTATATTTGGTATAATTCAAGAAACACCAGTGCTTGGGAGGCCAAAAAACATGATTAATGAGAAGAGTCCAATAAATGTTTACCTTTACTTTGTGTATAATGTTGCTTAATCCATCAACCCCATTTTGCTTCAGTTTCCTGCAACTGAACTGGAAAGGGGATTGTATAAAGATTAATTCCATGATGTTGGTAACGTGCGCTTTGAATAATAAATACTACTAAGATACAGAGTCGTTACTCTTCAAATAAGAAAAACTTAAATCTGTGCATTGGAAGAGGACTATATTGGGATACAATTATTGATTTATAAATATGGGTTAGAAAAGAAGAAGTTTTTTTGAGGCAGAGGGTAAAGCTGAAATTTATCATAAAGAATGAAGCCTCAATTCCCCTGTAAATGTACATCCTTGATCAAGGCCTGCTCAGAACAGGTTACAAGTATCACGTTTTTTAATCCGCATTACCCGGATAGGAAAGAAATGGCCATACTGTGATACCAAAATGCCAAACTACTCTAATTTGGCTGGGACCTTATACATTTTTTTTATCCAGAATTAGCAGAATATGGAAAACATAGAGAAGAGTCAAACGTTTTCCCAACTGCAGAAGTAAACATTTTCCCAGTAATTTCAAAGAATTTAAAATGTGGCCTTGCTTCTCTTGCTCTATTTTTCTTTTTTTTTTTTTTTTTTACTATCAGTACCAAACCAAGAGTCTGAACATTAATAGAGCTATTTATATAGGCTGTTTTCCAGCTTAATGCAGATTTTTCAAATTTCTTCTGCAATGTACTCTATCTAAACACACAGAATCCTCTAAGTTTTGCTCTAGTGCTTGCTTAGGGTATGCATGTTAAGTTCATGAACTTTTGGCCAATTCACAATTTCCTCTTCCTTATGGGAAACACAAGTTGTCCCTGGATTAATAAAGTGATAGGATTTGGGAAGATGCTGTAGATCGACCAACTTTTTCAAACTGACTTTAATCAAGTGTTGTTAACGTGGGGAGGGGTGACCCCGAGCTTGCAAGGAGAGCAAACCCACGAGTAAACAAAGTGGGGCTGGCAAACTAGAAGTAATCATGAGATGTTCCAGGCGAGCACCGTCCGCTGGGGCGAGCCCCGCATTCTTGCAGACGAGGGCAGAACCGGACAGCGACACATCCAATTATGCCTACGCTTATGCGCTGGCAATCTTCAGCTGCCTATTTTCAAAATAGGAAGGCACCTGCTTAAATAGAATCTATCATCCAGCCCTTCTAATTCTGAACGGGTCCACACTCCTTATTCCAGCCCGTTCTGTTTCTAGCATTCTCCAGAGCAGGGGGGAGCAGGCGACAGACATCCTATCGCAGTCTGTTTGCAGGGGACTTGCGCAGCTAAGGTGTCTGAACATTCTTTTGCACTGTTACGCCATCACTTAAGGATCAATGAACTGGCCTCTGTGGGGAACTGCTGTGCAGCGACTGATGCCACCCCCTGCACCAGGGCAAAGAGATGCCGCTGCCCGGTGTCCTCCATTGTTTGTCGTGTCTCTCAGGTTCCCTAAGACCATACCGATGGCACCTGTTAAAGCTGCTTCTGCTAAGCTGTTCTGCATTTGTCTGGCTGGATTTGGACTTCCTGGATCTCCAGCTGAATACAAAGTGATTAGAAAGCCCAGTGTTTGGCAACAAGCACGGTGGGGAGGACGCTGTGTGTGGGTCTAAAGGAGCAGGGTGTGTGTTTCAGAACGTGGGGCACAGAGCGCCCTGCTAGAGCCCTTGCTGGGGGATCACGGCGCTCTCTGTCGCTGTCAGCTGTTTAACAGCAGCTGTTTCATGTAATTCCAAATGATCCGCTTGAATGAAGTTGTCATTCTTGCCTTAATCTTTAATTTAGTAAAACACATAGCTGAGCAACGTTCATTTGAATGTTAGCTGAGCTCCCCCAAAAGTTTCCAATGCCTGTATTTTTCCATGTCGGCACCAGGTAAAAATCATTACTGAGAAATAGAAATTGTGCAAAGGAGAACCCTGGAAAACATCTGTATTTTTCTATCAAAGTTAGTCAAATGCTAATGTGTAGGGTGTTTGGGATTGACATGTACACACAGCTATATTTAAAATGGATAACCGACAAGGACCTACTGCATAGCACAGGGAACTCTGCTCAATATTATGTGACAACCTAAATGGGAAAAGAATTGGAAAAAGAATAGGCACATGTATATGTATAGCTGAATCATTTTGCTGTACCCCTGAAACACAACATTGTTAATCAACGAAATAAAATAAAAACTCAAAAAAATGATGATGTGTAAATAGAGGTTTACCAAAACAAACAAACAAACAAAAAGTATAATGAAGTTAACGGAAGAACTTTTTTTCTATTATTAACCTGTCTTCGTCCATTTCTTGATTAAAATTGCACCTTTCTTCTAAGGAGTACTTTCTTTCTATGTTAATAAACCCAAATAGCTAGGACAGAAACAACATCTAACACAGTTCATGTTTTAAACATTAGACAATCGTGAGTGCTCACATAATACAAAGGTGACCACAGATCAATCACCATTTTCCTTTCCTTCCTTCCTCTCTCCCTCCCTTCCTTCCTTCCTTCCTCCTTTCTTACCTTCCTAACTCTACTGCTTTTCATCAATCAAGGTTTTCAGAAAAGTCTGTTTACAAGGCAAAAAAGCCTGGCCTGTTCTCAGGCAATTCTGCAATTCTCTTGCGGACAATAGAGGGCGCTGATGCTTCTGATCTGGCAGATGTAGCACCTCAGAGAGAACAGAATCGCACCTCTGCCTGTGGCTTGCCTTCCAACTCGCCTACCTCTCCTCTGGAACCACATTCCATTTGCTGCAGACGTTCTCTCTCTCCCAAGAAAGCTGCCTTTATTCTTTCTCTATTAGTCTATGTTCTAGTTCTCCTTTTCAAAGCACTGCTTTAAAAAGCTGGTATTTGGTAATAGCTTGTGATCGTTTTTTAATATCTCTCGGCTTTTCTGATTATGAATAGCATTTCTTCTCAAAGCATTTCTTCTTACCTTACTGCACTCTTCCTAACCCTATTTAAATGCAGTTCATTCAGAGATGATGCTACTGCTGGTTTCTTGGATTAAAAAAAATGAAAGCTCCATAGACTATGATCCTTTAGTATATGTCTCAGCAGCCTACTGTCTGGTGACAGAGTGGCTATCAAATGCCACAAATTGATACATTGATAGGCACCAGGCCACCCCCTGCAGAAGAACATACTGGAGATACAGTTCTTTACCAAAGAGAGCTATTTCCTTTAAAAAAACAAAAACAAAAAAACCTCAAAGCCATAACAATTTAAACTGTTTCACTTGGATCAAATGAGATGCATCATCCATTTCCCTGATGTGCTTTCAGTAAAGAGGCAAAGCATTCATAGAAGATACCTTTGGAGAGTGTTCTGTGTTTAGCCATTTTCTCACCATAAAAGCACAAATCACCTAATCAGAAAACACTTTATCATTGTACACTGAATGGTTCATAAGAACATAAAACTCCATTTAGCACCGCTGCTTGCTCTCATCACCTACCCTTTTAAAATGCTTACCCATCTTTCTCACTGCTATTCAAAGAAACAGATTTATTTCTCACCCTGGAGTTGGCAATTTTGGCATGCCAGATTGAAAATGTACCCAATGCTGGGAAGTGGATGGGTTATTCTTAGTCTCCTGACACGCTTAAGAGAAAATGGGGCAGGGTATGTCTCTAAAGCAAGCAAAGTTCTTTGGAAACTATGACTTTAGCTAGAGCTAGATTAGCAAGACCGTTGTCATATTAGAAAAAGAAGTGAAATCGTGAACGATAGGAATTTTAGCTCCAGGAAGAGAGAGGAAGGGGCAAAGTCATACAGGTTGAGAGCCGAAGTTGCAGAATTATCACCGTATTCATTGTACATCTGATTTTTTTTTAAGTTTTGGTTACGGAAATGAAAGGAACTTCTCCAATGTCTTTTTGATGTTTACCATTTATAATGGAAACGGCAGCAACTGACATTTGCTGGGGGCGTTTTGCCTCAGCCCAGCTGTGCAAACCCCCCTCATCGTTTCTCTCCTATTCCTTTCAACCATCCTTTATTCTTTCCCCATTTTTCCCTCCCTACATAAGTATCAAGGCCTGGGAGACACAAGTTACGAGTGTGGCTAACATGGTTGCTGCCTCTCCCTTTAGAAAGCCAGGGGGAAAGTTATCCTTGGATAGCCACAGCCTAGCCCGTATCTGCTTTCCTCAAAGCTTCTGAAATAAAAATCAGAATGGTCTTTGTTAATCTTGTGCTTTAGACTATTTATCATACGAAGAAGACGACTGGGTGGATGATATTTTTTTTCTCTTTGGAAGAAGCTGTTTCCATGCTGTGGCCGAGCTCTTTGGCAGCCAACGGAGCCTCTGATTAGAAGGCTACTTCATAAATTACAAACCACCAGAGTGAGAGTCATTATGTAAAATGGCCTCTGCCATCTGGTCGTCCACTCTCTACATGAGAAAGGCCATCATCTTTGCTCTGTGGCTTGGTTACTTCAAGGAGCCCTCAGCCACAGCAAAAGAAAAAGAGATATATCTTCATTCCAAACTCACTTGGCCTTTTAACCCTGGGATATCCAGGCACCTGGAAAGGCTATAATTCCCATTGAACAGATGGGGAAATTGAGAAGTAAGAGTTAAGTGTTTATTTGTAAGTAGCCTTTACAAATCAAGTACAGAGAAAAAGAAGGCAGGATTTTTGCTCTTTGTTTCAACAGCAAGAGAGCAAAGAGTCCTCTTTCTTTTCCTGCTCTCTCTCCCTATAAGAAATTTCACATCTATTTCATTTCCATTTTTGGAAAGGTTCTATCAATGGAAGTTACAGTGCACGTGACAGGAAAGAACAGATTTCTTATTGAACAGGTAGGCACTCTGCAACAATTCATCCCAGCTGCCTCTAGGGAAAAAAAAATAGAAGTTTTTAGTGAAGTTGATAAAATGCCAGACAGGAACCACTTCTTTACTTTTATGTATGTTTCTTTCCTGAAGCAAACAGGAGAAACACACCTCTCTTTACCTCTGGCAAGCAGTTCAGAATACACTGCCAGAGGTCCTATTCTCTTCAGCAAGAGCCACTGGGCATTCAAACTAAAGCCAGCCAAATCAAAGAAGCATTTAGTCCAGCATGGATTCAGTAGGATGGAAATTACTAATTCAGTCTTTCACCTTTCTTCCTTTATCTATAGCTTTCCTGTATTATAGTATTTTATTTTATTATTATTTTATTATTATTATTTTTTTTTTTGCGGTATGCGGGCCTCTCAGTGTTGTGGCCTCTCCCGTTGCGGAGCACGGGCTCCGGACGCGCAGGCTCAGCGGCCGTAGCTCACGGGCCCAGCCACTCCGCGGCATGTGGGATCTTCCCGGACTGGGGCACGAACCGGTGTCCCCTCCATTGGCAGGCGGACTCTCAACCACTGCGCCACCAGGGAAGCCCTGTATTATGGTATTTTAGAAGCAGTATAGCATCGTGATCAAGAGCATGAATTCTGGAACCAGTGTCTGGGTCCCACCAATGCTTCTTATTAGCTGTCTGGCCTTTGGCAAGTTATTTAAGGTTGCTGTGCTTCAGTTTCTCCCCCCTGTAAAATGGGTTTATAACAATAATGACCTTCACTGGGTTGTTGGAAGAATTACGAGTGAAATTGCTATGATGCTTAGAACAAAACTGTTTCAATGAGAATATACTGTGGTCTTTTCACTCAATTGTGTTTTCATCTAAAGATTGAAAAGAAAAGAAAGGCAAGATTAGGAGCTAGAGGTAAGTTTATACCAGGATGATGTCTCACTTTTATTACTGGAAATTATGTATAATATTCGTCTTTGGTCTCAAAACCTACAGTCATTACTTTTTTTTTTAAAATAATCTGGAAATTTTTTTTTTTTTTTAATCTTCATGGGGGTATAGTTGCTTTACAATGTTGTGTTAGTTTCTACTGTACAGCAAAGTGCATCAGCTATACCTACAGGCATTACTACTTAGCATGGGCGAATAACTGAAGGCAAAGGGACACGGACAGACACACACACACACACACACACACACACACACACACACACACACACACACACACCCAAAGTATCATTAGAAGTTCCTATGCATAAGCATGTTTCTTGTATGAAGAGTTTAAAACTGCACACTAATGTTTATAGATATACTTCTTTGCAAAGATGTTTTCAATTAATGCACAGATGCTTGCCTGGTCTGTAATATCAGACTTTTCTTATGATCAAAGGAGACTGGTATTTATGAGATATGGCAAAAGAAAGCCATCAAAGGATATTTTAGAAGTCTACATTAACTATTATCGTTGCCTTCCTTCAAAAAAAAAAACAGTAAAAGAAAATATCACTAAAGGAATTCAACAAACTAATACTACTGCTTATAGGTTTCCTTTTATCTTAAGTCGAAGTTCTATTTAAAAAAATTAATCTCAGATATACATTGGGTCTTCTACATATTTTATAATAGTTGTGCAAACACATTAAAGTATATATAATATTCTTATATTCATGTACTGTAGTCCTTTAACAAAGGCTGTAGGTATAGTCTAAATAACCTGAAAGCATACATAATTTCTTAGCTAAAAAACAGAGGCTGTTTGGAGATGTTCAAGATTATGCATTGTGACTTCATGTCAGTATGTAAGAAACCCGGTTGCAAGTCTCACAGGAAGGTGAGGGTGGGAGTGAGGGTGGGGAGTGGTAGGAGAGAAGGCTAGGTGTGCACGTACTGCCTCCATTTTCTTTAGAGCAGGAATAAAATCAGTCACCAGTGATCCTGTACGCAACATAAAGCTGGGTTTCCTGGGCCTGCACCCCTCAGCCACGACTCTCCTCGGTGTTACCAGCTCTGCGTGGCATTCGGTTACCCTACCATTGCTGCTCGCGGGCCTTTAGTCAGAAACCGTGTTGATTTTGCTGCCCCTTTTTTCTTCCCAAACCGTAAGAGCTTTCAAAAGTAACTTAATGGGAAGCAGCTAGACATTTTAAAAGAGAAGGAAAAAAAATTCTTCTTCCCAAATCTTCTGAAACACAAGACCAAGAATGAATGTGACCTTCAACAGAGATGTCCCACCCTAGAGGGGCACGCTCATATACACACCACCTGCACTCCCTCCCTCCCCCACCGAAAAAAGAAGAAAAGAATGAATGTGACCTTGACACAACAGAGTCACTTCCCCAAGGGGTCTAGGCTCTAGGGAATCCCAAGCCTTCCCTCCAGGGCACACATCCACATTCACACACACAGTCCTACCTCGGGATTTACTTTTTTTTTTTTTTTTGCGGTACGCGGGCCTCTCACTGCTGTGGCCTCTCCCGTTGCAGAGCACAGGCTCCAGACGCGCAGGCCCAGCAGCCATGGCTCACGGGCCCAGCCGCTCCGCGGCATGTGGGATCCTCCCGGACCAGGGCACGAACCCGCGTCCCCTGCATCGGCAGGCGGACTCGCAACCACTGCGCCACCAGGGAAGCCCGGGATTTACCTTTTTTGAGATATTCACAGAAATAGCTCACACTTTACCCCAGAGTCTAGTATCTGAAAGTACTCCCTGGAATATTGAAATCGTGTCTTCCCTTCTCTATCCCCTTGCAGATGGGATAGTCAACTTTTCTTGTTCAAGATCCTCTTGGGGTCATCTTTCCTCCTGCTCCCTGAGTTCAAGTTTACCAACAACTCTTGAAAAAATCCTCCCCTGAACTCTACATAGGGACAATGAAGTAGGTCTAATTTATTGGTATGATTATTCAGAGATAATCTTCCAGCCTCTGGGCTGTATCTGGATACTTGTTTGAGTCCTTAACTTAGAATTTTATCCTTTAGTATCTAAGGCAGCAGACCTAGGAAAAAGAGAAAGAACTCACGTGTAGCCATTTTCTGCAACATTTAAATCAAGTTGGGTAAAAGATTTGGTGGAAAACTTTGAAAGTAATGGCTCACGTGAACTTTCTCGATGATTTGTGGATTTCACTCTCAAATGTTCCTTTCCTATTTTGACTCCATTATAATAGATAATAGAGAACTGACTACACAGATGGGGAATGCATCCATCCATTCATTCAACAAATATTTCAAGACAGTGACAGGGATATCAAATTTGCTAACATGTAACAAGGCCTCCTTAAAAGAGGCAGATTATGAGAGAATATGGAAGATGGACAGTATATCTTTTTTTGTTTATATATTTCTGGTATTCCCTGCACATGTTTACAAAGAACCAAAAAGAAAGGGGGCTGCATTAAGAATACGTTTATGGGTTCCAAAGCAATTCGTGTCTTTATCTCTTCTACTGTTTTTTTTAACATGGCAGGATATTTTAAAATAAAATGGCTTTACCTTTGAAAGCACTAAACTGGTGAATTTTTGATGTTTTGTGACTTCCTAAATGATGGTTTTATATTAAAATCTCACAGTGGTAGCAAATTCCATGACTTGTCTTCAAAGGAGAAATTAATTTGGGAATTTCAAATTTGTCTTCATTCTACCTAGACCATAACCCTAGATCTTAGAGTCCCCAGAGCTCAGGTGCTACATCTTACGTTAGGAAAAGGGAGCATTTGGTTAAATAAATGACTAAGTGAATTGTCAGAGTGACTACATCATGAATGTTTTTTACAGAATTTCTTATCTTGAATTATTGGTTCTATATATATTGGGTTGGCCAAAAAGTTCATTTGGGTTTTTTCTGTAAGACCTTACAGAATTATGTATATATATATATATATATATATATATATATATATATATATATATATATATTTATTATATAGAACCGCATATTATACTATTGTTGGTGAAAGTCAAATTCATCTGTAGTCATATCTACTTATATTTGCCTCACATGGTCCCCACATATCAGGGAAGAATGACCTTGAACTCAGCCTCTGCGGTCAATCCTCCCACACCCAGTCTCCAAGTCAATGGGTCCTCTGTGGCACAGATCTAGAGCACACCCTCAGTAGGTGTTGATAGAACCGACTCCTCTCTTTAATGTAAAATGATCAATGGCCTGAGACAGCAAGAAGCAGTATGCAATTTTATGCCGAGGATTTACTTTGCAAAACATCATGTGAAAGACAAATATCATATGATATCGCTTACATGTGGAATCTTTAAAAAAAGGTACAAATGAACGTATTTACAAAACAGAAATAGAGTCGTAGATGTAGAAAACAAACTTATGGTTACCAGGGGGGAAAGCGGGGCGGGGGGCAGCGGGGAGGGATACATTTGGAGATTGGGATTGACATATACACACTATTACATATAAAATAGATAACTAATAAGAACCTACTTATTAGTACAGGGAATTCTACTCAATGCTCTGTAATGACCTATATGGGAAAAGAATCTAAAAAAAGAAGGGATATAGGTATATGTATAACTGATTCACTTTGCTGTACAGCAGAAACTAACACAACATTGTAAATCAGCTATACTCCAATAAAATAAAAAAAAAAAACAAACTTTTACCTGAACAACAATAAATACCATGCTAAAATTTGTGGGTTACAGCTAAAAAAAATCATGTTACATGGTAAAAAGCTTTTGGACTTCTGTGCCAAGGACTATTTGCATCTGCTAACTTCAAGGATTCTAGTTAAGTAATGAGTACTTTCCCCCTGGATGATGGACTCCCGTAAGTAGCAATCTGGAGAGGTTTCCTGATCCTGGGCCACTGCAGGTTACAGGGGACTAAGCAGACTAACTTTCCCCAGGAACCTGAAGGGGTTCGGATCCCTGAGTAAGACACCTTCCCAAGTCTCATATACCCCAGATAACTCTAGCTTCATGCTGCCAGATCTTAAGGAAGCCTGTGTGCTTTACTTTTCTCACCTGAACAAAGTAGAGAGCAACTGCTCTAACTTACAGGCATGTGTGGGAATAGATGCCATAAAATGGAAATCTCTGGCATTCAATACAATCCATTCTCCCCCAACCCCATCAGAATTGAACTACTAAGAAAAAGTGAGGTATAAATAAGGTTTTTCTCTCTTTTCCTCTGTATTCTAGGATATCAGAATGGTATGCTACAGTAGATGGGTTCAAAGATCTCTGGAGATAAGTCTTTTCTTGGTCCTGGAATAAGAGAATGACTTGGAGTCAGGGACTTGAGATTATTTTAACCAGCAAAACATCCCCCCTCATGTCTCTGCATATCACCACAACTTGGACACAACAGGAGCTTCAACAAGAGGAATTTGTACTTATCAGAATCAAGAAAATCAGGTTGTTCCTCTTTGACAGAGCTCTCAGAATGGATCTTGATAAATCCTTTCCCCCACCCCCCGCCCCTGGGAATTGAGAGATAGCTCCTTTTGGATGCTTCAGAGGAGGACAAGGCAAGAAAGGGGAGTATGCGTAAGATTTCCAAAGGTAGAGAACCCACAAATATCTACAGAAGCCAGTATTTATTTCGAGAAATTCAAGAGTGAAATAATGACAACTGAAATCACAAAGTTAAAAAAGAATTCTCATTGTAGGCTACCATCACTTTAAATGTATACAATTTTCTATTTCAAAAAATGGTTATTATTTTTAATTTTGAAAACCAACTTGGGGGGCAACAGGAAGCAATGTATTAGGGCAGAGATTGAAAGATGCTATCATAAACCCATATCTACTAACTGGTGGGTTTCTAGGGTATCCACCCCTACTTCCCCAAGAGCAGAGAGAGGCAGGTACCCAAGAGCCCTCCCCCTCCTCATAAAGGCATTTCTACAGCTTCCTGAACTCCCATCTAAAGGTTGTCATTGCAACTTTGTGCCATGCTTGGCTCCAAACAATTCACTAATTCAAACTGTAAATCTTTATTATAAAGATTTCCTTCTCCACGCAGTAATTCTCTCTGCTCTGGTGGGGAGAGGAATGATTTGTTTTTTCGTTACTGGTTATTTCTAAGATATCTACTCTAGATTAGTCCTGCTTGAGTGACATCCTAAATGGCTCCATTCCCCAGCAGTACTTCACTTCTGATGGGAGACTGACAACCGCTACTTAGAATGTCTTTCATGATACACAATGAAGTGTAAAACTGCTGTGAAAAAGCCCATGTTTCAAAACAAACCATCTCTATAATAAGCACTTATTTTCATTAATATATTTCTTTGTGGATAAAACAAAAGCTTAATGCTGCAACGTGGCCTTTGACAATTTTTAAAAAAAATAAACATTATTTCAATTTTTAGCTGGCTCAAAATAACGGAAATGCAAGTGAGGCTTGTTTGAGATGTTACCCACATACATCCTCTTAATGCTGGGGTAAATTGTGTTGTTTTCAACCAAAATATTGAAAGTTCAATAGAAATCCAAAGGTGCAAGCCTGAATAGGTAAATATAGAATCTAACAGCCTCTGTATCTCAGGTATTAGCAAATACCTTTGGTGGAGAGAGATACAGTCCTGTCTAATCCTTATCTGAATTTGCAATTAAGACTTCAGAGCAGCAGAGATCTGTACACAGTTCTGCTCTCTTAATTTTATTTGGCTGGACCCAAATCAAATCGGGCTTCAAATAGATCGAAAAGTAAATGTCTAATGTCTAATTGAACTAATAGACAGCACTCTTTTATACAGCTAATGTTCAGTGCCAGCTTAAGGCTGCCAGGAGCTGGAGGGGTAGGAGAAATGAACAAACAAACAGCATTTAAAAAAAGAAAGAAAGACAGAAAATCCTCCTTGGAAAACTTGTCAGGAAATGATGATTACTTAATTCCTTAATATAAATATAAAAGCCAGCCAATTCACACTGATGCTTGGCTGCTTTCCCCCCATCCTTCCATCTCTGTGTGCTCTGAATTAGGTCTCCACTCACTCCCATTCACTGTCACCTCCCAGAGAATATCATAAGAGCCTCAAAATGATGCACTTATGAGTTTTCTTTTTCAATCTCTCGTGAGCTTCTCTCAGTTTATCGCAAATGAACAATCATGTTGGAAGGGGCCCCGTCTGTTTAATGTCATTAGCGATTGTTTCATTAAACAAACAGCCGCTCCACCGTTCGGCTGCAGTTAATCTTAAATCTAAATGTGGCAGCGCTCAGGACGGGTTTGTTCTCACCAATGCAGGTCTCTTAATCTACTTCAAGTCAAGGCGCTTATCTCTGCTCAGTTCAGGGATTTCTTTGTCCAAATACTAAACCAAACCCAGTGAATGTTGGGAGTCCAGAATTTTTTTTTTTTTTACTCTCTGGGCAATTTTTTTTAAAGCGACTCAAAGTCTACAGTGTATTTATTTATTGACTGTACTATTTTACAAATATTTTCCCAATACTGACAAAGTCAAATACTTTTGCAGGTTGGCGCCTCAGAGCCAGCCTAATCAGTGACTTTGGGAATACTGATAAAAGGCTAAACTGAGAACAAAAACACATTTACCGACCTGGGAACGATGAGTACTTGGAAAGTCAAAGACTTCAAGTGGTTATATACTTGTGGAAGGGTCTGATTATCTCCAAACATTAGGCTAATTTATTATTAGTATCTTAACAATATTATTATTTAGTATATATTTTGTCACAGGCGTGGTCCCAAGATTCACTGGATGTTCATGTTTTTCATTGACTCAGCCAAATAACCCTTAAGGAGGAATTATTATCCCCATTTTCAGATAACAGTGTTATTATTTAGTGTATATTTTGTTACAGGCGTGGTCCCAAGACTCACAGGATATTAATTTTTTCCATTGACTCAGCCAAATAACTCTTAAAAAGGTATTATTATCCCCATTTTCAGACAAAGTAACTAAGGCTTTGAGAGGTGAAGACATTTGCCAAAAATCACACTGTTGGTACCAGCAGACCCATTATTTAAAACAAGGGCACACTGGCTTTAAAGCCTATGTTCCCAGCCATAAGGCCCACTAAAACTGGTCATCACGTCAATTTGAAAATTCATGTCTATAATGATCATATATTCTGGAGTTCCTGGGAGAGTTCTAACTTACAAATTTTTGTACCTCTGCCCAACAATGTGCCCGAGATTTTTAGTGGAAATATTACCATGGTTCTAGGCTAGAGTTTCCAAGAGTAGAAAGCTACCTGTGGGTGCTTCAGGCCCAGAGAGTGAAGGTCACTTTCAAGTTATAACAAATTACCACCCAATTTCCTTACCAGGGGGGCTCATGACCAAGTTGACTTAACCTTCATAGGTGGAAACTTTCAGGTCCCAGTTACGGCCCTGTTCACCACACCAACCCGCCCCGCCCCTCGTGTCTCTTCCACTCACTAGTTGGCCATCCACCACTCAGGCATTTAAACCCTGCCTGCCTTCTGTTGACTGCTTGTACGATTTTTAAAATCCTTTGGTTGTTTTAAAAATTTTTCTCCAGTCCCATAATAAGATGAAAAGATACTGAAAGGCAGAAATCAAAGTATGAAGCTCTTTACATGGTATCAAACAGTCATTCTCGCAGCCAATCAGCCAGAAAATGTTTACTGAGTACCTTTTATGCTCCAAGCACTAGGCTACACGCCAGTATCCCAATATTTGCTGCCTAATACACCTACTATACTAATATAAGAATTTTCCCTTGTGGTACTAATTTGTCAAAGAGAATTTGAAGGTCATCCTCATGCATATCTCTCTGCTCTGGCCTTTGGGAATTACTTTCAGGTCCTCAGAGAGGACAAGCGCTTTTGCATCTAAGCATTCACACCTACAGTTCCCTCAGCCTAGTATGTTTTCATCCCTCTCCTCACTTGGCTCATTCCTGCTCAATCTTCAGATCTTAGGTCAGAAGGCACTTCTTCAGGGCTATGTCCCCATTCAGTGCATCCCCGAATGGGCTAAGTATCCACAGTTTCCATAGATTCCAGGGTTTTCCCATATCATAGCACTTAGAGCCTATGCACATCCCCCACAGGACTGTAAGCACCGCGAGAGATGGGGCTGGTCTGCCTTGTTCACTGCTGCCTCCCCAGCATGAAGGATGATGCCTGGTGTGGAGGTGATGCTCAAAAATGTTTGCCTGCCTGGATGGATGGATGGATAGATGAATGGATGGGTGGATGGACGGATGGATGTATGGATGGATGGATGGAAGGATGTCTATTTTAGAATAAATATTTTCTTCTCATAACCAAACAAAAATATCTCAAATCTTTTCAAAATTAAATATATATCATCTGAAGAATGGCAGTTAATTGAAATGCATGGGATTTTGTTGTTTTAAAATTAGAATTAAGAGCAAATAAAGGACATTCTGAATGAAGTTTCAAACTTCCCAAAGAGGGTAAGGTAAAGGCAGACTTCAGCAGAGGGATACAGGGATCAGAAGACAGAGGACATGAACACTCCTTGTATTTTGCAATTTTGACCAAAGAAACTGATATTTTATAAAGATATGTCAATTCATTTGACAAATCATCATTTGGTCTCAGCTGATAGGACAAGCACACCAGTAGGCATTGTGAGGTGATCAAAGATGATAAAACATTCTAATTCTATGAATGTATGAGCAGACAATATTGCTGATCATTAGAGAAATGCAAATCAAAACTACAATGATGTATCACCTCACACTAGTCAGAATGGCCATCAGTAAAATGTCTACAAATAATAAATGTTGGAGAGGGTATGGAGAAAAAGGAAACCTCCTACACTGTTGGTGGGAATGTAAATTGGTGCAGCCACTAAGGAGAACAGTACAGAGAGTCCTTAAAAATCTAAAAATAGAATTACCATATGATCCTGCAATCCCAACGCTGGGCATATACCTGGAGAAAACTCTAATTTGAAAAGATACATGTGCCCCAGCGCTCACAGCAGTGCTATTTACAATAGCCAAGACGTGGAAGCAACCTAAATGTCCATCAAAAGATAAATGGATAAAGAAGATGTGGTACATATATACAATGGAATACTACTCAGCCATAAAAAGGAATGAAATAATGCCCTTTGCAGCAACATGGATGGACCTAGAGATTATCAAACTAAGTGAAGTAAGCCAGACAGAGAAAGACAAATATCATATGATATTGCTAATATGTGGAATATAAAATAACCATACAAATGAACTTATTTACAAAACAGAAACAGACTCCCAGACATAGAAAACAAACTTCTGCTTATGGTTACCAAAGGGGAAAGGAGGAGAGGGATAAATCGGGAATTTGGGATTAACGGATACACACTACAATATATAAAATAGATAAACAACAAGGACCTACTGTACAGCACTGAACTATACTCAATATCTTGTAATGACCTTTAATGGAAAACAATCTGAAAAAGATTCCATATATATATATATATATATATATATATATATATATATATATGAATCAGTTTGCTGTACACTTGAAACTAACACAACATTGTAAATCAACTATACTTCAATTTAGAAACAAATGTATGAGCAGAGTGAGAGAGAAAAAGGCAAAGGCAGGAAAGACACATAGAATTTCCCTTGAAGGGCTACAAGGATGTTATTTGTTCAGTCTCTTTTGTTCATAGCCTAGCAACTCCAACCCACTGTTTCGCCTTCCAAAACCCACTTGATCCTCCTACTAGGAAGAGAACATAAGGTCCAAAAGAGGGAAAAATGTAAGATTTGTAAAGTAAGTTCCACCAATTCATACACTTTCTTTTCTATCAATACCTGACATTCCCCTTTTGCCAAGTCTGGATCTTTCAGGATCAGCTCTGAGTAAATTGATTATTAATTTGTTCAGTTCATGCAAAGAGTACACTGGTCTTCAGAATCAAACAATATTTTAAAGTGGCAAACATCACTAATGGAAACAAGGAAAAAAATTAAAATCTTACGAATAATCTTGATTCCTGACTTAAATGTTCATTGAGTGAATGAATGCTCTACGATCTCATATTCACTGCAAACGTCTACAAATCTTTAAAGCAGGATGGCTACAAATATCCAAATGTGCTGACTTGGATTCATTGCATTCTCCCTGCCCCGGCCACTGCCTGCTATCTAAAGGGAACAACACTTAAAAACAAGAACAGTAACAATAAAATACGTTGCAAAGAAGCAAAATTAATCCTTTACCTGTATTTTCAAGCCCTGAAAAGCCCCGGCTTTCTGTAGTAGGCTTAAGTATGACCACCATTTGAAATACTTTAATACTTGTCAAGTAAAGGAAGAAAAGCAACTGCACTCATTTACAAAGCCTTTCTTTGAACTAGCCTGCAAGTTGGTTCATGACTTGAGGTTTACAGCTTGGAGCTGTCCAGCTCTTCAACGCATTGCCCTGTTTTCAGGGAATCAGTTTTGTGGCTTACAGCCCAAGGGTGTATATCCAGTTCTCCAGCTGTCTGACTCTCAAGTACTAGATAATGACCCTTTGTAGTGGCTGTTGAGGAAACAATAATAATACCAGCATTCTGCCAAGTGCCATAGACCCATGGCTTTATTAATTCCCACAATGACACTAGATCTAGGATGGGTTGTTATTCAATGCCCCTTTTTCCTATAGATAAGGAAAATGAAGCTTGGAGGGCTATGTAATTGCCCAGGGCCATGAGTGAGCAAGAACTAGTGCCCTGTAGGAACTAATCAGGTCAGGGAGGACTTTTTCTACAACAATCTTAGGCCTACAAACTTGACATAATTCTTGAGCTCAAGACACTTTCCCAAAAGTAAATACTGAATGACGACATATAGTATAGAAGTACCTTATACAAATAGATCCTTGGATTATTATTCAAGTGAAATTCTCAAGATGGTAAATTTTTGACAGCATATGTGGTAGGCATTTAATAAATGCTTTTTGATTAAACTCACAAGTTACCTAAGAGCACCAACTTTTACAGTAAATTTTTTCTGATCCGTTTTCATTTATAGTCTACAAAAAGCAATTAAAAATAGATTAGTGGAGACAAGAAGGGGGGAACAATTATATTGGGGACCATTTACACGGGGACATGGCATTCATGTGAGAAAATCAGTTAGCTCATTTTCCTATCTTTATTTTGGTTTCTTTCCTAAATACATTGAATACACTTTCATATAATACTTCATTAAAAAATTGGCTAGAGTATGAATACTTTCAGGCCTTAACATGTTCTCATTGGTCAGGGGGCCTCTTCAGGAAGTACTACAATTTTCAATAAATCACTGAGAAAAACAGAATCTTTATTACTTGAAAAAAAAATCCTTTGCTCTTAATTGCGACGCATATGCTTATTTTGAGTACTTTCTTTTTACAAATCATGTTAGTCCAGATTACTGATCAGTAAGGTATAGTGGATAAACAGAAAGGGAGAGTGAGGGCAAAAAAAAAAAAGAAAAAAAAAAGAGGGAGGAAAATGAGAGAGGAACCTGAAAAAAAATCATCAAAGAGAAAAGTGATTACAGAATTATTGTATGCCTAGTGTTTTTGGCTGCTTAAAATCAATTATTTCTTCCCCGGGTATTGTAAAGCTGAGTTCAATTCTATGTTTTGATTTGTGCTTCTGCTTAAATTCGCTCCAACATTAAGTTGGCAAAGTTTTCACCATGCATGGATAGTAGCACACCCATGAGAAGAACAAAGCTTTTGGATCCCAACAGACATAGAGGTGGATTGATCTCAACTAATTACCATCTCTGAGTACAGGACTCAAGGTATCCTTAGTTTTGTCATCTATAAGATAAGAAGAATAATGCCTTATATAGGTTTGCGATTATTAACTATAATAAATGTAAAAACTGGCCCATAGTAGCTATTCAGTGCATTACAGTCTTGTAGAGAAGACAGATCTATAAGAGAATTAAATTCAAAACATTGAAATAAATGCTAGGATGGTTAAAAGTAATGTCTTCCAAGCCATGGTACTTCTACAGGTATCAGAATCCCCTGAGGCTCTTATTAATCATGTAAATTTCTGGGTCCCATGTCAGACCTGCAGGGCGGAGTCGCTAGGGTTTAGATTCTGGAATGTGTAAGTCTGCATTTTCGAAACACCCTCACTCTCTGTGAACATTCCTATGTTCACGCATGTTTGAGAATTTCTACGAGGTAGAAAGAGTAAATATATTGGTAAGGGGCCAAAAGGACACAGATGACACACTCAACCTGGATGATTCCCGAAGGCTTTACTGGCAGAGGGACCAAATGTAAGGGACCTAATGACAGTAAGTAGGGAAACCACAAGAAATCACACAGAAACCCAGGGTGAGGAGTGGTGGGGCTGTTTCCACCCCAAGGATGGATGCAGACCCGGGAAGAGGGAGAGTTGCATGGAGGAATATTCCTTTAAGAGAAGCAGTGACCTTAGTTGAGGAAGGCAGCCAGAACAAGGCTGGCGGGGAGTGGTCTTTCGGAGCATAAATACTTTGTTCTTGCTTCTCTTCCTCTCTCCAATCTCCTGTGGAGCCTCTGCAATGACCAGAACCTACGGGAAGCCAGAGAGCCCAGAAGCCCTGTTGATATGGTCTCTAGAGGTCACCTCTTGGAGCAGAAGCCAGTGAAAAAGTCGGAGGTGGACCTGGAGTGGAAGAGCGATGACAGCAGGGACGGGAAGACTTGACAAATGAAAGAGAGCTTGAGTCTGAGGATGACTAAAGGTTAACGGTAATAACGATGATTGTAACAGCCATATTAATGGAGATTTCACTCTGCGTTACTTTTCGAAGGACTTTACGTGTATTCAGTGGTTTAAGCCACACTACAGCCTTGTAAGTCAGGCCCTGTTAACACCCCCATCACAGATCAGGATGCTGAGACACGGAAAGGTTAACTTACCAGCCTAAGATTATAGCTAGTTGACAGAAAGCAGAGATTAAGGTTGGCCAGCTGCCCCCTGGGACTGAGCTGGGAGCTTTACAGCTCCACTGTCTCAAAAGGTGTCTCTGAGGCAGCCTATTATCTATAGGATGGATAAACAACAAGATCCTGCTGTACAGCACAGGGAACTATATTCAGTGTCCTATGACAAATCATAATGGAAAAGAATATATATATATATATATATATATTTATTTATTTATTTATTTATTTATAACTGAGTCACTTTGCTGTACAGAAGAAATTAACACAACATTGTGAATCAACTGTACTTCAATAACTTTTTTAAAAAAAATTAGAAAAAACAAGGTGTCTCTGAGGGAAAGTGGGTTCTAAGCTATGGGAAGAACAAATGAATAAGAGAGATGAAAGTGCCCGGTCCGGCGTGTGAGGAAACCACGAAGAGGGTGGTGTGGCCATACACTACGGGATCTGGAGAGGGAGAAGAAAGCCTTGAACATCTTTCCTCGATGTTTGTTTTTTTCATCCTGGCAGTGGGGAGCTCCACGAGCCTATGAAGCTTTTGAACGTGCTGCTCCTACAAACCGGGCACTGAGCTAAGCCCTGGGCTTTCGCTGAACTCCACGTGCTGAGGTGGAAGACAGCTTTATTGTTACTCACAGATGGAGTATTACGGATCCCTGGTTCTTTTTCACCTTTCATTGCTTGCTCCTGATATAACTTTTTATAACAAGAGCCATAGAAACACAAACTCAAAATATCTCAAGGCAGTAGAGGTAAAAATAGAATGTAATAGTAAAGCCAAGCAATCTTCGAAACAAATCTTGTAAAGCGAACCTGTCGGGTTTTGATGTCTTCATTCAGCACATTTGTCCTCACAGAGGTGCACTCAGATGTAAAACTGTGACAAAAGAACCCGATCCTTATTATTCTGTTACTATTATGTCTCTCTCTCTTTCTTTTGCTCCATCAATTCTCAGCCCACCACAAGGATGAAGATAAGTCCTCCCCCAGGACATATGAGTTTACAGCAGCTCCAGTCTGGGGCACCCAGGAGGTAGAATTAGGCAAAGAAGCTGTGTGTGTATGTAGGGAATGATTTGCGGAGGAGAACTGAGGGAAAAACGTTACAAGAGCAGACAGAAAACAATCCGGACTTGCTCTTCTTAGCCACTTGATTTTTATTGTTGCCCCTACTCCAGTCCAAATTTGGGGATTACTGAGATGAAAAAGAAAAATCAGAAAGCTGTTCATTCATTCCCTGGAACTTTCCCAACACCATATATGAATTGTCCTGGGACAGCAGCCCATTCCCTGGTTTCAGTGCTACAACATGTTGTCACTCTGAAAATCCATATCTGACGTAGGAGGAAAAGTAGTGTGATATTTGATGGGATGGCAATGAGTACGTCATTAAACCTCCAGAAGAAGTTCATCATTGATATCACAAGTCACACCATAGACACTGACCTATTGTCAATATTTATATAAAAGGAGAGTCATGCAGCAACACGGATGGACCTAGAGATTATCATACTAAGTGAAGTGAAGTCAGAAAGAGAAAGACAAATACCATATGTGTCACTTATATGTTGAATCTAAAATATGACACAAAGGAATTTATCTATGAAACAGAAACAGACTCACAGACATAGAGAACAGACTTGTGGTTGCCAAGAGGTGGGGAGTGTGGGGGAGGGGTGGATTGGGAGCTTGGGATTAGCAGGTGCAAACTATTATATATGGAATGGATAAACAACAAGGTCCTACTGCATAGCACAGGGAACTGTATTCAATATCCTGTGATAAACCATCATGGGAAAGAATAAGAAAAAGAATATATATATGTATAGCTGAATCATTTTGCTGTACAGCAGAAATTAATACAACACTGTAAATCAACTATACTTCAATAAAATTTTAAAAAAGAAAAGAAAAAGAAACAGAGAGTCAGAGTCCTTAGAAGCCTCTACTTTGTCCATCCTGATCTCAATAATTCTGCCCTCTCGGGTCAGACATGACTCAGACCAATATGCCTCTGGCCATTGATTCAGGGTTCTCTCTCCATTATTTAGGTAACATAGATGTCATATATTTGGTTATGGTTATTACATAATCTCTTTTCAGATCTAAACCAATTTCTCTTCCACTACAAATAAAACTGGCGAAGCTCAATCATTTAGAATCATTGAACTTAAGAACTAGAAGGGATCTGATCATATAATACAACTCCTTATTCTAACAGGTAACTGATGCCACAGCAAAGGGAAAGACACTTGTCCAAAGTCATAAAAAGTGGTAAACCTGACTCAAATCGTTGCGTTTGATCCTGTTCAACATGCTGACTCCGCAAACTGTCCCCGCTAACAAGATTTTCCTTTCTTTCCTTGTTCCTTATATTTTTAAAGTCACATTGGCTTCTAAAAAAAGAAAATAAAACACACAAAGGAGTGGGTACTGGCCAAAATTTCAAAGACATGATTTCTGAAAAATAAGGGCATAAGGAAAGAAGGGGGGGATTTTTTGTGTCTACGGCCTAAAATGCCATCCAGATAGGTTAGCCATAATCTAATCACCTGCAGTGTTTATCCTGGGTTATGGTAACAGTGAGTTTAAAGCTGTTTGAATAACAAGATACTGGGGTTTTCTCAGCTCTAGCTCCATGATGTCTGTAATTTTCAATATATCTCATGATGGAAAAAATATAAGCAATCATTAAACCTGTGATTGCTGCTAGTACAGTTTACTCAGATAGATACATAACTTATACCACGCCAAGCAGATAGCTGAGTAACTATAGAGCAGTCACATGCATATGGCTGTGTGAATGTCTCAACAGCATGGAGAGCTCTTTGCGTGGTTTTCCTCTTCAGATGATTTGCTCATTATGACATTTTATAGTTATTCTGGGCTTTGTTAGGTATGCATTTCGACAAGATCTGGGGACAAGACAGGCAAAGAAATTTCGGTCTATTAAAAAAAGAAGAACTGATTAAATTGTTGGTTGACTTTGTTGGCAAAACAGTATTTCCATGAGAGGATTGTAAGCTGTTAGGGAATTACACCTCAGCTTATTGGTTAAAATAAAATTTTGAAAGTCAAGGTCAAAAGTCAACAAAGCCTTTGCACCTACCCAAATTGTTGGCCGACTTTATTATTGAAGGTGGCCCATGATGTGCTCGGCATTTAACATATATAGATGTATGTATATGTATAACTGATTAACTTTGCTGTACACCTGAAACTAACACAACATTGTAAATCAACTATGGTCCAATATGAAATAAAAAACATTAAAAACATATATTGTCTGTGGTGTGATGAATTGGGAGATTGGGATTGACATGTATACACTGATGTGTATAAAATGGATGACTAATAAGAGCCTGCTGTATAAAAAAATTAAAATAAAATTCAAAAAAACCCCAAACATATATTGTCTGTAATCCTCACAAAAATCCTGTAAGAAAGGTATTTTAAGCCCAGTTTCCAGTTGAGGAAACCAAAGCTCAGAACTATCCTATGACCAGAGCCAACAATTTCAGAATCTACACTCAAATTCAGGAATGTCTGGCTCCAAAGTCCAAGCTACATCCTTGAAATATGCTGCCCCCATATTGTCTATAAAATACCCAAGCACCATTAAGGAAGGACTGGATTGGAATGACTTCAGGTGAACCAGCTATGCTTTAATATCCTAATAGTATTCTACAATATCCTAATATTATCTTCCCTTAAAAACATTTATTTGGAGAAAGGAGGAACCACTGTTATTTACTGACTGCCTAAAATTATGAGGTAAATATTATGTAAATAAGTTCCATACGCAAGGAAGTTCACTCTCAGAAAAGTTACAATCTCCTCTAGGGTCGCCAGAACTCTGCAAAGAACAGAAACCAGGATTTAAATCCCACCACGTCTGCCTTACAGCCTATGTGGTAACTACTGAATTTTAAGCCTCAAAATCTAGCATCAAAATAAAACCCACTTCTTTTGGTAGGGGTGGGAACTCCACTCCCAGCTCTACCAAATGGCCCGCCTAGTTATCTTCTCCGAGCCTCATCTATTTGATATAGTTTGATGTCTACAATGTACAAAGCCCTGTGCTTAGATTCTTCAGATTCTCTGACAATTACATGAAATGAATGTAAAGTGCTCACCATAACGCTGAATATACAGTAAGCCCTCAAATACCTATTATCACTTATTAATTCTGATGTTCATATATTGTTATTATTATTTTGCAGGTCATACTCTCTGAGCCTTAGTTTCCTATATGCAAAATAAGGACTCTTACTTGGCAGCATTATTGAGAGCATTAAAGGCAATGTACTAAAATACCAATCATAGTCAGTATATAGCCATATAGCCAGGGCTTAATGAACGATTAGCTACTAGTAATCTGTCATAAATACTATATATTGTGGGATAACAGAGTCTGCTCAGCCAGCCTTCACACAGAACTGAAAATCCTAAGATTTTCAGGAAATATGCTCTTAACAATAAGTGCCTTACGTAATGAAGTAGACCAGCTCAGAAGGAGCCAAATATTTCATGAAATCTTTTATTTCCCCTGTCTGCTAGAGTCACAGCTACTCTGTCATACTTTGGTTATCTGTTCACCTGTCGAAGGACATCTTGGATTCTTCCAGGTTTTGGATACAGTGAATAAAGCTGCTGTATATATTTTCTTGTCTTTACTTTTAATATTCAAATTTATTTAAATTTTCTTTAAAAAGCTAGGTCACCCATTTCTCCCACCCACCCCCACCCCTGCCCTCTGGCAACCAACGATCTGTTCTCTGTATCTATAAGCTTCATTATTTATTTGTTTACTTATTTAGATTCTACATATAAGAAGATCATACAGTATTTATTTTCTAAATAAGAAGGGACTTATTTTAAACCACATTTTTATCATGAAATACTTCCAAAAATGCCTAATATATGCATTGACATGAGTAACAAGATATAGATGCTTTGGGAAATGGAGACAAAACAATGATGAAAA
This sequence comes from Mesoplodon mirus, assembly GCF_964341445.2. NCBI lineage: Eukaryota > Metazoa > Chordata > Mammalia > Artiodactyla > Ziphiidae > Mesoplodon > Mesoplodon mirus. The sequence continues at coordinate 184,745,976 of NC_138978.1, read as the reverse complement.
CATTGCCTCTTGACCTCAGAGAGTTTAAAATTCGGTAGGAGAACCGAAGAAAGTGATGAAAACCACCATGGTAGGCAATGTTTGATTAGGGTCCCAGGAGAGGAATAAACCAAGTGTAGTTCCTTTCAGAGGCAAGACCACTCTCAAAGGGAGTGATCAAAGTCTGCTTCCCAAGGCTGTCCTCTGAGGTAGTCCTTGAATAATGGATGTTGACAAGACGTTCCAGGTAGATGGACGGGCATAAGTCACCAAGGGTTAGTTAAGAGGGAAGGAGTGATTGGGCCAAATTAGCTTACGTATGTTGTGTATGTAAGAAAATAGTGGTGCATGACATTGGAAAGATCGTTTATGGCCATCAAAACTCTCTACTGCCAGGCTAAAACGTATGGGCATCATTGTAGGTCTTTTTTGTACATAACTATTCAAGAATTCCTACCCTTTCTGAAAAAGTTGATGATAGATCCACTGTCAGGGCCCTGCTAAAAAGGCCTGTTCATCCATCCACTCATTCACCCATCCATTCATTCATTCATTCATCAAAGATGCCTATTCTATGCCAGGTACTGGATAAGATGAAGCATCAGCCTTGTTTTCTCATCCCATTTTGTTACACACAACTTCAAAAATATAGTTCTTTGTCAAATAAACCAAACACCAGATTTCAATTAATGGGAATTTCTAAAAGTCCTGACAAATAAGAGAAGAAGATGATACTTGCCTTTTACATTAATTTTACTCATCTAATAAAGATGCTCCACAGTTCTTTAACATAAATGCACATATGCTTAGAGCAGTATGAAAAAATTCAATTGGAAAATTTAAATTAGGCACATTTCTAATTTAATGCCTTATTATCTTTGCCATAGCATGTGCAGACAGTTATCTAATAAGTAAAATATGTAGAACAAGGAAGACGAGCCCTGCCCCAAGGGAATTTATAATACATTCTAATGTATTCTAATAGTGTGTGAAATATACATCTAAAGTCAGAATTTGTCAAAATTTTGTAACTGGGACATGCTGATAACTATGTCTAAGTATGCATCTAAAATATTCCTGCCATAGGAAAAATGTCTTATTCTGTATTTAAAAGCTTCCTTATGTACTGCTAGAAAAATAATTAATAGGCCTATACCTAGAAATATTTTGAGAAAATAATGTGGGATAGCCCTCTTGAGTTTATTTACTGCACTGTGTTTTTTCCCCTGTGATATCATTAGTTATGCAGGTGGTAAATTTATTTGTAGTATTTATTTTTAAAGCTGTGTGTTTTCTTTTTTTTTGAAAGACATAGCTAATGAAGTAAATTTAAATTTCAGACCCCAACCTTTATGGTGAAAATGACGCTGCTCTAGCAGTCAGGGGCCTGAGTTCTGGTTTTAGCTCTACATGACCATAGGTGAACATGGCCTCTGAGACCACACCTTTATAAAAAAGAGGTGATGAGTTTTGGATTAACAGATACACACTACTGTATATAAAATAGTTAAACAGCATAAACCTACTGTATAGCAGAGGGAACTATATTCAATATCTTGGAATAACCTATAATGGAAATGAATCTGAAAAAGAATACATATACATGTATATGTACATATGTATATATATGGATGTATAACTGAATCACTTTTCTGTACACCTGAAACTAACACAACATTGCAAATCAACTATACTTCAATAAATACATTTTTTTAAAGGAGATGGCATCAGCATAAAATGATGGCTGTTTCATAAAGGTGGTAGTTCCATAAACTCTAATGCTAATAGGGAGGGTCCAGGTTGGTACCAGGCAGGTGAAAGCATACGGAGAAGTGGGATCCATAGTGAACTGGGGAAAACAGGCCCCATCTACATGCATTCAAGTTCTAATAACACAGACCAAGACACAAAGAAAGAAACAATGCATATGTGCAGCCCACATACAGCAGCCGGTCAGCAAAATCTGCATTGGATGAGTGCAAGGGTAAGTTCCAGGTCAACACCGGGGGACCTATGACGTTGAGGTCCCCAAAGAACTCTACCCTCTTCAAGCCCTCCCTGCTCTCTCTAACATCCCAGAGGAAGTCAGCAGCTCTGGCAGAAGCTGCATATGACGAGCTCCAGAAGTTCTTCAACTTCACAGCATTTCAAAAACTTGTGGAGTTATACAGTTCTACCTTCATCCGATAGCTAGAACACAACGTGAGAAAGACAATAATTCTGACACTAAGGTATAAACTCTGAAGTACTTAAACTTTCTCTCTCCAACATAATTTTTTCAACTATTGAAACATATTCTTTGTCATTCCTCTAAAGGCAAAATCTTTAGTTTGAAAGGTGTGTGCTATTTGCCAATGACCTCAGAGAAAGTTTTACAAAATACAATGACATACTGAATTATTTTTCGGTTACCAACACCTTCTGGCTTTGGAACTCGATTCCCAAATAACTTAGTGGATCTGACCCAGTGTCAGATTACTCAAAGAGAGGCTAAGAAATGTGCTTGTGCAGCAGCAAAGCTTTTTTTTGGAAAGAAGCTGATATTTGATGTTTTCAAAAAACAACAAAAAAATTAAGTACTCTTTGTTGAATAAAATCAGAACTTCGTTGATCTCTAACACTATCTTGCAGTTTGGTATTGCTTTTATTTCTAATTACCTTTAGGTAGGAGATGAAGAGGTGAGCGGCCTTTTTAACGCCCAGGAGGATTTTCTAAAGGTCTTAACCTGCCCTGGGTCTGAGCATTGGGATGAACAGAGAAGTCAAGTAAGCAGATGATGGTATGGAAAAAATCTCCATCAAGGACACTGTGATTTTAAGTACAGAACATTTGGACTTAAACTACATAAGCTTTTAAGTTTTTCTGTAATATTCATAGTAAAACAGTGTAAACTGTTTTTTGTTTTCAAGAGAGTGGATTAGAAATCTGGATGGTTTACCAAGCAGATAAGATTTACCAATGAATTCATGGATTTTCCACACAGTTATAGCTTGCTTTTGGTTTAAAAGTTCCACCAGAAATACAATGATGTAATTTAAACAACAAATAGTTTTATTTACTCCATAGACTGCTCCTGATGTAGTATCTTACTTAGGGAATTTACTTCTGCCTTCCTTATTTCACTGACGAGCACCAAACACCTTAAGGACCTCCCCATTCTTTATGAAATTGTGGTTAACTATGAAAATGCTTTTGTATAAGTGGTATTTGATAAACTTAGTCAGGAGTACAAAAAGAAAAAAAGGAGGGGCTTCCCTGGTGGCGCAGTGGTTGAGAGTCCGCCTGCCGATGCAGGGGACACGGGTTCGTGCCCCGGTCTGGGAAGATCCCACATGCCGTGGAGCGGCTGGGCCCGTGAGCCATGGCCGCTGAGCCTGCGCGTCCAGAGCCTGTGCTCCGCAACAGGAGAGGCCACAACAGTGAGAGGCCCATGTACCACACACACACAAAAAAAGGAGATATTAGGGTTTTACTAAATATTCAAAGGGTTAAAAAAAAAATTCAAAAAATCTCCAACAGGCAGCCTCTAAGTTCTTTCCTGAAGACAAAAGATAGATCCCCCTAAGGGAAAAGAGTCAGACTTGGATCTATTTGAGTAAGCAGCTGGAGATCACGGCTAAAAAGGATAAAACGAACAATGCAGGGTAAAGGCTAGGACTAGGCTCATGATAAGCCTGTAAACCATGCAGCAGGAGACCCTGACAGCTTCCTCCCCATGGATACTGCTTCAGTCATAATACACCAAAGTACTAAAGGGATTTTTGTTTTGTTTTGTTTTGTTGTTTTTATCACACCAAGTTTATTTTATTTTATTATTGGAGTATAATCACTTTACAGTGTTGTGTTAGTTTCTGCTGTACAATGAAGTGAATCAGCTATATGTATACCTATATCCCCTCCCTCTTGGACCTCCCTCCCATCCCCACCCCATCCCTCCCATCTAGGTCATCACAGAGCACTGAGCTGATCTCCCTGTGCTATATTGCAGGTTCCCACTAGCTATCTATTTTACACATGGTACTGTATTTATGTCAAACCTAATCTCCCAGTTCATCCCACCCTCCCCTTCCCCGCCGTGATACCCACAGAGTACTAGATGATGATAATAATAAAAATAATGACACGTAACTAATATTGAAGAATGATACCATTTATATGTTATTTCATTTAGTCCTTATAGCAATTCTGTAAAAGGATATTTGGCCACAATTTAAAGATGGATGCATTCACAGCCACCAAGACTGTATAGCTTAGGAGTGGTCAAGCCAAATATGAACCCACACACAAGCTTTCTGGCATAAGGACCTGGGCAACTGGACCTTGTGTTTCTTTAAATACCTTGGTCAGATTTTGTGCTGAGAGGCACAGAATTGGCATTTTGTCGCTCTCCCTGTCTCCCATTCCTCTGGACTTTGGAAGCTGACTTTGTAGGGAAGCACGAGGGAACATTTCGGTTCCTTTCGAGATGGTGAATTTACCCCATGTCACACGTCTGCGGCAGGGGCCACAGTTTAGGCTACATGAGAGCACGGCTCATGTCACGGGTGTGAACGCACATGATGTTCCATTATGCAGTGTGGTCGGAGGTTATGAACTGCAAAAGCAACATGAAATCCTACACTCAGGTCTCCTCTGTACATCAGTCATGCTGTGCCATCATCCTATTACTCTCTCACTTTATGAATGAAAATCTTCGCTGCTAAACCCTCCAAATCCGTCTCTTTTCTTCTCCTTCATGTGGAGTACCCTGCGCTCTCCTAAAGGCACTGTCATGTTTCAAAGCCACTGTTCGTAAATGAAGCCTCCGAAGTAACGTGAAAAATGCTGGTAATATATTAATGAAAAGGGCTAGAATGTGGCACTAAATCCACACTCTGATTGAAAGTGTATGAAAACTGTGAATACATGTGAATGAGATCTACAAAGAGATGTGGAAACAATTAAGGTCATGGGACAGTGAATGATTTCTCTATTTTGGTTTTTAATTGTTGTTGAAGATGTTATTTGTACCATAGTAAAGGTGTGAATGCAGAAATATTGCCTCATTTCCAGTTTGCCCTCTGCCATCTGTTGTTCATTTACTTATTGTGTAACAAGCATGTTTTCAGGGTCCTAAGATCAGTCGCCTCTCCGTTTTTCCACTCTTCCTGTGTGAATCCGTCCACCCCATCCCTTTAATTACTTTGTAAAACGGTAGTGGTCTCTGTTTCTAGCTCTGGAGCCCTGCAACCCTATAATCAGTGGCCTAGTGGCTAACACAACTCGAATGTCTCATAAGCACCTCACCTGTAAACATCACCACCCTCTCCCCACACCTGTCCCCTTTCCTGGGGTCTTCAGGCTGGTGAACCCCACCATGCTCCTCTGATTGCACAAACCTGACACCATGGAGCCTTTCCTATATAAGTAAAATGTCATCTCTCTTTAAAAAAAATCAACCTCAACTTATCACTCATCCCTTCCCACTGTCACTGTCAGAAATCAGGCTACTCTCACCTCCCACCAACGCCACTCAAAAGGCCCAATCTCACCTTCATTCTCTCCAAGGAAGCCAGAGTGATCATTTTAAAACAGGGAGTCCCTCCTGCCACTCTTCTATGTAAATCCCTGTCATAGCTCCTTGTTGCTCGTAGGATTAAGTTCAAACTGCTTAATATGTTGGATAAGGTTCTTTTTGACACGGCCTAAGCCTACATTCAGACTCCTTTCTCACTGCTATCACCTCTCCTTTCCCTACCAACCTTGCTAATAACTACAACAAACCCTAATAACCACAATCACTGGGTTATAGTTCTCCAATACTACTCTCTCCTTTGAGCAACAGGGCAACCTCTCCACACCCCACTCCAGCACAAATTTCCCCTGTCTAATCCCAGTGTCTCTCCTTTAGGACTCTTCCAGCCTCCAAAGGCTGACTTAGATGCACCTCAGCTGATGCACTCAGGACCCTGGGCCTGTCCTCATCCTAGCACTTACCACACTCTGTTATAATTGCCTTGTTCTGGGTCTACCTTTCCTCACTGTACTTCAGACTCTTTTGAGGGTTGGGACTGTGTCTTATTTATCATTGTGTATCCCTGGTGCAGTCCCCCATACAGTTTATTATAGCATAAATAAATGCTAAAGGTCAAGATCTATTCACACATCCAATGGATTCCCATAGACAGTATTTAGATACATTTATACTGTACATATTTAGATATACATAATATAGGACCCCTTTAAATATGTTAGTAGTGAGAGATTCCATAGAGTCTAGGAGGTAAAGGAACATTCCACGACTTCCAAGAAGATGTTACGAGAGAAGGGGACAAATTCTCCAAATCCTGCTGAAGTTAAAGGAGAAAGGGTGACAGTCATGGATGTCATTGAGGGATGAGAGGCAGTGCTCTACTAGGAGCCTGGCCAGCTGGGCAATGAGAAACCACGTGACGTTCTTACACGAAGTGATATAAACTCAAACTAGACTGTGATGAGTTTAAAATGTATATTGTAATCCCTACAACTATTACTAAAAAAATATCAAGAGGCATAGCTAAAACGTCAACAGAGGTGATAGAATAGAATACTAAAATGTATTCAATTAACCAAAAAGAAGATAGGAAGGAGGAACAAAAACACACAGAAGTGACAGAAAAAAAAACCAAAACAGCAAGATGTAGGCTTAAAACCAACCATATCAGTGATTACATGTAAAATAAACAAATCAAACATTTCAATTAAAGGGAAAGATTATTATATTGAATATAAAAAAAAAGGCAAGACCCAATTATATGGTGTTTATAAGAGATTCACTTTACCTTTTTGTTTTAATTTTTTTTTGGCTGTGCCATGTGGCTTGCGGGATCTTAGTTCCTTGACCAGGGATGGAACCCGGGCCCAGGTAAGTGAAAGCGCCAAGTCCTGACTACTGGATCACCAAAGAAGTCCCAAGAGATTCACTTTAAATATAAACACACACACACACACACACACACACACACACACGTTGAAAGTACAAATACGGAAAAAGATATCCATGCAAACACTAATCCTAAGAAAGCTAGGGTGGCTCTATCAACACAGACAAAGAAGACTTAAAGACAAGGAGAATTACTAGAGATGATTAGGGTCATTTCATTCACACCAGTTGGACAGAGCTTGTTCTGAGGAGATGAAGGCGGAGATAAAAACTTAGAAGATAAAAGAGGGCACCTCTAGGCGTTTTTAATGTAGGTTTGTCTCCATACCCTGTCATCTCTTAACCTCTTGAAGCGCATCCATCATTGTTTTGGATTTATCCTCCTCTCTTCCCAGCCAAGTACCACTGTCATGATCTACGGGAAGGGGCATAATTCACCGGCATGGCTTACCCACACAGGCTGTAATCAGCAGTGACCTATTTTGTGACAGTTCTGTATAAAAGATGACTAACATAAATAAAACACATTGTATATTATGGGGTAATAGAATATAAAGCACCGCAGATATACTCCCCTAGCAGAGAGGATCCAGAACTTAAGTCTGTGAGAGACAGCATTCCAAGGGAAAGTTACCATTCTGCCTGGCAGCTCACCCCATCACCCAGTGGCATCCAAGCAGTCCAGCTACATGAAGACCTTCTCCACAAGAGGCAACGAGGACTTTCTACAGATATTGATGACCTCAGATCAAGCACCCAGAGTGCGATTTTAGTTATCATTCAACACATTTTGTCATAGAGGCTTTTCTTTTTAATAGGTTATAGAGGACTGAACACAATTGAGAAGAGCCAGCAAGGTCTTGCGTAAAGGACAACAGTGCTGGAGTCAAGTTAACGTCTGAATTCTGACCCCACAGCTGACTAAATGATGCTACTATTAGATAACCATGGAAACAGTTTCTTAATATTTAAAATGGGGACCCATCATACTCATTTCTAAAGTCTCAATATCTAACACAATGAAGTGGACCTATTGAAAACAGTTTACATCCTCTCGCTCCTCTCTTTCTCTCTCTATTTTTCACACACACACACACATACACACACACCTTTGCTCTTGTGAATGCCCACACACAAATGTTTCCCTGAGATTTCTAACTGTGGAACGATATATGGACTTTCTTTATGATTATGATTATGATTATTATTGGAGTTGATTTACAAGGTTGTGTTAGTTTCAGGTGTCCAGCAAAGTGATCCACACATATATATATATATATTCACACATGTATATCTATTTTTTTCAGATTCTTTTCCCATATAGGTTATTACAAAATTTTGAATATAGTACCCTGTCCTATACAGTAGGTCCTTGTTGGTTATCTATTTGATACATAGTAGTGGGTGTATGTGAATCACAAACTCCTAATTTATCCCTCCCTGCTTCCCCCGATACATGAACTTTCTATTCCATGAAACCTCCTGTGCTGACTTAGGAACCAAACTAGGGCGGCTTTCGACAGTCAAGTCCAGAGTTGCCCGCTGCCTTAAATTTAAACAACAACTGCCTTCACCCACCTGGTACCTGTCACTGCCAACTAATTCTCAAACGAGCAACACACTGGGACTCATATTAATGAGTAAGAATCTAGGCACCATTCAGGGAATCTGGTCTCAGATCTGTGGAAATTATGAAACTGACACAACAGAGGAACTTGTTGGAGGTGGCCAGAGCTTGACTCCTTGAGAAGTAGATTCTGGGATCTGTGTTCCAGAGGGCTCGTAGGAGGTGCTCTTAGGAGCCATGGGGGTGCAGGAAGCAGAGTGGGCAGAGGGAGGAGGGGAAGTGAGACGATGTGGATCCCACAAGAATTACGGGCCTCAAAAAGCCCTTCAGAGTTGTCTCTATTGCAGGTGAGGGAGCCAGGCCTTTGGACCTCTGCACACACAAATCATGGAGCCCTGGGAGAGTGATTTCCTGACCGAGGAGTGCTTACCAGGCCACAGGCTGGAGACACACAGGAGGAGCTTGCCTTTGGCTGAAACATATGGCACACCTACTGAAAAATTTAATACTTGGAATAAAAAGAATAAATCTTCCTCTGCTTTAAGGGACATCTTACATGGGATTAAAATCATAAGGAAGAAAACACTAACCTTATTGTTCTAAAAGGAGGAAATATCGACAACAGAGGCTCATTACTCAATCCTGATAAACACACTGGAGTTAAAAGAGAATATTAAAAAAAAAAAAAAGAGAGAAGGATGAAGAAACAGTTCTGCAGCCTGTCAAACGAAAACCACATTCACAGAAAGATGGACAAAATAAAAAGGCAGAGGGCTATGTACCAGAAGAAGGAACAAGATAGACCCCAGAAAAACAACTAAATGAAGTGGAGGAGGGCAACCTTCCAGAAAAAGAATTCAGAATAATGATAATGAAGACAATCCAGGACCTAAGAAAAAGGATGGAGGCAAGGATTGAAAAGATGCAAGAAATATTTAACAAAGACCTAGAAGAATGAAAGAACAAACAATCAGAGATGAACAATACAATAACTGAAATGAAAAATAAACTAGAAGGAATCAATAGCAGAATAACTGAGGCAGAAGAACAGATAAATGACCTGAAAGATAGAATGGTAGAATTCACTGCCACAGAACAAAATAAAGAAAAAAGAATGAAAAGAAGTGAAGACAGCCTAAGAGGCCTCTGGACAACATTAAATGTAAAAACATTCGCATTATAGGGGTCCCGGAAGGAGAAGAGAGAGAGAAAGGACCCGAGGAAATATTTGAAGAGATTATAGTCGAAAACTTCCCTAACATGGGAGAGAAAATAGCCACCCAAGTCCAGGAAGTGCAGAGAGTCCCATGCAGGATAAACCCAAGGAGAAACATGCTGAGACACATAGTAATCAAACTGACAAAAATTAAAGACAAAGAAAAATTATTAAAAACAACAAGGGTAAAACAACAAATAACATACAAGGGAACCCCCATAAGGTTAACAGCTGATCTTTCAGCAGAAACTCTACAAGCCAGATGGGAGTCGCATGATATATTTAAAGTGGCGAAAGGGAAGAACCTACAAGCAAGATTACTCTACCCGGCAAGGATCTCATTCAGATTAGACAGAGAAATTAAAACATTTACAGACAAGCAAAAGCTAAGAGAATTCAGCACCACCAAACCAGCTCTACAACAATTGCTAAAGGAAGTTCTTTAAGTGGGACACACAAAAGAAGAAAAGGACCTACAAAAACAAACCCCAAACAATTAACAAAATGGTAATAGGAACATACATATCGATAGTAACCTTAAATGTGAGTGGATTAAATGCTCTAACCAAAACACAGGCTTGCTGAATGGATACAAAAACAAGGCTCATCTATATGCTGTTTACAAGAGACCCACTTCAGACCCAGGGACATATACAGACTGAAAGTAAGGGGATGGAACAAGATATTCCATGCAAATGGAAATCAAAAGAAAGCTGAAGTAGCAAAACTCATATCAGATAAAATATACTTTAAAATAAAGAATGTTACAAGAGACAAGGAAGGACACTATACCATGATCAAAGGATCAATCCAAGAAGAAGATATAACAATTATAAATATATATGTACCCAACATAGGAGCACCTCAATACATAACGCAACTGCTAACAGCTATAGAAGAGGAAATCGACAGTAACACAGTAAGAGTGGGGGACTTTAACACCTCCCTTTCACCAGTGGACAGATTATCCAGACAGAAAATTAATAAGGAAACACAAGCTTTAAATGACACAATACACCAGATAGGTTTAACTGAAACTTATAGGATATTCCATCCAAAAACAGCAGATTATACTTTCTTTCCAAGTGCACACAGAATATTCTCCAGGATAGATCAAATCCTGGGTCACAAATCAAGCCTCAGTAAATTTAAGAAAATTGAAATCATATCAAGCATCTTTTCGGACCACAACGTTATGAGATTAGAAATCAATTACAGGGAAAAAAACGTAAAAAACAAACACATGGAGGCTAAACAATACGTTACTAAATAACCAAGAGATCACTGAAGAAATCAAAAAATACTTAGGGGTAAATGACAACAAAAACACGATGATCCAAAAGCTATGGGATGAGGCAAAAGCAGTTCTAAGAGGGAAGTTTATAGCAATACAATCCTACCTCAAGAAACAAGAAAAATCTCAAACAATCTAACCTTACATTTAAGGGAACTAGAGAAAGAAGAACAAACAAAAACCAAAGTTAGTAGAAGGAAAGAAATCATTAAGATCAGAGAAGAAATAACTGAAATAGAAACAAAGAAAACAATAGCAAAGATCAATAAAACTAAAAGCTGGTTCTTTGAGAAGATAAACAAAATTGATAAACCTTTAGCCAGACTCATCAAGAAAAAGAGGGAGAGGACTCAAGTCAATAAAATTAGAAATGAAGAAGAAATTACAATGGACACCGCAGAAATACAAAGCATCAAAAAAGACTATTACAAGCAACTCTGTGCCAATAAAATGGACAACCAGGAATAAATGGACAAATTCTTAGAAAGGTACAACCTTCCAAGACTGAACCAGGAAGAAATAGAAAATATGAACAGACCAATCACAAGTAATGAAATTGAAACTGTGATTAAAAATCTTCCAACAAACAAAAGTCCAGGACCAGATGGCCACACAGGTGAATTCTATCAAACATTTAGATAAGAGTTAACACCCAGCCTTCTCAAACTCTTCCAAAAAATTGAAGAGGAAGGAACACTCCCAAACTCATTCTATGAGGCCACCATCACCCTGATACCAAAACCAGACAGAGATGTCACAAATAAAGAAAATTACAGACGAATATCACTGAAGAACATAGATGCAAAAATCCTCAACAAAATACTAGCAAACAGAATCCAACAACACATTAAAAGGATCATACACCATGATCAAGTGGGGTTTATTCCAGGAATGCAAGGATTCTTCAATATACACAAATCAATCAATGTGATACACCATGTAAACAAATTGAAGAATAAAAACCATATGATCATCTTGATAGATGCCAAAAAAGCTTTTGACAAAATTCAACACCCATTTATGATTAAAACTCTCCAGAAAGTGGGCATAGAGGGAACCTACCTCAACATAGTAAAGGCCATATACGACAAACCCACAGCAAACATCATTCTCAATGGTGAAAAATTGAAACCATTTCCTTTAAGATCAGGAACAAGACAAGGATGTCCACTCTCGCCATTAATATTCAACATAATTTTGAAAGTCCTAGCCACGGCAATCAGAGAAGAGAAAGAAATAAAAGGAATACAAATTGGAAAAGAAGAAGTAAAACTGTCACTGTTTGCAGATGACATGATACTATACATAGAGAATCCTAAAGATGCCACCAGAAAACTACTAGAGCTAATCAATGAATCTGTAAAGTTGCAGGATACAAAATTAATGCACAGAAATCTCTTGCATTCCTATACACTGATGATGAAAAATCTGAAAGAGAAATTAAGGAAACACTCCCATTTACCACTGCAACAAAAAGAATAGAATACCTAGGAATAAACCTATCTAGGGAGACAAAAGACCTGTATGCAGAAAACTATAAGACACTGATGAAAGAAATTAAAGATGATACCAACAGATGGAGAGATATACCATGCTCTTGGATTGGAAGAATCAATATTGTGAAAATGACTCTACTACCCAAAGCAATCTACAGATTCAGTGCAATCCTTATCAAATTACCAATGGCATTTTTATGAAACTAGAACACAAAATCTTAAAATTTGTATAGAGACACAAAAGACCCCAAATAGCCAAAGCAGTCCTGAGGGAAAAAAACAGAGCTGGAGGAATCAGACTCCCTGACTTCAGACTATACTACAAAGCTACAGTAATCAAGACAATATGGTACTGGCACAAAAACAGAAACATAGATCAATGGAACAAGATAGAAAGCCCAGAGATAAACCCACACACCTATGGTCCACTAATCTATGACAAAGCAGGCAAGATATACAATGGAGAAAAGACAGTCTCTTCGATAAGTGGTGCTGGGAAAACTGGACAGCTACTTGTAAAAGAATGAAATTAGAACACTCTCTAACACCATACACAAAAATAAACTCAAAATGGATTAGAAACCTAAATGTAATACCAGACACTATAAAACTCTTAGAGGAAAACATAGGAAGAACACTCTTTGACATAAACCACAGCAAGATCTTTTTCTGACCCACCTCCTAGAGTAATGGAAATAAAAACAAAAATAAACAAATGGGACCTAATGAAACTTCAAAGCCTTTGCACAGCAAAGGAAACCATAAACAAGATGAAAAGACAACCCTCAGAATGGGAGAAAATATTTGCAAACGAATTAATGGACAAAGGATTAATCTCCAAAATATATAAGCAGCTCATGCAGCTCAATATTAGAAAAACAAACAACCCAATCCAAAAATGGGCAGAAGACCTAAATAGACATCTCTCCAAAGAAGACATACAGATGGCCAAGAGGCACATGAAAATCTGCTCAACATCACTAATTATTAGAGAAATGAAAATCAAAACTACAATGAGGTATCACCTCACACCGGTTAGAATGGGCATCATCAGAAAATGTACAAACAACAAATGCTGGAGAAGGTGTGGAGAAAAGGGAACCATCTTGCACTGTTGGTGGGAATGTAGATTGATACAGCCATTATGGAGAACAGTATGTAGGTTCCTTAAAAAACTAAAAATAGAATTACCATATGACTCAGCAATCCCACTACTGGGCATATACCCAGAGAAAACCATAGTTCAAAAAGACACATGCACCCCAATGTTCATGGAAGCATTATTTACAATAGCCAGGTCATGGAAGCAACCTAAATTCCCATCAACAGATGAATGGATAAAGAAAATGTGGTACATATATGTATACAATGGAATATTACTCAGCCATAAAAAGAAACGAAATTGGGTCATTTGTAGAGATGTGGATGGACCTAGAGACTGTCATACAGAGTGAAGTAAGTCAGACAGAGAAAAACAAATATCATATAGTAACACGTATATGGAATCTAGAAAAATGGTACAGATGAACCAGTTTGCAAGGCAGAAATAGAGACACAGATGTAGAAAACAAACGTATGAACACCAAGGGTGGGAAGTGGGGGTGGGCAGGTGGTGGTGTGATAAATTGGGAGATTGGGATTGAGATATATACACTAATATGTATAAAATAGATAACTAATAAGAACCTGCTGTATAAAAAATAAATTCAAAAAAAATTTTTAAAGTTAAAGAAATTAAAAATGAGAGAACCCAAACTTTTGAAGGAGACTTATCCATGGCAATACGTCCTCAGAGGGACACAGTGAAGCACTAATATTAATCTGTGAATTGATGGGCCTTCTCCTCAAGGTCACCCCGATCAACTCTAACATGATCACACTAAACATAGCTCACATCTACAGCAAAAATTTAAGAAGTGTATCAAGAGGGCAAGTGCAAAGAAACTGTGGCTTGTGCTATAGCTGGTGATTAAATCTTAATACACCTTGACAGTTTTAATTTTTATATAAATACCACCAGGGCCGATCATTCACATTATGGATTTCAAGCTTAACAAATGTAATTTAAAAACAACAAAGCTACTTTTAAAGGAGTGCTGTCAAAGCCCTGACATTTGCAAAATTGAAAATGCTCCATGTACAAGATTTGAAATGGAAAACCTGGCAATTCTTCTCTCTACCTGACAGAAGTTATCAGGATGGACCCTGGGAATGCCTGGACATTTTTTACATTGACTTATTGATAGGTTGGGACAATTTCTCATGAAACCATATATATTTAGATATAGAATAAGAGCCAGTAATTGCTGGGATTTGCTCAGTGCTTATTCAATCAGGCTCTGTGCATAAGTTCTCTAATGGTCACAGAAAAGCTATGGGTCCATTATTATCATTATCTTCATTTTGCCAAAGACAAAACTAGAGCAGAGAAAAATCTGGAGGCTTTTATTCCAGATTGCTCTCCTCTTATCTATATTATCTCTATAATATAACCAACCACATAGTGGGAGTGGGGTTTACAGAAGAGAAAACAGAGGTTCAGAGAGGAGAAGGGATGTGCAAGGTCCCACAGCTAGTTAGTGACAAGGCAACGACTAGGACTCAATACCCAGACTCATGTTCTTCCTCATGAAGCTTATGTTATTTCTGGATTGTGGCTCTAGCACAAGAGGTTAGAATGTATTCAGCAAAACAAAGCTTTATGTTCATGACACAGAACCAAGTATCATGACTACTGTGACTCATAGGTTTATCAACAACATACATAGGTCCCATATCGTTCTACTTCAGTACTAAATTCAACTAGTAAATTTCAAAATAATTTTGTGATGCAGTCTCAAACTGCTAGCTATGCACTTATTACTTTAACCAAATTCAAAATAATAACCAATATTATTGTCTTATCAAGGGTTACCATATGATCCTGCAATCCCACTCCCTGGACATACATCTGGAGAAAACTCTAATTCAAAAAGATATATGTACCCCAGTGTTCATAGCAGCACTATTTTCAATAACCAAGACATGGTAACAACCTAAATGTCCATCAACAGATGAATGGGTAAAGAAGATGTGGTACATATATACAATGGAATATTACTCAGCCATAAAAAAGAATGAAATAATGCCATTTGCAGCAACATGGATGGACCTAGAGATTATCATACTAAGTGAAGTAAGTCAGACAAAGACAGGTATCATATGATATCACTTATATGTGGAATCTACAAAATGATACGAATGAACTTATATACAAAACAGAAAGAGACTCACAGACATATAAAATAAACTTAGGGTTACTAAAGGGGAAAGCGAGGGAAAATTAGGAGTTTGAGATGAACATATACACACTACTACATATAAAATAGATAACTAACAAGGACCTACTGTATAGCACAGGGAACTATACTCAATATTTTGTAATAACCTATAAGGGAAAATAATCTGAAAAAGAATAAAACTGAATCACTATGCTGTACACCTGAAACTATCATGGCATTGTAAATCAACTACACTTCAATTAAAAGAAAAAAGATCTGAAAAAAAAGCAAATACAAAATACACCTGGTTCGTGGGTAATAAGTCTATAGAAAAGGACAGTATATTACTATTTTAACTTCTCCACTATTTGCATAACATATTCATTCTTTCATTCAAATATTTATTAAATACCTACGATGTGACAGACACTGTGCTCAGCACTAGGGACACATCCCTGAATAACAACAACAACAAAAATCTCTTGCTTCAATCTTTGCTGGAGAGTAAGACCACAGAGAAATCAAGGTAACTTTATTTAGTTGTTGCTGTTTTTATTTTAAGAGCAGTGATGAAAATGGTAGATAATAAATATTATATTTGCAAGCTTCTTTATATAGCATTCAAATTTTTCTTATTTCTCTTATTTTCCTTATGTTCAACAATGAGTTTAAACACGTGAGCATATGCAGAAGTCCACCAGCAAATCAGTTAACATTTATTTAATGTCTTCTGCATCCCAAACACTAAACGAAACATAGTGTCACAGTTCCAAAGAGCTTATATTTTAGTGGATTAATCAATGCAAAGCAAAAAGAGTCAAGCAAAATACATACCACTGCTGGTGCCCTAATGCAGGGGAGACCAACCGTGCAGGTACAAATAGCCCTCTCTTTACTTCTGCCTCTGCGTGGTTGTCTCAGAAAGCCAGGCATGTAACCAGGTAAGACAGAAATAAATAATAGGGGAGTGGCAAACTCAACTTTCTAGCTCATTTCCAGACAATTCCTAGGAATCGTGAATGTGCAAAGTAAGAGCCAGACTGGCCGGATTCATATTTATGTCCTGCACAGGGGTATACAGACATACCGTGTGCAAATGCTGGCGATTTCAAGGTGACAAGCCTCTGATCGAGAAGTCTGGAGGTCGATAAGTCTCATTTGGGTCACCTGGCCTGGCTGTCACCTTAGCTGACAAAGAGGAAATTTTTAGAAAAGAAACCCCAATAAGCTTTGAACAGCTAGGCCTCCATTTCCAAAATAATTATGACAACGCGCCATGTCTTCCAGCTTAAAAAAAGAAACTGATTTCACATTTCTTTCTGTTAGGAGCAAGTCTCATGTGAGCAAATAGTTACAGCCCCGATTACAAAGGTCTGGGTTTTCAAGCCAGACACAAGAGCACTTAAATATAATAGAGCTGGTAGATGCCTTTTAAATCTCTTTTCTTTTGGGTCAGAGAGACAGATTTGCACTTGTTATAGGATGACTCAGTAAGTCACTCATGGCATTGCCACTTGGAGTAATGGCACGATTCCTTCCTTCTTGGGGTGTTAAGTATTTTCTCTCTGTCTCTGTGTTTCCCTGTATATATTAATATCTAATCTTCATGTTGAAGATCAAAATGCAGGCAAGCATTTTCTGCTACTGCACTGGGAAGATAGAGGACATTTTAGAAACTCTAGAGGAATTCAAGCCTCAATCATGTTCTAACTTATCGATTTATGTGAATCAATATGCATTTTTGCAAACTATCTTTCAGCTTTCTTTTTTTTGTTAAGTTTCACACTTAGCAGCAGAATTAGGTTATTTTCATTAGAAAGAGGTTCTAATTAACTAGTTCTTTATTGCAAAGAATACAAATTCTGCTCTCAAGAATGCTATAACATTTTGTCAATAGTTCAGAACAGGGCTAATGATCCTCATTAATGAAAGCCCAGTGTGAGTCTGCGATCTCCATTTGATTTCTTTTATCAAAGCATGGGATCCTAGGCAAAAAATAGCTTTATGGTAATCATTTTCTACTGCACAAATAAATAAAACAAGAGTTCCAGAGAAGGTGACAAGAAATGTGTGGTGGAAAATAAAAAATATCCCTTGTCAGTTTTAACAGGTATTCAATTTTTTGGACCAATGAGAAATTGGGGGGAAATATTTTCTCATTCTTTGTTTCTCGTTGTCTTAAAAAAAATCTACTCAGATGTCCCCTGCTGATTATAAATCATCTCATGTGTAGATATCAGAAAGTGGAATAAAGAAGGAATGAAATAACTCCAATCTTACATTTCTCCTAAGAACTGAGGGCATCTTAGAATCTCCCACGTAGCTAGGGTTTGAGGGAGTTAGGGGATGAGCTTGTGTAGTTCAAAAATGCTTTTCAGGTGATTCTAATATAGCTTCTGGTTGAGAATTTAGAATTTATTACCTGGGTTTGCCTGATCATATGTCTCAATTATATTATGAATGGCTCCAATCTCTATTCCCTTAGAAAAATACATCCACTAGGAGAGGCCCTCTGCAGAGTGACTGTATCTGAGGAAGTAAGGCTAATTAACTACTGTGTGTGTGTGTGTGTGTGTGTGTGTGTATAGTATTATTAGTAATTGTGCAGCTAACAAAGTAGCATAGCTTTTATGAACAACCTCATGTATGTTTTTTTACTTATTTGGTGGTGTGTTTTTTGTGATATTGATATTTATTGACATCAGTACAAAGCAAGGGAAGACTCAACGTTGATAGCTAACAGGAAAAACCATTGGTGCAATTCCTTTCCTGGAGAAGGTATGCACTCAGGTCATGAGACCTTAAATAAAGACTGGCTTGTCAGGAACCAAATAAGCGTTAAGTTTTACCTATTAATATAAAAATTTCTAAAGGCAAAAGCAGAGGGTTAGAAATATTCTTTATGCTAAATCACGTAAGCAAAGCAAAACATTAAAACTCATCTTAATCCTAACACTTTAGCACATATGATATACACATACACACACATACACACATACACAACACATATGGGGATGTTTGTAAAAGCTATGCTGCTTCATTAGCTGCACAATTCTTAATATGAATGTACTTAACAATAGCACAATCTGCCTTATAACATCTACCTCCCTCAGAAAAATTATCTTTTAAAGGTCCAAGTTTTTCATCAGTCATTTTTAATTAAAATTAAAAAAATAATTTAGATGATTTTACCTCCTAGGAAATCACATTTCCTGATCCTAGCTTTAGTTTCTGTTGTACATCTATAAATGTATCTCCTCTCACTACAAGACTACTGGCTTAGGTAGTCATAGTTTCCCAACCTCAACTAATCTACTCCCTCTTCAATTTGTCACAAATTCCTAATGGGATTCAGATCCTCCTGTGTCCCTTTCCAGTGTCTGGACAATACTGTCATGATATCTAGGGTGACACAACTTCATTCTAAGGGACCGTCCCAAGACCATGTTCCCATGGGGACTCCCGCCTGAGCTTTGTCCTGACTCTCCGAATATTTCTAGTCAATATTCCATGCAAAACATTTCCCACTATTAATCTGTAAAATCTTTTGCAGTCTCTCTCAAAGAATTAGAATAAAAAAGAACATATTTGATTTTAAAATTCAAAATCATCTTATCTTGCCTTCTTTTGCAATACTGGGTGATTCCATCATCATTTGGGGTACCGTTGACTTGTTTTGCACCCTGCCTTTTGTTTTCATTTCTTGATCTCTTAGTCAATACAGTTCTTCCTGAGCTAATTACAATTTCATTAGATTAAGCGAGGTCCTTAAAAGCAGCGTTTATCCATTCATTACACTAGCTAAAAGTTCCTGTCACCCCATCATACTCCTCTGAGAGCTTCTTTTTCATAATTTACATCTTATTTTTCTCTCTTTCCAATGCTGAATGTTTTCTCAATCATTTACCACTTTTGTTCATTTGCCATGCTTCTCCTAACCTGTTTAAAACATCCATGATGTGATAGTTAATTGTAGTCAAGGATTTTCCCTTTTTAGCTAAGAATAGCTTTTGCTAGAGCTTAAAAATAACTTCCTTGTGGAGGCTTTCATTCCATTCCACGGTAGCTCTAAATCTAAGTTACATCTCATACGTCATAATAAAAGAAACCCTTATTTACTTTACTTCTATGAATACAGAAATAGAAACACAAACACTTATCCTAGAATTTATGGAAAATACATATATGAAGACCTAGATTCAAATTCTGAGGTTCAATAAAGAAGAGAGTTCCATAAAACACTACAATTATTCCAGAGGATCTAAAAACAAAGGTGTACTAGAAAAAGAATAGACACATGTACATGTATAACTGAATCACTTTGCTGTACACCTGAAACTAACATGACATGGTTAATCAACTATGCTCCAATAAAAAAATAAAAATTTTTGTAAAAAGGTATACTAATGAATTTCTCTGTGATTCCATTTCCTTATCTTCAATGTAGTTAAGGAATTATCAAACAGATGATTACATCAATGTCTTACTGAACACACTCCATCTCTAAAAAGTGACTATTTGGCCCCAGTTTCCTTTCTTCCTTTCTCCTCCCTGTCGCCCCAAACCCCCTCCAAAAAGCTTACCAGATGGTTAGTCTGTGTGTTATTAGTTCATGGAAATGCAAGTATTATTTAACAATAAAAATAAGAATCGCACTCAAGCGAGTCCTGAATTATTCATGTACTCTTATTTTACATAATTTGGCCATCCCTCTTTTTATTGCTATTTCAGTTTCTATCACTAAACAATTCTCCACTAGGTCCACCTTGGATTCCCGTGAACAAGGAGATAACACTTGCAAAATGTTCCCTCGGAGACGATATTCTGAGCTGATGTCCAAACATTTACAGCCAAAGCCTAAACTATGAAAAACAGCAAGGAATACCCTCAGTGCCCAGAATGAAAAGTAGAGTATTAACAAGACTTTTTTTTTAAATCAAATTTCTTTAGAATTTCAAAATATGTAGTGACACAAAAGCTAGCAAAATTGAACCATCACAGGAATAGACTTTTAAGACTGCCATTGTCACTCTATATTTTCATCATGAGGACACACAAACCCTAGACATCATTTAAAACACAATTAAGGCACTTAATGTGGTTTTGCCATTAAAAGTTTTCATGGGCAATGTCAGGCTCCCTGTTTGGTAAGTAGCAGAAGAAAGGAGCACACCTGAACAGGTGAGTGTTGCGAAGATAGGATATAAAGCTGGGAAGCAGCTTGCACCCTCAGCAAAATGTCAAGAGCTGGTGAGATGAGCCCTTATGATGGTTAATATTTTAGACATCACAGTGTCAGGGCATAGTTTGTGCAGGCCTGTATCTTACATAGCAGGCCCTCTGAACTTCATCAGAATTTTGCTCAGAGTTGGAGGGAAAAGCTAGTTTCAGTGGCAACATCCAGACAGAGCTGAAAAGAGCAAGAAGAGAAAGCAAAGAATCGTGCTAGGCGATTCAAAACGGGTATGAGAACGGCTTTCTCCAGCAAGAGAAGGGTCTCCTTTTTCAAAAATCACTGTTTATTGTTTTGCACATTTCCAAAATAGCATTTTTAGCAAGTCATTAATGCAAGGGACTGGAAGTGTAAACTGAACCTTTGTGGCAACATTCTTGAAATGTTTGGGGTGAAGTGTGGGAAAGGGAAAAAAAAACACACACACACAGATGGAAAATACTGTCGTGAACTGACATGTTCTATTTAAAAACTGTTTGTCAGCCGTAGTTAAGTTGACGCTGTCAGCATGGCAACAAATCATAACATTTTGCATGTTTTGCTGCACGCTTGAAGCAGAGATAGCACATACCACGTGGTGCTAGCACACAGATCATGGTGCGGGGAGTTTAGGAACCGTGCAGTTAGTGGAATGGAACAGAACAAGTCGGATCTGCTAGTCCCTAAAGGTCAGCCACCAGGGAAGTGGACATCGCCTGGTGTGCTATTTCTTGGTGTCTGTGAAAGAAAAGTGCTGCTTCAGAGGGAGTTTTTAAAGTGGGACGCCTGTAGCCCAGGGGTACTAAGGGACAATTCCTCCTCTACTTTGCTTAATGTCTGCAGTTAACAGAGATTCATGCCCTGTCAGGACAGCACGCTCCACCAGACTGCCCTCCTTTTTGGCTGTATCACAATGGAGAAAAGGGCAACGCTGAATAACACCAACTAGAACCAGACATGGAGGCATAAGATCTGTATTCCTGCTCTGGGACAGACAGGGCTACTTGTCCAGCCCAATCTGCTCTTCCCTGTTTCCTGGATCCGAGGGGAGACTGCATTCCCCAGGCCAGCTGCTGACAAGCCACATGACTAAGCGCTTGCCAATGAATTATGAGCAAAAGTGCAACTTCCACCTCACTTACTCACGAGAAACGATCTGGACCTGGACTTTGTTCTTTTCCCCTTTCCTTGGCTGGCATGACCAAGGTCAGGGCAACCTTGAAGGCCATGTATTGGAGATGGCAAAACTACTGGCAACCCAGGTTTCCTAAAGACCCGTGAGGGGCAGGGCCACCTATCCACCTAGAGCATTCGCTTCAGTCTTTCACATGACAGAGAAACAAACATTTATATTCTTTATTCCACGCTAGTTTGGAGAATGTTTGTTACAGAAGCTTATTACCCCTGACTCATTCAGGTCCTAAATCGAACACTGGACAGTACGATGCCTTGGGAAAGTCACTTAACCCTTTTGAGCCTGGTCCCCCTCCGTCAAATGGACACGATCATATTTGCCCTCTTTTAACCTAATGGAATATGGATGTAAGCCATTCTGTAAAATGCTGTTATACAAACATAAAATATAAACTAATACAGGAATTCAAAGGGAAGGGCAACTCCTTCTAGGTGGAGGGATCGCAGAAGATTAAAGAGAAGAAGTTGAGCTGGATCTTAGTAATGTTTGGATAGAATTTCAACTCACGAGGAGGATGTAAAAGGATGGAGAAAAAGCATCCAAAATTTTAAATAAAGACTGCATTTTTCAGAGTATGGTAGAAGACAGTTTGGCTATCGTTAAGGAATCTAGTAGAAGGGTAATGGGAAATGAGGCTGGAAGATAGGTTTGAGAGCTGGATTGTAGAGGGTAAGAAACACTTGAACACTAGAATAATAAATTCTGATTGATCTTGGTTAGTGGGGGTAATTTCATTCTCTTTACTTATACTTGGTTGAGGATAGTCACTGGCTTGAGACACTCTTCTGTAGAGAAGCATTGCTTGGATCTGGGAGAGTTAACTTGTGATCTGAATGGAAAGACCAAGGGAATCAGAGATGCCAACCCAGAATCTTA
Organism: Mesoplodon mirus; assembly: GCF_964341445.2. NCBI lineage: Eukaryota > Metazoa > Chordata > Mammalia > Artiodactyla > Ziphiidae > Mesoplodon > Mesoplodon mirus. The sequence continues at coordinate 184,722,979 of NC_138978.1, read as the reverse complement.
ACACCGTGGAGCCACTGAGCAAACCTGGAAGCATTTATCTCTAATCTTCCTGTGATATGGGATAATGAAATGCTTATTTTTCATCCAACGTTAATTGGCATTTCTGTTACTTGAAGCTGAAAGCATTTCTAAAGAGTAAGCTGTGTAAATGGTTCACTTAGAATCACAGAGACCAACGTATCTGGAAAAAGATTTGATCTCTGAAAAGATTACTTGTAAAACCATCACTTTAATTTCTCAGACATGTGCCCTTCATGATCAATACATTGGAGCCACAGACCTTCACAAAAACATTCTGAGATATGTTTACAAAAGTAATCTAGATATTGACTTTATTAGAAAGAATTTTTTTTGTTATTGATAATTTGTATTTATTTTACAAGCATATCACTTATATGATACCCCTGGTGCATAAAAATTATATATATTCAAAAGAAAGTCGGCCAGTAGAAAATTTTTGGTAAAACTTCAGAGCTAGGAAAACCCTGATAACTCAATTAGATCTTCTCCACAGTTTACAGAGGAGAAAGTTCAGGCCTTGGTACTATATTACATGCCTTGCGAAAAACCATGACTAGAACCCAGTCCTTACTTTTTTTTTTTTCCTCCACAAAAAATCACAATTAGTTCCATTGCTGTCAACAAGATTTTCTTTTTGTTCCCAGTATAAGAAATACATGAATATTTTATTTTAAAGATCAAAGAGGGAAGGTCAAGGTTACCTGGCATTACCTATAATTACTGGGCATTTTACCAGTAGCATATGTATCTAAATCTCAAATTTGAAATTGAATATTTGAATAATATTTAGACCAAAAGGATCTATCCAAGCACATACACAAGGGTCAGAAGCGTGTTGTTAGTATTATTCATTATCTCTCTGACATCCATGCACGATTTGCTAAATATCTCATTTCATATCATGTCCTATATCTGGCCATTTCCATAGATCTAGTCCTAAATTAAGCAAGGATTGGAAGTCCGTCTGAGCATAAATACAATACTAGAAAGTAATACCAATGTAATTTATTCTTCCTCTCTCTAGCTATTACTCTCATACACTCCCAAGGTTTTGCCAGGTTAAAGCAGGGAAAGGCCAGGGGAGAAAAGGTGCTTTTGATATTTATAACCCTCAATCACTGCTTCAGAAACAAATATTCAGAAGAAAAAGGGAGGTAAGAATCAGATCTGCTTAGGCATCTTTTACATATGTGAAGTAAAGATGGGGTGCAGGCCATAGGAAAAATGCAGAGTACTCTGGTGTATTTCCTCAGATTGAATAAATGCTATTTAATATGTGTCTTTATGTAATATAATTCAGTCCTTAAGAAGAGAACTAAGCAGCAGAATTTGATACTTCAGTCCAACTCGGAAAAATTTTTCCTTAGATGATCTTACAACAAACCTGGCACTGGTTTGTTAAATATAGTGGCGCACAAAGAAAAGTTGCCTGGCTCTGGTTGATTTTGATGCCATACCATAGGAGCCATGGAAGGGACTCATTCAAATACAGCCTCTCATGCTGTTTCCATTTCAATTTTCATAAGGCACCATGATCCCTTAGTGAAAAAGAATTATTCCTTGTCTTCTGCTCGTAGGAATATGATCAGTGACTTAAATCCTTTTCTTTGCAAAATCAGAATCATGTCAGACAGTTAGAATTCAGAATTTCTGTCTAACAAAATTTCTAGACAGACATTCTAGGTTGCTGTCCCTTTTGGCTGGCCCGTCTTTATCTTCCATGTTTACCACCTCAGCTCTAAATACTGCCCTTTCTTCCCATGGTGGTTGCTAACATCTGGATTTTTTTTTTTTTTTTTTTTTTTTTGTGGTATGTGGGCCTCTCACTGTTGTGGCCTCTCCCGTTGCGAAGCACAGGCTCCGGACGCGCAGGCTCAGCAGCCATGGTTCACGGGCCCAGCCGCTCCGCGGCATGTGGGATCTTCCCAGACCGGGGCACGAACCCGTGTCCCCTGCATCGGCAGGCGGACTCTCAACCACTGCGCCACCAGGGAAGCCCACATCTGGATATTTTTGATCATACTTCTTCACTGCTAATCTTGGAGAATGAGCAGCTCAGTTTGGTGTTTTTTTTTTTGTCACGCTGCATGGCTTGCAGAATCTCAGTTCCCCGACCACAGATTGAATCCAGGCCATGGCAGTGAAAGCCTGGAATCCTAACCACTAGGCCCCCAGGGAACTCCCAAGCAGGTCAGTATTTGGATGGAAGACTGTGATGGTAAGCCTCCAAGATGCGCCCCACCCCCCAAATTCCCCCTTCTATATTCATATCTTTGTATAGGCCCCTCCCATATTGTACCAGGATCAGTCTGTCCAAAAGAACACAGCAGAACTAATGGTATGTCACTTCTGAGATTAGATTATAAAAAACACTGTGGCTTCTCTTTTGGCCTCTTTTTCTCTCTCTCTGATTGTGAGCCTTGGGGAAAGCCAGCTGCCAAGCCACGAGCAGCCATCTGGAGAGGCCCACGTGGTAAGGAACTGAGGCCCTCCAGCTGGTAGCCATAGGCAGGAACTTGGAAGGAGACCCTCTTGCCCTGTCATGCCTTCAGAAGACCTGAGCCCTGGCCACCACCTTGAGTGCATCCTCATGGGAGACCCAGAGCCAGACCTAGACCACTAAGCTGCTCCCAGACTCCTGACTCTCAGAAGTTGTGTGAGATAACAGATATCTCCTGTCTTAAGTCATTACATTTTCAGGTAATTTGTTCTGCAGCTTAATACACACTAACAGGCACTGTAGGGTTTTTGTTTTTTGTTTTTCTTCTAATCTTTAAGTGACTTGAGGATAGGAGCCATATCTTATTCATCTTCAGGTTCAGCAGAGTGCCTTAGGACACAGCAGATCCAATAACCATTTTCTGAATGAATGATCATCTCCTTCCTGTTTTTATCATTAAAAAGTAAATTCAATGACAATTACACTTCCAGACTTCTGGCTTAACTAAAGATTTTTTTTTCTTTTAAGTAATGTGGTTTAACCCAGAGAATATATAAGAGGAAAATAATTCTGAAATGAGATCAAGCTTTCAAAAGCTCCAATTTTTTTAATGCTCCTATCATTAAGAGTTGAATATAAATTTACAATAAGGCTCAGTGAGCAATTTAGGAAGCCTTGGCCTCCTGCCTTATCAGCATTCTTGATTACAAACTAAAACTTGGCCTCACCAGCTAAGGCATGACCGCACGATGGGAAAGACTAAAGGCTGATGTAAGTGTGAAAGAAATAAGCTGCCAGAGGTCTTGGGTTTTAGGGGACAGTGGAGTGATTCTCAAGATGACCTGGGGAAAGCATTCTGAAAGGTAAGTATCCCTTGGTAACTTGACAGCCTGGGGAAAATCAGGGATCAAACACCTTCCCAGCTTTTTCTGTAGGTGGGAACTACAGATACTTCATGATATATCCATCCCTCCAGATCCACCAACCACCAAATTCTAAGACATTCCTATTGGGAAAAAAACAGGTTAAAGAAAGGGGTACAATAACCCCACTACCATGTCGAGAAATGAAGATGCATCCATTTGGAAACACCTCAGGAGACATACGTGACATTTACTAACAGGGCATCATTTCTCTCTTTTTTTTTTCCATTGACTAAGCCTCTTTCCTAGACAGTGATCTCCTCCGGGAAAGAGTTATTGGAATTATCACTTATGTATATTATTAAGGATTATTATTACTTTGTACTGAGTACAAAGACGAGAAGCAAAGGTTTTGCTCAACACAGTTGAAGTTTTTACTAGAGGAAAGTTCAAGTTACATAAATGAAAAAAAAAAAACCCAACAACAACGAGCATTTCACTGTGAAATCATTTCCCTGGACTGCATGAACTATATCTTTAGGGACCATGAACCTGGGTAATCTCTAACCTTCTTCTTCTGGGAAAGAAAAGACTCAGGAAAAGTTGTCTCCTTTTTCTTCACCCTCAACTAGCTGACAAGTGAATACAGCTCAAGAAGCCAAGAGCCAGAATCATTTTTTTGTCATTAAAAAAAAATCACTAAAATATTAAAAGAGAAAAGAACCAAAATAAACAATCAGACTGTGTAATACATTAATTTTTAACATCTCTTTTAAAAACACAATCACATATACAAGAAAACAAAGGCGATTTTAAATGTCAGATCCTGGAATTTTGATTTTAAGAAGGTAAAGACTTTTCTGTCCCCTTCACCTTAGAAATTATCAGCAAAACAACAAGAAACAGAAACACATTCTCCATCATTGATAAAAATAGGAGACATACTTGAGCCTGAACCATGGTACATGAAGTTGAAAAGCAGAGTTCAGAGAAGTAAATGTTCAAGAGAGATGCAGGAAGTGAACTGCAAACGTAAGCAAAGTGAGAAACAAATGAGAAGCAGGACTCGTCACTCTGAAAACTCAGAAGTCAAGGGCATTGGGTATCAGGTACTGGTGTAAGGCAGGGGAGACGTGTGGGACTAAAAACAGGTGGGGCTGGCTGAAAGTCTGCACCCACACCTTTTACCTACTCCTTACAAAGCACAGCTCCCATTCTTTCTCCTCACCCTGTCTTTGGAGAAACTGAGCCAGAGAAAGTTTATGATGGGAATATAGGGCACAGTGGGTGAAGAGAAAGAAGGGTACCTCAGAACCCCTTGCTGAAAATCAGGGCAGTGCAGAAAAGCCGGCGCATCCTCACCCCCATCCCCCCCGGGGTCCCAGAACACCCTTGGGCAATTGTATATCTGCAAGCCAGGACACTGGGGGACTTTGGGAGAAATAGAAGTTTCCAGAGAAAAGACCTACAGATACCAATATTTTGGGATTCTCTCAAGAACAAAAAAAACTGGCCTACAAAATCACCCTAAAATAAAGCCAACCCATCTGTGGTCTCCAAGCATCATCTAATCATCACTTTTTTAAGGGCCTTGCTCTTAAATACAAATAGGACAAGCATTTGAGCCATTTCTTCTCTTATGTTATGGATAAATACACATTTTTCCAAGTCTTATCAAAGCCTTTCACTGGCATCTATGCTGTCTTCTAGCTCCAATCCAATTCTGTTCCTTCTTTTCCCTGCCTGACTTTCTATGGCACCTCCTCTTCCTCAGCCCCTGGCATCTCCTTAACCCAGATTTCACCACCAGCCCATTCCACACTTCCTAATGCTCCAAGCCAGACACTTCTTGGCTGTCTTTTGACACTGCTAACTCTTTTCCAGTCATTCAGCCTCAAAACTGAAGCAGCTTAGGGTTTTTTTAAAAAATAAACGTTTAATTTTAGGATAGTTTGAAATTTGTAGAAAAGTTGTGAAGACAGTATCAGAGAGTTCCCTTCCATACGTCTCCCACCCAGTCTTCGACTTTCAACATGTTCCATTAGGTAAGGGTACATTTGTCACATCTAATGAACCAGTGTTGATACATTATTATTAACTACACTCCATATTTACTCAGATGTTCTTAATTTTTGCCTATTGTTCTTCTTCTGCTCCAGGATGTCACATCACATTTAGCTGTTCTAACTCTTTTAGGTTCCTCTTGACTGTAACACTTCCTCAGACTTTCCTTGTTCTTGATGATCTTGACAATTTTGAGGAGCTCTGGTCAAGGACTCTATAGAATTCCTCAGTTGAGATGTGCTTGATGTTTTTCTCATGTTTAGACTGGGGTGATGGATTCTGGGGCAGAAGAGCACAGAGGTAAAGTGCTATCCCATCATATCCAAGGTACATACTATCAACATGACTTATCAGGGTTGGGGCCAACCTTGATCACCCAGTAGAGGTGTGTCAAGTTCCCCACCATCAAGTTACTCTTTCCCACCCCTCTTTCCATATGGTACTTTTGAGAAGGCAGTCACTATGCACGGCCCATACTTAACAAGTGGGCGGCTGTGTTCCTCCTCCTTCAGGGCAGAGTATCTATAGAGATAACGTGGAATTCTTTTCAGCATCACTTTTGACTGGTCTTTTGCCCTTGGTCTCCATTCCATGCATTTTCCCAAAAAGTAAGTGGGGATCCAAATCGGATACTGTAACTCCAAACCCTGACTATTTTGATGGAAACAAGAAGGACATTTATTCCTGGTACCTTAGAGCTTCCTTCCTTCTTTCTTTCCCTCCTTCAACCAATCCATGTGGTCTGCTGTGCACTAGGCCCTGCATCAGTATTAAGAACACAGAGCTAAGTCAAAGGGATACAGTCCCTGAGGGCTCAAAGGCTTGGAACAGTGGCATCCAATTTAGCTAAGGAGTCAGAGAAGGCTTCCTGGAAGCCATGACTTCTGAGTTAAGATCTGAGTGGTGGGGGGAAGTAAGTCCGTGAAAAGGAGACATAAGAAAGGAGAGAGCATTCCATGAGCAGGGGGGACAGGGTGAAGGAGGCCTCCAGCAAGCCAGGAAGGGCTGCCTCCTGAGAATCCTTCAAGCAGCTTGTGGCCACTAAGAGTAGAGCGGTGTCCCAGACAGGAGTTTTCAATAGATTGTTACATTTACCAAGGGCACGATCTACTTGGGCAGAAAGAATGGATGCAGGATGGCCAGTTAGGAGGCCTTTACTGAGTCCAAATAGGAGCTGATGGGAGCTTGGCCTAAGGCAGGGACAAAGGGGGATAAACAAATACCTACTTCATGGAGTTGTCGTGAAGTCATGAGTTAACATATGCAAAGCATTTAAACAAATGCCTGGCTTATATTAATTGCTATGAATAATACTGCTTATATGCTCTTGAACAGGTATCTAAATGGGAATCAATGCCCTCACTGACAAAATGAGAAGGTTTTGCTGTATAATTTCCAAGACCTTCTTCAGCCCTAAAGGGTTAATTAATATTCTTAACCATTATTCTTTGCTAGTCCAAGAGGACTGTCAGCTCTTATGTATTCTGTTCCCCAACACTCAATAAGTGTTACCTTATCTTACTTAACCTATACCACTGTAATACCATTAGACCCTTTTCCAAAAACAGACAATAGGCAAAAGGTAATCTCCTGATGAAGTAATTCTGATAAATATGAAACTGATTTTTCATTCCTAAACATTTCACATTCTGTAGAATTGGTCTTGCGTTTCTACCCATCACTCTATCTTGTTATTTCTGCCATGTTTAGAAAGTATTTCAGGAGTAAATCTACCCCAGCAAACTTAAACATCTGAAGACACCATCAATACCTGCAGAGCCACAACTTAAATGGCAGATCTGATTCCTCAGGGTGGGGGGGGCAGTCATTATAATGATTGAATCAGTGAGATGTGAAAAGCACTAACATCAGGTCTGGCATTGTGCTAGGATTTACTGTCAGTACAAAGAAGACGGGTCCTTGTCTCCCAGAGCTTACAATTTACCTGGGGGGAAAGGCTAATCCATACACAAGAAGGCTGAATATAAGATTACAGAAATTATGCATGGTTTCTCAATTCAGACTCTAAACAGACTGGAAAGAATCCAGAGGAGAGGGAATGAGGGCTATGTAATGACCAAAAGAGCCAAGAACATTGAGATATACTATCACAGTGAGGTTTTAACATCAAAAAGTTTGCAAAATCTCAAACAAGAGGAAAAAATTTTACTTCTATGAACCCCTGTGAAAGCTTACATCCTTGGGCTTCCCTGGTGGCGCAGCAGTTGAGAGTCCGCCTGCCGATGCAGGGGACACGGGTTCGTGCCCCGATCCGGGAAGATCCCACATGCCGCGGAGCGGCTGGGCCCGTGAGCCATGGCCGCTGAGCCTGCACGTCCGGAGCCTGTGCTTCGCAACGGGAGAGGCCACAACAGTGAGAGGCCCGCGTACCGCAAAAAAAAAAAAAAAAAAAAAAAAAAAAGCTTACAACCTTGATGCAAACGAGAAAAAGCAAAACAGACACGTTCCAAACTCTTTTACTAAACTGGGTGAATTTATCTGCAATGGTAACTGCGTTATGTCTCACATGTCAATAATTTAGAATGATCACTTACATAGCCTGAGAAGCATGTAATGTTCTTGAGGAAGGGAGCCCTCCCAAACCCACATTTATTTGTAAATAAAACTACCTTAGTTTATTAAGGGGAGGGAGGAGGAACCTTAGTATATTTCACATAAAATTACAGTAAAACAAAGAAAGGAAACAGAAGTTGCTAACGGTGAGAAAAATAGACTAAAAATTCAGTTGTAAATGAGCTAACATTGTAGGTAAATTTGAGGTAATAAAACAGATGATTTTGCAGAAAACTTAACACCTCTCAACACAGCTGTCTGCCCTGTGGTCAGGAAACCGTTAACATCTTGTCACCAATGCCTCAGGCATATACCAATGATATGAATTCTAAAAACAACCCAGAACAACAAAAGCAGTGCTCACAGGCTTTCTCAACTACCCTTTCCTGGTGCATCTCTACACACTGAGGAACCTGCAAAACGCAGGACGAATACAGGCTGGAGAGAAAAGGAGGGAGACAACACAGATAATTTTGAAAGGCAAGCAACAAATATTTCAACCAACTTGAAACATTCAAGAAACACTTTTTCAAAATTATAGCTGATAAACGGGGTTATATGTGGAGGGGTTATTAAAAGTCAGGAAAGTATCCCTTTAATAATAATGGTAAGTCCTTATATACAGTGTTCTATTTTAATAAGAAAGAAACATCATTTTCTCAAATTAAAATACCAAAGCAGGGGTCTTTAATTACTTTTGGGCCAGAGGCTCCTTTGAGGATCTGATGAAAGCTAATATTTTTCATTAGAAAACTGCATATGCTCACAAACTTTAGCGTTCAATTTCAACAGACTTTACTGACTCGCATCTCTGCCTACCATCAAATCCATCCCTCTCTGGGTTCCCCATTGTCTTGTGGGCACATGTGTTAAAGGCTTATAAACCCCTGGATTTATAAACTCTTGTGCTACAGAAACATGCTTAAGACCTTGGAACAAGACATTAAAAATCTAAATTAGGAGTTTGGGATGAACATATACACACTACTATATACAAAATAGATAATCAAGAAGGACCTACTGTGTAGCACAGGGAACTCTGCTCAATATTCTGTAATAACCTATGGGAGGGACTTCCCTGGTGGCAGGGTGGTTAAGAATCCACCTGCCAATGCCGGGGAAACAGGTTCAAGCCCTGTTCCGGGAAGATCCCACATGTCGGGGAGCAACTAAGCCCATGTGACACAACTACTGAGCCTGCACTGTACAGCCTGCAAGACACAACTACTAAGCCCACGTGCCACAACTACTGAAGCCCGCATGCCTAGAGGCCGTGCTCCGCAACAAGAGAAGCCACCGCAATGAGAAGCCCACGCACTGCAACCAAGAGTAGCCCCCACTCACTGCAACTAGAGAAAGCCTGCACACAGCAACAAAGGCCCAATGCAGCCATAAAACAAAACAAAACAAAACAAACCTATATGGGAAAGTATCTGAAAAAGAATGGACATAGGTATATGTATAACTATATCACTCTGCTGTACACCTGAAACTAACACAACATTGTAAAGCAACTATACTCCAATATTTAGAAATTAAATTAAAAATTAAAAAAATATTATCAAATAGAATAGGAATTCCAAAAAGCATTCCATTTTACTGATTGTATGGTATACAATGCTATCCATTTAATTTGTTACCAATTCTTCGTCATTCAGAGCTCATTTCTACCTATCTGTTTTCCCGTTTGGTTCCTATTGCATATATTTGCAGCATTCCATTGTTCAAAAATATTTTTCAGAAGGAAAGCAGAGAAAAAATTTTTAGAAGGTGACACGAAAATGAGTCAGTTGTGCTCTTGGCAGCTCTGGTCATTGGTTTGGTTGCTCGTTTATTCAGTCAACAAACTGAATGCCGACTACGTATCAGATGGGGGGAGGCAGCAGGTTTGAAACAGAGAAAGCCCGCCCCGCCCCCCAAAAGAGCTTGCTATCTATAGCAGCGGCTAGAGAAGTGGTTAGAATAGGTGGATATACAACGAGGTGCTGTGAGGACAAGAGGACACTGCTGAGGAAGGGTTCTTTCTGCTTGGAGAAGTGGAAAAATTGAGCTGGATGGAGAAAAAAAAAAACAAAGGAAGGCTTATTCAGGAAGAGCAGGAAGGGCATTGGAGACACAAAGGAAGAGCAGCGCACATCTTCTCTCAGGAATGGGGTGCTGGGGCAAGAGAAGGGTGAGGACTGCACTGTGGTTGGGACACACCAGGCATTAATGGAAGGAAAGTAGCAGCGACAAAGTCAAAAAAAGGAGAATTAATTGGAGTGGTTATGTGGTGCCTGATAATGCCAAAAGCTACTTTAAAATATCCAGTTAAAGTTGCAGTTGGAAAATAAATAGAAATTGTGAGCAAAATCAAATAACTGTATTAGGAATCAGCTGCGTAATTTGGGGGGCCCAATGCAAAATGAAAGTTAGGGAGAAGTGTTCAAAAATTATGAAGAACTTCTCCCTCTTGCGAGAGCACCGGAATCACAACTAACCGCTGAACAATCATTGACAGGAAGACACTGGAACTCACCAAAAAAGATACCCCACATCCAAAGACAAAGGGGAAGCTGCACTGAGATGGTAGGAGGGGCGCAATCATGATAAAATCAAACCCCATAACCCCTGGGTGGGTGACTCACAAAATGGAGAACAATTATACCACAGAAGTCCACCCACTGGAGTGAAGGTTCTGAGCTCCACATCAGGCTTCCCAACCTGGGGGTCTGGCAATGCAAGGAGGAATCCCCAGAGAATCAGACTTTGAAGGCCAGTGGGATTTGATTGCAGGACCTCGACAGGACTGAAGGAAAAAGAGACTCCACTCTTGGAGGGCACACAGAAAGTAGTGTGCGTACCAGGACCCAGGGGGAAGGAGCAGCGAACACAGGGGAGACTGAACCAGACCTACCTGCGACTGTTGGAGGGTCTTCTGCAGAGGCGGTGGGCGGCTGTGGCTCACCGCAGGGACAAGGACGCTGGCAGCAGAAGTTCTGGGAAGTACTCATTGGCTTGAGCCCTCCAGAGTCCACCATTAGCCCCACAAAAGAGCCAGGTAGGCTCCAGTGTTGGGTCACCTCAGGCCAAACAACTAACAGGGAGGGAACCCAGCCCCACCCATCAGCAGACAAGCAGATTAAAGTTTTACTGAGCTCTGCCCACCACAGCAACACTCAGCTCTACCCACCACCAGTCCCACCCATCAGGAAGCTTGCACAAGCCTCTTAAAGAGCCTCAATCACCAGAGGGCAGAGAGCAGAAGCAAGAAGAAAGACAATCCTGCAGCCGGCAGAATGAAAACTACAATCACAGAAAGATAGACAAAATGAAAAGGCAGAGGACTTTGTACCAGATGAAGGAACAAGACAAAAACCCCAGAAAAACAACTAAATGAAGTGGAGATAGGCAACCTTCCAGAAAAAGAATTCAGAATAATGATAGTGAAGATGATCCAGAAGTTCAGAAAAAGAAGGGAGGCAAGGATCGAGAAGATGCAAGAAATGTTTAACAAAGACCTAGAAGAATTAAAAACAAACAAACAGAGATGAACAACAAAATAACTGAAATGAAAAACACACTAGAAGGAATCAATAGCAGAATAACTGAGGCAGAAGAACGGATAAGTGACCTGGAAGACAGAATGGTGGAATTCACTCTATTTACAGTTGCCAGGTCATGGAAGCAACCTAAATGTCCACGGACAGACGAATGGATAAAGAAGATGTGGTACATTTATACATGCAATGGAATATTATTCGGCCATAAAAAGAAACGAAATTGGGTCATTTGTAGAGCTGTGGATGGACGTAGAGACTGTCATATGGAGTGAAGTAAGTTAGAAAAAGAAAAACAAATATCGTATATTAACGCATATATGTGGAATCTAGAAAAATGGTACTAAAGAACCAGTTTGCAGGGCAGAAATAAAGACTCGGATGTAGAGAACAAATACATGGACACCAAGCGGGGAAAGTGGGGGTAGGGGGGTGGGATGAATTGAGAGATTGGGATTGACATGTATACACTAATATGTATAAAATAGATAACTATGAAGAATCTTCTGTATAGCACAGGAAACTGCACTTCGCTGTACAGTAGAAACTAACAGAACGTTGTAAAACAACTATACCCCAATAAAAAAAAAAATGAAGGTTTTCAAGATGGCAACAGGAGAACATTAAACCAAGGGTAAGGCCCTTCTGAGCACTGGGCGCTGCGTGACTACACAGGTGGTACATCCATGAATCTGGCCCTGTTCATATTAGAAGGAAATTTCAAATGTTCACCATGATTCTTTATTACCATAGATACACAACCCATATTCCCAAAAATGGCGACCGTAAAGCAGTTAATATGCTAAAGACCAGGCTGGGAGCCTTAGAGTCACATAATTTTCTCAGCAACTCTGTGAGTAGAGGTAGATATTACTAACCCTACTTATAGATTATGAAACCAATGTTAAGAGCAGTAATCCACTAAAGGGAAAAGTGATCTTATATATCTTTTTTTTTTTCTTTCTTTTTTGGTTGTGCTGGGTCTTAGTTGCAGCAGGCAGGCTCCTTAGTTGCAGCTTGCGGGTGCCTTAGTTGTGGCTCACCGGCTCCTTAGTTGCAGCACATGGGCTCCTTAGTTGTGGCATGCGAACTCAGTTACGGCATGCATGTGGGATCTAGTTCCCTGACCAGGGATTGAACCCGGGCCCCCTGCATTGGGAGCGCAGAGTCTTATCCACTGAGCCACCACAGGGAAGTCCAATCTTACATATCTTGAAGATATTCCCTCAATAACTTGAGCCATGCTGTATGATACTGAGTGCTCAATAATGACTTGTAACTAAGTGATTTTATGTCTCTGCCCTGACTTCGTCTTTGGCTGAGCCATCAAAGTCCAGACTCTGTGCGGTCCACCAGAAGGTCTGTGCTTATAGTAGGGAGTGAAAGACTGAAATAGGAAGGGCCACTGTTCACCATTCCAGTTACCCCAGTTCATGGAGTCCCGAAACATCTACCTCTAGCAAGAAAATGAGGTGTGGACCTGGTGGTAGCAAAATGCCAGCACTCTCAGAATTGTCCTTTTATCAACACAGACACAGCTCTGAGCAGAAATTCCATAATTTCCGGGAGAAATTATGCATTCAAATAGCACATGCATACTACAAGAGTACTGAATCTATTTTAAAAGAAGTTATTAAATCTTCAGAACCTACAGTAATTTCTGATTTCTCCCAGCAAACCTCCAATTAAGAGTTTCTTGAAACAAAGGCTTGCTAGAGGGTTCAGGTTCATCAGAATGCTCGTCCCTCCCCCCTCCCCTCCCCGCTCTCATCAATGCTGCTGAACAACCTGAATAATCTACTGCCATCAGTGAAATTCACTTTTTCCACTTAGGATGAGAGTAAGAACTGCCACGACCACAACAGACCATTAATTCAACAGTGAAAAACCAAAGACTCTAAATATTTACTAAAACTCCTTAGATTTTTATATCGATCTTTTAGCCTATTTGAACAGGTCACCCCTGTTATACTTTTGGGAAAGGGGGAGCTTTTGATGGTATATTAAGCATTTTCCATGTCCTTTGGTCTTAGTGGGGCTCACATAACCCCTGTAGCTCAGAGCTCTGCATGATTAATAGCTCTGCCAGCCATTCCTATTAAAAACTATTCCTACTTTATGTCTTTTTTATCCTCCGTCCCTGATTTTCTCTGATCCTTATTTCTCTCCTCAGCAGAAATTACCCACTGCCAGAGTTTTCCCCCTACCCCAAAGCCTTGTCACTTGATTCCACAGTGTCTTGTTTGGGGGAGCTTTTATTCAGAAGATAATAGGCCTTATTTAGCAACAAGTATAACTGGCCAAAAGGTTCTCTTTTTTTTTTAAACTTTTTATTTATTTATTTTAAAGTTCTTAATTTTATTTATTTATTTATTTATTTATTATTTATTTTTAGCTGCGTTGGGTCTTCAATGCTGTGTGTGGACCTTCTCTAGTTGTGGCGAGCGGGGCCTACTCTTCGTTGCGGTGCGCAGGCTTCTCATTACGGTGTCTTCTCTTGTTGCGGAGCACGGGCTCCAGGCGCACAGGCTTCAGTAGTTGTGGCATGTGGGCTCAGTAGTTGTGGCATGTGGGCTCTAGAGTGCAGGCTCAGTAGTTGTGACGCACGGGCTTAGTTGCTCCGCGGCATGTGGAATCTTCCCGGACCAGGGCTCGAACCCGTGTCCCCTACATTGGCAGGTGGATTCTTAACCACTGCACCACCAGGGAAGTCCCTTAACTTTTTTTTTTTTTTTTTTTTGCGGTATGCGGGCCTCTCACTGTTGTGGCCTTTCCCGTTGCGGAGCACAGGCTCCGGACGCGCAGGCTCAGCAGCCATGGCTCACGGGCCCAGCCGCTCCGCGGCATGTGGGATCTTGCCGGACCGGGACACAAACCCATGTCCCCTGCATCGGCAGGCAGACTCTCAACCACTGTGCCACCAGGGAAGCCCTAACTTTTTATTTTATATCGGAGTATAGTTGATTAACAATGCTGTGCTAGCCTCAGTTGTACAGCAAAGTGATTCATCCACACACGTACATGATCCATTCTTTCTCAAACTCCCCCCCATCTAGGTTGCCACATAATATTGAGCAGAGTTCCCTGTGCTACACAGCAGGTCCCTGTTGGACAAAAGTTTCTACACATGTTAATCACCAGACAGTATCTCTCTTTCCCCGCCCCACCACCATTCCAAATCCACATCCTAAGATGGAAAGAAAGAGAACAAGGCAACCTATCAAAGGAGACACCACCTCGCATCAAGCGAAGCAGTAGTTTCCCTGTTCTGCTTGTACACTGGAGGTGTAAGTGGCATTTTCAAAATTATCCTGTCAGCCCCATGACAATTTAATTAATTTATTTTTTTATCCCATTTCTCAACTCTGTTGTTTGGGTAGCAATGTCCCATCAATATCTCATTCAGGTGTAGCAGGGAAGGGCCTAACAACCCTGGGCCGGCAGCCAAGCTTACTGGTGACTGACGCTCGATTACCTGAGCAAAGATTTGCTCTGCACGGAGTGGGGCTTGACTGTACAAGGACCAGTGGTGACAGCCAGGGTGCCGGCTGGAATCCTAACAAAGCTGCTTCCAACGTGTGCTCAGGCGAGCGGAACCAGCATTTAAACTGAATGTTAAGGGGCTTCAATCTCGGTGCTTTTTTTTTTTTTTCTTCTCCATCATTTACCTTCGGAATAAACCCTGGGATTTTACAGGGAAAACAGCACATTAGCACACTTAAATCACAAATCCTTGTACCTTTTTAAAAGACTGCTGAAGATGTATTAAGTTGTAGGAGCCATCATTTAATTGCTTGCCTCTGCTACCCCACACGCTATTTTTTTTTTTAATGACCAAATTAAACCTGCTGCACAAATTTGTGCTTTGAAGTTCCTGCCAAAGGATCATTCCTTTGAGGGCGTGAGGGAAAAGAACTGAAATGCTCTCCTGTGGTACTGATGTCCGCAGGCCCCCGCCTTCCCCGCCCGAGATGCCTTCATACACAGAAGCAAATCATTGGCATTTAAATGTTTCAAATTCATTTTCCAAGCCAGGTTCGAATGTCACTGTCATAGTTCCGTCTGTCATTTCAATGAAAGCCCATAAGCATTTACAAATGGAGGAACATCGTACTTACTGTTTGGGGGTGTGTAATGCAGCTATGTATCTTATGAAAAAAACTGTTATGTTTATAGACTGCTGTCCTTCCTGTTCAAAGAAAACACCACTCTTGGTACAGTTGAAGAAATTAGTGAGAAACAGAAAGTCCTTTCCACACCGGGAACGTGTGAAAACTATTCTGCTAGCTGCAGGAGCAGTTTAGCAGAGTCTGTTGTTTGAGACTTTGTCTCTTAGGTCAAATGCAGCCCAAAGCCAACAAGATGACTTACCGTCTCACCACATTGAATTGGATGATAGGCAACTGCAGAATGAAATATTTATACGAATTTCCCACTTCACATATAAAAACAGTAGAGACACGGATAGGTACACAAACGACAAAGAGCCAGCGTGCACATTTGTTTAGTTAGCTAGCAACATTCAGAAGTTGTGTGTGGATAACCAGATAGTGTCAGAGTGACAGAGGCGGTGCATCTGGGTTTTTAAAGTGCTGGATGCCTTTTCCTTGGAAAAGAGTTCTGTTCCATTGCATCAGACGCCCAGTAACACGATCTCATCAACCTACGTGAGCATCAGCAGTCCGGGCTGGTCACAAGTCAAATTCTCTTCATTGCCAACTGAGACTGACTTGTGCTGTTGTCCTAAAGATCACATGGTCTGATTTGGCCAAATCGGTGGCCTCGAGAAGAAACCAAGGTACAGTCTGTCAAACTGAAAGGCATTTGCAGGCTGAAGTGTTAGGTTTCCACAATGACAGTTTGGTGAATCTCTGTGGGTTTTTTTGTAATTGGGGGAAAAAAAAAAAAAAAAGGTTTTTATTTCCTTTTTGTATTTTGTTTTGTTTTGGCTTTGTTTTGTTTCAGTCTGATTTTTAAGGCATGTATGCACAGAATACTACAAAGGGACGTTAGTTGGGCCTCTCTAGCAGGGAAAGAAGGAATGTCTGGGTCTTGAAGGAGAGAAGGCTTTTACACTCCATCTAACCCAAACCGAGGTAGCTGAGAAACAGTTCTTCGTTCCTCTGTGGGACTTGGAACCTGGATGCTCTAAGTGAAAGCCAGTGTATTAAGCATAACACGTCAAACTACTGTTAACACCCAGCCTCCCGCAAGGCAGCCTCCTAACAGCTCTGCTTTCTGCCCACAGTCTGTGCAAGCAAGTGGAACCATCACATGCGCTGCATGCTAAAGGCCGCAGCCTTTGTCTTCTCCAAGTTCTGTCTATTTCAGAGGCTAACATGCAGCAATTAGTCTAATTAATGTGAAACAATGAGCTGTGTTACCACTTATCAAATTGATTGTTCCCCTATCAAAACAAAACAGGCTGGCTTTTTGATGTAATTTCAAGAGATGATTTGAAATGTCATGTTGCTGGGAGCCAATTACCTTATGACTAGAGTCACGGTCAACAGAATACATAATTAGCAGGAGTTTGGGAAGGCTGCTTACTGCTAGTATGTTAATTAACTGTCTTTTGTCGTAAAACAAAAAGGTTGTACGGAAGGTTCTGAAATAGGTCTTTTTTATTTACATTTCTCTGTGCTTATCATCGCGAGGCATGACAATGCAAAAGAATAGAAAATTTGAATTCCCCTACTTCAAATGAATACCCAGCTTGCAAGGTCAGGGTCATGTGCAAACTGCAATGCCATTCACCTCGCTCCAGTCCTGCCCCAGTGTATTATATGACTCGTGGAGTTAAATTAAGTATCGGGTAAAACTCAAATGTAAGAAATACTAAGCCCCATGAAACACATCCCCTAATAGACTTCTTCGAAGCCTCACTTGCTTTTGTGCATCTTTTGAGGGCTGGACAGAGATGAGCTGACCTGGGAATTATACTCAGGTGTCGTCTTTCTATTTCAGTCTTGAAATTTGGAGAGAATAAACCGATCATCAAGTGATGTTATTGCCTTTACCTCACTATGGCAGAGAGAGGATGCATAACAGGCTTGTAAAGGCATCCTATCTGTGAGCCCAGGTCTCTGTAACTCATCTGCAGCGTCCTCTCGTCTGGGAGAGCCTGGCAATTGCACATTCTTGATTAAGGAACCAATTCTGTATTTCTTGAGCCTAAATGCATTCTAGAGGTAGCTATAATCAGTCACGGACAATTAACAATCAAGTTCACGGCAGCCTTGAGTCATGGTTTGACACACATGTGAGTAAACCAGCTTCTGGTTTGGAAAACAAGTTCAAGTTCCCAGAATTCGAATACAATTGTTCCACTGCCTAATGATGGCATTGTTTTACATGCAAAGGCAGGGGGGCCTCTCTTAGAGATCCCACAATTTTTTATGAGAAATGTGTTGTCATTTTGTAAGGGTCTGCAAACTCTTTTCTTCTTTTTTTTCCTTAGGATTTGTTTCAAGTCTTACAGTTACATTAGAATGGTCCCCCAAACAAAGCAAAACAAAATACAACACCTTGCTATTAGAAATATTGTTTACTTTGCAAATAGGAATTTCCATACTAATTTGTTTCCATTTTTCAACAGAGGTTTTTTTTTTTCCTGTTTCTGACATCATTAAAAAGACTATAAATGTAGTATAAAAAACATTAAATGGATGGGGTGCAATGCTTTTGCTTTTGAGGTTTGGGTTTCTCATTTTTGTAGGGAAAGGAACCCTGGAGTACAGAGAGTTGACAGAAAGGAACCAGGGCTCAGCTCAGTGGGAGAAGACAGTGTGTTTCTGAGAAACACTCCACCCCCTTGCAGCAGCTTCTCTTCTTTCTGCCAGTTTGAAAGTTTATCCTGAATTTTGATTACAGTTTTCAAAGGTATGGATGGGGGAGAGAGAACCAAGACGAGGATGGCTATCTGAGAAATCTGGCTCATTCAGTAGTAACAATAGCTAACCATTGCTAAGTGCCTTTGAGGTACGAGGGCGGTACTAATCCCAACACAGTCATGGAAAAAAATCGACTAATTTCATAGCTGGGCATGGAGTTTCTGGAGTGCTTGGCACATTCCTTCTCAGGACTCAAAAGGTTACAGAAACCTAGAGTTGAATGAAATCTTACAGGAATGCCCTCTGCCAGCCTCCCTTCAAGTGCAATTCTTCCTACACTGGCCCTGACTACTGAAATGAGATTCCTTTCAGAGATGAGTCTCTTTGGGGGAATTGAGGGACACATGCAAATATCCTCCAAAAGTTCTTGGATGCTTGCCGGCAAGAAATCTTAGGGACTTCCCTGGCGGTCCAGCGGTTAAGACTCCGCGCTCCCAGTGCCGGGAGCCCAGGTACAATCCCTGGTCAGGGAACTAGATCCTGCATGCCGCAATGAAGACCTGGGGCCACCAAACAAATAAATAAATATTTTAAAAAATGAAAACTTAGAATTCCTGATGTTTGGGTGCTATTATTGCTCTAAAGCGAACACCCAGCTTACAGATCATGGGAGGTGTCACAACATCTGGGCTCCAGTCACTTAAGAGGATGACACAAAGTCCTAGTGAGGTCTGAAAACAGGTCCCTTCTGAACTAGAAACTTGGATGAGTCCTGATTACAGAGGGAAGCATGCATTCACTTCATCGGTGAATCCAAAATGAACAATTTGGAGAGTAAACATCAGGTTTGGTAACAAGAGCAACAGTTTACTTGTAATATTTATTCCCAGCTCTGGTCCCACCCTAACCCTTCCTCAGTGCCTGACATCATTACGTATAATACCAAGTTTCATCACATATGATTCTGCCAAAGGATTTTTTTTTCCTAATTTTTTTCCTCACATGCGAAGGAAGGAAGGAAGTTAAAAAGAAGGGAGAACAGGAGGAAGAGAAGAAACTGTACTTGCCAGGTGCTGTGCTGGTTTATGTGTGTACACCGGTACATACAGGGTGCTGTGTTAAATTTATGTATTACCTTATTAAGTTCTCACAAAGACCCTGCAGGGTGGGTACTATTTTTCCAACTATATCTTTTTCTAAATGTTAATGATAAGTCAAGAAGACTTAGAAAGAATCATTAATGAAGCCAAGGCCTTGGAACTAACATTGACTCTAAATTCTACTACTCACTATGCAAAGCTGTTTGGTGTTTTGTGATTGTTTTAACATTTAAGGTAACATCTGAACTGAATAAGGGTCTGCTTTGTTATAGTAAAAGAAAACAAAAAAGATCTCTGGGTATCATCATTAAAGACAGAACACCATGTATATCTACACAATGGAATACTACTCAACCATAAAAAAAGAATGAAATTTTGCCATTTGCAGCAACGTGGATGGATTTGGAGGGCATTATGCTGAATGAAATAAGTCAGAAAGAGAAAGACAAATATCATATGATATCACTTATGTGTGAATCTAAAAAAAATACAACAAACTAGTAAATATAACAAAAAGGAAGCAGACTCACTGATAGAGAGAACAAACTAGCCGTTCGTTACCAGTGGGGAAAGGGAAGGGGGGATATAGGGGTAGGGGAATAAGAGGTGCAAACTATTAGGTATAAAATAAGCCACGAGGATATATTGTATTGTACAACATGGGGAATATAGCCAATATTTCATAATAACCATAAATGGAGTATAACCTTTAAAAACTCTGAACCACTACATTATATACCTGTTAACTTACATAATATTGTACAGCAACTATAATTCAATTAAAAAAAACCACACAGGGCCTCCCTGGTGGCGCAGTGGTTGAGAGTCCGCCTGCCGATGCAGGGGATACGGGTTCGTGCCCCGGTCTGGGAGGATCCCATATGCCGCGGAGCGGCTGGGCCCGTGAGCCATGGCCGCTGGGCCTGCGCATCCGGAGCCTGTGCTCCGCAACGGGAGAGGCCACAACAGTGAGAGGCCCGCATACCGCAAAAAGGAAAAAAAAAAAAAAAAAAAAAAAAAAACACACACAGAACACTATGTATTAGGGCCAGTAACAAGCACCAACTGCAAAGTAGTATGATGAGTTACCTTTCTATCATTTGAAGTCTTGAAAATGAGGGATTTAAGGAAAACTGGGAATAGCAACATTTTTGTGCTGCACCCAAAATGTTTTCTTGAAATTTAAGACACGTTTAAAGCAAATCAATGTGTTCAGAAAAACAGGGCATTTTTTTCTTTTTCTCCTTAAAAGCTAAAATTCCTCAGGTATGTTTCCTTCAGGCTTGCAACAAACCTGAACACCTCCTGCAGAAAACAAGTGCTAAACCGAAAACAGTGTCTCTGGAATGCAGCAGATCCAACAAGGAGCGAAGCATCAAAGCCTGAGGGACTGTGGCCCTTCTCACGGGGAAGGTAGACCAGAGCTCCAGAGGCAGGAGACAGCACCTAGAAGGGGCGTGGAGCGAGCAGCTCCCACAGACGCGCTGTTGAAACGTCAGCCAGGAGCTCGGCTTACCTCCATCACCTTCCACAGAGCTAAAATCTCTTTACGTCAGAATACACTGGGCAAAGCCTTTCTTCTTTTCTCTGACTTCAAGACAATGAGCACCAGGAATGAGGAACAGAGAGAGAAGGATGGAGGGGAAGAGAGGGCCAGTTCAGTTCACGGGAAAGCACTGGACCCAGCTACATGTCTGAACGCTGTTCCTGGGAACTCTTAGAATCTTTTCTGAGAGTGGTGGCCATGAAAACAGAGCAGTAGCAGATCCTTGTCACTCACCCACTACATTCAGATCATCAGGGCTCGGGCCCCTTTCTCAGACCCCTCAGACTCACACGGGATGCTTCAAGACGTGCACTGATGCCCAAATGGCAGCAACACCTGATTTTTCCCCAAGCCATTTCTGTCCCTTTTTGTTCCTACTTACAACCTGCATACCTATGTTCAGAGCATGAGCATTATAAAACAATCCTCAATACTGTAAATCAACCATAGTTTAATAAATGATTTTTTTAAAAAGAAGCACAGCTGGAGCTGAAGGCAGCATGCTTGCCCTTTCTCTAGTCCTCTTGGAACCTGAAAATAGCACCAGGCTTTAAACAACAAGCAGACCTCGGAGATGTTGTGAGTTTAGTTCAAGATCACCACAATAAAGGGAATATCACAGTAAAATAAATAAATAAATTAATTAATTAATTTAAAATCCTTACGTGACAGTGGCATATATGTCAGTGTTCCTATATGTTAAGCCTCAAAGAAAAAGTAAAGATTGGGAAGGGTCCAGCTGAGAAGAAGGCAAGATAGAGGTTGAGGGAAGAGATACAACCTTAGAAATACAGGCTAGGCTACAAACAATAAATGCTGGAGAGGGTGTGGAGAAAAGGGAACCCTCTTGCACTGTTGGTGGGAATGTAAATTCATACAGCCACTATGGAGAACAGTATGGATGTTCCTTAAAAAACTAAAAATAGAATTACCATATGACCCAGCAATCCCACTACTGGGCATATACCCAGAGAAAACGATAATTCAAAAAGACACATGCACCCCAATGTTCATTGCAGCACTATTTACAATAGCCAGGTCATGGAAGCAACCTAAATGCTCATCAACAGATGAATGGATAAAGAAGATGTGGTACATATATACAATGGAATATTACTCAGCCATAAAAAGGAAAGAAATTGGGTCATTTGCAGAGACGTGGATGGACCTAGAGACTGTCATACGGAGTGAAGTAAGTCAGAAAGAGAAAAACAAATACCGTATATTAACACATATTTGTGCAATCTAGAAAAATGGTACAGATGAACTGGTTTGCAGGGCAGAAGTAGAGACACAGATGTAGAGAACAAATATATGGACACCAAGGGGGGAAAGAGGGAGGTGGGATGAATTGGGAGATTGGGATTGACGTATATACACTAATATGTATAAAATAGATAACTAATGACAACCTGCTGTATAGCACAGGAAACTCTACTTCATTTTGCTGTACAGTAGAAACGAATCCAACATTGTAAAACAGCTATACCCCAATTTAAAAAAAACAAAAAAGAAAGAAATACAGGCGAGGGAAAGCCTCAAAATGCAGCTGATGAAGAGACAGAGAGGTATACAGAATATGAGGGTCAGTGGTGGACGGCATATATCCGATACATACATGTATATATGGATGTAGTTTTGTTTAACAATTAGCCCACAATCCAAAAAGCAATGCTTGGGAACAGACAAATAGAGATGCATGTCAAAACTAAAATGTCACAGCCTTTATGCACAGCCCATACTAGATCACTGGGCTTTATTTTGAGAAGCAAAATAAATTTCAGAAACTAAAGAGAGTCCGATGAGTCAAATATTGGACAACTGGATGTATTGGCACACATATGGAGAACGTGAATTCTACAAAGATTTCTTTTTTAAACAGGAGGCTACGGTGGCTCTTGGGGAAGATGTTTGGTATGGGAGAAGATGGAACCTATCAAATAAAATGAGATAATATAAATATTTCATTGAGTCATTATCATCTCTCTTTATGATGATGAGAAGACATTATTATCCTATTTTTTATTCTAACTCATAAAAAATGGTCCATCTTCCACATGTGTAATGGGCTACAGCACACTAATCTTAGTTTGGCGTAAAGCTCATGCAAACCACTCAATATTTTCAATATAAATGTAATGACTTCTGATTTTAGGGGAAAATAACAACGCTCAAAAAAAAAGAAAAAACCATCACTGGTTAACTCTAACCTCTCCTATTGGTCATTTCTAGAAGTATGTGCATTTGCAAAAAATAAAATAAACTTTCTGCATATTCATTATGAAGAAGACGGATGATAATCAGTAGGATAGACAGCAAATTTCTTCTTGAGGATTAGGCTCCAATTGGTTGAATTTCAACATCAACCTGGCAATTTTACTATTAAGTCAGCAGAAGTGAGTTACTACCGGAGAACATCAGGCAAAGGGAAGGGAACACGCTAGAATAAATTGTGCATTATTTCTGGCATTAGTTAAAGGAATAGAGCATTATAAGAAAAAAAAATACAGTACCATTGATTTTTACAGGTGTTTAATACAGATAAGCTGAAAAAAGGGTTTCCATTTTAAGCCCAGTGATGGCTAAAGATGCATTCAAATATGTTCAAAAGCAATCTAAAGTCTTCTAAAATGGTGTTTAAGCTATTCAAGCAAAACGTAAATAGTTTTTGTCGTAGTACTGAGGAAGGTAGAACAAAACCGGAGTCCAAGAAGCTGACCCTGGCACACTGCCGGCCACTGTAAACTAAGGGGGGTCATTAAAACAGAGGTAATACTATTTATCCATTACATGATCACAGGTTATTTAGTGAAAACAGTAACAGACTGTCCTTAGGAAGGCAGGACGCATAATTACCGTGAAAGTCTCCAAGGCCCCCTCTCTGAAGAGATGGGAAAAAAACAATCAAGCTGAAGACATACATGTTTAAGAGAGTCATCATATAAAGAAATTAAATCTCGGGTGTTTTACCTTGTCTGTTTTAACACATTTCTTTAAAGTTCATTTATGAATAGGGAAATGTTTGCTTTTATCTAACGCTGAAAGGATACATTTAAGTGCTTTGCAAAAACCAAATTATAAAAAAAGTTTATGCTGGCATAATTTCTGAATGGATAATGTTTCTATTTCACTTATTTTGGGGTGCCATTGGCCTCCAATTTCTGCAGAGCTGTTTGTTCACACAGCAGACCACACAACAAACAAAGCAAAAACGATAGCAACCACGTTTAACCACGTAAACAGAGCATTCATAAATGCTATGAGCCAGGAAGAGAGATGTTTGCTTTTGGCAGTCTTCACCATGTGCTATGATTTGTCTTCTTCTCATTAGCTATCAGCCTTTCTTTCTTAGAAACATATTTTGATAACTCTGGTTCAAACATAAGTCTAATTTTAAAGTTTGAATCCCTTGCACATCTTTTTTTTTTTTTTAATCTACTCCTCTCTTGTCCATGACATTGGCTGGATATCATCTTCTCTTTCCTAAGTGTTATGATCATATCCTAAGTGACCGCAGCGTAGGTGCTCTCGTGTGAACAAAAAAGAGGGAGCATGGTTAGCCAAAGCCCCTCTGGTCAATTGATCGACAAACACAAATTTAGTGCCACTTTCCTATGCATCTAGCATTGAGAACAGGGCTGATATAAATGAGGATAGAAGGGACTCAATAGACAAAAATATCCCTCCCACAACAGGTATTAGAATAATTGCGAAACATCATGTTAACTGGGATGAAAGAACGCCGTACAGCTGAACAGTTAAGTCTAAGTATTGTGAAGAATGAACTTCGGGAGAAGCCAAGCCAAGTTGGAGAGGTTAATTGTAAAGATGCCCAGTCACTAACGGATCCCATGAGCTGCGATGGCTGACTCGTGTTCTGGAGATGCTAAAGTGGAAATCCCAGGACTCAGAAGCTGCTGTTTGTTAAACACATGAGATGATCAGCCACAAGTCAGAGGACCTAGACAAGTTATCTTGACTAGCCTGGTTAGTGATACTTGGGGACACACACTAGCTCAGCTGTGATCATGTCTCAGAGTTTCCATAGGAAAAATGTCATGAGACTCCTTTATATCATCAAGTCTTAGCAATATCAGGAACTTGGTAACATTTTGGAATTTAGTTATATTTGCAGCATTATGAAACTTTATCTAAAATGCATAGGGGAACACGACTCAAATCAGACACTGGAATTTATATTATATAGAGTTACACTACCAATTTTAATTCTACATAAATGGGGCAGCAAGAACATAAGTGTTTTTTTGAAAACAAACAACTTTTTATTGGAGTACAGTTGATATACAATGTTGTGTTAGTTTCAGGTGTAGAGCAAAGTGATTGTTTTATATATATATATTACATATATAAAATACATACATAATATATATATATATTCCTTTTCAGACTCTTTTCCATTATAGGTTATTACAAGATATTGAATATTGTTTTTTTCTTTTGTTTTGTTTTTTGCAGTACGCGGGCCTCCCGCTGCTGCGGCCTCTCCTGTTGCGGAACACAGGCTCCGAACGCACAGGCTCAGTGGCCATGGCTCACGGGCCCAGCCGCTCCACGGCATATGGGATCTTCCCGGACCGGGGCATGAACCCATGTCCCCTGAATCGGCAGGCGGACTCTCAACCACTGCGCCACCAGGGAAGCCCTTGAATATTGTTTTGAAGCCAGAAAATCAAGGACCAAATCTTTGCTTGACCAACATCAAGCAACATTTGATAGATCATTTAACTTCTCAGGTGTCTTGTCTGTAACATTGGGAAACAGGAAAACTTGCCCCTCCGGGGGATGTCATAGTGAAGCTCACACAGGTGGATATGCACGAAACTGCCCATAAATGCTTATGCACTCTACATAAATCATTGTTATTGTTATTCACCTGGGTTTATACCAGGACATCCTGCTTGCATAGGAGGAAAATCACTCGTTAAACATGCTCACTCCCTTGGGAAAGAATTCTTACCACTCTTGTGAATTTGAGGAATAACGTCTGAGTTGCATTAACTGGCGTTTATTAACGTATTATGAACCACTGCCGTGGCATCGGATTCACAATAAAAAGATTAAGCAGACTAATTTGTCATTTATTTTCCAATGCCTGCTTTCCTGCCCGAAGCACCACTAATATCCCAGGAGCTCGTCAACCCAATTATTTCCCATTTTGCATTACTTGCTGAAAATAGTGCTAATGTGCCAAAAAGGCTTTGCTCCTTGGTGATGAGAAAACAAAACAAAACAGAGCAAAACAAAAACAAAAAAAACCCCTCCTACTCTACCCACCTCAATACTCTTGTCATTGGGTGAGGAGAAACACCCCCAGACCACTGGGCTATATCTAGTAATCAAACCAAATTAGCATCCTGACTGCACTGTGGACTCCAGCCACAGACCTGTGCTTATTGAGTATTTATTTTGGGGGTGGAAGGGAATTCCATCTGAAGAATGAAATTCACAAGCTAGAGGGAGCTGAATTATACTATGCCTATATACACAAACAGTTTTGTCTGTTTGTTTGGGGAATTGCATGTCAAAATCACTCAAATAACTGGTGAATTCAGCTTTTTTTTTCTTCTCAAACATTTAATAACCAGCTATTTAGCCAACTCCAAATATTAATTTGCAAAACTAATTTGTGAATGTAGACACAACTCAGTATTAATAGAAGAAGCATAAAGATACCTCATTGTCTATGCTTTTTTAATTCAGCCTTATAAATAGTTTTTAACCTTAATATGTACCATTTCTGCTACTTGCTTCAGTCTGTTTCACTTTGAAAATGTGCTTTTTGCTTATCCCAGGAGTTTCTGTATTGCTTAAAGCAAAATACTCCAGCGTACATTCACAGCTATGAACTGTAAACACTTTTCTACCTTATTCTGCCCAAGGCTCAGAGCCAGTTTAAATGTCTGTGGATAATTTCAGAAGCCTACAAGACTCCACAGAGTCATGAAAAATTATTATTTTTTAAAACTTGCCAATTTTACCAGCAATGTAAAATTTCTATTTAAAAAATCCGATCATTTTAGCTGTGGGGAGACACTGACTGAAAACATAGTGTTTTTTTTTTTCTTTCAAGTAAGATCAGCTTCAAGGATGAGATGCAGCAGATTAAATTAATCTCTATGAGGTTATTTCTTACCATTATTTTCTTAAATCCTTCCCTCACTTTAATCAAGAACAGGAATGTTAAGGGCTTGATGCAGGGAAGCAGCATAGATTAGTGGTTAGCAAAATAGCCGGAAAGCCAGGAAACATGAATTCTATTCTCGGCCAAGTGGTCTTAGGTGAGCTCATGATTTACAGCCTCAGTTTCTCCATCTATAAACAGAAAGTGTTGCGCTTACCGCAAAGGAAAGCTTCACGGTGGTAATATTGTGGAGTGCTGACTGTGTACCAGGCACAGAGCTAAGCGCTTTTAAAGGATTATTTTCTGTAATCCTTTGAAGTAGATAATATCACTATCCTAACTTTACAAATAAGGTAACTGAGGTACAGAGACGTTGAGTAACTGACCCAAGGTCACACAGCTGGGAGCCAACTGCAAAGGCTGAGCTCTAACCCTTCGGCCACACTGTTCTCTACATCCCTGGCCTTGAGGAATGGGATAGACTGCGTACCGAATCGAGAAAATTGTCAGAATAGGGGCCCAGACTGTCCCTCTCCTCTCGGGGCTCCGTGGCTGTTCTCCCTAATCCACACGCTCTGGGCCACTCCTGCCACCTGCCTTGGGGGGAGGACCACCCAGGCTAGGGCCTCTCTGGCTGCGCTGCCCCTGGCAGCACCCACCCACTGCAGCTGTCACACAGCAGAGCTTCATCTGCCAACCGAACCCAAGCAAGACCTCTGGGCACGGTCAAGTGCAGCTGGTGGAAGGAGGCTCAGATTTCCAGTGAACTGAACACAATGGAGCAGCACTGTCACGCGACCATTACGAAAGCACATCTCGCTGCTCATTTTTCTAGCAAAAGTGCGTGGGCTATTTAAAACTACCTCCCCCCAACCGCCCCCCACTCCCCAGCTCTTGCATGTCTTCCTAGGGGTAAAGTTCAGCCAGGGGACTATTGGCCAGATGTTATCTGGTGTCGCTATTTTCTTTGCAAAATGAGGACCAAACACAAACAGAAACTGGCTTCCAGAGGGAAACTGTCACTGTTGCTGACAGCGTAGATCCCAAATGGCACACTTGCAGAGTGTAAAGGGGCAACGCTGGGACTCCTCCATTCGAACCTGGTGTTCGCAGGAAAAGCCAACTTGAACTTGACTTACCGCAGAGGCTAATGAAATGCCTCATTCACTAATAGGATTCATCTTCTGTATCAGAGCGAACTTGCCAAAGCTAGAGCAAAGGTTTAAAAGATCTCACCACACTGTACCTTTGGGGTGCTGTACGCAACATGGTTTTAAAATACACCATATCGGTGGGTGTTCATTAGAAACTGTGGTCATTTAACATATTTTATAATTGTGAACTCAGTAAGAGCTACTGATCTTCACATTTCACGACTCTGATTAAGCAGTGAATAGTAGAATGATGCCTTCTGTACTTAATCCAAAAAGAAATAAGCAACAAATAAGGAATGTTACAGTAAAAGAACCAAACTTTTGGAAACGCTCTAGGACTTTAATGTGTCTGGAATAAGAATGCAAATGGTATACACCTAACTTTCCTGAAAGTCAAGAGTGTTTACATGCAATTGCTAGATCAATATTTGCACATTTAAAAGAACTAAACTGGCTTAAGAGAAGCCTGGTATACGCTAAAATCTACCTGGAAGGAACAGAAGAAAGGAATCATACCTACGACTTTAAGATATTTGAAAAGCTTCTCCCTATAAAGAGGCCTTTCAAAGATGGCAAACACTGAAGATTTGTCCATAAAGAAAGAAAATCTGGGCTTCCCTGGTGGCGCAGTGGTTGAGGGTCCGCCTGCCAATGCAGGGGACGCGGGTTCGTGCCCCGGTCCCGGAGGATCCCACATGCCGCGGAGCGGCTGGGCCCGCGGGCCATGGCCGCGGAGCCTGTGTGTCCGGAGCCTGTGCTCCGCAGCGGGAGAGGCCACAGCAGTGAGAGGCCCGCGTACAGCAAAAAAAAAAAAAAAAAAAAAAAAAAGAAAGAAAATCTTTCCAAACAAGTCATTTAAACAATGTGGAACATATATCAAGGCTTCCTTATCTTATTCATGGTTTAGAGAAAACATTTTGTGATCTTTTTAAATTCAGATAGTCTCCTTACAAAACGTTGCTTTCTTTGGTTCAAAATCAAAACTAAATTTCAACAATTTTGTAGTAAAGCATCACATAATGCAAACTGTTGTTATTGAGGAAGAAAACAAACAAAAAAATAGGAGCTTAGTGAGTCAATACAGAATAGACTTCCTTAAAAGAGGAAATACTTTGGGAAAACTTGCTTCAGACATGCATCAAATAATATCTGGAAGTTGTGAAAGACCCTGGGAAATAAACTCTTCTTCCTATAAATATTGAAAAAACAGCTACAAGATGCAAATGAACTACTGAACTCAATTCTGGGTCTTTAAAATGTATTTCAATAGAATAGCCAATGTATCACCTCAGTGTGAAAAAAGATATAGAGTAATAGCATTCTGAAAAATGAATTAAGAACACATTGTCATCAACTCCAGCAAAAATAATAAAGGTAGAGAAGATTAAGAGGCAAGCATACCTTTTGGAATTGTAAAGTGGGTTTATAGGTCTTCTAATAACACCTTTTACTCAAGCCTTATATAAATAGGCTTAGATGATACAAATATTATGTGGGCTGTGTGGACACTCCCAGGTTCCTACTCATGTTTAGGGATTACTTGATAGAACAGAGACATTTCATTCCTATTGGGCCGAGGGATTACCGCAAAGAAACATCTAATATTCCATTTTTTAATTTCCTGCATTTTTTATTTACCTTTAATGATGCTGTATATATTCATCATCCTGAAATATTAAAACAGTATGAAAAAAGTAATAAATTGGTGGAAAATTTAGGGAATAGGAATGCAACAGCACGCAGATCATACACTATCAAGTGCTTGATACACATTTAAAATTACTGCCGACAACGGCAAAGCCAAATTCCTAGCAGATTTCTGAAGCACAAAGTCACAATAAGAAGATCAGCAGAACAGACTGAAATAATAGAATATTCATCCCTCTAATCCATATGCAATTCTTTAGGGCTTTTTTTTTTTTTAACGATGCATATGAGGTCTGACTGTATTCAGGATTTAAATAAGTTGTCTCTCTCCTTCCTGCTCCTCTCTATTTTTATATTTAAAAAAGTATATATAGTTATCATTTCTGCACTGCTGCACCAACGAAGACAAGGTTAGCACATTTCCTCACACCTCAAATGAAACAATACCAGTTTTAAACAACAAAGGTGTTAAAAGAAATAAAATGTATTCATCCCACCAAAATCTCCTGAACCAGATTTTTAGAAAGAAGGAAAGTTGGTGTCATTCATAGGGGAAATGAAGTGATGTTCTTGTCACTTAATTACCAATTAATGAATTGATATAATATTGCATTTAAATATCAACCAGAAAAGCAAAAAGCTGGCGTTTCATCTCTGCTTTATTCACCTTCCCTTGCAGACAGATGAGATTGTCTGTCTGTTGGGCATTAAGAAATATTGTAGCAACAGATAGAAAATTACAGAGGAAGAAGCCACCATCACCTAGTTTGGGATGAGCTCTTCTGGGAGAGAGCTTGGAAGTCTGGGAAAGGGCAAGGACACGCTAGAAATCAGATGACCAGCAGTCAGTTCAACCGTCAGGCACCTGGCAGCTGCATCCTCAGCCTCGGAGCCCATGTTTTAGTTGCCCCCTGTTAACAAAAGTTGTCTTCCAGCAGGTATGGTGTTTTTATTTATTTTATTTTATTATTATTTTTTTAAAACAGAGTCACAGATTTATTTATTTCTTTATTTATTTATGGCTGCGTTGGGTCTTCGTTGCCGCACACGGGCTTTATCTAGTTGCGGCAAGCGCAGGCTACTCTTCGTTGCAGTACATGGGCTTCTCATTGCGGTGGCTTCTCTTGTTGCAGAGCACGGGCTCTAGGCGCACGGGCTTCAGTAGTTGTGGCTCACGGGCTCTAGAGTGCAGGCTCAGTAGTTATGGCGCACGGGCTTAGCTGCTCCGTGACATGTGGGATCTTCCCAGACCAGGGATCGAACCCATGTCCCCTGCATTGGCAGGCAGATTCTCAACCACTGCGCCACCAGGGAAGCCCCAGGTATGGTGCTTTTAAATTACCTTCTTTTGCTTTCTTTGTATATTCTGATCTTTTTTCTTTAAGAACCACTTACTGCCTTGTAACAAGGAGGAAAACCAACATAACAGAAACTACTTAAAATGCTACCTATTTTTTAAAGTCTTATACATCTCTTCTTCTTTAAGAGGTTTTCTTCCATTCACCCAACAGATTTGGTCCCTCCTCTGTACTAATGCTGCTAGCAAATGCCTTACGGCCCAAATCACATTGTGCCTTGTGGTATGGCCCTTCGCCTTCTAAGCATGGCTTTTGTAGGATTAAGTCCCTTCAGGGCAAAGGCTGCGTCTTCTTTCCCACTATTTCCTCTCTTGCAGTACTGATCACAGCTCCTTGTACCTAGTGGGGATTTAGTAATTTGCTGTTGTTATTGAATGAACTAAAACTAGTTTTATTAAGTGTTTTTTATTTCTGTGATACTCACTGTTTTTCAGCTCACTACTACAATTAGACAATTCTACCAGTTGTGAATGAGGTTAGTTACCGTGAATGACACTAAACACAGAGATAGAACACCTTTCAGAAAATGAATTGGAGAGGATGTGCATGTCCTACCACCTCAAACAATGAGCCTAACAGAAAAGAGAGGGTGCAGCTCTGCAGAACGATGAAAATATTTACAGGAGGTGGAGCAGATACAAACAATACAATGTTGGAAATAAACATTCCTATTCACACCAAGCAACAGAAAAATATATAGGAAATGAAGTGGGTATAAGACAGAGAGAAAGAAAGAGTTCTTCACCCTACTCAGGAGAGAAAAATGGGAATTTCTTCAGGGAAGATATGCCACCATACCCAAACTTAATAAATAGAAAAGCAAAGCCTGCTAAAATTTTCCGTGGACAGGGCAGTCTTCGGGAAGTTCCCACAGCCCAGACTACAGCTCTTAAGCTCCTTTGCCAACACCTCTTTGCATTTGCCTGGCTGTAATGCACCTCCATTTCTCTCTAACCCTCACAACGCATTCCAGATCAAGGAAAGCTGAGAATCCATCCAATTTTAATCCAATTCCTTCTTGAAAAGTTTAAGCTTATTCCTTCATTCCTCTTTAATGACATTAAGACACTGGAGAAGGAAAAATATTCAAAACATGGAGCGATGAATGGCAAGAGGAAAAGAGGGAAAAACAACTTCTTAAAGCTGATTTAAATTGCAGGAAAAACCAAACCTAATGTCTTTGTACACACTTTTGTCTTATGTCAGAACTGCCTTCAATTATAATTATGACAGGATGATCCTATCTATGACATGATATCATCTTTTTTTCAGCTCAAGTTCTCATGCCACTAAGCCCTTTCAACTCTAGGCAATCATTCAAGAATTCAGAAGTGTTCTCAAGTTCTTGTGTGAACCAAGATGTGTCAACGCATAGCAGGTGGTTCAGCGGCTCTGAGATTCTTCGCTGAGTCCATCCAGCATTTGGCTTAAGCCCCTTACAAGCAATACGTATCCTGCTTTGCAGTTAGCCACCCAGTCTTGCTAGGGTTAATAAATTCCCTGATATTTATAACTGGCGACAACAGGTCAAGGTGTCACATACGATGGGACAGAGAGAGTGGTAAGACGGCTAGTTTTAAATTCTGTACCAAGTGCCAACTCCATTCACAAAAGCTTGTCTTCCCAGAGAAGCTTTCCCCCCCCCTTGTCTACCCACTCTCTCTTTGTGGTTTCATGAACTTTGCTTTCCCTACCTTCGCGGGCTGCTAATATTTGATTAGAGTTTTTTCTGGAAAACATTTCTAAAACATGACTAAACTACATCATGAAGTTTTTAGAGAGCCTGACTCCATTTTATAGATTCCGTTTTATGTGTGTCAATTCATATAGAAGTCTGAGCTAACAAGGGCATCCCAGGGTTAGGTCACCTGTCATAGACGCTTGGAAAGTAGAGCCATTGGTAACTACTGCTGTCATCCCTCTTACTTTGTCTGCTCCTTCCTCCTGGGACAGATGTGTGCTTACTTTCATGAGTAAATTCAGATTTCCCTCCTTCCAGCCCATACTGACTTTTTTGGAAGTTGCTATTTAGTAGGAGTTTCAATTTCTGGAAGATACTAAATGTGTTACCCCATTCAGCTGAACCATTTGAAACTGTTTGGGTTTTGCAGGGTCAAGTAAGGAAAATTCCGTATCATTCAACCTTATACATTGCCTCATCTGAGTCCCACAATGATATTTTGCAGCAGATAATATTATTTCCATTTTACTATTATTGCGTAGTGTCACATGACTACTCAGGGACAAAAGCTGGGCTTGAAAACTCGGTCTATATGGATTCAAAGCTCAGGTTGCTGACCTCCTGGTGGAGTTACTGTCTCTACCACCTGGCTGAGCAGGATGGGAGTTAGGACTCAGGCACAAATACGTCCACCTTTTAGAAACCTTGGCAGGATAAATTATAGGATCTTAGAACGGGACCATCTTACTCTTTCTATCGAGATGGAGATACATTTTTTAGAGTCATTTGACAATGACATTAGTTGATAGTGAATATCAACCCAGACTTAGATATGTCCTATGCTCAAGTAGCTTTCAAAGTCACTGACCTACAGACTGGTGGTTGCCAGAGGTGGTAGGTGGGCAAAACGGGTGAAAGGGATCAAACGGTACGAAATTCCAGTTATACAATAAATAAGTCACGGGGATGTAGTGTACAGCACAGTGACCAGAGTTAATGACACTGTCTTGCAGCTGTGAAAGTTGCAAAGTGAGTAAGCCTTAAGAGTTATCACAAGGAAAACATTTGTAACTGTGTGTGGTGGTGATGGATGTTAACTAGAAAATAAGTCACTGTTTGAAAACAGTTTCCTTAAGAAATAATGATCTTCTCAGGCTTCCCTGGTGGCGCAGTGGTTGGGAGTCCACCTGCCGATGCAGGGGACACGGGTTTGTGCCCCGGTCCGGGAAGATCCCATATGCCACGGAGCGGCTGGGCCCGTGAGCCACGGCCGCTGAGCCTGCGCTCCGCAACGGGAGAGGCCACAGCGGTGAGAGGCCCGCGTACCGCAAAAAAAAAAAAAGAAAAAAAAAAGAAAAAAAAAAGAAATAATGATCTTCTCTGAAAGTCCGAACAGATGAAAAACTATACAAAATAACACTCGGAGGAAACCAATTTTTTCACAAACCCAACTAAAATCATCTCCAGCGTAAAAGGGATGACAAGAACAAAGGAAAATGTACTTCCTGGAGACAGATAATGGTATCAAGGTTGTAATTACACTTAGCCAAGTGCTCGCAAATTAATAAATTTCTAAAAAATCATGTTCTTAAAGTAGGAAATATTTTTCCCAGTCCTTCCCCCTTAAGCCATTTGAACCTGATGGCAAACACCTGTTGTTGTCTAGCAGCGTGAATTAAGCAGGTGTGCGGAAGGCTTATCTTGAAGTCATCGAGGATTTCTGCCACTCAGGCTTGGGCTGCTTCTGGGTATCATGGATTATCAGTGTGTGTTCCTTCATTTGTTTATATAAACGGACCAATGGCCGTTGAAACACTTCAGAGCACTTAACTAAAGCAAACACAGCTCTTGAACTTTAAATATGCAACAAGAGGAGCTATTGACAAGTAGGACTTAACTTAGCAAATCTCAGTATCATTTGGAAACTTAATACAATCTTCCCGATTTACAAAGAAGGCACACAACCCAGACACTTATCTTAACTTCGGCTCCACATAGAAGATACCATCCTGAGTTGAGACAAGATTCAAAAATAATGCTGCCACCTAGCAGTTTCGCTTGGTTCTTTGTTGTTGGAATTGAAGATGAGGCTACCCAATAAGAGAAGGGAAGTAGGGTCTTTAGCTTCCATCTTAGCCTTCCTGCTTTTGATTCCCTCCCATTCCTCACTCTCTAAATTCAAAGATACTTCCGAGAGATATCCTGTAAGGAAAACCTTAGATTAACATCAGGGTACCTGGACTTCCATCCCAGCATTCCCATCATCTGAAAAACTGCATAAGTCACAAATCCTCCCTGAGAATCACGTCTCTGAACTGGATGAAAAGACCCTTTCAACTCTAATAGCCAATTTTTTTTTTTTTTCTTTGCGGTACGCAGGCCTCTCATTGTTGTGGCCTCTCCTGTTGCGGAGCACAGGCTCCGGACACGCAGGCTCGGCGGCCATGGCTCACGGGCCCAGCCACTCCGCGGCATGTGGGATCCTCCCGGACCGGGGCACGAACCCGTGTCCCCTGCATCAGCAGGCGGACTCTCAACCACTGCGCCACCAGGGAAGCCCCAATTGTTCCACTTTTTAAGGAATTTACAATGATGAAATCGACTGATTTACATTAGTAGCTAGAGAAAGAGCGCCATAGTATCATTGCATGTAAGGTTATATAAAATATCCCCAAATAGTGGCAATGGATTCATTGTGTTGCTTCCTTTATGTCTAGAAAGAAACTGCACACTTCTCTGATGATTTTTAGAAATGTTAATATTGTGATGGCATTTTATTTTTTTTTATTTTTTATTTTTTTGTGGTACGCGGGCCTCTCACTGTTGTGGCCTCTCCCATTGCATAGCACAGGCTCCGGTCACACAGGCTCAGCGGCCATGGCTCACGGGCCCAGCCGCTCCGTGGCATGTGGGATCTTCCCAGACCGGGGCACGAACCCGTGTCCCCTGCATTGGCAGGCGGACTCTCAACCACTGTGCCACCAGGGAAGCCCTGTGATGGCATTTTAGATGCTGGAGAGTTATTCTATGTATTCCCCTTTGGAATTCCATAATCTTAACTTTAGTTATTGCTTGCATATGGCTTTGCTTTAGTGCCAGGAGGAAAAACACAAAAGAAAACACATTACTTTTAAGAAATTTAAGTCACTTAACCTTATTTCCATTTGCCTTTCTAGGCTGACCAATAAGTTGGATTCCCGTTCTTCCCAACTGTTAGGTTTTCTAATTCAACAGACTTGTTTATCTTCTCTTCTAGAATGTTAGAGCCACCAGGTTTCTGGTGGGAATGTAAGCTGGCTTTATAGGATTCAAGGGATTAGACTAAAAGAAAAATTTTAGGGAAATCTGAAATTTCTACTGGCTACTGGCGTATGATTTTATATATAGTGCAAAAAGCATTAAACTAATATTCACAACTTTTGCTACTGATCAACTGTCTTCCATTACAATGAAAGACAAGTCTGCTTCATATGCCCCTTTTACAACACACAGCTGGCTGGAGCCCATGGAGGTAAGTTTCCAACTATAAGATGTTTCTCTTGTTTATCCCTTTTTTTTTTTTGATAAAATCATATGCCCATTTAACAAGGGAACAGAGTCCAGGAAAGTTGGAAAATGACATTCATCCCTCTCCCCACCCCCTGCATCCCTCAAGAACTGTCATTGTAGGGAATAATGCCCAGTGTCTTGTCAAGTGCCTCTCTCTGTTTTAAGCTTCTTCTCCTTTTTACATTTATTATTATTATTTTTTTTTATTTTTCAAAACGCTTGGATTGGAGAGGGTGTGAACTACTGAATGAGAAAATCTTAGGCACAGATCCTACAGGGAACAGCTTTTGAAACTCTCCAACATACTAACTCATAATTGGGTTTTAATGCATAAAAAAGGCTGAGTAATTTAAATGTTTAGACAAGAAAAGTCTTTCCTAGAGTTTATGAAGTGCTAAGCCTATTTCTTATAATGATGAACCGTGATTCATCCTTTCAAACACGAGCATCTTAGAGCATATGCTCTGGAGAAGGAAGGGATGCTGAAGACACACGCCAAAGTACCAAACCAGTGTCTCACTGTGACGGACTTGTAGCACAGGTTTGTGAAGCTGGGGAAGTAACAAAACATGAACCCTGCTGAGACGGCTGTCTACCTGCCCCGCCTTACGAAATGAAGAATAAATGGTTTAGAAACATATCTTCAGTATCTGTCTGCATGTGGTTCTGCATTATTGTACTTGGTCAGGAAGGAGGTCAGTGGCCTGTAGAATGTGCCACAGTGCCACAGAGGTCTGTTCTTTGTTTGTTTGTTTTTTGGCTGTGTTGGGTCTTCGTTGCTGCACGTGGGCTTTCTTTAGTTGCGGCGAGCGGGGGCTACTCTTCGTTGTGGTGCGTGGGCTTCTCATTGGGGTGGCTTCTCTTGTCGCGGAGCACGGGCTCTAGGTGCACGGGCTTCAGTAGCTGTGGCACGTGGG
Organism: Mesoplodon mirus; assembly: GCF_964341445.2. Taxonomy (NCBI): domain Eukaryota; kingdom Metazoa; phylum Chordata; class Mammalia; order Artiodactyla; family Ziphiidae; genus Mesoplodon; species Mesoplodon mirus. Next base: position 184,685,551 of record NC_138978.1, on the reverse strand, counting down.
CTCAGTAGTTGTGGCTCACGGGCTCTAGAGCGCAGGCTCAGTAGTTATGGCACACGGGCTTAGTTGCTCCACAGCATGTGGGATCTTCCCGGACCAGGGCTCGAACCCATGTCCCCTGCATTGGCAGGCAGATTCTTAACCACTGCGCCACCAGGGAAGTCCCCGGAGGTCTGTTCTTGATAACTTGATCCATCTGCCTCTCTCAGTCACCAGGTTCTGACCCCACACCATGACAATTATGAGAGTAACGGGCAGAAAACGTTGGCAATGTTATCTCTCCATGTCAGTTCTGAAAGCGCTGGGGGCCCAGAGACAAATCCTTGTAGTGCATTCTTCCTGCCCCTTCAGGCAAGGTTTGGATGGCGAAACCTCTGGCCTGAGCCTCAGAACAGTACGTGGGACTGAGCGCCATCACTACTGCTTCTATATCTCGGTATGGCTTAGATGTTCTCCTTGTAAAAAGAAAACAGTAAAATGTGGACAATAGTACCGATGTTGGGTCGTAGTCAGCGTCCAATAGGATAATGCAGGCACAGATATATTGTAAGGAGCTCTACAAATTCCCTCTAATGTTTTTCAGCAGGTAATCAGACCTCTGAATTTGTTAGTGACATCTCAGAGACTCAAAGAAGGAAGGCACAGCCTGAAAATCTGGGATGGTGGATCCTAAGTTACATTTAATGCAAAAGACAAATGAGCTAATAAATGTGTTTGGTTCCTACTGATGCTGGAAGTGTGCATAGTGGGTAGAGCTAAGCAACCCTGGATTCAACTCCAGTCTCTGCCACCGAACAGCTGTATGACTTCAGCAAGGTGGCTTACACTCTACGAAGCATTTTAGAAGGAGGAGGACTTAAAGTAACAAGACTCCTTGGTATCAGCATCTTAACAAGGACTCTCTGGAAATGTAATGATATGGTATCATCAGCCCAGTACTGAAAGGGTACATAGTCTAGGCAGATAGGTCTCCCAACTACATCCTAAGTCCTCAGATTTAAGCTGGATCCATTAGCTCCTCTGTGGCAAAACCTTCCCAGCCAATGAAGCCAACCCACTGTCTGAGTTGAAGTGTCAATCAATGTCAATTCTATAGCATCCAGTTGAGAATATAAACTCCCACTCAAGTTTTTTACATTTCCCCTGATAACAAAACTAGGGGAACAGCAAGATTTACCTAAATATTCTCATATGCTGAGATGTAAAGGGAAGACAGGTGGAGTGAATTTGAATTTAAGCTCAGTTCTAATGACAAGGTGCCCAAGTCACCCGGATCCCAGGAAATGTGAAAGGAAAACACAAACACAATTAGAGACAGACAGACAGTGTGCAATCAGTAAGGGTATGCACACTGGCTAAGGGTACAATTCTAATTCAATACATTTATCTGGACTTGTAAACAAATAGTACCCTGAAATGTAGTATCAGAATCAAAAATACAGTGTGGACTTATGCGTGCTGGCGCACATACTGACCTTGAGTTTTAAGTACTAGCTGTATGATCTGGGCTCACCGGCCACATCGAGTACAGTTTACCCCCTGGCTCAGAAGTCAAGAGAGGTGATAAGCAGAGGTTAGTGATAATAATGCTATTATACTATTAGAACATTACTGGATATCATGTGAAAATTGTTTTATAAACATTTCCCAATTTAATTTCATCCTTATACTAATAAGCCTTTGGTTTTGATATTACTGATCCCATTTTACGGAGAAGGAAACTGAAGGTAAGAGGCCTAATGCTGCTGAAGCCAAGGGCCTTGTTCTTAATTTTAGGCCATACTCACATAAATTCAAATTTTAGATTGGATCCCAGAGTCTTTAGTAGAATGACACTGTCATTGCTTCTGATTCTCAGAAAGGAACTTGAAACTGTTCCTCCAAAATTTTCCATACTTGGTTCCAGAAGGGCTTGGAAAGTTCTGCTATCATCATCTGACCAAGTAGATACTTTAGAGTCTGCAGTCACGCAGAATTTTCATGAGAGTTCCTCTCTTGTTCCCAGCTATACCAGAAGGAGGGTGATCCTGACTGATCTCTCACAGACACTGACATTGCAGTATTGACTGCTTCAAAACTGAAAGAAAAATAGATCTCAGATTTATAGAATATGACCATAGAAAAAGCCTGGAAGCATTATTTATCTTAAATGATAACAGTGTATAGCTCTGTATATTAATGGAATGGTGGTGATTTTCATTTTCTGCTTTAGATTTGTCTGTATTCTTAAAATGTTTTACAACAGACATGCTTTACTTTGTTACTGAAAAACTATGTTGAGAATAACATGGTGATATACTGGCCTGATGATTTTATTTAAAACCATGTCTCTAAAATATTCTCTCTTATAGTACAGTCATCTTACTTTGTTCTGGATTTTAAAACTTATTAAAATGTTATCAGGGGACTTCCCTGGTGGCGCAGTGGTTGACTCCATGCTCCCAATGCAGGGGGCCCAGTTTCAATCCCTGGTCGGGGAACTAGATCCCACGTGCAGGCCGCAACTAAAAGTTTGCATGCCACAACTAAGGAGCGGGAGAGCTGCAACTAAGGAGTCTGCGAGCTGCAACTAGGGAGCCTGCCTGCCACAATTAAAACCTGGTGCAACCAGATAAATAAATAAATGAATAATTTTTTAAAATGTGATCAGTAGTTATACTCTACAGATCTTCCTTGATTTTACAATGAGTTTACATCCCAATAAATAAGTTGAAAATATTGTTAAGTCAAAAATGCATTTAATTCACCTAACCTACCAAACATCATGGCTTAGCCTACCTTAAACGTGCTTACATTAGCCTACAGTTGGGCAAAACCATTTAACGCAAAGCCTATTTCATAATAAAATGCTAAATATCTCATGTAATTTATTGTAAACTGTACTGAAAGTGAAAAACAGAATGGTTGCCTGGGTCCAGAATGGTTATCGCATGTTCACCCATGTGATCGTATAGCCGACCGGCAGTTGCAATGCCCAGCGTCATCAGAGAACACTGCCCGCACATCGCTACCCCAGGAAATGATCAAAATTCAAAACCTGAAGCACAGTTTCTACCAAATGAGTAATGCTTTTACCCCATGGTGAAGTCCAGAAACTATAAGTCAAACCATCTTAAGTCGGGGACTGTCTGCATGTATTCGATGCCCTCTGGATTCCCCTCTAGCACCTGACAGTAACTGGGAGAAGCTCTGATAAAACCCCAGCTCTGTCCCTCTCTACCTGCATGACCCAGAGTAATTTAACCTCTCCATTGCCTCACCTATAAAACAGGAATGATAACACCTATCTCGTTGCGTTGAGGTGACGTTTCTTAAAATTCTCTAGGCTTCCATAGTTTTTCTCCCCTCTTGATAAATACAGAACTTATTTCACATAAGTCATTTGACACTTAGACTTATTGGCTTTATATGTATAATCCTATTTCACCAATTGGCCAAATGAATAAATGAATGAAAGTGTATCCAACAGTGTACACAGGGTTGGATGTGTGGAGTGTATGAAAGGACACCCATCATCAAGCAGGATCTAAGAGCTCCATATAAATAACTACAGTACAAGTGCAAGGTTAAGGGAAATTGGCGAAGTGTAGGGTTAATTCCAAAGAGAACCAGAAGCCAGAAAGACTTCAGGTATAAGGCGGTATTTGAGTAGGGCCTTGAAAGATGAGCAGACTCTCATAGGCTGGAAATTGGGGACATGATGAAGAAAAATTAAGAACTTTCTAATTCTCTTTACATCTCTTGCTCTTAGTATTGTGCTTACACAGATCATTTTCCGTTTGGTGGTTCACTGTTCTCTGCTTAAAACATAATCCTTTTCTGGGTGAAATTAGCAATGACCAAATATCTCACATGCCCAAGAAAGAACTGGAGCTTAAATCTGGGGGCTGTTTCCCAGAGGGAGGAGAGCTGGTCTGGAAACTGTGACCTTCAGAGCTCTCTTAGCTATGAAGAAAATGGATTCCTGTGACACATGACAGCAGTGCACTTACAAAGCCAACTTTTGATACATGTTCTGCAAATTTAAGGACTGAAAGCCATTGTGTTTTTGTTAGCTTTTGTTGTGTTTTCACAGAAGGAAGGTAAGCAGAGGCAAACAGAGACCACATTATCTAACCTATATTTCCACATCTGCCAGGCGGGGATGCTAAATAGTACCTACATCAGAGGGTTCTCATCCGAAGTGCATAGCAATAGTAAAAGCTTCATAAATGTTTAAAACAAAGGCAAATAAAAATCACATTATTAGAACACACAGCCTCTTAACAAAATTATCTATTCTTGGGGGCACACACACGTGTGCACGCGCACACACACACGTCAAGCTCTTTTCCTTAATATTTTAGAGCTTGCTTGTTGTCTCTACATGTGTTAGAATTTATATTTTCTATAAGTAGAAAACCTAGCCACAAGGCATTAATCCCCAAAAGACAACTGGTCATAAAAAAGTTATTTAAAAATGTTTTTCAGGTCTAATTAACAGATGGAACCAAAGGCTATATTTCAGTGACCAGGAACTTCATGACTGTGTTTTCAGTGATGCTGGACCCCATATGTGAAAAACGATGTCCTTTCACCAGTGGCACATCTTTTAACCCATCGTTTTAGTCTACGTTGTTTTTTATAACAGTTGATCGTGGTACATAGCTCAGTTAACATTTGTCAATTCACTAGTATCTCAAAGCTCTATGCTTAGGGATACAAATGCGGTGTTAAGGGTCATCTTGGGGAATATGACCAGAGAAGGGGCTCAGATCCTGTGAAAGACAGGAAAAACAATGGGATATAGGGACAGAGGTATATGCTTAAATGACACTTGTTTCACCCTTTTATTTTAGAAGAAGATGAAGCTATCTCAGTAAATGTGCTTTGCATTGACAGAATGGCTGTGGAATTCAATGTACAATCAACAGCCTCTTGGTATTATTAACCTGCAAAGTTTATTCTTTCTCCAATAGTATAACCATTTCTCAAAGAGCCCCAGAGCTCCTGCCACGCTGGAGGGTGTCTCTGAACATATATGCAAACATGAGAAGAAATCGCTGAGGATGGAGGGGTTAGGCTGCTGTTCAATCATCATCATCATCATCACCAGTAACATCATCATCACCATCATCATCATCATAGCAGGACCATTCACTGGCCACTAACCAGACACTGTGCTAAATTCTCTCAGAGATGTTTTAACTCCTTAGGGCTACACTATTCCCATTTTACTGGTGAGGAGACATAACAAGGTCAAGTAACAAGTTTAAGAAGCTTGGAACTAATAAGCAAGGAAGTCAGGATTCCTCCAATAAAGCCTGGTTCTTAACCATTCGACTTCACAGCCTTCTCACCTTTGAGAGGATTTACGGGATGAAGCAGTGGCTAAAATAGCGGCCAGCTCCATAACGACACACCCTGTGGGATCAGCAAAGGCCTCAAAAAGGCCATGTTTTGAAATGAAAGCCTCCATGTGCCCACAGCAAACACACCGACACACACGCACTCAGGAATTTTTTTTTTTTTTTTGCGGTACGCGGGCCTCTCACTGTTGTGGCCTCTCCCATTGCGGAGCACAGGCTCCGGACGCGCAGGCCCAGCGGCCATGGCTCACGGGCCCAGCTGCTCCGCGGCATGTGGGATCTTCCCGGACTGGGGCACGAACCCACGTCCCCTTCATCGGCAGGCAGACTCTCAACCACTGCGCCCCCAGGGAAGCCCCACACTCGGGAATTTTATTTGCATTTTCTCCTCGCTGAAACTCTGACCGCCGCACGACAACGTATTCATCGCCAGGTGCCATTAGGGCCCGGCTCACTTCAAGTGTCACCAATTCCGGGCACATTAATAACATAGTTAATATGAAGGGTTTAGAGCCTCCCCATCGGTGACAAATATGACTCAGCCAAATTTCCTGACCACCGAGGCCACGGAGGGACAATTTGGTAGATTTCATCAACAGTTCTAATTATGTTCCTGTCAAGTGGAGAACGAAGTAATCCATAACTGGGGGGTGCTCGCAAACAGTGGCACAGAAAAGCAATTTATGCCCCAGACACGGGGTCCTTTCTGTAGTTACTGTGCACAATGCTTGACTAACAAGTGGGTTCAAAAAGGAATTGATGAGGGAAAACACAGCCCTCTCGCGTGGAGAGGCTTGTCAGGTGGAAGCTTAGGAGGAGTTAGCAGGGAATGAGTTCTAGGAAGTCCTGTTTATCCAAGCAACCCGAGTTCAGGGCTCTCAGCAGCCTTAGAACTGCAGGTTGTAAGACACAGGATCCTGGCTCCAAGCCTCTCTGGGACTTTTTTCAAACTGCTTGATTTGAGCGCATCTCTGGAGAGGATTTTTCGGGCAGACTTTTTCAAGTGCGACAGGAGGGAAGCTGAAGAGGGTGAACCAATGAGCAGTCGACTTACGGAATAGATTTTTTAAAAATCACAGTTCAGTCTTCAGAGAGCATCATCATCAGAGATACAGGGATATTGTTAGAAGGAAAAGAAAAGGACCCTCTTACGAAGCTATAAATAATGTGCTAATGGAACGTGCAAAGGAAGTGTTAGGAACAGTAAACTGAAACGGCGCAATACCCCCGTGCACGCTCTCCCGCTTCCCACAACGAAACTATGAGACCCACAATTAGAAAAGAGTGGGAGAGGGGCTTCCCTGGTGGCGCAGTGGTTGAGAGTCCGCCTGCCGATGCAGGGGACACGGGTTCGTGCCCCGGTCCGGGAGGATCCCACATGCCGCTGAGCCTGTGCGTCCGGAGCCCTGTGCTCCACAACTGGAGAGGCCACAACAGTGAGAGGCCCGCATAACGCAAAAAAAAAAAAAAAAAAAAAAGAAAAGAAAAGAGTGGTGGGAGGAGAGAAAGGAAAGGGGTGGGAGGGGAGGCATCACGCAATTTTGAGTGATTTTCCACTACCCTCCATATTGGAATGCAGCGCCTGTTCCCTCCAAGTGGGTAATTTTATACCTGGCATTCTTATTAACTATTTCAGAGGGGGGAGGGGAGGAGGAGGAGTGATGTGTCTGCTGCCTTGTTTTTTTTTCCAAGAGTTAAGGCTGGTAACGTTAGCAGCTGCTTGGTTATTATTACCGATCAGTTGTTAATTACAATAAAATGAAGCTTCTTAAACTTCAACACCGTATTGCAAATTATGCAAAAGACACAACTAATTGCATTATTAGCAAAAGTTACATTTACAAATAGCTCCACATAAAGAACTAAAATTCTTTAAAATTCTAAAACTAAAATCTAATCTAAACTCGCTTTTTACCAAATGCAGCCTGAGGAGACAGAACTCTGGGGAAAACAAGGGTTTTCTGCCTCATTCAACAAGGAGAGAGAGAGAAAAAGACTTAAATTTTATTACTAAACAAGAACAGAAACAGTAAAGACATTTGAAATTACCTAAGGTAAACTATTAGGTAACAAATTTAGATCATTCTCACCCAGTACACACGTAATACACATTTGGATATAGTTAATTCTGGGTCATGCACAGACAATTTTCCAGGCAATGAATTTAGGAAAATCAGGACTCATTATTATTGCTAAGACCTTCCTGGGTTTTTAAATGTAGGACCTGGTCAGAGATGGGGTAGAAATACACCCAATATGATGAGAAAGATATTTGCTATTCACTGGGCACTTATCTGAGAAATACATATACACATTTTTTAAAGTTAGAAGACTATGATCCATTCTTCTTTCTTCCCAGGTTGCCTCTACCCTTCGCCTGGGGGGTCAGCCGAGAGCTGCCAGTGTCTGCAAATGATGCTTTGTACTTAATTTTGCTACATGGAGACCAAGGTGTACACAGGGCCCTTGGGGCTCTCTCACGCTGCATAAGTGGCAATAAACGAACGCAAAACAATACGGTGCATTCGTCTCTATAAGCAAGAACTGTGAAATCGCTCATTTGATATCCTTGTGCATTTAATATCATGCTGATTTCCCCCCCTTATTTGTAAAGCTACCACCATCTCTACTCAAGAACAGGGGCTCCTTTAGCAAAAAAGTAAAACACGGTCCAGAAAAAGAACAATTATGGGGAATTCCTTCTTACTCAACACTGAAACTCCTAAGCTGAATGGAAGGTTCCTTTTGACTATTAGTTTTGGCTAGGGTCCTACCATAGGTGGAAAACACAAGCATCATTCTCCTAATCCAGGAGAGAGAGACAAGTTTCCTACTGAAATATCATCCTGCTTCAGGGTCAAGTATAGAACCCTTTGCCTAAACAGCCGGGGCCTGAGGAACAACTGACAACTCCGGGAATGAAAGCCCACAAGCTGATTTGGTAAAATGGTCATGTTAACTAATAGAGTAAATTATCCCATCTGATGGTGTCCCCCAACATACCAAAGTCTGAGGAAGACAAGTCTATTTCAGTTCATTATACTTTTTTCTAGTTCCTTCACCCCATCTTCACTTTCTAATTTAATTTCACTTTTTCCCTGTAGGTCATCCACCATGATTCAAGAGAGGAGGGGCAGTACTGAATGACTGAAAGGCCATCACTGCACTAACACAGAGACAAGAGTGTCCACATATTCCTGATTCTTCACCACTTTGCTCTGAAGCCGCACAACTGATTGGCCCAGAATTCTTCACTAACCTCAAGCAATGCCGTGCATAGAGTGAGTGCTCTAAAAATTGACCTTTTGCAGGGAAAGGGGCAGCAATTGAAGGCAGCACCAGATCACAAGGGGTCAAGGAGCAGGTTGTGATGACTCTATGCAGATCCGGTCCTGGAAACATTTTATGAGAAAGTTGATGGTGAAGGAAATGAGAAAAGCCTGGCAGCTATCCGAGCAGTTATCAAGGTGTTGGGAAAGTTGTTTGTTTGCTTTTTTTTCCCTACAGTAGGAGAGGCTTCGTTGGAGGTGGAAGAATCGAACATGTTGGAGAGACTAACTAATGGAGTTGAATCTTAGAAAACATAGGAAGGACCAGATCAGCTTAGGCAGAAAGACGCTTCTCACCAGAGATGGGAGAGGAGAAAAGATGCCTGAAGCTCGGATTAACTTGACAATGGAAAAGAGTGTCAAGATGAAGTGACGGACAACTTCTAGTCTTTTAAAAGAAGTACGGAGCTACCAGTAACAGAGTCATGTAAAAGGTCAAAGCTCAAAAAATATAAGGCAGCAATACTTACAACATTTAGTGAGAGAAGTAGCTAAAGAAATTCATTGATGTCTTGCAAACAAAATAACTACTTGATTTATTGAAGTTTCTACTTTTATCCCATTGTTCTAGAATCATGTGGATTTAGCTCAATAGAGTCACATTGTTTCAAACAGCAGAGTTTGAAAAAAACTGTGCATGCTCAATTATGTATTTGCCTCCCAAACAAGTGTAATATTCTGGGAGTTCTATGTCCTTAGAACTTATACAGAGTGTCCTTATACAGAGTGTCCTTATACAGAGTGAAGGAAGCAGCCAATGTTGTTGCTATTTTAACAAAAATCTGCATTGGAATATTAGAAAAAAAATTTTATCACCAGACTGATTTTCAAACCTAACAAAAATAATGAAGGTATCTGGTAAGTTTGTGATAACATGAAACCCCAACTCAGACGTATTAACAGCAAATCATTTTAGAAACAAAAAACTTCCTTGTCCTCTAGTTTACTTTATTGTGACTATGCCTGTGAGTTTTGCATGGCAAGAATCAGTTCTGTTAGTCTATCCAATAAGTGAACCTGAGGACAGGGAGAATACAATGGAATAAGAAAATTAGGTTCCTCTCTCTCCAGTGAGTTAAAACCCAGCAGCAGTAAGTCACTGAATTTAACTGCACATCCCTTATTATTTTATTTTCCTTTTTTACTGTTTTTATTTCTACAATCACAGGCCAAGCAAGCCCATAATCTCCCATCAGGAGCCTGGCACCAGCACAATGGGACAACCAGCCAGGCAGCAGGAAGGCAGGTGATCTTCCTCCTTGGCCCTTTCTGTTGTATAAAAGGGGCTTGGCATGGAGTGGTTTAACAATGGCCACCAACCATTTCTTATTTTTTTTCTGAGCAATCATCAATATCAAAAAAGCCTCAAGGGGTACGGTGGTTCCGTAACACATCGTGGCAGCAGAGTTAGCCCAGCAGGCAACCGTTTTGGCTAATGTGAAATCCTCGTGCAGCCGAATCAAACATGACAAGACGGTGGCAAAAAAGAGAGGCTATTATCTCCAATGAGAGCCGGTAGATGGCTGAAGTTGGTTTGAGTGGCAGAGATAAAAGAGGGGGAGAGAAGAGAAATAACTAAGAATGATAATCCCAGATAACACAGGCTGCTAGATACACAGGTACACACATACGCACACACACACACATGCACACACACACACACACATTCTCAGAGAAGAAAAGGCAAATGCTTCCAAGCTTTAGTGCTGGGCAGATCAAGCATGAGACCACCTCATAATAAGAAGAAATACCAAATAAACTACTCTATGACAAAGCATTGGTCCAGCCCTCAAGTAAAGATACATTTAACTTTGAAGGGACTTCCCTGGTGTTGCAGTGGTTGAGAATCCGCCTGCCAATGCAGGGGACACGGGTTTGAGCCTCGGTCCGGGAAGATCCCACATGCCGTGGAGCAAGTAAGCCCGTGCGCCACAACTACTGAGCCTGCGCTCTAGAGCCTGCGAGTCACAACTACTGAGCCCGCATGCTGCAACTACTGAAGCCCACGCACCTGGAGCCCATGCTCCAGAACAAGAGAAGCCACCACAATGAGAAGCCCGCACACTGCAACAAAGAGTAGCCCCCGGTCGCCACAACTAGAGAAAGCCCACGTGCAGCACGAATACCCAACAAAGCCAAAAATAAATAGATTAATTAAAAAAAATTTTTTTAAGATACATTTTACTTTGAAAACAGTAACCCTTTCCACAGACATCTCTGATTTTTAGAATACTAAAACTGTCATTTCCTGCTTGAATGAATGTGCTGATGTCTAATCATCATTACTGGGAGAATCAGTGATTGAAGACTGGCAAATCCCGGGGTAAGCCAATGATGGGTTTGTGCCTTGGACCCAAAGGTTCCCTCTAGTCATCAGGTGGTCTAGAGAATTTGACATTGTGGGCTGAGGAAGATGAGGAATCATCCTGGAAGGCAACAGGAAGCTAAAAAGCAGGCTGATGGGGTCCTCAGCCATGAACTTTGACCACAGCATCCAGCATGCTGGGCACCAACGAGAGGAAAGATGACCTGTGGGATGGGCTGGGAGCTGTCCTTTGTAAGATTCACAATTTTAAAAGTGCTGAGATGAATTTTGTCTAACAGTTATGGATGCAGACTTCTTAGAATGTAGGTTACAAGGTCAGACGGCTTCCAGAAACTTTACATTGCAGGGATATTTTTTTTTATATATAGGGACAGTAGACTTAGGTGGCATATGGCTAAAAGCCCTACTACAACCCAGGCTTGGGAGATGAGCTTTTTTTAAGTCTGTTTCCCCAAAATTATCTCTTCACTTAACTGTACCTAAGAAGGCATGAAATGAAGACCAAAGCCACTTCTACAGCTAGCTTTTGCATTTTTTCTATACCCACTGATGAAACACCTTTCTCTTTCCTTAGACCTGCCTCCTGTCTGAGCCCCTGAAATCAGATATGGAAAAGAAAGAATGAGCTCATTTCCCATTTATTCATATCATAATTACTCATTGTCATCACGTGAAAATTGGTTCTGATTCTGGTAATGGATGAAAGAAGCAGTGGTATGACATCCACAACCGGTTTGTTTTTCAGTCTACAGAACTGCTGTCTTTAGTATATGAAGATCACACCACTAACTAACAATTAGCACATGCACACTGTCATTTTTCTCCCCGGTTTTGATAATGACTTTGAAACCCTGACACTTCCTTTTTCTGATAACGCTGCAACTAGAGGCACACGTTGTTAAGATGTTGAATGCATTTTACAAGAATACTGTGACATTACTAAAAAAGAATGACTGGCCTAGACAGGGATAGAATACATGACTCTGGCCTCAATTCACTGTGCTCTAACCACCTACGTTTACCGTAAACAGCATTTCCTTAAGGTTGAAATAATTGGTAAACAGTTATAGTTATCACCAACTGATCCAAAATTGAATGGGTAGCCTCTTTGTTAAAGGGTACTGTGGATCTTTAAATTAAATAGGAGCTTTTTCTAATTTCTGGAGGAGGGGCAATAGGAGAAGAAGTAGGGAGGGGAGAGAGAGAGAGACGGAGATGGAGATGGAGATGGGGATGGGGATGATGGAGATGGAGATAGAGACGGGGATCGAGATAAAGGGAGAGGAAGTGGAAGAAACAGACACTCAGGGTAGACTCCCATCAATGGCCTCCCAGCAGTCCTTTCCCCCTCTTAGGAGTCGAAGAGCACAGAAACAGTCCTGTCTTCAGGGTAAACATCTCAGTCTTTTTTTTGCGGTACGCAGGCCTCTCACTGCTGTGGCCTCTCCCGTTGCGGAGCACAGGCTCCGGACGCACAGGCTCAGTGGCCATGGCTCACGGGCCCAGCCGCTCCGCGACATGTGGGATCCTCCCAGACCGGGGCACGAATCCGTGTCCCCTGCATCGGCAGGCGGACTCCCAACCACTGCGCCACCAGGGAAGCCCAACATCTCAGTCTTTAACTCAGGGGCTAGCAGTCTGGTCGACCCTGGTTTGCACACTGTCCTTGTCCTGGGGGATTCTAGAGGAATTCAATCAGGAAGGAAAGTGTAGAGGTCCATAACACTGGGCAGAAACAGCTGCCAGCTTCATTTAGGATGGAACTTTAACACGAAGGAACAAGGTCTGGGAGCATTTAGCTGCCCACTTTGCAGAGCAGCTAAAAAGAATGCCTCCTCAGGACAGTGGCAGGCCAGGTGGAAACCTAAAACAATTAGACGGGTAGCTTATGGCAGGTTCACTTTATTATGCTCACACCTCTTAACTACCCCCACCCTGCAGAGGCAGATGTACTCATAGCTTGGAATAAAAAACAAAAAGGCAGGGGTCTGGTTCTAACATAAAACCTTCGGGAAATGCACAAGCTAGTTTATCCAGTTTCAGCAAGTAGTGCAAATCTAACTTTTTTAAAAAATTAATCTTTATATTTTCAAATGAAAAACAAGAAGAAAATATCTGGGCTTAGGATGTTATAGACGATTTTTTACAAAAGGAACGTATTTCTCATACTGAGGTCCAGTTTTCATATCTAGTATTCATTTTTCAAACTTAAATTAAGAAATCCTCTTAATAGGGGCTTCCCTGGTGGCGCAGTGGTTGGGGGTCCGCCTGCCAATGCAGGGGACACGGGTTTGAGCCCTGGTCTGGGAAGATCCCACATGCCGCGGAGCGGCAAAGCCCGTGTGCCACAACTACTGAGGCCTGCACACCTAGAGCCCGTGCTCCGCAATGAGAGGACACTGCAGTGAGAAGCCCACACACTGCAGCGGAGGGTAGCCCCCACTCGCCGCAACTAGGGAGGGCCCGCGCGCAGCAGCGAGGACCCAACACAGCCAAAAATAAATAAATAAAATAACAAAAAAAAGAGGTAGTTATGTTAAAAAATAAAAATTTAAAAAAAAAAAAGAAATCCTCTTAATATAAAATAGATTTTTGGCCATTAAGGAGAATAAAATTAATTTGTCTGGAAGCTCATTGCCAGGTTGAAAGAAGTAAAGCCAGAAGATATTTTTCTGCACTATTCATACTAGCAAGAATGACTAAAACAGAACCCCCCACAAGCAAAGATTAGTCTTGATGTAGGACAGTCTCACTTTGGAAATCTATGCCATAACCCTATTCATGGGGCCCAGTTCTATGTAAGGTCATAACTTCCCTTCCCTTTTCTGTCTCAGAGTTGAATTTATATCCTCACACTGCAGCTTAAGAAAACCCTGGTTTATGGTTGAGTTAAGACATCGCTTACAAGGGAGGTCCGGTTCAGGTCCGCGGAGTACCCGCCCATCCTATGCTTGCATGGCGCTCGCTGTCAAGGGATCCCGTTAGGAAAGGACCACGTGGAAGTCTGAAATGAAAGCTGTCACAAAGGGACACCAGGGTAACTACGGCTGAGATTCTATTTGTCTTCAGAGCATCAGAAGCCAGCAGAGTACTCTGTTACAAATTCCACTTCTCTCTCTAACCCTCAGTATCCTTAAAGCAAGAGGCAGATTGGACTTCCTGCCTGGAGATGCAGCACCAACCCAACTGTCACCCAGGACTCCAATGAAGTGTATGTGATGCGCTTACAAGATAACCCAGGCAGAGAGTAAACTGTCCATTTTACCAGTTGTAAATGGTTTTCATAGGAAGACGTGCATCTTTATCCATTGACAAGAAAGCACTACCACTAATCCAAGAAGCAAAGTGCTATGGATTTGACATTGTATTTATCCCGTAAAACTCTGAAGATGTAAAAGCTGGCTGAAGACTGCTTTATTGCCTCACGTGCCCGATGTGAGCTAACACACACCAATGCAGGGGCGGTATTCTTCGCTGACCTGGTGGAATTCCATAAAAACCCACTAAACTGGAATCCAGACTTTACACCTGTGAAATATGCACCATCCAAAAACCATGCTAGTGAACAAACACTAGTAGTGATTGATGCTTCTTTCTTCCCGCCTTGAAAGGAATAAAATTACTTTGTCCTCAATTCATGAAGACCAGGCACTCAAACAGACCACCTCACTGCTTCACAGCTTAAACAAGCATTAAAAGAAAGGAGACGGATGAGGCAGGCTCTCCTCCTGTTTTTAAATTTTTGTTTCCATGCATCTTTTCAACCCTGTCCTAACAAAGGGACCTATTAAGGAATAAAGTTGTGTTTTGTTGTTTTTCCTGAGTTTTATGAATCTTTTTCTTTTCTGCAACAATAACATGAAAAGCAGGGAGTTTCAAAATTGTGATTTTATTAACGAATGGAAGATCACCTTTTTCAACAGGGCTTTACAAAACATTCCATCAGCGGTGTGAGGCAGGTCGGAGAGACCAACTTTTCCAAGGTATTAAATTAAAAGATGTTGAATTAAGTTAAATGCCCCACATTGAATTGACATTTCCCCTTTTTTAATGCAAGCTAAGATTGATGAAAAATACCACTTATCTACATTAAGGGTCAAAATCTCCAGCAAAAGGAGCTTCTGGTTCAACACGTCAGAGCAGAGTCAGTCTTCCATAATCCAGGGACCAGGACGCGGATCACATTCTGATGATCCAATTAATGGTGGGATACTTTGCAATCATCCAGCAAGCAAGGCCCCTAACAGATTGTGGGGCTGTAACATCAATTTCTTAAGTGCATTTAAAGGATTACAAATGTTAGTCCTGGCTTGAGATTGAAACACCTATTGAGGTGCTCTGAACCACATTACTGTAATTGGGTACCTTAAATTAATGCCATTTCTTCTGAGGGGTGAGTTGAATACACTGGAATTCAGAGTTCTTTCAGCGGTATGTCACTTTCCCATTCTCTCTTCCTTTTTTGTTTCCTTGCAACATAAATCCAAATTGAAATAACTCTTTTTTAATCCAGGTAGATTTAATTACAGCCCTCAGGAATCCAAGTATTGTCCTAATTTTACCTCACACACTGTTTGGGTGCTTTCTCCTTTGGCTTGTTATCTTAATATGCGGTGCTTAGGAGACGAAACTACAATTATTTTCTTAATAAAACTAAGGGAATGAGGGGAGAGGAAAAAGGAGAGGAAGAGTCCTGCTTCTCCTTCCTTCCAGCCAGATGAGCCTCCTTAAGAACACAGAGGACAGCACTTGAAACTGACCACAAGCCTGGGGAACTAAGAACCAGATCCTCCCTAAATCTTGCATTCTTTCTCAGGTCGGTTTAAGGAAAAGTTCTGATAAGGGGAGAACTGGATAACTGGGCACTGTCTGAATATTTTAAATTCTAAAATAAATAGGGGTACCTTCTTTCCCATCTTTATCTCTACTAAGTCCCTCAACTTAGGGGAACTTGCATGGCATCACCCCATGGCTCCAAACCACCCCAAACTTGCTTATGATAAAGTGAATAAAATCTGTACTTCTCACCTTAGTCTAAACGGCTGGCACACCCTACCCTGCTCAGTCTGGTGCAATATTCGACCTCTCTCCAACCTATGCACGGAGCTCTGGCCTTGTGGGCCTTCTCCCTGTCATCCAAACACACCAAGCTCCTCTCCCCCTCCATTAAAGCCTGCTCGCTGCTTGGAAACTCTGCTCTGAAATACTGCCCTAACTTTCTCCAGGTTTCTACTCACATGCAAACTGACAGGTTTGTACTGTATTACTATTGTATTACTATGTATTGTATTACTCTGGCTCTGTTATAAAATAACACTCAGGCATTCCATCCTACTCAAGTCATATGCTCTCTGTCTCTTCATAGCATAGTGTGTGTGTGTGTGTGTGTGTGTGCGTGCACACAAATAGTAATATAGGCACCATGCATGTATGCATGCACACACATATACACACACACAAACAAATGACAACTCCAAACAAGCAGAGACTTCGTTTCATTCACTACTATAGCCCAAGTGACCAGACAGGACCTGGCACAATTAAATATTTGTTTAGTCGAATGAAACTGAATTTTTGCATGGTTGATTCTGTCTGCTTCCTTATTCTCAGCTCAGATCAAATGTTTTCACCACAGAAAACCCCCCTAGATGACTCTTAAATAAAGTAGGACTTTCCCAGCCCATCCTCAGAGCCACTAGCTGATTACCTTGTTTTACCATCTTCCTATCACTTATCAATATCTGAAATAGTATAGCATGCATCCATGTATGTATGTACATGTTTACTGTCTATTTCCCTAGCCTATTACTCAAGGATAATAGGGCAGAACAATGTTTTTCTGTCTTGTTCACCTTGGTGTCTTCAGTGCTAAGAATAGCATTTGGCACATAGAAGCAGTGCCACAAATATTTGCTAAATGTGAATGAATTTAATTCAACCAAAGATAGTCAAATATGCAAGAGCCTTGATCAGAATAGAGTCACAGGTGATGCACATTTTCTTCACCTAATTTTACTAGCAATACAATAAAGAATCTAATATGAGGATAACATTCAGACAGTGTAATTTATTCCACCCCCTAGAGAAAGACCAAGTTGGTCACGGTAGTTATCATCAGCTTTGCTGGGGAGACAAAGAAAGACTGGGAAAAAAAAAGTCTGACTCAGCAAAGCTGATTCTGGGCAAAATTGGGAAATAGGTGACGCCTGTCAGAGCTGCTTCTGATCTTCTGTTCTGTGCTGTTTCCTTGCTTCTAAACTGTCCTGTTCCCCTTACTCTATCCCAAAGCACCCAGTGGCCTCCTCTCAGTATCTAACTCAAGTTTTCCCCTTCCCCTAAAACACTCCACTTCTGGAAGTTTCTGAGTCATCCTTGTGCTTCTCCTAAAATATCCAAGTTCAGGTATCACATTCTCCCAAGTCTCTACTCTTAGACTTAAGCTAATCTGAGAAATTTCTGGATCTAAAAAGCAACAGCAGGCACTAGTCGTGACCATGACCCCGTTCTCCTGGGAAACTGATGTGCCTTCCACCTGGGGTGTCTCTGCTCCTCCCCCACTCTGGGAGGATGGGGAAGGAAACCAGGTTTCCACTGTTCCGAGAAGGAAACAATCTACAGCAGGATTCCCAGTGCCTCTTCTTTTCTTTTCTTTCCTTCCTTTCTCTTCCTTCCTTTCCCTCCCTCCCTCCCTTCCTTCCTTCCTTTTACCATAATCATTTAGACTTTTTTTTATTCCTGACAGTAAAAGAAACTTTATTTCAAAAATACAGCAGAAAATTGAGATCATATACAAAGAAAAAAAATTTAATTACCCATAATGTTACCATCCCTAAATAACTAACTGGTGGTTTGTTTGCATTTAGTCTATTCTCTTTGGACATCTTTACATAGTTAATATCTTATTTTAGATACAGTTTACAAGCCTACTTTTTCCCACTTACTGTACCATGAAAATATTTCCATGTCTTCAGATTCTTAAGAAACATTTGGGCACAACAGAATATTTAGAACAGAGTATCTCATTAGAGGGATGTATTGCCATTTAGTTAACAATGCTCTATAATAAAATAAACTTCTACTTATAAACAAGGAAACAATAAACATATGTCTTTGTCTTGAGGGGTTAGCAAACTTTTCCTGTAAAGGGCCAGATAGTCAATATTTTAGGTTTTTCAAGATATATGGTCACTATTCAATTCCACCCCAGTTATAGGCAATATGTGGGTAAATGGCTGTGACTGTATTCCAATATTATTTACAAAAATAGGCATTGGACAGGATTTGGTCCCAGGACAGTGGTTTCCCATCCCAACCCGTGATCTAGAGCTCTGGTGCTTTCTCAGGATTTCTCAGGAATAACTGAGTCAAAAAAGGGTGTGAACATCTATCACAGATTTTTTACACCCACTGGTGATCTCCAATATGGTTTCTTGCTTTATTTTTCACAATAGCAAAATTGTTTATTTAGTAATTTAAGGGAGTCCTCACCCAATTAACAATCCTCAAAAAGGAGAGAAAATGAGGCTCAGATAAGGCTGAGCTTGGGTCTTCAGTTTCATTTGACAATCCCTTTATGCAATTGTCTTCAAAGATAGACCTTTTATGGGAATGTAAGTTGGTGGGGAATGTAAGCCACTACACAAAACCGTATGGAGGTTCCTCAGAAAACTAAAAATAGAATCACCATATGACCCAGCAATCCCACTACTGGGCAAATACCCTGGGAAAACCATAATTCAAAAAGAGTCATGGGGCTTCCCTGGTGGCGCAGTGGTTGGGAGTCCGCCTGCCGATGCAGGGGACGCGGGTTCGTGCCCCGGTCCAGGAGGATCCCACATGCCGCGGAGCGGCTGGGCCCGTGAGCCATGGCTGCTGAGCCTGCGCGTCCGGAGCCTGTGCTCCGCAACGGGAGAGGCCACAGCAGTGAGAGGCCCGCGTACCAAAAAAAAAAAAAAAAAAGAGTCATGTACCACAATGTTCATTGCAGCTCTATTTACAATTGCCAGGACATGGAAGCAACCTAAGTGTCCATGGACAGATGAATGGATAAAGAAGATGTGGCACATATATACAAAGGAATATTACTCAGCCGTGAAAATAAATGAAATTGAGTTATTTGTAGGGAGGTGGATGGACCTAGAGTCTGTCTCACAGAGTGAAGTAAGTCAGAAAGAGAAAAACAAATACCGTATGCTAACACATATATATGGAATCTAAAAAAATAAAATAAAATAAATGGTTCTGAAGAACCTAGGGGCAGGACACGAATAAAGATGCAGATGTAGAGAATGGACTTGAGAACACGGGGAGGGAGAACGGTAAGCTGGAACGAAGTGAGAGAGTGGCATTGACATATATACACTACCAAATGTAAAACAGATAGCTAGTGGGAAGCAGCCGCATAGCACAGGGAGATCAGCTCTGTGCTTTGTGACCACCTAGAGGGGTGGGATAGGGAGGGTGGGAGGGAGACGCAAGAGGGAGGGGATATGGGGATATATGTATATGTATAGCTGATTCACTTTGTTATAAAGTAGAAACTAACACACCATTGTAAAGCAATTATACTCCAATGAAGATGTTAAAAAAAATATATAGATCTTTTATAACAGATTCAGTTGCAAAACACAAGTCTCTGGGGGCCTGCAACAGTGCAGCCACCAAACCAAGGAAAGACACAGTTGCTCTGATTATTCCATATTCCTTCCAGGTAAGTATTTCAATGGCCATCAATAGCAGGACTGACCACTCCTTTTTTTATTTTTAAATAAGCAACACAAGAGGGCTGGTAATCACATATTATGACCACTGCTTAGGCCACAAGGCTGAGTTGAAAAGGCACTTACAGAACATCAAGGCCTTCTGTGTGCAACGCCTGCTACCAGGATGCGATATTATTAAAGTTTGAAAATGTATGAGGTATAAATGTCTTCTGTCTCAAGTTTTCAAGGAATGCTTATATTTTCACTATAAATCTACTGTCACATGGCATTATGTTCCAATTTTAGTTTTACTTAATAAGCTGTATGGGGGTGGAGAGCCTCTTTGCTATTTGTCTTCATTCTCTGCAGAGATGGAATCTCAAGAAATGCCTCAAAGGAGTTCAAAAGGCACCATGATTTAACTGGAGTGGAAAGGAAAGGGATACATTTTAATCCCTAAGATAAATTTCTTCAGGGAACTAAGAGCAGTTTTTGTTTTTTGGGTTTTTTGTTTTTGCATTTTGTTGTCTTTTCTTCCTAACTGTACAAATGCATCCCTTTCCCCACAACCCATCAGGGATGATGGGTCTGGAATGAATCTCATGAGTCATTTCAGTCCAAGCTGCTTTGTCAGCAGAGCAGTTTTCATTATTCTTCAGCACAGGGTCTTCCTAAGTTGGGCATGTCCAGGTCTGCGATTCTACTACGGGATGAAGTCGTACTCCCTTCATTTGTGGTCTTTTACAAAACTGTTGAGTTGAAGGGTCTATATACAGACACTGGGCATCTGGTCGGCAGGAGACACACTTTGCCCACTAAATCTCCAAAACACAATAATCTGTTTGGGGAGTGAAAGGGTGACAACTCCCTTCTTGCCTCCTTCTGCAGCTATTATATTTTTAAAAATATCATAAATAAATGCTGTTTCAAAGTGTTGCAGTAGGACAGAATTTTTCGACCTCAGCACCACTGAGCTTTGGGGCCAGATCATTCTGTGCTGTTGGGGTCTGCCCTGTGCATTGCTGGATGTTTAGCAGCATCTCTGAACTCTACTCAATAGATGTTGGTAGCAGCTGCTCAGTTGCAACAACCAAAAATGGCTCCAGACATGGCCAAATGTCCTCTGGGAGGTAAAACTACCCTGGTGGAGAAGCCCTGGATTAGAGGGACCTAGCGTCCAGAAAAAACCCCGCACTCGGTCATTCCCTCTGCCAAATATGGTTCTGGGATGGCAAAGGCAGAAACCCATGGAGCCCTAAAAAGTCTCCAAGTCCAAGTGGACTAAGCCATCCAAGACCATGTGAACTGTCTCTCTACCAGCAGGCTGAGGTAGCTGGTTTGCTGTGTTCAGTAGTCCTCACAAAGCTAGATAGGAGCTTCTTGGTTGTTTTTTTGTTTTGTTTTGTTTTTTTGACTCATTAGATCACCCTGCTCAAAATGATATACACACAGATAATTAAACTTAAACCCTAAGGACTAGTTAACTGTTTAGCAGTGTATACATTTCATAAAACCATTTCCATACCTCTAGCTTTAAATTCATTAAAAAAATTAATAGCTACCCAGTGCTCTCCATCGCGCAGCAGGTTGCTATGGGATGCTTGCTAAATTACCCCTTTCTATCACTCCTCCAGGGATCTCAGAGACAGTTAAACTTTGCTGTGCTGGAAATGTTGCCTACCAATTTACAGCAAAGCTCATGTTTACTATATTTAGTGTGAATCATTGACTGAACTTCAGAAAATATGTGTCTCTGTTCGGTGTACTTCTGGAACATTCCATCAGCTTTAAAGCACAGTGCGTGCACTTTTGTCACTCTTGGAAAAATGAGGGAGAAGCATTTAATAGGCAATATTGGTGTTGAATATGCATTAGAAATATATTTTTTACTCATATATCTTTCATCTTAAAGTCCCCTAAATGCGCTTAAATGTCTTGTATTTTTTTTTCCTCTTGGCATGTTTTCATGAGGAGAAAAATGCCTTTCTGCTATGACTACCTATGACCCATTCATTATCTCTTTATTTCTGAATACCAGTATAACAAGACAAATTAGACAGTAAATCTCTTTTCTATAAACTTATTGTGACCTTTATATGCATGTTAGGATTTTGGCTAACTTAAAAAATATTTTCTGTTAAATATAATCGTCATACTCTGCTTCAATCCTATTTCACCATATTTACAGCGTTCACCTCAGGTTTGAAAGGAGTCAGGGTGAACTAATTCATTGTTTACACTCACAATCCTAGGTGGCCCAATCCCATAAAGGTAGTACAAAGCACTGTATCTTTCCTTCTTAGTACTTATCTTAATCTTAATAACTAGTCAGACAAGTGACTCCAGAGTCTGGGGCTTATCAGCTGGAATTCGTCACATGAACCCAACAGAAGACAAAAAATGCATTATATAACCATGCTATACAAATTGTTATCTTTTGATATCTAAAGTTATTCGCTCAAAAGCCTATAGGAGATTTTCATTTATTTATTTATTTATCCTTTGCTGAACCCAAATTCCACTTGTTCATATTAAATTGGATAGCACAGGAACAGAAATGCTCTTCTTGGGTGTTATCTGTGAACAGTGTTTACTCCCAAGAGATCAAAAGGATTCTTCCTGCTTCATTTCAGAACTGGCTATCAGGAACAATCTGCTTGAAAACCTAGCTTTGATACCGATTATTTGGGAAACAGATTAAAAAGAAAATAAAAAGGCCCATGTTCCTTAAACATTCAGAAATGTCAACTGCTTTAGTTGAACTTTCAGTGTCTTCCCCATTAGAAGGCTGTCTGGATTCCTTCAATATAGGCTTACACAAACAACGGCAATATGAAGCCAGCCACACTACAGTTTTCCCAGATCATGTCCTGAGTTAAAAATAGGACGTGACTCTTAACTGTACACATTGAAGGTATCTTCTTCAAGAGCAGCAAGAAGCTTATTTAGTTTCTTTTGGGGCAGATGATTTATTATGAATCTTTCTAATTATACCTTCAAATTTTTCATTCTAAATAAATGGGGTCTCTCTGAGAGGTGTAATGAATTTGATTTTGCCTCTTTCCAGAAGACGTACTTATCAGTTTTACAGAACATTTTATTATGTCAATAATGAGCTAAATATATTTACTCAGATTTCAAACAGAAATATATACACAGTTTAAAAATGTAGATGGCCAAATCATCAGCATCTTTCAAATGAATTATTTTCTTTAAAATCACTCTTTTTGCCTTTTTTTCCAACTAAAATGAATTGTGAAGATACCTATTAAATAGCAGCTGGGTTTTAGCTTTTTACCTATGTTGTCAACCCCAATATACTTTCCAATAAATGCTACCTTATTACCTTTCCTCTTTTTTCAGGAGAAAACATTAACTCATTAGTTATTTTAAGAATTCTTAATGTTAAGACCATATTACTTTTGGTGGGATTGGGATCAAGTTCATTAACATTTCCTTCCTTAAAAGAGATGCAGTTGCTACTCAATTCACCATAGGTAGTTTCAAAACAAAGACCTCATCTAGAAATTGCATTATGTCTGGAAATAGGCTGACAATGAGATCTGGTGACCAGACATCTGTATGGGAATCTTTGGTTTGATAATTATGTAATTTACTGGGTTTCTATCTCCTTTCTATCAATAATCAAAGGCGCATTTTTAAGACATTTCAATACATGCAAAATGAAAGGTAGCAGAGTTTAATATGAAAAGAGTATATTATATATCATTTTCCCTAGGGATTAAACTCTTCCTATAATATGTAATAAACAGCCTGCTGTTTTCCAAAATGGGAATGAGAAAGATTGATGGTATTGATTATAGGTTTTCTACTTCTCACTGATTCTATTGATGAAGGCAGAAAGGGTCAGAATCTAAATAAGAGTGGATATATGTATATGTACAATGTAACTGATTCACTTTGCTGTACACCTGAAACTAACACAACAGTGTAAATCAACTCTACTCCAATAAAAATTCTAAAAATAAATTTAAAATACTGTAAAAATACAGTAAAATAGATAACCAACAGGGACCTACTATATAGCACAGGGAACTCTGCTCAATACTCTATAATAACCTAAATGGGAAAAGAATTTGAAAAAGAACAGATACATGTAAATGTATAACTGGATCACTTTGCTGTACACCTGAAACTAACACAACATGGTTAATCAACTATGCTCCAATATAAAATAAACATAGCACAGGGAGATCAGATGGGTGCTTTGTGACCACCTGGAGGGGTGGGATAGGGAGGGTTGGAGGGAGGGAGACGCAAGAGGGAAGGGATATGGGAACAGATGTATATGCATAACTGATTCACTTTGTTATAAAGCAGAAACTAACACACCATTGTGAAGCAATTATACTCCAATAAAGTTGTAAAAAAAAAAGTGATATGAGTGAGCACTATTTGTACATTAAAAAAAAGATTTTAAAAAGGGTCAAAAAGATCTATGGAAATATCACTTTGTGAATATCTTAGTGCTTAGATATCAGTGCATTTTATCAAGACTAAAACCTGAAGTGTTGATGGATGTTTTACCTTGTCTTGAAAAACGGCCTTCTAGAAATTTGTATATGAACATAAAAAAGGTAGTGGAGTGGTAACGTGCCTGTGGTTAGGTGTGTAGTTTACTGAACTAATGTGATGTGTGTAAAATTCTCTCCACCAATGTGATAGTTTGCTTTTACCTAATGCACTTTATACTTGATCAAATATTGTGATATAATCTTACTTTTCTAGACTCTTGGAAGTCCTGGGAGGACAAGCAAGAAAGGTTAAGACCCACACCTAACAAGAAAGATCATTTCTTTGTAAAGAATGAATAAATGAACTTTCCAGAGAGCCCACTCATTGCCAAAAGTTGCCTGCTCTGAGTCAGTGTGACCCCTTAAGCCAACAAGATACATTTCCTGCTTTTCTGATTTGGCATCAAAATGAGTTCTGAAATACAGCAATTTATCAAAGAACTACTGCTGTCTGCCAAATTGCACAAGTACGCATCTCCCACTGCCCATACGAAGGGTCCTTTTATCTTTTCCTGAATATAATAGAAACAAATAAGACAAATATTAGGAAGCCAGCATTTAAAGAGGATAAAAAGTTGGGCCACACTGATTTTAACTTTGCATAATAAAGAAGCATTAAGAATCACTAAATGGCTCAGCTAAAACCTTGACAAAAGGACCTCAGAATGGTCAGTAAGAAAGAGAAGCAATCAAGAAAGAACTAGATGAACGTATTACTGCTGAGAAGTTTACCAGATAAATCAATAAAGATTCAAAGCAAAGAGAAAAAAATGTGTCTCAAAAGGGGTGCTTTATACTTGGTCTACTTGAGACTTAAGCAAGTTCCCTTTTAAATATTTTTTAGTCTGAGTCCTTCACCCTGGAAATTCACTGGTCACCAGCTTTAAAGAGGCTGGTGGTAAACACTGGCTTCTTCATAGACACTACGGGTATATGCTGGCTTCTTGGCACTCTTTCTTACAAGGATGTTAAGAAAGAACCAATATTAGCTGATCAAGATAACGAGCACAGCAATGGTAAGCAGATTAGCAATCAAAGACCAAAATAAGATCAGAGAGTTCTGATAGAATTGTGAAAATAGCTCATTTATCTCCTAAGCATTTTACTGCTTATTATTCATATTTTGGCAATTTAACACATCTCGTGGTTTATTTCTACAATGAGATGGTTAACTCCCGGAAGTCAAGAAAATATTTTTTGCTACCTTGTTGAATATCATTCAAAATTGAAGACAGGTGCACTTATATGTTATAATTACACTGAATTTGGGGTTTATGGGATTCTCGAAAAAAATCACAGAGTTGTCGAGAAGAAAAATTTAGTTGAATAATCTGATGTTTTTCAAATTAAGAAATTGAGGCTGTAAATGGCTGAGAATCAATTTCAGGGTCAGGAAGTTTAGCTCCAAAGGTGGAACTCATTCGCCTTCGTCTTCTGATTTCCCATCAGAATTCTTTCCAGGTCAAGATTTATTTTGTCCACTTTATGGGAACATGGTTAAGCCCTTCTAAAAATGGCCCTACTCGCTATTTTAGGAGATGGCATTGCACTAGACACAACCCACCCATTCCACATATTTTCTCTAAGTGGGATTTTATTTTATTTTTTAATTTTTTAAAATTTATTTATTTATTTATTTTTGGCTGCGTTGGGTGTTCACTGATGCGCGCCGGGCTTTCTCTAGTTGCGGTGAGCGGGGGCTACCCTTCATTGCGATGTGCGGGCTCTCATTGCCGTGGCTTCTCTTATTGTGGAGCACAGGCTCTAGGTGCGTGGGCTCAGAAGTTGTGGCTTGCAAGCTCTAGAGCGCAGGCTCAGTAGTTGTGGCGTGTGGGCTCAGTTGTTCCACAGCATGTGGGATCTTCCTGGACCAGGGCTCGAACCCGTGTCCCCTGAATTGGCAGGCAGACTCCTAACCACTGCACCACCAGGGAAGCCCTCTAAGTGGGATTTTACAGGAGTGCCTTTAGCTTTGACTATCTAAATCCATTAGAACTCCTGCCCTTTACAGCCAGTTTCCAAACCTGGTAGCACTCTACATCTCCACCAAGGACACAACCATACATCAGAAACACTTAACCTTGACAGGTATATATTATGCTAAAGTAATGAGTCAAGTTAATGGTGAAAAATAGCCCAACTTCTTTTGTGGAGCAGTGTCTACAGACCAACTGTCTGACTGGTTTCAAAGAGAAATGAGGGCTTCCCTGGTGGCGCAAGTGGTTGAGAGTCCGCCTGCCGATGTGGGGGACGCGGGTTCGTGCCCCGGTCTGGGGGGATCCCGCATGCCGCGGAGCGGCTGCGCCCGTGAGCCGTGGCCGCTGAACCTGCGCGTCCGGAGCCTGTGCGCCGCAACGGGAGAGGCCGCAGCAGTGAGAGGCCCGCGTACCGCAAAAAAAATAAATAAATAAAAATTTTAAAAAAAAGAGAAATGAGAAGTCCTCCAAATCCAGGCTTAAGTTCAGAGCGGACTCTACGTGTTTATCAACACCCCGTCACATGCTGCCAGTGGGCTTCTAAACACCCAGCGTGGATCATGTCACACCCGTCCTCAAATATGTTCAATAGTACGTGTTCCTACGTGATAAATAATAAAGTCCAAACTTTTTTTTTTAACATCTGTATTGGAGTATAATTGCTTTACAATGTTGTGTTAGTTTCTGCTGTATAACAAAGTGAATCAGTTATACATATACATATGTTCCCATATCCCCTCCCTCTTGCATCTCCCTCCCACCCTCCCTATCCCACCCCCTAGGTGGTCACAAAGCACCAAGCTGATCTCCCTGTGCTATGCGGCTGCTTCCCACTAGCTATCTATTTTACATTTGGTAGTGTATATATGTCCATGCCACTCTGTCACTTAGTCCCAGCTTACCCTTCCCCCTCCCCGTGTCCTCAAGTCCATTCTCTACATCTGTGTCTTTATTCCTGTCCTGCCCCTAGGTTCATAAGAACCACTTTTTTTTAAAGATTTTTTTAGAGTATGTGTTAGCATACAGTATTTGTTTTTCTCTTTCTGACTTAATAAAGTCCAAACTCTTGTACCACATATAAGATCTCTCCCATTTTGTCCTCAGTTTAGTGTTCTATTTAGCAATCCCACTCAGTTTCTACACACACCTTTACTGGAACCCGTCCATTTTTCTCTTTCTCACACCTCACTGTCTTTATCCATGCAGTCCCAGAACTCTAAACCCCCCAATACACATCACCCCGCCCGCACATGCACTCCTCTCCCCCTCACCTCCTCACCCACACACCCAGTACATTTTACTTCCCTTTCAAAGACCAGCGAAGCTGGCTGGTCCTCCCCGGCACCGTTCCCTAGTCCCTGAGTCCCAATGAAACATTTGATCCCATAAATGTCCATGGTGGGTTGCACTGATCTCTAGCTCTAGTTTTCGTGTTTTCATTTCCTCTTTCCTACTTTTCAACCACTTCATGATAATTTCTTGGTGAAATCATTCAACGGATTCAGCTGCTTATCATCATTGGATACATATTTTTTTACCATCAATGGTTTTTGTAATTCTGTTTATACCTTCTAGGACATTTATGCTTTCTATTAAATCTGAAACACTGTGATAATTCTTGCTATAGAGGATGAGCCCAGACACAACTCCATCAATTACTTTGTGAAGAAGGTGGGGCTTTGACTCAGCTGGCTACTTCTGCGGCTGCCACAAAAACCTGCTGTCTTCCTTATTAGCCTGTAATCTCCTGAAAGATCAGAGGGTTGTCTTCTCCACCTCTGCACATATTAGAGCATCTAACAAATACCTTAGCGGTACCCAAATGTATACACAAATCTGAGCATACGGGGTACTCAGTAGATGGTGTTGAAATGCAGTTCAATCAACGGCCCAGTGTAACAAGAGGACTCACTCTTCTCTCTCCCAAGTCTCAGGATAGAACAAAGAAAAAGGGGTGCACAGAGTGGACATCGTAACGTCTACATAGAGCTGGGGGCTGCTACTTATGGCTGCCTGAGAGTCTCAACCAAAGGATACCAGTGATGGCAATTCACGTTGTCCAATGCGCTAGAAATATCTGGTCCTCTGACAATAACTGTGGACCAACAGAGAGGTTCTGGCTGGGGAGTCTGTCAAGTTCTCTCTCTCTCAGTCAATGTCAGGCTCCATTCGGGGAGAATTTGTCCTCCATGTATTTTCATCCTGAAGGAAAAAGGTAACCTATTTTTTTTTTTTCCAAAATCTCTTGGGACCTACGGGCAACTGGTATGATACTTGGATTCAATACTCTGAAACAAAAACAACACTCCTGTTAAAGTTGGCCTAAACAATCACAGGGCTTAGGGACAAAGCGAGGTTCCTGGCAACATCACCTACGAAGCAACAAACAGTAGCCCCGTCTTCAGCCTAAAGTTGTCTCGGATATTATTACAGCTGATTTGAATGCTTATTTGGTGCCAGAGACTGAGGAACGTGCTTTTGGTGAATTCTCTCATTTAATTCTTAGAAAAATCTCTGTGGGTATCATTATTTCTCCATGTGATAGATGAGAAAGTTCAAACTCTGAACAATTTAAAAAGATGGTATATAATAACCTACATGGGAAAAGAATTTGAAACAGAAGAGATATATGTATATGTATAACTGAATCACTTTGCCGTACACCTGAAACGAACACAACATTGTTCATCAACTACACTCCAATAGAAAATAAATTTTTTTAAAAAAAACGGTATGAAATCAAAAGGGAAGTTAGGCCTTGTGGGCAGCTAAGGTGGAAAATAAAATGCTTTTTTAACTCAGGGTGGAAACCATAATGCAAGGTGGCAACAAGTCTGAATACGGGACCCACGGAAGGAAGGGTTCTCTCTGCTACGCAGCTGTACTCAGCCACCCCTGCCCCTGGCTCATCTGCTCACAAATAAGCCAACACCTGTGAACCAACCAGGTAAGCCCAGGTGCAAAGATGAGTCCACCAATGCACCTGCAGAACGTGCCTCAAAACAGTTGTCAACTTTCAAATCCAGTTCATCAAGAATACCCCCTTCCCAGTCCCTCCTCCCCCACCCCCCCCAATCCAGGATGTGCCGGATGTGTGCCTCCCCTGCTCTGCTTTCCACTCTCATTTCTTTCTCTCGTGTTTACGGACTTTCTCTCAATCCAAGTGAAGGAAGCAGTACTGAATAATGATGAGATGCTTCCCTCAACCCTGCCCAGTGATAGCCTGATAGTTTCAGCCAGCTTGGAATTCTTCAAATATTTTCTTTTTATTATTATCAAAAGAGATGCCCTAATACCTGGGGCACTGTGTGGACACCTAGGGTAAGTGTCCTAGGATAAGACACCTAGCACACCTAGGATAAAGCCAAGGACTGCGATTTTCTATTTTCTTTTTTCCTTTCTCCTGTCCCTCCTGGGATTATCACTCAGTTGCTTTGTTTTTCATAAAACACTTTCGGAGAAAAGAAAATATAGAGTTGAGTTGATACACAGTAGGTTGAGCAAAAGGAGAAATGGGTGAATGGATCTCAAACTGATGTAAAGCAAAATTTTCTGGGAAGCTTGTTCTTTATTTTCCCATATAGATATGACCAGTTGCTTAATCAGTCTCTCTGTCTCTGTCTTTATCTTCATCCAACTCTCTTTCTCTCTCTCTCTCTGTCTCTCTCACACACACACACACACACACTTTGGAAACAACACAAGCCATTTGAGAGTGAAGAAATGGATCCTGATCTTGACCTGAAACTGAATTTGAACCAAGTCCATCTCTAACACCAAAAGAGTTTCTGCTGCATAGGGTCTGGGTTCAAGCAACCTACAAAATAGCAGCTTATTTAAAAACCAAATTCAGTCCTTATTAAAGTGGTGATATTTGAAGCACACACAAGTAAAACTAATTTAACCTTTGGAAAGTTATCTCTGGAGGGAAGGGTCAAAATCCCTTTATAAGATTTTTAAGCACTGCAATTATTATTATTACTATTATTTTTTGCCATATGCGGGCCTCTCACTGTTGTGGACTCTCCCGTTGCGGAGCACAGGCTCCGGACGCGCAGGCTCAGCAGCCATGGCTCACGGGCCCAGCCATTCCGCGGCATGTGGGATCTTCCCGGACCGGGGCACGAACCCATGTCCCCTGCATCGGCAGGCGGACTCTCAACCACTGCGCCATCAGGGAAGCCCTAAGCACTGCAATTATTGATGAGGAGTATATTGCTTCAGTTTTCTCTTATCAGGAAGAGAGAGAGGAAAAAAAAGAGAAAAACCCACAATTGACATCAGCAGCTGTCAGGCTGTTTTCCAACTGCAAAGAGGTAGTTTACAGTGGGCTTGTGCCAGTCTCTTAAGACGAGGTTAAGAAGCCTTTTTAAAATGCCTTAAAAAGCCAACTCATACATTAATCAAGTTGAACCCTCATCCATACTTACTGCAATACATCAATTACTATGTCTTTTTATTTTAAAATAAATTCCAGTTGACAGCAGACACCTTATTAAGGCCCACTAAAATGATACAATAAGTAGAAGGCTATTAATATTGCTCTCTTTTCTCTCCCTGCTATTGTCTGGCTGCACTGGTCTGCAAACAAATTCAGGCTGCATTACAATTAATGCCGGTGGAACTCCTTCTAATGACTTCCAGCTTGCTAATTTTTTACGCTAATAGTAAAAAAAAAAAAAAAAAAAAGGCATTGCTACGCAAGAACGACCCCCTTTTATCATGCGAGCATAGCACACCAGAGAGTGTCTGCTATTGTTCACATGAAAGACAATTAAACCCTGGAACATCAAACCTAAAAATGACAATCTGCTATAACCAGCACTGGGCACTGCTCAATGCTTTCCTCTCTTTTCTGAACTGCTAGAAAACAATTCCCTGAAGACCTTTCTTTCCTGGTCTCCCTTAACCACCCTTTGGGGAAAAAAAAAAGTTAAAAAATACCCTTTGCTGATTTATGCATCTCTGCGTAGAATTTATTAACTGTCTAGGGACAATTTCACTACTGCCCTCTTATTGCCTGCAGGTTGAAATTCCGGACACATAAAAAGAAATGCACCAATATCACCCACATAGTATCCCATTAAAAAACAAACATTAAGGGTTCTTCAAAAATGCATTCACTCTAAAAGTCTGGAAGGAGAGAGAAAAATCTAATTCCTCAGCTCTGTGTATCTCGTCATCTCTGGGGATTATGCTGGAATCACATGGGTATTTGGAAAACTCTCTGGTCCAGACGCCAAGTTTCCACAAAGCCAGAGTCGAAACCAGCTGACTCCCTTCCGTTTTAGCAACACAAGGACTCCTTCACCAAAATGCATGCCCATTTACTGGAAAAATACCCATGATTTGGGTTTTAGTTATAATACACAGAACATAAATACAACCACTTAAAAGTTCACTAACTTTCCCAAAGCGTTTTTCAAATACTGGTTGACATTTCATCCACAGTATAAAGAGGACAGGATACAAGTCAAATCTGAAGTGACAGCCTTGGCTCAGCCACCTGCTAATCTTGAGGTTTTGACCAAATCTTCTAAGCTCTCTTAGTCTCAGTTTCTCCTTTTGTAAAGTAAGCAGGAAAAATAGCTCTTTCTTCAAGCCTGATTGTAAAGATGAAATGGGAAGATGGCTGTGAAAGCTCTCTGAAAATGAAACCGCTATACATTGCAATGAAAAATAAATAATTAAACGGAGTTGCTGTACGTCCTCCCCAGAATTGCACTAAAAGCTTTATTATCCGATTAGTAGTGAGTGATTCTCAAACACTGAGCATGACCACATCTTATATTTAATCCACAAGTTTTCAGTAAAGGGGCCAGGCAATATGCTAGGTTCTTCACATCTTGTATTTTATTTCATTTTCACAAGAACTCTCCATGGTAGTGATGATCATTCCCTACTTACAAATGAGGAAACTGAGGCCCACATAAAGTTAATGGTTTGCCTAAATGACAGAGCTGAGATCTGAATCTCAGCACAAGCCATGACTCAATCCTAAGACACCTCCCATGGGGAGCTGCTTCTGTGGGAGAGCAGGTCTGTGAAGCAAGGGGAAGAGATGAAACCTGCACTGCTACATCAGCTCTAACAGTTATTGGCTCTGGAACTTTGGGACAGCCATTCAGCTTTCAGTTTTTGCAACTGAAAAATACAGATTTTTCATTTCTCTCTGGGGGTTGTTGTGAGGATCAAATAAGCTAGTACAATGTTCAGAAAAATAGCTGGTTAATATCAAGTACTTAATAAATTGTGAACAAATATTACCCTTATCCTCCAGTACTGTGTAAAAAGCTTTAATATACAAAATGAGAATAAAATAGGATCAGTCACTTCTACATTTAGCCAAGGTGGAGAAACAGGGACTATATTGACTCTACCACTCAGAATAAACAATTTGAAAGACACTGAAATGAGGTAAGAAGAGACAGTGATCTCTGAGAGATGAGAAACATGAGATAAGACCTATGTTCATCTTAGCTTACTGCCCTGAGAGAGTGCAGGCTGTATGCAAAAAGGTGAAGTCCAGTAGACACCTTCAGTTAAGAAGACAAAGTTGAGAGTCTAGAGAGATCAAAGCAGCTGGAGTTTGTAGGATGGAGCACTGGAGAAGACAGTGCTACACAGACAACTCTGCAGACATGCAGATGGTCCTCTTCAAATATTCAACTGAAATACCAATCAGCACACGTATGTAAACAAAGTACCAAAGGCTGGGAAAGAGCCATTCAAAAAGATTAACGGTAACAGTGCCCAGTGCTCACACAAGGTCAGGAATTTTACCTGTTCCCATCAACCAGACTGGAAAAACCTCATGATTCATGGGACATTATAAAATATACAGAAAGGTTTTGACTCAATAGTGGGGAATAATTAGCTCTAGACTGACCACTGTTCCAAGTAAAAAAATCTTAAAAGTAAGATCCTAAAGAATCAAACTTTTTCCAAGTACCTGAATTGCATCTCAGACAAAGTTCAAGAATATTAATTGAAATAAAAATACATAGCACACAACAAGGTAAATTCTCACTGTCTGGTATCCAATCAAAAGTTATCAGATATTAAAAAAAAGCAGGAGCATAAAAACCCGAATGAGGAGAAAAAAATCCATTAATCGAGACAGACAGAAAACTGACCCACATGTTAGAATTAACAGACAAAGCCATTAAAACAGTTATAATAACTCGAGTTTATATGTTCAAAAGTTGAGCCAAGTAAGATTTATAAGACTACAGATCAATGAATCTCCACAAACCCCCACATAAGAAATATAAAAATCTAACCAAGATATGTCATAATCAAGTTCCTCAAAATCATTGATAAAGAGAAAATCTTAAAAGCAGTCAGAGACAAAACACACTAGTACAGAGACATAAAGGTAAGTACGACAGCAAGTTTCTCACTGGAAACACTGCAAGTAAGAAAACAGTGGATCAATATATTTAAAGTACTGAAATAAAAATATCTTTCAAAAACAAAGCCAAAAAAATACTTTTACAGACATACCAAGGCTGAAATAACTTATCACTAGCAGACTGGCACTATAAAAATATTAAAAGAAGTCCTTCAGACAGAAAGAATATGATATCAGATGGAAATCTGGATTTACACAAAGGAATGAAGAGCATCAGAAATGGTAACTATAAAGGTAAATATTTTCCTTATTATTTGCATCTATTTAAAGGATAATTTACTGTTTAAACACAAACTAATAACAACAATGTAGTGTGGGCCTTATAATATTTATAAAAGTAAACTATGTGACAATAGCACAAAGGTCAAGAGGAGAAAAATGATAGTATACTACTGTCAGTCTCAAACTATAAATAAAATGGTATAATATTACTTGAGCATAGCCTATGATAAGTAAAAGATGTATACTGTAAGTCCAAAAGCAATCACTACAACAAAACAGTTATAGCTAACAGAGGTAATAAAGTAGAATCATAAAAATATTCAATTAATCCACAAGATAGCAAAAAAGAAGAAAGGAAACAAAGAAAAGATGGAATAAATAGGAAAGAAATAGCAAGATGCTAGATTTAAACCTAACCATATCAATAGCCACATTAAATATAACTGGTCTAAATATCTCAATTATAAGGTAGAGATTGTCAGTTTGGATTAAAAAAACCAAAATCCAATTATATGTTGCCCACAAGAAACATATATTGGAGAAAACTTCTGTGACTTAGTCAAAATGTTTTCTTTTAGTTACAAAACCCAAATCACAGTCCATAAAAGATAAAATTGATAAATTAGACTTCATAAAAATTAAAAATGTATGCTCTTTGAAAGACACTGTTAAGAGAATGAAATGACAAGCCAACTCTCGCAGAATATATTGCAAGTCATAAAATCTAATAAAGGGCTTGTATTTATAATTTATAATATATAAAGAGCTGCCAAAACTCAATAATAAAAAAACAAAAAACCTAATATAAAAGTGGGCAGAGATTTGAGTAGACGTTTCAACAATGAAGATATACAAATGACAAATGAGCACATGAAAAGATGCTCACCATCATTAGTCATTAGATAAATGCAAATTAAAACCACAATAATACACTAATACACACTTATTAGAATGAATACAATTAAAAAGCCTGAATATATTGAGGATTTAGAACAAATGAACTCTCATGCACTGTCATTAAGAATGCAAAATGGTACAACTACTTTGGAAAACAGTTTGGCAGTTTCTTTAAAATCTAAACATATACCTGACATATGATCCATTCCTAGACTTATACCAAAGATAAATGAAAGCCTATGTTCATACAAAGATCTGTACACAAATGTTCATAACAGCTTATTTGTCAACATTCCAAACTGGCAACAACACGAAAGTCCATCAACAGATTACTGGATGAACAGAATGTGGTATATCCATACAATCTTATAGTTCTCGGTAATAAAATGGAACTATTATTGCAACAACATGGATAAATCTTAAAATAATGATGCTGAGTGAAAGAAACTAGACCAAAAAGAGTACATACTCTACGATTCCATTTATTTAAATCTCTGGAAAATGTGAACTTATCTCTAGAGACAGCTGATAAATGGCTGCCCTGGGATGGGGAGAGGAAGTCTATAAAGGGCCAGAGGGAAGGATTGCAAAGAGGCACAAGACAACTTTTAGGGTGATTTACCTGTTCATTATCTTGATAATAGTGTTGGTTTCATAGGTATGTATGGATGTCAAAACTGATAAATTATACACTTTCAAAATGCAATTTATTATATGTCAGTTATATCTCAATAGAGCTACTGAAAACAAAGATAGGATCATTGTCCACAAGGAATTAAAAATCTTCTTATTGAAATAAAACATATACACAAAATTAATGTAATGAATGAGAAGATAGTGTTTCCCACAGAAAGTATGACTAGTACACAACAGTGGTTCTCAAACTTTCACACGTATCAGAATCAACTGGAGTGAGTCTTAAAACATGGGCTTTCTGGGTCCAATTTCCAGAATTTCTGATTCAGTATGTCTGGGATGGGACTTAATTTATATTTTAAACTAGTTCTCAGGCCTTTCAGGAATAGCTCATACAAGTTGTATTGGCTTAGAGAAACCACCACCCTTGCAAAAAACAATTAAATCTCAAACTCATGAGTAAATTAAGAATCATGCAAGGGTGTTTCGTAGTAGTCAAACCCCTAATTCCCAGTTTCTGCTGTATTTCAGCTACTCTTCTCTTACATCCTTTGGAGAAATAGTTACTATGGTAGGTCAAAAATGATAAAAATAGTCATCCCTCAGTATCCATGGGGGATTGGTTCCAGGGCCCCCTGCAGATACCAAAATCCGCAGATGCTCAAGTCCCTTATATATTCACTACCTCTTTCTCAATCATGGGCTTTGGTGCTCGCTATTCCCTTTGAGTGTAACACCTTTTATACCCTGTCCTTACTTTCATCTGGCTAATTCTAATTCATCCTTTAGGTCTGAGCTTAGACATCAGCTCTTCAAAGAACTTTCTCTGGCACGCTCCCACACCCACCCTGCTGCTAAGGCAACCCTTCTGCTCCCCTGGTCTTTACTGCATGCCTCCACCTAAGGTTTACCCTTGAGTGTATCTTCTAAATCAGTTTACCATGCTCATCCTATTTCTTTCTACTTCTCAAAGAAATAATTTATTTCTCTTTAGTTGACTACAGCAGCATTTGGGACATTCCAGCATTCCTGATTCTCTTTGAGTTACAGAGCATGTCAGGGAGAGAGAAGGAGGGAAAGAGGGGTAACAAAAATCTATAATCATAAAATGGGAGAAGAAGGACATGGGATAAAATTATAACTCCACAACGTCACATGCATACAAACTATTTGGGGGATGCTGATGACTACTCTAAGGGTAGTCATTGCAAGTGGCACCCATCTTTAGCCCAGATTGGATCGTGGGACAAATCAAGTTTCCCAATTCCTACTCATGCATTTGACATATTTAGGGCTTTTATAGCTTTTGATCACAATTTCTAGGAGGCAACTGGTCCCTAAATCAACAAGTCTGTAAAAAGCAACCAAAGCCCAGTCCTGTTAACAGAAGTACCAATGAGGAGATCAGTACTGTTTTGGAACACATTTAAAACATTTATGAGAGCCACTGACAAATGTCTGCTCATGAACTTGGGTTACGTTTAAGGATCCTGATTGTACTTTATCATGATTCTAGACTTTGGCTACAGCAGCCCAAAATAAGGATTCAAGCAAAAGAATAAAAATGATCCAGGAAAAAAAGTCGTTCCTGAAAATTTTTATTTCAACCAGAGGGAAGGAAGTTCCAAGGACAAAAAGTAAAGTAGAGGACACCTAGGCATTTCTCTCTGGAAGACAGTGGTCGTTTCACACTTTCAGGGGTTGGTAGTTGGCATGGAATAACTGGTCTGACTTCAGCAGGGAGCAGCTATCCACTTAAGGAGATGCTGCCTAGAGGTCCAGCCTTGGAAGAACACCCCGAGTTCTCTGAAAAGGCAGGCCAACATTCAGAAAGTAGGATGGCACTACAGAACTCCAGGCCATCGAAGAAGCTAACTTGGGAAACGGGCTCCCGGCTTCCAGATTCTACCACCACTGCAAAGGCCAACAGTTGGGGGCCACAACCCAAAGAGCATGACAAATCCTAGCTTTCTGCACAACAGGAACTGACCTGGAAAAGTCTTTATTCCTCTGACCCCCCCCCAAAAAAAAAATCTGATTCCCAAAAGAGTACTTCGACTTCACACTGTTTCTGGTGAACCTATATTTTGATGACTATATGCTAATGAATGAAGGAAAAAAAAAGTTGGACTCTGACTAGGAAAATTTCTTATAAGGTTTCCAATAGGCTTTTTTATGCTACGCAGAATAAAAGTATTACCAAAAAGGAATAAAGAGCACTAACCAAAGAAATTTCCCTCTCCCAGATTTGCAGCACCTCGGAACTTCCTTGAAAGGGAAGGACAAAGCGGCCGTTTGCTCAGCTTAGATCATTTTGATTGAGACTCATATGTTATTTTAAATGAACATTGCTCAGGTAGTTAAGCCTTAAAAACCAACCATCCTTGACAACTGTCCAATTCTCTTTTTTAAAGTCTTACCTTAAGAGTTTCAAAAACACATTTTCAAGTCCGCTCTAGTGGGAGGGGGCTAAACTTCCTACCTGCTTCACAGCTCAATGGGGCTGCTGGACTTTGTTCATTTTTGCCTTTGAAAACTTTATGGTACAATTAAAAAGGAAAAAAAAAGAAACAGAGCAAACTTAAAAAGCAAACACGGTGCAACTGCTTTAAGCTACTGGAACAATACAAAATTCCAATGTACATTAAATATATAATCCAATAGAATGCTTAGTTTTTAAGATTTTACTCTTATTACTCAACTAATAATGTTAAAAAGGAAAGAAAAGGGCTACATTTCTCCGGTGACACTGGGAGGTTACTTACATTGATTTTTTTTGGCGGGGGAGGCGGTGGGAGGCGGATGGCACCATAGCAAGGGAAGCAGACAGAACAAGAGCTAAAGTCATCTTTGCATTTTCTATACATTGACTCCCAATGTAAGACGATGTTTGCAACTTTTACTTCCATATTTAATATAACATATATAGTTTTTACTTTGTAGAAGCTCCAGAGTCATCTTACATCTTACAGTAAATGCCAACAAAAATGTTTAAGGAGAGATCATCCAAAAGTAGACATGTTTTGCAGAGACTTCAGTTTATCTTTAGAAAATGCAATTATAAAAGATGCTTGAATCAAGCTGCCCAGACATTTGTGTCAACACAGAAAATCTGTTACCATTAGTTCTTGCTCAGTAAATGCAAATATTGTGAACACAGTGTTTAATAGCAGCAATGTCCTATCTACCACTTTTATGACCAGTAATAATGTAAAACACTCTCTCAAGTAATAAACATATTTATTAAATGGACCGCCATTCAAGCTAGGTATATATACATACAAACACACATTTTATTGGACAGACTATTAAGTGGCCAGAGCCTACGTGTTCATATACAATATGATATGTACGTACATCCCCTTTACATCGTGCAACTACAACTCAATGACATATTTTAAAGAATGCTTTCATTGTTAAATATATATGTTGTTATCAATATTGAAATATGTATTTTTTAGGGAAAGCAACAAGCGTGCATCTTAGTTTCTACTGAAAGTCTGCTTTAAGCTTTCCTAGGACAACCAT
Source organism: Mesoplodon mirus (assembly GCF_964341445.2). Taxonomy (NCBI): domain Eukaryota; kingdom Metazoa; phylum Chordata; class Mammalia; order Artiodactyla; family Ziphiidae; genus Mesoplodon; species Mesoplodon mirus. The sequence continues at coordinate 184,646,641 of NC_138978.1, read as the reverse complement.
ATTAAAATCACATTACTAGCTCCCCACTGTAGTATATATATATTTTTCATATCTTTATCTTCTAAAGGGGCCGGAGGTATGTCCATATTTCTTCTTCCACATCATTTTTACAGCTTTAAACTAATCTATGATTAAATTTCACTCTTTGATGTGGGTTTTCAAACTTAAAAAGAGAGTCTAAAGCAATCTCTTCCTTTTTTTTTTCCTGCAACAGACATTTTTCAAACTTTAAATATTTCTGATATCCCTAATTACAAGTTTCTGTCATTTTCTTCATCAGTGTTCAAACTGTGAAATGAGAAGACATATTTGGTTTTAAAAAATAAAATGATGAAACTTTGTAAATATCGATGCTCTACTTCAATGGTCTTTTTTTTTTTTTTTTTTTTTTTTTTTTTTTTGCGGTACACGGGCCTCTCAGTGCTGTGGCCCCTCCCATTGCGGAGCACAGGCTCCGGACGCGCAGGCTCAGCAGCCATGGCTCACGGGCCCAGCCGCTCCGCGGCATGTGGGATCTTCCCAGACCGGGGCACGAACCCGTGTCCCCTGCATCGGCAGGCGGACTCTCAACCACTGCGCCACCAGGGAAGCCCTACTTCAATGGTCTTTAAGCGTCATGCTGAAATATGGATGCCGTATGCATTCTGATAGGGTCTCAGGAAAAACATCAGCTACCAGAATAACTATCCTCACATTATGCACATGGGGAAACTAAGGCATAGAACAAAATTCCCTGTCCAGTAACTTATAAAGGATGTATCTACACGTACAAACTGATTGAGAGGGAGTCGAATAATTTAATTCAAATCATTTTTCAAAATAACTCTCCTTTTGCTTTAGTAGTATTTTTCTTACCTTTCATTTTTACACACAGCCAAATTCTCTGCCAAAAATGGAACATCAATTCAAATATCATTATCTTAAATTTATAATAATTTTTATAGCTTGGGCAGAATTTTGCCTTCATATATCTATGAAGAAAAAATTCTCTAAGTAAATTAACAGCAAAACTAATTTGCATAGAGGATGTTTAACTACATAAGATAAAATAGCTTTATGGGCTGCTGCTGATTTAGAAACAACCATTTCACTACAAAAAATTAATAAGCAAATCATTTAAAGTTTATTTTTAAAAATACCTACCTCTATTAGCATGCTTTGTAAATCTAATCCCAATTCTGTTTAATTTTATTTCTTGTCTGTCTCCTCCCCTTTCCCCACTATACTGTAATTGCCATTATGGCCAAAAAATTTATTTTCCTTTCCAGTATAAAAAAATTTTAATTTTATTTTCTAAATTATAATACTCCTGGCAATCATTGATCAGTCTCCAACACTACAATTTTGTCTTTTTGTGAATGTTATATACAGTTGACCCTTGAACACACAGGGGTTAGGGGCACTGACCCCCTACACAGTTGAAAATTCATCTATAACTTTACAGCTGGCCCTCCATATCCATGGTTCTGTATCCTTGAATTCAACTAACTGTGGATCGTGTAGTACTGTAGTACTGTAGTATTTAATGAAAAGTACATGTGTACATGGACCTGCATAGTTCAAACCTGTGTTGTTCAAAGGTCAACTGTAAATGGCACAATATAGTATGTAACCTTTTGAAACTAGCTTCCCTCATTCAGCATAGAGATTCATCCAAATTTTTGTATGTATCAATGGTTTCTTCCTTCACAATACTGTGTAGTGTTCCATTGTATGGATATACCACAGTTTGTTAATCCATTCACCCTTAAAGACATTTGGAGTGTTTCCAGTTTAGAACAAGTATGAATAGACCTGCCATAAAGAGTCAGGTACAGGTTCTTGTGTGAACCTAAGTTTACATTTCTCTAAGTTAAATACCCAGAAGTGGGATTTCTGCATCATATGACAGGTGTATTTTAACTTTATAAGAAATAGACAAATTGCTTTTAAGAGTGGCTATATCATTTTGCATTTCTACCAGCAATTAATGCAAGTTCCAATCACTCCTCATCCTCATCAGCACTTAGTATTGTCAGACTTTTTTAAATTAGCCATTCTAATAGATGTGCAGTAGATCTTAAAAAGGTTTTAATATGCATTTCTCTAATGACTAATGATGGTAGACATCTTTTCATGTGCTGCTATCCATTCTGTATATTATCTTAGGTGAAATGTCCGCTCATGTCTTTTGCCTATTTTAAAAATTAGGTTGTTTTCACACTGCTGAGTTTTGAGAGTTCTTTACTTACTCTTGTCACAAGGGCTTTGTCAGGTATGTGCTTTGTAATTCCATCCACCCCCGCCCCCCCAGTATGGAACTTGTCATTTCATTTTCTTAACATTGGGAGATCAAAAGTTTTAAATTTTAATGAAGGCCAATTTATCAACTCTTTCTTTTGTGGATTATATACTTCTGGTGTCATGCCTGAGACGTTTTGCCTAACCCAAGATCAAGAAGATTTCTTCCTGTGTTCCCTTTCAAAAGGTTTATAGTTTTATATTTTACTTGGCATTTGGTCAACTTTGAATTATTTTTGGTATCAAGTTTAGGTCAAGATTCTTTTTTTTTGCATATTGATGTCCATTCAATTGCTCTAACACCGTTTGCTGAAAAGACCAAATTACTTTTGCACCATTGTCAAAATCCATCAGCCACGTTTGTGTGGGCTTATTTCTAGATGCTCTGTTGTGGTCCACTGATAACTGTCTATTCCTTTGCAAATACCACACTGTCTTGATGAGTGTAGTGACAGAGGAAGTCTTAAAATCAATAAGTGTTATTCATATGGGCTTTTTTCTTCTTTTTAAAAATGATTTTAGCTATGCTAATTCTGTTGCCTTCCCTAAGATCTTGAGAATCAGTTGTCTATATCTACAAAAAAAAAAAAATCCTGCTGGGAATTTTATTGAAATTTCATTAAATCTATTGACCCAATTGGGGAGACTCAACATCTTTACTCTTTTCAGTCTTCTGATTCATGAACTTAGTATATCTCTCAATTTAGGTCTTCTTTGATTTCTTACATCAGTATTTGCAGTTTCAGCATACAGATCCTGTAACAATTTTGTTAGATTCATATTTATGTATTTTATTTTTGGAACTATTCAAAAATTAAAAAAAAACTTTTAAAGTTCAGGTTCCAATTGTAACTTGCTAGTATATAGAAATGTAATGATTTTTTTTTTTTTTTTTGCTGTATGCGGGCCTCTCACTGTTGTGGCCTCTCCCGCTGTGGAGCACAGGCTCCGGACATGCAGGCTCAGCAGCCATGGCTCACGGGCCCAGCGGCTCCACGGCATGTGGGATCTTCCCAGACCGGGGCACGAACCCGTATCCCCTGCATCGGCAAGTGGACTCTCAACCACTGCGCCAACAGGGAAGCCCTGTAATGAATTTTGTATGTTGATCTTTTATCTTGTAAACTTGCTGAATTCACTTATTATCTCTAGGAGATTTTGTTGTAATTGGGCGGGGGGATTTTCTATGTAGACAATCATGTTGCCTGCATAAAGAGACAGTTTTATGTCTTTCTTTCCAATCTATATGACTTTTTTGTGTGTTGTTTTCATGATATACTTCTTTGACTAGTACATCCAGTTCAACATTGAATGGGAGTCATATACTGGACATCCTTGATTTGTTCCCAATCATAAGGGAAAGGCATTTAGTCTTTAATCATTAACTGCATTAGCTATACGTATTTTATAGATGGCCTTTATCAGGTTGAATTTCATTCTATTCCTATTTTGCATATAATTTTTATCATAAATCGATATTAAATTTTGGCATTTTTTTCTGTATCAGTTGATGGGAACTCATGGTTTTTCTTCTTTAGACTATTAATATGGTTGATTACAATGATTGATTTTCTAATATTGGACCAGCCTTGCACTCCCAGAGTAAGCCTCACTTTGTAATTGTGTGTTATTCTTTTTACATTTTGATATAGATTTGATCTGCTAATATTGGTTTGCAGTTATTTTATTTTACTATCTTTATCTGGTTTGGGTATCCGTGTTACTCTTCTGATCTCATAAAGTGAGCTGGGAAGTGTTCCGTTGTCTATTTTCCAAAGAAGATTTTGTAGAATTGGCCTTAGTTCCTTTTTAATTGTTTTGGGCTAGAGATTCCTTTTTCAGAAGAATTTTAAGAGGAATTTGATTTATTTAACAGGTATATGAGTATTTAGGTTGCCTAACTTATCTTGGGTGAGTTTTAGTGGTTCATGGTTTTCAAGGAATCAGTCCATTTCATCTAAGTTGTCAAATTTCGATGCATTGAATTGTTTATAGTATTCTCTTACTATCATTTTAATGGTTGTAGGTTATTTAGTAATATCCCTTATTTCATTCCTAATATTGTTAATTTGTGTATTTGGTTTTTTTTCTTTGTCAGTCTTACTAGAAGTTTATCAATTCTATTGATTTTTTTTAAAGAATCAGCTTTTGTTTTTATTTTCTCTGGAAATTTTAATTTTATTAATTTCTGTTCATTTTTATTATTCTCTTCATTCTGCTTCTTTGGGCTTACTTTGCTCCTCTTTTTCTAGTTTGTTAACGTGGAAACCTAGAGTACTGATCGAAGATCTTTTTTCTTTTCTTATACAAGTGTATAATGCTAGAAATTTCCCCTAAAGCACTGCTTAGCTGTATCACACACATTTTGATATGTGCACTTTCATTTTCATTCAGTTCAAAATATTTTCTGATTTTCCTTGAGACTTCTTCTTTGACCAGGAGTTATTTATAAATGAATTGTTTAATATTCAAGTTAGGATATTTTCCTGTTCTTTTTGTTATTAATTAATAAATTAATTATTTATGACCAGAGAACATTTTTTGTATTATTTCAATTAAAAATTTTTCAAATTGTTTTTGTGACCTCGGATATAATCTATCATGATGAATGTTCTCTGTTCCCTAGAAAAGAAAAGGTATTCTGCTCTTATTGGGTGGAGTGTTCACATATGTCAAGTAGATCTAGCTGGTCGATGCTGTTTTTAGTTCTATAATCTTGTTGATTTTCTTTCTATTAATTTTATCTATTATAGAAAGGGTAAGTGTTGAAGGCTCCATCTATAATTGTGGATTTGTTCATTTCTCTTCTAAGTTCAGTTAGTTTTTGCTTCATGTATTTTGAAGCTTAGTTTTTAAGTTCATACAAATTGTTACATCTTACTGGTGAATTGATCCCTTTCAAAGATGTATCTCTCTTTATGTATTTTTTTTATTCCTGATATACTTTGTGGTTTTGTGGGGGGTGGCTCTAAAGCTTCTTTTACTTCATTAAGATAGCTGCTCCAGGTTTCTTTTGATTAGTGTTTGCATAGAATATCTTTTTCTATCCTTTTACTTTTAATCTACGTATATCACTATATTAGAAGGGAGTTTCTTATGGGAAGTATGTAGAGTAGGGTCATGTTTCCTTTTACTCCTTTCTGATCAACTCTTTTATTTATTGCATTTATATTATTTCTATCTAATATATTTATTGATACATTTGGATTTATATCTACCAATTTGTTATTTGTTTTCTCTTTGTTCTCTTTTTTATTCAGGTCTCAGTTTCTAAGGAGAAACTTGGGTTACCTGAACATTTTTTAGCTTTCTATTTTAATTTACTATTGTGTTTTTAATTATCTCTTGTATAGTTGTGTAGTGGTTACTCTTAGGAGTATAATATATATCCATCACTTTTCACAGTCTACTTAGAATCAACTTTACCACTTCAAGTAGAATATGGAAACCTTACCATCTAAGAGTTCCCTTTATCCTGCTCCATTATGTTATAGTTGCCTTAAATATACATTTAAAACTCCATCATTCAGTGTTAAAATTTTGCTTTTAACTGTCAATCATGTCTTAAAGAACTCAAGAGGAGAAGAATAGTCTATGATGTGTACCCAAATATTTACTATTTCTTTTGTCTTTCTTCCATTCTTGATGTTCCAATTTCCTTCTGGTGTTATTTTCCTCCTATCTGGAGAACTTCCCATAGAAATTCTTTTAGAGCTGCTTTGAATTCTTAGGTCAACAAATTCTTAGTTCTCCTTCATCCAAAGATGTCTTTATTTCACCTTCATTTCTAAGCAGTATTTTTGCTGGATATAGAATTCTGGGTTGGAGGTTCTTTTCAGTAATTTTAAAATATTGTGTTGCTTCCTTCTGCCCTCTGTGGTTTTTTCTGAGAAATCCATAGTCAGTGAAATTATTGTTCCCTAATAGGAAATGCATATTTTATCTCTGGCCACTTTCAAGATTTTTTGTGTGTACTTATTTTTATAGCATTTTGATAATGATGTGTCTGAACACAGACTTATTTGTGTTTATCCTGTTTGGTTTTCACAAAACTTCTTGAATCCATAGGCTATTTTCTTTCCCCCAATGAGGGAAGTTTGGGGCCATTATTTCTTTCTCTTCTCCTTCTAGAACTTTAATAACACAAATGTTAGAACTTTTTTTTGGTCTCACAGGTCTGTGAGGCTCCCTTTAGTTTCCCCCCAATCTTTTTCCTTTTTGTTAACTGGTAAGATAATTTCTATTGACCTATTTTCAAATTCACTGACTCTCAGTTTTTCATTTCCATTCTGCTATTGAGCTGATCCAGTAAGATTTTTATTATGATTTTTGTATTTCTTAGTTCTAAAATTTGTATTAAATTCTTCTTTATATTTCCTATTTCTTTGTTCAGACTCTGTATATCTTATCATTTGTTTCAAGAGTGTTTGTGAATGCTTGATAGAGTATTTTTTAAGTAACAGCATCTATAAAAATCTTTGCCAGGTAATTCTAACATCTGTATATTCTCATCATTGGCATCTGTTGATTGTCATTCCAATGGAGGTTGACTTTCCTGGTTCTTTATATGCCAAGTAATTTTGGATAATATCTTAGACAGTTTAATAATATCTTGAGACTATGTATCTTGTTTAAATCCTGTGGACAATGTGATATTTTTATTTTAGCAGGCAATCAAACTAGTGAGGTTCAGCCCACAAGTTCTAACTTGTCTTTTGTGGGCTAGGGTTCCAGTGTTAGGTCAGTTTTCAAAGCTTTGCAGTGCTATTCAGATTTTTCCTATGTGTGTGCCACCCTGTGGCCAGTATGGACATAGGCAGAGGTTTATCTGTTTAGTTCTCAAAGTTGTGATACAATAAATTAGAATCAGATTTGTGTACAGCAGGTCAGGAGTGAGCCCAGGAGTATATAAATATCTTTATGGTGTCACTTTCCCAAGCCCTTAACCTACTGCATAAACCCTGGTATTTTCTATTTCCTTGGGCTCCCATTTTGAGCCCTCCATCTACAGATTTGGAGCTTTAGTTATCTTACTCAGTTGCCAAGTAGTTCAGAAACAGAGAGAAAAAAGCAATGTGTATATGCTCCACCCTCTTGGGACCACAGATACACTGATGTGAAAAGAAGGCTCCCGTCTCTCAGACGTTTGGCTCCTGTTGACATCATTATTGATATCGTCCTGGAACTGTTTGAGGCCTGGCTACAAGGAAACAGAGAAAAGAAAAAACACTTGCCTTCACCTTTACCACTCCACAAGCTGAACTAGAGGCCTTCTCCAGGAGCTCTCTCTGTCTGAGCTCTGGTGCTCTCTTCTGGGCTTCAACTCCAATAAGATTAGGACAGAAGATACCAGAAGGGGAACAATGGTAAACTCACCACCCGTTTAGGGGTACTATCAATTCTGATCTACCTTCCTGATCCATCTGCTACTATTTGCTTTTCAATATCCTTACATAGTAGCTCCATGAATTCTGTACAGGTGTTTTTTTTTTTTTTTTTTTTTTTGCAGTACGCGGGCCTCTCACTGTTGTGGCCTCTCCCATTGCGGAGCACAGGCTCCGGACACACAGGCTCAGAGGCCATGGCTCATGGGCCTAGCCGCTCTGTGGCATGTGGGATCTTCCTGGACCGGGGCACGAACCCGTGCCCCCTGCATCAGCAGGCGGACTCTCAACCACTGCACCACCAAGGAAGCCCTCGTCTACTATTTTTATAGTTTTACTTTCCACATTTATCTTTATAGAGATTATCTTCATAAAAGGTTTAGGGAGGGATTCAGTTTTATATTTCTCCATGTAGTAAGCATTTTCTAAAAGTCACATAAAATGCAATCTGTCCTTTCCCCATTACTTTTTTGATGTCACTTTAATACGTATTAAGTTTTCACAATTTAAGTTCTCTGTGCTTTTATTGCATACTATTGGTCTCTCATCTGTTTGAAATATTCAAAATAAGTTGTTGAATAAACACATTTTTATTTTACAAAATTATAATTTTACAGAAGTATGGATAATTTTATAAAAAGTATGGATTATATTGGGCTTCCCTGGTGGCGCAGTGGTTGAGAGTCCACCTGCCTATGCAGGGGACACGGGTTCGTGCCCCGGTCCGGGAGGATCCCACGTGCCGCGGAGCGGCTGGGCCCGTGAGCCATGGCCGCTGAGCCTGCGCATCCGGAGCCTGTGCTCCGCAACGGGAGAGGCCACAACAGTGAGAGGCCCGTGTACCACAAAAAAAAAAAAAAAAAAAAAAAAAGTATGGATTATATTATAATTTTACCAAAATATGGATATTATAATCTTACAAAAGTATACAGAGTGCTGGGAGATCTTTATTCCTCCATGTACATTTTGGATTTGCTTATCTTATTTATCCTTGTATTTCCTATTATGTAGCATCATGCCTGGGACAAAACAGGCCACAGAATACATTTTAATACATAAAGAAATGATTAAATTACAGCTATATAGGCATATAAAAAAGTGCAAAGTGAGCACAGAGGACAAAGACCAAATGGGAGATGAGAGAAACTGGATGTGAACCAATCCTGGCTTAAGCACAAATAGTTCAGTTCTAAAGGCAAATAGGTGAACATATAGCTGCTGGAATATAGTCCATTTATATAATTCTCTAGCAAATCTGCTTTGCCATCTGTCTTAGTCTCTAAATAACTTGGAGTTCAAGAGTTTACAGGGGGTTGCACTCAAGTTCAACTTTTTGGTAAATGGTTACAGGGCACTGAACTCACTCTCCAAAAGAACTAACAAACAAAACAGTGTTGATTTCCTGCCCATTGCAATTCATCTCTCTCTGCAATTGCCATGACAGTCTCTGATTACTGATATTATTATCCCCAGAAGATGGTTCATGGAAATTCTCGTCCCCTGCTAGGCTGTCCCAGTTTTATAAAGTCAAAATCTGGTCAGCTTACTCTACAGGGGAAAAAAAGGCCACTGGGAAAAAAAAAAAAAAAAGGCTGTTTGAAAAAGATAGCAGCTGCTACGATGCCGCATTAATGCAGACACAGCAGAGTGAAGAGAGGATGTCTATTTTGCTGTTTCGTTTCTCTTTTTTTCTTTTCCCCTTACCCCTGTAGTGACAATATCACTAGAGAGTTAATGGAAGCATGGTCATGGAATTTTCTGAACAACAAAATGGTCAGTCTCCCTAATTATTTCAATCCCAGTGCAGTTCTCCTTCCAAAGCAGGAGAATTTAGCAGCCATCTTCCTGTCCCTAAATTCATCCTCATCTCCCAGCGTCCTTTCCAAGTAAGGTACATTTACAGCACATTTAAACTAGCAAAATGTCTTGATGGCACCAGTGAAATCAAGTAAAACAGCATTAATTAGGATTTCATGAATTCTGAATTTGTGACCTATATAGTTATTAATCTGAAATTACTCTGTACTAACAAGGTATATATTTATTTACACATTATTGTAAATAATATTAAACTACTTTTAAAAGGTTATTTTCATGCACCTTGAATACTTTGGGTGCACCCATTAATATCTAGAAGGTTGATATGTTACAGCCAGAAGAAACCATTTTATCTAACATTTATCTTACAGAGGAGGAGCCTGAAACTTAGAAAGGGGCAGAGACTTGCTGTAATCATTTAAAAAGCCACCTAAAGATTTCTACTAAGCAAATTTCCATTAACTTAATCCAAATATAGTTCCCAAACTGCATTCACAATTGCTTAAAGTACTTAGTAATGTTTTACTTGACTTTAATCAGACAAATCCTTCTAACTTTAGTACTGCATTTGTAACGCCAATATCATTTACTCTCTACTTTTTATTTAGTTTAGGAAATATTTAACATACTGAGTTATAATTGTGTGACAGTAAAAAATTAACTATGGTGGGAAAGTAGATTATTAAGGAATATGAGGTACAAATCCACCATCAAGAGAAAATTAGAATTCTCAAATATATCCTCATTTATATTAAAAGTATTCAATGGAAGGACTAACTATTTCTCAAAGATAAAAAGCATTGCTGGGCTTCCCTGGTGGCGCAGTGGTTGAGAGTCCGCCTGCCGATGGAGGGGACACGGGTTCATGCCCCAGTCCGAGAAGATCCCACATGCCGCGGAGCGGCTGGGCCCGTGAGCCATGGCCGTTGAGTCTGTGTGGCCGGAGCCTGTGCTCCGCAACGGGAGAGGCCACAACAGTGAGAAGCCCACGTACCGCAAAAAAGAAGAAAAAAAAAAAAACAGCATTGCTGATCCATTATTACTGAACACTGCTAGGATAATTATTGCCTTTTAATATGCTCTCTTTCTACCTTAAAACAATTGAACCTAAATAAATATTAATTGAAGCAGAGGTCGTTCTGCAGTGAGCCACAGGGAAATTCCCTAAAGTACAACATAAAAGAAAAAAAAAGCATAAATTAAATCACCAAAGTTCAAATGCTTCTACTCTTATGCCTATTACATGCTTCTTACGACGAGAATGAAAAGAGGTTACCAAAAAAATCTTGGTAAAAATTATTTGGAGTGAACCAGTGAACCAGTTCCTAAATAAACTGCAAATTTATTTTCCAACATTTTCCACATATATGTTTTTTTTTTTTAACTAAAGAAGGACACTGTCCAATTATATAAAGACTCTAGAAAACAGATACAGGGACTTCCCTGGTGGCGCAGTGGTTAAGAATCCGCCTGCCAATGCAGGCTCGATCCCTGGTCCGGGAAGATCCCACATGCCGTGAAGCAACTAAGCCCATGTGCCACAACTACTGAAGCCCACACACCTAGAGCCCATGCTCCACAACAAGAGAAGCCACCGCAGTGAGAAGCCCGTGCACTGCAAGGAAGAGCAGCCCCCGCTCGCCACACCTAGAGAAAGTCCGCGCACAGCAACGAACACCAAATGCAGCCATAAATAAATAAATAAATAGATAAATAAATAAATAAGAAAGCAGATACAGGTTATTCTGAAAACAACTGCAAATTGTGGTAGCTTATCAGATATTGCATCCTCATCTGAAAAACTGTATCGATTAATTAAAATTGATACAATTAATAAGTATCATTAGTACTGGAAAGTCATTTTTCAAAGATATTAATAGATGCCAATGACATTTCCTCTGTCCCTGGGTCCTCTTGTAATACTGCACGGAGTTACGGGGTAATGGAAGTGGAGCTAGGGGTTTGAGGGGAGAGAGGGGAACAGGAACCACATCAAAGGAGATGTAAAAAAACAAAACAAAATCAAGACCAAAAATAAATTTCCATATTTATCTAGGTTTCCTGTTGTTATCGCAAACGCTTCTGCCACCTTTATAAAAAAAAATATTAGGGATTAATTTTGCCACATAGGTCAAGGAAAAGAGTACCTGACCCTAATTATAATCGAACGTTAAGGAAGCCAGATGTGCACTACACAAACATATGAAAGGAGGATAAAAAGTTATGGACACACTGAAGCAAACATTTCAAGGGGAATGAAGATTTACTGCATAAATCTAATAGGAAAGATGTTTGTGAACCATCTGGTAAGTGACTTATATAGCCCCATACATTAGCATCTGTTGTCATGTTTTCAAAGTACAGAATTTCAAAACTGTGCTTATGAGTCTTCTGAATGCAGTGAGTTTGCAGCAATGGATTGGAAAAAAAAATAAAGTCCTAAAGAAAATGCTTGCACTTGACCTCTAAATAAAATTCTGTATGGTGTTTTAGAGGTTAATGTAAGCACTGTCTCTATCACACCCTTATTCAGCCCTCACAGTCATCTTATGGGTGGGTAGGTGGGCATTAGGATGATAATGGCCATTTTACAGATAAAGTAACTGAGAGAGTTTCAGTGACTTTCGCAGGATTACCTGGGTGATGGCTGCATAGTCAGGACTACATATTCCTAGATCTCTTCACTTCCTTAGACTATTTGTAGGCTTTGAATGAGAATGCAGGTCTTGGTGGCTATGAGAGCATCCACCTTCTTTTGGTTTACCAGACTGCTCATGAACTAATGTAGGCTCCTTGAGGGGAGGGACAAAGGAATCCCAGGGCCAGGCACACACCCTGCCTTTCCTGGGAGGAGAACAGTGAACGCTTGTTGAATGAATTAATTAAGAAAGGATAAAGAAGATGTATATATGTATATATAATGGAATTACTCAGCCATAAAAAAGAATGAAATAATGCCATTTTCAGCAACATGGATGGACATAGAGATTACTTCATATCACTTACTTCATATTAAGTAAGAAAGCAGATACAGGTTAGTCTGAAAGCAATTGCAAATTGTGGTAGCTTATCAAATATGGCATCCTCATCTGAAAAAACTATATTAAGTAAGTGATACTTCATATCACTTACTTCATATTAAGTGAAGTAAGTCAGACAGAGAAAGACAAATATCATATGATATCACTTACATGCGGAATCTAAAAAATGATACAAGTGAACTTATTTACAAAACAGAAATAGACTCACAGATACAGAAAACAAACTTATGGTTACCGAAGGGGCTATGGGGGGTGAAGGGAAATAAATTAGGAGTTTGGGATTAACATATACACACTATTATATATAAAATAGGTAAACAACAAGGACCTACTGTACAGCATAGGGAACTATACTCGATATCTTGTGAGATATATATATATATGTATATATATGTGTGTGTGTATATATACATATGTATATATACATACACACAAATACAACTGAATCACTGTGCTGTATGTACACTTGAAACTAACACAACATTGTAAATTAGCTATACACCAATAAACAAAAAAGGAAAGGGATGCCAAACAATTCCTAGTACCCAGAAAACACTCAACAACATGACAGATGCTGGAAAAGGTAAACAAAATATAGCTTTTTGTCCCAGTAAGACTAACAAAATGGAAAATGCAAGGTCCAAGTTATTAGAACTAAACTGTTCCATGCAAAGCATAAGTACTACAGTAGTCTGGGAAGGTTCACAAAAAGTTAGGATTTCAGTTGCACCTGGCAATAATTAACTTATTAATGGTAGAGAAAAATAGGAAGGGGTAGAAAAACGGCCTTTAAATAGACAAAAATAAAGTTGAAGCAAAATAATAGAGCTTTACAAATTAGCGTTAACAATAGCATTGGTAGGGCTTCCCTGGTGGCACAGTGGTTGAGAGTCTGCCTGCTGATGCAGGGGACATGGGTTCGTGCCCCGGTCCGGGAAGATCCCACATGCCGCGGAGCGGCTGGGCCCGTGAGCCATGGCCGCTGAGCCTGCGCGTCCGGAGCCTGTGCTCCGCAACGGGAGAGGCCTCGACAATGAGAGGCCCGCATACCGGGGGAAAAAAAAAATAGCATTGGTAAAATTGAGAATATATTTGCTTTAACTTTAATTTCTGAGATGACATAATAAGAAATTTAATCCTTTTCACACTCTGTCAGCTGCTGGAGAGTCCGAGACAAAACAGGTATTGCTTTTTACTATTTTTTTTAGAGTCACGATTTTGGAATCTTTGTCTAGATAAAAATAATGATATCAAAAAGCATAGGTCTTGACTAAGTATTGACTAAGATCTACCTCTTTCTTAACTTAAACTCTACATAGAGGACCATCAATATGCTAAGACCACAGCAGACCCAGAGGCATGTCCAATCTTCTTAAGCCCAGTTTGTTTCAATGTGATTGTCATGGCACACTTATTTAAAATTAAAAGTTAAAAAATGCAGATTACAGAAAGGCATCAGTAGTGACGAGAGAGAGAGATTCTACTGCTTCAGTGTGGCCACGAAGTTGAGACTTAATCCGGCCAAGTGGATGGAAAGGTGAAGCTCGATGGCCCTCCCATGTGGGTTCTTTTGAATTAGGCATGACTTCCGGCTCCAAGCTGAGGTCCCTGCAGTATGAGGCTTCATCAGTGGCAGGTAGAACAATTAATTAGCTGCTTCTCTGCCACAAATACACCCCCAATGGTAGGACCACAAGGATTCAGGGGCACACCTGTCAGAGCCTTTTTTTGCAGGTAGTTACCATGAAGAATAGCACCGCAAATGAGGATGGATGTCCCACACCACTCTGGAATAGTAATTTCTTAATTCTTATTCAAATCCAGCAGGCAGGACAATATAACTTGATCTCAATTGGCCGTGTGGTCCTGATGGTGTCCTGCTAATGGGCTGTTCACTTAATTTATGTAATTTTTAAAAATTAAATAGTCATATTTTAAATCCCCACTGCAGTCCTTCAGACTGAAGGTACACGTTTAAAAGTTACAGTGTCTTTATAGATCAGCATCACCGAACTTCTTACCTCGTTGCCTACGCTCTCCTAAAGTTTTCCCTTTTCTTCGCTCCTCTTCTGGTTTGTGAGAAATAACTCAGAATCCCATCCACAAGTCACTTAAAGCTCTGCTTCGGGAAACTAGGTTTGCCAAGTTGGTTTTAAACGGAAACATAAATCTGTTGCTTTATGAATGTAAAGTAAGAATCCAGCATGCTGGGTTACAGATATATTTGCAAAAAGGACTTACCCTAGTAGGGCAAATGCGGTGTTCAAATGTGAACAAAATCAAATTTACTCCTTGATATACATACGATTCCAAAAAAACAATACATCTCAATTCATGGAACACTTACTGACAGCCTACTATGCCCAAGATACTGTGCCAGCTACTGGTAACTTTATCTTTGTTTTAAAATCAATTTCTTTACCCTGGTCTGTGCATATACTGGCTGCCTGAAGTCTCCTCAGGCTCCCCTTGGATTCAAGGCTTAGAACAAATGCACCAACAAAAAGAAAGCTTCTTAGAGGCGTGCAAAACTTCTCACTGGCTATTAAAATCTTTGCTTTGAGGGCTTGTCACTATCTGGAGCTCCTCAAGGTTTTCTCTAGTCTAGAACAGCACATCTTTCTCTGGAATCTTCCATCAAGGATTCTGAGAGAAAAATGGACATTACGTCTCAGAACATATCTGAAGGCACATTTACTACTTTCTATATGAGGGGCTCTGATCTCATTGTGGTGAGGTTCATAGTTGTTTTGTTCTGGTTTATAAAGTTTTTTTTTTTTTTTTTTTTGCGGTACGCGGGCCTCTCACTGTTGTGGCCTCTCCCGTTGCAGAGCACAGGCTCCGGACGCGCAGGCTCAGCGGCCATGGCTCATGGGCCCAGCCGCTCCGCGGCATGTGGGATCTTCCCAGACCGGGGCACGAACCCGTGTCCCCTGCATTGGCAGATGGACTCTCAACCACTGCGCCACCAGGGAAGCCCTGGTTTATAAAGTATTTTCTAACAAACTAAACTTTTGGTGATAGTCACACAGTACAGTAGTTAATAAAGAGGCTAGCTAATAATTCCAGTTATTTTTATACCTTGTTCTTTTTTTCTTTTTCGCTTTTGAGGTATGGGGCACAGGATGAAGTCCAATGATTCTGGATTCACCTAATCCCCTCCCCTCAGCTCTTCCTGGGTACCTCGAACAAAGGGAAAATCAACCACTATATTCTGAAGTCCAAAACTTCCAAGTGGAAGGAGAAAAGTGCTGAGATGATTGTATTCAGAACAGATTTCAGGAGGACAGCAGGAGACATGACAGAAAGAGAGCTTGACTCATTTAAATATAAAAATGAATATATAACTTGTGTGTGTTCATTTTATTAATCATGTAAATAAAATACATAATATACATACTAGCTATATACTCTCTGAATATATAGAGCATAATATTACACATGTATAGGATATACATTAACTATTAGATCCATAAGGATACGTGTGAATAGAAGTACGAATCAGAATTGCTCAGGGCAGTTCTGAGGCTGTCTGGGGAGAGGGACGGGGTGAGGACGCTGCTGGGGAGGCATAGCCTGTGAAACCACTGACCCCAGGGGATCCATTTTACCTATTCTATAAATCAGGTCCCAAGTTTCCGAGTTAGATTTTGTTTGGGAAAAATCTCCTACTCCCTCACTACCTTTCTTTTTATTTTTTATTTATTTTTTATTTTTGGCTGTGTTGAGTCTTCGTTGTGGTGCACGGGCTTCAGTAGCTGTGGCACATGGGCTCAGTAGTTGTGGCTCGTAGGCTCTACAGCACAGGCTCAGTAGTTGTGGTGCACGGGTTTAGTCGCTCTGCGGCACATGGGATCTTCCCGGACCAGGGCTCGAACCCGTGTCCCCTGCATTGGCAGGCGGATTCTCAACCACTGCACCACCAGGGAAGTCCCGTCACTTCCTTTTCAGGCTGATTTTTCACTGCTCCTCAAAGGTACATGCTACCTTTTCTTTAGATAAGTTGATCTTCACATGGCCCTCTTCCCTCCCCTGATAAAACAAACTATGTTTATTTTCAATTCTGTTTCTTTCCACCCATCCAATTACTACTCATTCTTTAAGGCCAAACTCTGGTCCCATCTCCTATATGAATCCCTTCCTAGAAACTCTAGTCTATAACCACCTTCCTCCCTTTTCTTAACTCCTTTTCCTCTATTTGACCTTTTAATTAATGCTACTGGTATATATTCCACTTCTTCTAACTCACTTTCGGTTTTGAATTGCTAGACTAAACCCTGTATGGATAATCTCTGAATCCCTTAGGTATGCACAACCAGCTGAACGCAAGTATCAGTAGGATGCTTTTTCCTCCACCTATTCCAGTTAACCTGAGTTTTACCCACTCCATTTTACATTTCACCCAAGACAATGTACTGTCCCCTTTCTATAGGGTCAGAACAGGGAGTTATCCCTCTTTATACCTCACTGGTCAGAGCAAAGACAATCTCATGTATCCTACTCTATTTGGCTGGTTAACATAAGAATACTTTTGTATTTAAAGTGGAGAAACATTAATATAAACTGATGGTTACAATCTAATATTTTAAATGCAGTGTAAAACATATTCCTAGAGGAAGCATATCTAATAGCAAAACATGTAAGAAAAGTTGGGCCACATTTGGATATGAAAAAAATATAATAAAGAATTGGCAACACCAACATAATCCATGAATGTGCTGCACGTAGGTCTTTAAAAGCTTCTTCACCCCCTCCATAAACCTATATTCTCATAAGAATCCATTTAACAGCTAAAAACTATTATTCAATTAAAAAACAGTGTTTTGTTCTTCTACTTTCTTAATTACTAGGTCACCAGGATCTACAAATGTAATAACCACTTTCATTCTTTGGGTATTTACCCATAGCCCTTTAAGAAGGTACCATTTTCCCCATTTTTCAGATTAGAAAACTAAGGGTCCAAGTGATAACATAGCTAGTCTAGAGTCACTGAGTTGGCAGAAAGACTGGAACTTGGTTCTGGCTCACTCCAAAGCCCAGGTTTTCCCACAGGGCCACTCTGACCAACTGAATGCAATGTTTCATATGTACAGTATTTCAGCTACATATCAGTTAAGTAAGCTTTCCTGAAATAGTCCAATTGCCATATATTATATTCTTACTATGGAGAAATACCTTCTAAGTATCAAGGAACTGATTTTAAATTTGAACTATCAGAACAGAATCACTTTTAATTCTGAGATTTCCTATCCTAATTCATGTCTGACTTAGGTCAGAAAAAGGGGGAGATTTACTCTTATTCCTTAACTAGGCTGTCACTTTTATTAAAAGATACTGTAGGTATTAATACATCCTAGCATGCACTTGGAATTGTTTTACAAAAGTGATCATGTTTTTTTTTTAAACTAAAAAAACATATATAGTATGGTTGTGTTTATGGAACCCTGCATTTTTCTATCTGCTAACATAACAGACCTGTTCATAAGTGTTTTTCAATTTTCTGCTACATGCAGAAACACTCACCCCCCTTCCTCTGAATGACTGATTTTTCCTCTCTGAATACACTATAATATACTCATCCTCACTGAATTGTATTAAAAGATATACCTAAACACATTCGTATCTCTTCATAGACCTTTTACATGAAAAGAATAGGAAACACTCTTTCAATGCCACAAGAAGGAATATTTTCCCCATTTAGAAATGTTCGTTTTCAGTCTACTGTTAAACAATGGAGTTAAATCCTAGATGCAGTGAAGTTCTATTCACTTTGAGTATTCATTCTTATGGTGGCTTCTCTGCCTGATTGGTTAAAAAAGACAACACAATTTGTAATTGATTTTTTTTATCACTAAACAACTAATTTTGTCTTCCAAAAAAAGCTCTAGGGTTTATTAACTGTGCAGTCACAATTTACTGAGGCTCTTTCATCAAATTAGCCCTGCAACAATGCAATTTTTCCCTTATTTTACTTCTATTTCAAGAAGGGCTTTCCACTATGACTCTTATTAAGACAGACAGTCACTCTCTTCTAATTTAAGTGTTTTTCTCATGGCAACAATTCATTATTACAGCTGAAGGATTTTCTGTAACCCAATTCTGGGCTTCCCTTTCCTTATTTCCTATTTCCTACAATGTCATAAAATGAGTTATCTCCAAATTGTAGCAACCACTGGTTCTCCAAACGAATATGCTCTGTTGTTTAGAAACAGGAATTTCAATTTAGGAATAATCCAGTAAATTCCTTCCATTCTTTATTTTGTTTATTCACTTATTTTACACTTAGTTCTAAAATAACAAGCTTCCATGAAATGACTGTGCCATTAAATTTTTAAGTGATCTTTTCCTTCAGCATACCCAAGCAAGATACATTTACTATAATTTAGCTTTCTTCGATTTACTTACAGAAGTGTGGGATTCATATGGACTCTCATCAATAGCTATATAAAAATCTGCTCCTACATCATCAAAGAAATATTCTTTGTCTGGTTCCTAGCACCCAACTTAACTCTGGTCCCTCAAAGGCACAGTCAGTATCCCAAATGCCAAATGAGTACGTGAATGAGAATCCAGAAATAGAGCCCTGGAGATCAATAGGTGTAACAGAGAAAGCGTTTACATTCTCAGGGGCAAAGCTCACTGTGTTTCTAAGTGGATCAGAGATATGATCCTCGGCCACTGTGAATGGAACAGAAACTAGATGCCATCAGAGGGAGATACAGGTCCTAATGCAGTGAGGTAATACGACAAGAATAGAAGAGTCAAGGAAGGAAGTGCGGCCCTGAGGAATCTTAAAATAAGCTCGCACTTGCATCCCAACCCTCAGAAGAATGAGAAAAGGCGCAAGGCAGAATTTCAGTTTCCAACCCTTGGATCTGAGAGGCATCGACTTTTACTTTCTCTGCTTCCCCACTGAAGTTACACACTGAGAACTTTGAGACTTATGTCAGCACGTTTTCCTAGGAATAGAATAAGTGAAAGATTGCTGACATCTTTCTAGGTTGGTGGGATGCCCTCGTCAAAATGCTGACGCTCCACACAGAGAGATATCCAACGGAGGTGGCCCTGACACATGCTCCGGGTGGACATGTCTAAGAAGATTGCTGAAGCACAAATTTCAAGCCAAAATGCCTGGGAAACAGTCAACGTAGAGGGATTTTGCACATGCTAGGCACACTGCAGCAGCCTTTTTTGCAGAGAGCAATTCAGCAGTCTGTCAATCAAAGGTCCTGAGGCTGACAGACCACGAACACCCACTTCTGACCTTGCTGGGCCACCAGGACAAGGGGGATAGAAACTGGCTGACAGCAGAAATTCCCCCAGTGGAATAGAATGAAATAAAATTATTGCTAAAAGGAACTTCTCCACTCTGGCCTCCTCCGCAAATCCACTGTACACCATCCTATGCATTCACCTCAGTCCCCAGATGGCAAATGAGATGGTGTCACAAAGAAAAAGCCAACTCTTGAAGCTCTCCTCTTAGAAGCAGGTATTCATAGTTTTGTTTTTTGTTTTGTTTGTTTGTTTACCGACAGTATTTCTCATTGGGTAGGGCAACTCATATATCCATTGGCTTTGCTTTCTTGGTAAGCCAATTTTCAATACATCAAGAGTTAATTCTAGGTGAATTTCTATGAGGTTAAGTCCAATAATTATTTTATTGTGTATAGAAAGCAGAAGAAAAAGATGAGAAGGTCTCTTTTCATTTACTTGAGGCTAGAGTTGAAAATATTAGATGGACTCTAATATGGAGATAGCCTAGCACGCAGACTAAATAAAATTAATTTTATCTCCATTTGAGATTGTTGTAATAAAGTGAGTTTACTTGCTTGAGGACTTATTGATCTGGGGGATTTTATAAAAGCTGATATCATTTTTTCCTTGGTGAATAAACATTTATAGATTAATGGGTCTAAAATCTTTTCCTGAAATCCAACTTTAAGCTATGAGTTGGCGATGCAAAACTGAGTAAAAATACAATCCCAACTTTATCCCCCAGGAGTTTATGCTCTACAGGGGAAGTCTTATACGTAATTGGACATTTATGATGTAATGAATTATGTGCCCCTTTCACTGCTCCTGTTGGGCTGGAAATAACAAAATCAGAGCTCTACAGTGAATATTTACTGGGCAGTTCCAATGGACAGGAGAGTATACTTAGCCAAATACATCCCTCTCTGCCCCCATTCTAAAAGTATTCTTCATTGTTCACCTGGACACATGGATGTATCAACCTGAGACAGACGGGCTGTGGTATCAAAACCCAACCTGTGGGCGTCTTACCTTGACGAAATAGACATGAACCTAGTATTTTAAAATGAATATATATTGGGGCTTCCCTGGTGGCGCAGTGGTTCAGAGTCCACCTGCCAATGCAGGGGACACGGGTTCGTGCCCCGGTCCAGGAAGATCCCACATGCCGGGGAGCGGCTGGGCCCATGAGCCATGGCCGCTGAGCCTGCACGTCCGGAGCCTGTGCTCCACAACGGGAGAGGCCACAACAGTGAGAGGCCCGCGTAGCGCAAAAAAAAAAAAAAAAGTATATTCACACACACACACACACACACACACACACACACACACGAGTCTGTGCCCCTCCTGTAGCACGCTTCTTCTCCATGTCTGTACTTTCAGTATATGAAACAGTCCATTTGCTTTCCTACCCTTTCCCCAATCTTAGAGTAATAACTTCTAGGAAAGAAGAAATAATAAAGAATGATTACACAATCTTATTTGGGCAAAAAGCTAACATATGCGTATCAAGGCCAAAAATATGGATTTCAAGATAAAACATATGGATGCCCATATGGAAAAAAAGGTTTCCTGGCCGGAAATTCTGCTGTTGCATTTTTTATGCCTATATGTGTGGTATGTTTTTTTTTTCCTTCTGCTGAATAACGCTGTCTACCGACAGATCCAAATGTTATAAATTCACATGCAAATTTTACAAAATGCTCCACTGTTATCATCTTTATTAGATTTTTTTTTATTCTCTTAATCCTTTTCATCGCTTAATAGCTCAACAAGTAATGGATTTTTAGTAAAACGGTGAGGCTTATTACAATCAACCCTGGGACTGAATCTTTTCTTGATGCCTCACAAATGAAACTTATTTTTCTTCGAAACCTCAATAAGAAAATCCTTCCCTTCACACACAAATGTGTGTTCGTGCATGCACACACACACACACGCACACACACATATACAACAGGTGGTACCCTTATGACCCTGAGTAGCCATCAGACAGTTGGCAACAGACACAGGTTCTATTCTGGAGAGACACATCCCATGGAGATCATAAAACGTCGGTCAGTTAAGAGATAAAATCTCAAGAAAGTTTCCTTCTTAGTCTCTTAAATTGTATTCATCGAGATCTTTTTTCTTGTAAGGGGCAGAGGGAATGGAGGTATCAAGAGAAAAACAGGAGACTTTTGAGAAAATGTGTCCTTTACTGCCGTGCCTCCTTTTAAGTCAGTGGATTCTTTGCAATCAGATTTTTAAATCTGAAGTTATCATAAACTTTACAAAAGAAAACATTCTTTCATGAAGAACATTTAGTGTGCCTCTTCCGGCATTCAGGTAACTAGACCATAAATTTAAATTCTAGCCTTACAATCCTTCAGGGGCAAGTATCTTATCAGTTAAGACATGCCCACCAAGGAGCTCCTCTCACTGGATGTCTGGCTATGTTGCAGTTTCACAGGGGAAGGGGCATACTTCCTAGATTTGGGGCCCCTGGAGCTCTAGATTTCAAGACCATCACCTTCTATCCTGAAGGTTCCTTATGGGGTTTATACATTACTTCCCACAGGGGAGAGAAAACTAGCTCCTATTTAAAAGAAAGAATATTATGGGGAGTTTATCTGTGGCATTTAAAGTTATAAGGTACTATTTAAGTTCTTTTTAGTCTCTTTAAGGAAGCAAAAGTGGATACTGGGACTTTAAAGGACCTCAGATTATCCAAGTGGAGTCTGTTGGATTCTCTTTGAATCCACTTATACCAGTGGTATCAAAGGCAAAGAAAATAAGGAGAAACTAAATTCAGTGAAAGGGTGAAGCAGGGGCAAGGTGATCTATAGCAACCAACACAGCCCTGTTCTTTGCACAATGCTCAGCTATTATGGCAGTAATGGCCAGCGTGTCTAAATCATTAAATCGTCCTCTCTACCACTTGTCCTGCTTGGTATCTCTAGAACCAGAATAAAAGCCAACTCTTCATGTTCTTATTATGTGATGGCCAAGCTTACCTTGTTTTAAGGTAATTTTTTAAACAAAAGGTCATGGTTGTCAGTCATTAACTATATTCAGTGTCTGCTTTCAAGAATACAGTTCAAATTCCATAGCTGGGCATTGAAAACTATTCACAAGTTGGTCCCAAGCTACCCTTCCCAACTATGATATATATATTCTTTTCAGGTATACCACACTCAACCAACTATTTGCTCTTCCTTGTAAAAACAAATACACATCCAGGGACTGCCCTGGTGGCACAGTGGTTAAGAATCCACCTGCCAATGCAGGGGACACGGGTTCGATCCCTGGTCCGGGGAGATCCCACATGTCGCGGGGCAACTAAGCCCATGCGCCACAACTACTGAGCCCGCGAGCCACGACGACTGAAACCCACGCACCTAAGGGCCCGTGCTCCGCAACAAGAGAAGCCACCGCAATGAGAAGCCTGCACACCGCAACGAACAGTAGCCCCCCGCTTACCACAACTAGAGAAAGCTTGTGCACATCAACAGACCCAAGGCAGCCAAAAAATAAAAAATTTAAAAAAAAATTTTTAATTAAAAAAATAAAATAAAAATACACATCCAGCTTCCAAGCTTGTGTTCCTTCAGTTCTTCCCTCCTGGAATGTTCCTTCCCATCCATTTTCCTTCCTTCAACAGCACTGATTTAGTAAACAATTTGCCAGGCAATATCACAGACAATGGAAATCTATTGGTGAACAAGCAGAAACGGTTCCTGAGTTCAGGAAGCTTACAATCTACTGGATATCTAAACCATCCCCTGAGGCTCAGCAATAATTCCCTGATGTCCTCCTGATGCTTAGGCCAGTAAATAGTAATTACCTCCATTCTCTATCAAATCAGACTAAAATTCTACAGTGCCTAACAGAATGCCAGGGCCTCATCGGGCACACAGGAATAAATATGAACTTTAAAGATATTCATACAATGAGCTTTCAAGATAAATCTTGAAGGGATGATGTTACTATTAAAGGAACATTCAACTCTATTTATTTAGCTGAGTGCATCATTTGTCCTAAGCACAGGGTTTGGCAAGTGGAAAGCCACCAACACATCCTTATTTAATTGTAAACGTGAATAAGGCATAATTCCTTCCCTCAAGGAGTTTGTAATCATATAGAGGTGATAAGATATAAACAAAGACAAGAAATACACAATAAAATGTCTATCGGAAAAACGATGACAGCAAGGAAAGCTGACCACTTGCTGTAAAGCAGAAGCAATGTAAAGGTTGTCTGTCTAGTGACTGCTCCTCAAAGGTGCCTGAAGGAAGCCTGTTTAGTGACTGCTTAGGGAATGTAACACATCAAACTGCAAGAATCAAAACTAATTTGAAATTATTTTCTAAATGCAATGTATGTAATGTTCCATTCAATTAAAAGAGATGCTGTGATTTGGATTTGAGTCAATACAACACATTATTCAATGATTCTGGAAAGGCTTTTCCAAAATGCATGTTGGCTTGAGTTTCTGGAAATGCTGACCTCCCGACCTGGAACAGAAGCAAGTGATTTTTATTACGTTTATACTGTGGATTTCGCCCATCCCTAATCTTGAGTTGCCAAATTGTGTATTCTTCTGTGATTTGATTATTACCTATGTTCTACTTGACTGTGGATCATTTTACAAAAGCTCTAACTGTGGGTCAGATCAGGAGACTCAAACCTGACAGTGAATTTCATTTCACAGACTCGGGAACCATAGAGTACAGATGGCTTAAAGCCAGTGGTCCATTTCTCTTTTAAAGGTCTTGGTCTTAACTCTCTGAGTCAGGTAATTTGTCCTGTAAATTTCTGAAAAAGCCTGAATCCATGAGACAAATGCAAAATGAACCAAGCCAGCTATCTCATGTAGTAGCCTGAGTGAATCACCTGCATTTACCCAGTGCCTCAACCAGATGCTTGAGTAGAGTGGCTGTGTTTATTTCCCTTGCTTGCATATCATCTCTTTATTAAGTTTGCTGTCTTTACAGAGGAACTCACAGGCTCTAACTTAAAGGCTGTCTCCTTCCCTCCTAGCTTAAAATCTTATTTTTAGGAGGAAGAAGAGATGAGGGAGCTGAAGACTGGGGAAGGAAGTAGTAGGGGGAGGGGAGGAGAGAGCTATTACTTGCCAAACCAGCACATGTTCACCAGAGAGCGCGGTCAAGAGGTCAGAAGAAGCAGTGATGTTAATTAGCAATGAAATGAGGAATAAACCAGCATTAGCCCTGAGACTAATCAATGGGAAAATCACTCCAAGAAGCAGCTTAATGAAGTAGTATACAGCTGTTTATTTTTAGTCCGTTTATCCAGACCAAAAAAGAGAGAGAGAGAGAGAGAGAGAGAGAGAGAGAGAGATCGAGAGAGAGAGAGAGAGAGAGAGGAATCTCCAGTAAATAATAGAAAAAAAAAACTTGCTGAAGTATATTTTTTTCAAAGCCCGGGTACTGCTCTGATTTACGTATTTATAGCATAACCCCCTATACTTATTTCTTTCAATTAATAGGACAAACCATAAAAATTAGGTGGGTATAAGCACCTGCGCCATACCAGAAATACACTTTTTTTTAATCTTCTTTACATAGGTGTTCATACTCATTTTGATCTGTAAAAGAATATCACTTTCCTTGAAATGTACAACTGCTGTAATTTTTTTGCAAGTGGATTATGAAAAAAGTGCTGTTGACAGGAAATAGGACTCTTCTCTCATTTCTTTCAAGTGTGAGGGAAATTACCTGGAGAATATTTTTGCTTGTTTTTCACTTGTAAAAAATATGACTGACATCTATCTACAAGCAAGACCACAAAGCCTATTAATTAAGATCTACTGATCTCCGGGGTTTTTTGATAGAAGTACATCATGCTGTATATGGGGATCAAAAGCTAGAAGCCCAATTAGGGGGAAAAAATCTTTGTCATTTTATCAGGATGGTGAGAAGACAGAGTAGTCAGTTTAAACAGAGTAAGTCTCTCTTTGAGAATCTCTTCCTCAGCTCTAATTGGAAGATAAAATTTTCTTCTGGATACAAATGTTCTTCTACCTTAGCACATTCCAAACAAACAAAAGGGACTTCTCAACTGAGAAAATCTTACTCACTACTCTGGAAACAAGCTTAGAGTCAACCTTGCTCCTAATGATGGAGATATTACCGAAAGTCCAAACACTAACTACAGCCAGAGAGACTTGAATTAAAATACCATTTGGTCGGGGGATGGTTGGGGGAAGGAAAAGGGGAAAAAAAGGAACCGAAAAGAGCTCCTCTGTCATGCCTCTTTGCCCCCCTCATTTTCCTCCCTTTCCTTCTTTCTATTTAGTAATTTTTTTTTTTTTCTGTTACGCGGGCCTCTCACTGTTGTGGCCTCTCCCCCTGCGGAGCACAGGCTCAACGGCCATGGCTCACGGGCCCAGCCGCTCTGCGGCACGTGGGATCCTCCCAGACCGGGGCACGAACCCGTGTCCCCTGCATCGGCAGGCGGACTCTCAACCACTGCGCCACCAGGGAAGCCCTCTATTTAGTAATTTGATAAGTAGTAGTATCCCCCCATGATAGAGGAAAATTAGCGTTTGCAAAATATGTCCAGGTAGAAATGAGAACTTAACTATAAAGAAGGTAAACAACAGGCCTCCTTGCTTTCTCTTTAAATAGGGATTCAAAATCCTAAGTAAGAGATGAAGCTGCTCCTTTTACCCCTTCTTCCAAGTGTAAACACTGACTTTGTTTATCCTTTATAGTTTCCAACGGGTAAGAGTATACAAATGAATTTTTTTTAAATCATGCCAAGATTAGTGAAATGAACACACATCCTCTTGCAAAGAAAGTCTATGCAAACCTCTACAAACACCTGAAAAAAATCAAGCTCTCATTTCAACAGATCCATGCTTAGGTTTGTGGCTAATCATTGGGAAGAAAGGAACTCCCGTTACTGGAAGCATCTTCTGACACTTGGCCTGAGCCTCGCCATTCAAGGCCCCTGCAATTTTTTAAGCATACGTTCCATACGATGAAGCGTCTTGAGAAAACACAAACAAAAAACAAAACAACAGACCAACCACTGGAGGCAAACCCGGGAGACAACAGAGCTCAGGTAATCCCCTTTATAGGATGATTTGATAGCTCAAGGAAATGGAAACAAAGCACCGAGTGCTAGAACACCAACAGCTGGTTGGGAAATTGCTGCAGATTGTTAGGGGGACCTGCAAACTAGAGATAGGCAATGAAAAGGTTAGAAATGATAGTTAAAAAAAGACAAATTACTCCAAAGACCATATTCTTAAATCGCTGAAGCAAAACATGTTTATTCGATTTGTTTGTATGCCTATTACAAAAATGCTACTTTGGGATTCTAGGAACCCAGTCTGTCAATTTTTCAGTTTCTGCATTTTCATGGTTGCCTAGAGCTGTTTAATGCAAATACACTTCCAATAAGAGATTTCATGCCCCTAAATTACACCCAGTTAAAAGCGAATGAAAATGTAAGGTAAATAACTATAATCAGCCATATTGTCTTTCTCTTGGCACGCCTCACTTTACAGGCGTGTTTAAAGACATCTCTGGGGTCCTATCTTTTTTAACAAGCAGCAGTGTATTTCGTGGAATATTACTTAAGATGCTGTGCAGTGAACATTACACAGGTTAAAATGTTACCTAGAGACCTAGAAAGAATTGCATCTGTTGCAAGAGCCATCTTTTTCGCCACATTTTGGAACATCTGAGAAGATGAATGGGCATTTTGTTGTGGAGGGGATGAAAAGAAAGGAGAAGAGTTTACGTTTGTCTTTCACGTGTTCGTTCGTCGATCAGTCGTTGTGGAAGTTTGAAGAAAGTAACTCTGGGAAGAAGTGAATGAGGGGGAAGGAAATGTACAAATGAGGAGGACCCTCTGGATGTGCCATACAAAGAAAGCTCTTCAGAGTGAAACCACTAAATTAACTCTCTGAGAAGGAGGGCGTTCCACACCCCTGAACATTTTTGCCTTCGATCACTTTGTTTTGGCATCATTGGTTCTTAAACATCAGCATCCTGCAGGATGACCTTGTGCGGTGTTTAAAATGCAGAGTTCTGGGCCACGCTGAGAAATGTGGATTAAATACCTCAAGGAAGGAGCTCCGGACTCTGCATTTTTTTTAACTGAAGTATAGCTGATTTACAATATTGTGTTAGTTTCAATTATACAGCAAAGTGATTCAGTTACACCTATTCTTTTCCAGACTGTTTTCCATTATAGGTTACTACAGGATATTGAATATAGTTTCCTGTGCTATACAGTAAGTCCTGTTGTTTATCTATTATATATATGTGTGTGTGTGTGTGTGTGTGTATATATATATATATTAGTGTGTATCTGTTAATCCCAAACTCCTAATTTATCCCCCTCTCCCTCCCCTTCTCCTTTGGTAACCATAAGTCTGTTTTCTATGTCTGTGTGTCTTTTTCTGTCTTATAAATATCTTCATTTGTATCATATTTTAGATTCCACTTATAAGTGACATCATATGATATTTGTCTTTCTCTGTCTGACTTACTTCACTCAGTATGACAATCTCTAGGTCCATCCGTGTTGCTGCAAATGGCATTATTTCATTCTTTTTTTTATGGCTGAGTAACAGGGTTCTGCATTTTTAACTAGCACTGCCAGGGAGTTTGTGGACTACCCTGTGAAAATGGCTCTACGATGTTACGAGCACACATATGTTTTTAGATGGCATTGCCATTTCAAAAAGACTTCCCACCCATTCATGGAGGCTTTCTCTGCAAAGCACACAATTATGACTTACAAACAAGCCTTCAGAAGTGTGATTAGCAAGGGAGCAAAGGGGAGCAAGAGATTAGAAGACTCGATAAACGGCTCGAATAGGTGACATTACCGTGTTCGTCCAAAATACAGGATGGTATTGTTCTGTCATCCTGGGGCTCAAGTGCCTCACTCCAATTTTAGGAAAAGTGGTAATCATGTCCTTTTGTGGGGAGAACAATTTCTGAAGAACCCAGTCATTTTAAAAAGTGAGATCTCCCCTCTCTATTGACGGAGCAGTCAGTATCCCAGTATTGTGGTACCCATGTGGGCGGCGTGGCAGACAGGGAGAGAGCTGGGTCCAAGTCCTGTCCCATTCTGTCACTTATTAGGGGTGCCATCTGGGGCAGTGTCTCACTCATTTCCTGGCACACACAGGAAGACATTCCTCATCTGCACCATGAATATACATTCTAGGCAAAAGCAGACTTCTGCACCATAAATATAAAACTACCTCTTCACAAACGATGAAGGTGAAATGAGATAGTAAAGCTGTGTCCTTTAGTACAGAGCCTGAAACCTGAAAAATGCAGACCAAATAAGATGGTGAAATAAGCTAGTCAAATCAAGCCTCAGAACTTAAAATTTCAGTGACTCAGTTTGGGGTATTCATTTCCTGACTCGATTTATGAGACCTGGCATTCATTTTAGTTACTTAAGGAATTATTAAGATCTGATAGTGGGAGGAGGGGCTCATTTCATGTCCTCTTACTAATTAAGCTGAGAGGACTCTAGGAAGTTAGTGCATTGTCACCCGACTTGACCAAGAAGTAGTCACAACTTGCATACTCTGAAAGTGTGTATGAATTTCATAATTATTTAGAATTTAAAATGATGTTTTCCCATAGACACCAATTCACAGATGGAGCTTAGATTTCTAGGCCCTCACACCGAAGCCTACTTAACTTGTAAATAAAAAATGAACTACTGTTTTGATGGGAAGACATGTCTATGGAACATCAGGACACATCTTCCTCTACTTCTGTCTAAGGTGGAAAAAGTATCTTCTTAGCTTGGCACTGAACAAAGCCACCCCAACCTTAGCTTCTTTAACTTGATACAGTCCCATTAACTCAAGCGCCTCAGAAGCAGAAGGGCACGTGCTTCTCTTTGGCAGGGTCCTGGGTCACAGACAGAGCTGGAAAGGACTTCTAAGGGCCTCAGGGAAAGTAGGAGGGCACAGCAGACTGGTTATCTGTACTATCTGTACTGTTACTAATTCCCTTAAAAATATTGGGGACACTTTTAGGCGATGAATAGTTAAGAAATGTTATAGATAATAACAAGAAAGTCTCAGGGCTAAGAACCAAAGACACATGAATTATAATCTGGATTTTCTTTTCATATAAGTACCTAACCACTATCATTAATAGTACTTTCTGGGACATTTGCGATTTATTCTTTGAATAAATACTCTCATAAACACTATATTTTAAGACAGTGTTTATGTTCTTCCATGTTATTGAGCTGTGCTTTGAAAGGAATGAGTCCATGCTATTATTTCCACTTCTTCAGCCACTGACTTTATCCTTGAAAATGAAGGTTCTGGGGACTTCCCTGGTGGCGCAGTGGTTGAGAATCTGCCTGCCAATGCAGGGGACACGGGTTCGAGCCCTGGTCTGGGAAGGTCCCACATGCCGCGGAGCAACTAGGCCCGTGAGCCACAACTACTGAGCCTGCGTGTCTGGAGCCTGTGATCCACAACAAGAGAGGCTGCGATAGTGAGAGGCCCGTGCACAGTGATGAAGAGTGGCCCCCGCTTGCCACAACTAGAGAAAGCCCTAGCACAGAAACGAAGACCCAACACAGCCATAAATTAATTATCTTTTCAAAAAAAAAAAGAAAATGAAGGTTCTGGAACAGGCTCAAAGGCAATGAGTTGCCTGCTCAGGGCCACTGAAGAGGCGGAAAAGAGATGCGTAGTTTACACTTCACAATCCTAGAAGATCATTTTGGAATTTCCACTGGAACACACTGTCTTTTGACATTCCTCTCTTACTTCAATGTGCAAACACCTGAAGGGACCCCCAGCCACGATGAAAGTTTTAGGGGCTTTGTACATGGTCTCTTCCAGGGTGCCTGGCTCTCCACCTGCATCAACCGTACAGCATATACAGAAGCTGGCAGAGATACTCAAGAGAGGCTAACATTGATACGCTTCTGAAGGAAGAGAGGGAAAGGCTGGCTAAAGCCCAAATAAAAGGTAGGTGGCAAAACTAGCAGAAGCCAATCAGCCCATCTAGATGGTGAGTCTGGCAGGCACTGGTAGCCACAGTAGCCTAGAAGGTGGCTGGAGGACCTGCCAAGTCTCAGAGTCAAAACCCAACAGAGTCATGCTTCATGCCTAAGACTCGTCTATCAGAATCGCCTATTTCAGTAGACCCGACAGGGGTTTTCCCTTCACCTCTTTGCTTTTACAAACTGAACAATTCTGTCCTCTCTCTATGGTATCATAAAGCTGCTAAAGAAATCCCAGTTCGTTTTTTTACCCTTCAGAATCAAGAGCTTTAATAACTTCATTATAAAAGATTTCCATAACAAGGCACAGAATACCCGGTAAATAAGCATTAGTTGCACTTGACACCAACCTCGATGGTCAGGAGCTACAGAGGAGAGTCCACAAACATGAACTAAGGCACCTCTAACAATACACCAAATCTTCCAGGCTGGCAAACCACAAATCGAGAATTCTTAGAGCTTTGCCAAAGACAAACAAAACATTCTAACTATTTGGGTTTAATACAGCGTGCTTACTGTTTTTTCAGAAGGAAAAAGAAGATATCACCCTCTCAAGTTGGTGTTCAGGTTGTGGGCATTTTGGAAGGCTCCCAGAGTAAAGCAATAATGAGAACAGAACCCCCAGCAGCAGTAAGAGAACTGCACAAAATTATATATGGGGTGTGGGTGCATGAGTGGGGTGTGTGTGTGTTGCACTGTGTGGTCTGAAACAGTTCGGTCTGGTTTGAGGGGAAAGAACTGTGACCTAGTGTATAAATTTTATCCTAATATATACACCATGTTATTTCAAACCTTTATATAAAGACTTAGCCTCATGTTCTATCTCTTGGTCCCAAATCATAAGGACCTTGACACTTTGAGTGGACCAAGGGTAGATGATGTAATAAAATTTTAAACTATGGCAGCTTGATGCCCTTTAGTTACACTAAGGGCTCACAGGTAATCACAATACATTCACTATACCTGTATCTTTAAATTGCAAAGCATACACTGGAGAGAACTCGAGGATATGTAACCATATCCCGTTCTCGTGAATCTCAGATAATGACAATGAAGAGAAACAGCAGAAGTTACAAGTGCACTCAGGGTGTCACACTGCCAAGTGAAATACGCTTCCAGAATATTCATGCAGAGAGCCCAAATTTCTCACTCCCTTGCTCCTGCTGTCACGCCAGAGGAGACTAAAGCTAGACGGTGAGAAGCCCTCCCGGATTCACCGCTGCTGTGGTTTGCTTCTTAACCCTGTGATTGTGTGTCTGTGTGAGGAAAACATGATTGGAATTGAAAGAGCACGTGAGGGTGGGCTGGCAGAGCCAAGCAATGCAGCTACCTTGTTGTGCAAAGGGGAATGGGCAAGATCAGAACGTCGGAGCTAGGAAGACCCTTGCGGTTTGATGCAGTGCTCCGAGCAAAGCTAGAGTCGCCCACGTGGAATTGTTAATCCCCATTCCTCCACTTCCTGCCACAGAGGATACTATGCCTGGTCCCGAGAGATTCTTCTCAGTATATAATTCGAGTCATCCCTCCTCTTGCTAAGATGTGAATGCATCCTCTTTAGCTATGCAGCAGAATTCTCACGAACCAATCAGGGACGAGGTGCCTACGGACACCGTTTTTATACCTGAAGTCTGTCAGCATGATCTTCACAAGGCTTATCTCCCAGCTGCTATTTCCTAAACTTCTAATTCCTGAACCATCGCTTCATCCTCAATAGCATCCTGTTTCATGGTCCAGGGTGGTTCTGACCTTGAATATAATGATAATCATTCCTGCCTCCTTGGACAGAGAAGGGGGAGAAACATGAGTCCGCTCTGTGCCTTCTCCAGTACAACCGCTTACACACACCTCCACACCAGACCTATGTCGAACTCCTTCTGGAGCTCAGAGGTGAGTCGGTGAAGGCTCCCATCTCTTCCAAGACTTCAGCAGCTAAGAAAACATGAGAGCTTTTTTTTTTTTTTTTTTTTTTTTTGCCTCTCACTGTTGTGGCCTCTCCCATTGCGGAGCACAGGCTCTGGACGCGCAGGCTCCACGGCTCACGGGCCCAGCCACTCCGCGGCATGGGGGATCCTCCCAGACCGGGGCATGAACCCGTGTCCCCTGCATCGGCAGGCGGACTCTCAACCACTGCGCCACCAGGGAAGCCCACATGAGAGCTTTTGAAATGGCTTTGTGGTTCCCTATTGAAAACAACACTACTGGCTGAAATGGTACTCAAGACATTCCACCTCCCAGGACGTGCTGAGATATTACTGCACGGGCGGCATGGGATCTGCCAGCCTTTTTGGTGACTGTTCTCTATTATCATCACCTTTGGCCCGAGGTCCACAGTGATCACCGGCCAACGCAACTTCATTCTGTTCTCATCTTCCCACTTGCCCACACAGTACAAGGCTGTCATTGTCTCATCAAGCGTTTATGAATAGCCTTTGTAGGAAGAGCATCATGTCCTGGTCGTTTCCATAGCCCAGTGTGAAGGGAATCCCCTGGGTATAATTATATGTATGTGTGTGTCTGCCTATTTGTGTGTCTGTGTATGCACGTGTCTCTGAGCTTGGCAAAACATACCTAGAATTGTGCACTCATTCTCTTAGTCTATTGTGTGTCCAAGGCCCATGTCACCAAGTGTGCCTTGTCAGTACTACAGAATGCTGTACGGTGACAAATCCCTGCCCCAGGAAATGTCCACAGCATGTAATTCTTCATGGAGTGCTTTTTTGAAAGACTATGACTTAACTAGCACAAGGGTCAATCTTTTTTTTAAGCTAAAAGGCACTTAGGCAAAGAGATCTCTGTGTGTGTGTGTGTGTGTGTGTGTGTGTGTGTGTGTGTGAGAGAGAGAGAGTGACCAACTGCACACGTGTATATGTGCAATTGTGTGTGTGTGTGTATGTGCACGGTGGGGAGGGGCTGTGGAGGAAAGAATGGAAGTAACAAGATTATAGGTTTGGAGGGTGGGCTTAGGCTCTGATTCCCCAGCTGTAAGGCACAGAGGTTGTGAAAGTGACTCAGAGAGGCAACAGCAGGCAGCAGAACCCTGCACAGCTGGTCTCTGCTGGCCTATATACTCAGGGGAGAGACCAAGCCTCATGGGGAGGAATATCCAGAGATGCGGACAAGTGAAATCCATCCAACAAAGTGAGAAGTGCCTTGGGGCTGAGGACAGTAGGTGTCCCAGTTAAATTAAATGCCACCGACCCCTACCATCTTCCATACTTGGATGCATCCTCCCAGGTACTAATCATTATTTTATTAACAAGACAAGAGGTAACTCTACACAGGATGCGATTAAATTCTTGCTTGGACACTTGAATGTTTACTTCAAAGAGGGTGTCACAAAGCCCAGAGCACACGGGAAGGAAGCAGAGGGTCTGGTGCAGAGGCTGGCCGCAGCTGTCTGCCTAGGCGTATTACTGAACCTCTTGATGGCTCAGTTTTCTCACCTGCAAAACAAGGATAGTAATTGTGTCTGCCTTGCAGGGTCGAAGTGAGCAGTTTTTTAAAATTTTATATATATATATATATATATTTGTTTGTTTGTTTGTTTGTTTATGGCTGTGTTGGGTCTTCATTGCTGCATGCGGGCTTTCTCTAGTTGCAGCGAGCGGGGGCTACTCTTCATTGTGGTGCGTGGGCTTCTCATTGCGGTGGCTTCTCTCGTTGCGGAGCATGGGCTCTAGGCACGCGGGCTTCAGTAGTTGTGGCTCGCAGGCTCTAGAGCGCAGGCTCAGTAGCTGTGGCTCACGGGCCCAGTTGCTCCGCGGCATGTGGGATCTTCCCGGACCAGGGCTTGAACCCATGTCCCCTGCATTGGCAGGCGGATTCTTAACCACTGCACCGCGAGGGAAGTCCCCAAAGTGAGTATTAAAGATGATTTCAGCAAAGCACCTAGCACAAAGTAGGCAAGACTGAGGAAGCAGTGACTTATGAAAACCAACAGAGGGCTGGGAGTTCCAGAGTACTTACTGCAAATACTGAATACAATCACTCCCCCACTAATAGTTACATTTATTTCCTAATTCTCTAAAAAAGATAAGCAACAACCACCCCGCTCATGGATGACATTTTGCAACTTACATTCCTAAAACAACTCAAAGGGTGCTACCTACAGATAAAATGGTTCTACCAGAGACAAGAAGCTAAGTCTAACCCTTTGTTCAACTTCAAAGTTTATGGGATATTCCAGATATCCTGGTAAATGTAGTGTGAGACTGCAAAAAATTAAACTAAGTCATTAAAGAAGTATACTTAGTGTCTGTTATAAACAGAATCAGCTTCTTTTCTCCCAAAGATACTTATGTTTTTTCTCTTTCTTATCTCTTTACTGCTGGAAACTGCTGAGCTTAACAAAGCAAACGTGGCTTTACTTATCAGAGTGAGCTCAGGAACCCCTAAGAGAAGGAGTCACCCAAACACCAGAGATGCTACACTCTACAAGAAGCCCAGAAGATGGTTTAATGCCAACAACCCCCAGCAGCTCCATGACTACTAGGCAGGCTTAGATTTTAGAAACACAAATGGGTCATCTGCATTTTATGTGGCTGCAAAGCCCAGCCACTGCCTGGAAGTTTATGACAAGGCAGACATTCTGGGACTCTAAGCAGTTTCTGGGATCTTAGCACTGAGCAGAGATATAAAGAGAATACATGTAACAGAAAGCTACCCTCTTCTGAACTGCTCAAGGAAAATTCCTCACCCCAAATGAGATTAAGGGCTCGGCGCAGATAAGTGTCTGTGACATCCATCTCAATGCCGTCCTGCACAAAATGGCATTTTATGTCATTCAAACTGGAATCATTTCAGAATTCTCATGAAAATCCAATATACCCTGATTTTTTTTCTTTATACTATTCATAAAGAAAGATTAGCCAAACAAATTAAAGATGCAAGGGATATTGCAGGGAGTGTACTTAAATGAACTTTAAAGGTTTCAACATATTGTACACAAACAGGTGGTCCATCACACAAGGGATGAACTGTGGGCTTTTCACGGGGGCCCCAGGGTTCAATGTCATGGTCTCACTCACCCTGAACATCAAGGCCAGGTTCTTCACTCACTAGGCTCTGGCTGCTTCAGTCTTTTTTCTCTTACTTGAGCCACCCCAGTTCATGCCCACCTGAAGGCCGGCCCTTGCTCTTTTTTTTTTTTTAATTTAATTTTTATTTTATGTTGGAGTATAGTTGATTTACAATATTGTGTTAGTTTCAGGTGTACAGCAAAGTGATTCAGTTATACATATACATATATCTATTCTTTTTCAGATTCTTTACCCATATAGGTTATTACAGACTATTGAGTAGAGTTCCCCGTGCTATACAGTAAGTCCTTGTTGAGTATCTATTTCATATATAGTAGTGTGTACATGTGAATTCCAAACTCCTAATTTATCCCTCCCCACCACTTTTCCCCTTTGGGAAACCAGAAGTTTGTTTTTGAAGTCTGTGAGTCTGTTTCTGTTTTGTAAGTAAGTTCATTTGTATCATTTTGTAGATTCCACATATAAGTGATATCATATGATATTTACCTTTCTCTGTCTGACTTAATTCACTTAGTATGATAATCTCTAGGCCCATCCATGTTGCTGCAAATGGCATTATTTCATTCTTTTTTATGGCTGAGTAATATTCCATTGTGTATATGTACCACATCTTCTTTATCCATTTATCTGTTGATGTACATTTAGGGTGCTTTCATGTCTTGGCTATTGTGAATAGTGCTGCAATGAACATTGGGGTTGCATGTACGTTTTCGAATTATGGTTTTCTCTGGATATATGCTTAGGAGTGGGACTGCTAGATTATATGGTAGCTGTATTCTTAGTTTTTTAAACAACCCCATACAGTTCTCCATAGAGGTTGTACCTGTGCTGGCTGATCTGTCCGCCAGGAATATTCTGCCATCAAATCCTTATAGGATGCGTTTCTTCTCATTACTGTGCTCTTGGATCAAAGGTTGTCCCTTAAAGTTCAAGCCTTCTCTGACTGTCTAGTCATTCTCCATCATACCTTCATTTTACTTTCTTTCTAACACTTATCACCATCTGAGTTCTACACAGTTTTCTTTGTATACTTATTTAACAATGGAACACTCCACTAGACTTGAAGGTCAGTGAACGCTTGGACTTCGTCTTATCACCACTGTAGCCCTAGCATCTTGGGCTGCCAGCAAACACACATTTATTAAAGGAAAATTAGCTAAAAACTATCTAATATATTTGTTTTAAAAGATTCTGAAAGACCTCTACTTAGAAACAACCGAGAAGCAGCACAGTATGTACCAGAGAGTAATAAAACATCATACTTTCAAACATTTTACACTTACTAGTTTCAACAGGCTACCTCTCCCTGCTTTCCCAGTATATATGCTCCCCCATTCCGTTTTATTTATTCAGCCTGAAGGAGAAAAACTGTCAAACTCTGGATAAACACAGTAAACTGAAATCAACAGTGCTGCTAATAGTTTTATATCCTTAGCATCATAGTGAAGCAACAGAATATTCTCTGGAGAAGTCTCAGCCTCCAGTCTAAGGTGAAATGAAGAGAGAGAGAGGCTAAATTTGACATGGGCTCGCTCAATACACAGAAACCTCCAGCATCCACAGTCTACTTTGACCTCTGTCGCTGCGCAGTGGGTTGGGAAGTACAGCCTTAACTGAAGAGTAAAGCTCTCCTGTAACCAGCTCTGAGGATGCGCACTGCCTTCTACAACCCATGATACTAGCCAACCTTCCTCAACAACTTCACAAATTCCAAGACACATTAACAGCCTGGAAACAAAAGATTCAAATGCCAAAATGATGCTTCTCAAAATGAAGAAATGATATTACACATGGGTGATGGACATGAATGAAGGTAACTTTCTAGGATAGGGGACCAGTACCCAGAAGAGAGAAAGGAAAGGAAAGATTCAGAGAATTCTTGCCATATCTTTGTTATATCACCCGCTACCAAATGACTCGTGTGGGACTTCTCTTTCTCTCTGGAAGAAGTAGCTACGTATAGTGTTTCCTTTTTTTTTTTTTTTTTTTTTTTTTTACATTTAGAGATAAGTAATGTTTTTCCAAAGAAATGAGATAAAGAGTCAAGCACAAGTTCATGCACTGTATCTGGAAATACCTCCAAATGTTTCTTGTGCACTTCTGTAACTGTCTGCATACGTGTGTGCATGTGTGCATGTGAAAGTATGTACTTTGGGGGGGGAATGTGTGTGTCACATGTACCCCTGAGGAACACTGAAAAAGTTGAGGTAGGACCTGTCACACTGGGAGAGACTCTGAGACCTGGAACATTCTGAGTAGGTAATACTCCATGTTGTAAACTGCTCATACAGCAGGATTGAGGAAAAGGCCTGGCCTAGCCACCGGCTGTTACTGACTCTGGGAAAATGAAAATACAGCATCTCTGCACCTGTTCACCTGATGGTGAAAGAAGGAAAAGCCATTACCGAGTGACAGGAGACGAAAAACCAAAATCCACTTCAGCAACTCACCTCATGACTGGTGATTAATCTCGCACTCCCCCAACCCGATGCCCATTAACCAAATAATTAATAATTTCTTCAGGGATTCTGGCTCGGCAACTGTTTTATCAACCTGCACAGCATTGGGGAAATGCTGCATTGGTGATCAAACGTCTGGAACCAGGCAAAGACACAGTGGGGGCTTTGCAGCCATTTGTAAGTCTCTTTCAAAATGAGCAAGTACGGGGCAAGCAGTCCAGTCTCATTTTTTATCACTACTCTTGGCCACCCTGCATCACCGAGGACCAGTGATCCCCGCAGGCCCACCCCAGGAGAAGACCCTTTTTGCACTGGGACAGCTCAAAGACTTGGGATCGCATGGGCTTCCCTACTATGTACACAAACCAGAATAAACCAGACGTTTATAAACTTTGGAAATGCATCTTTTTAATCAGTGCATAATCTGAAACCTCCCGAAATCAGAAGTTTCAAATAAGTATTTGATTAGAACCATGCCAGTTGACATATTTCTTGTTCTCACTGGCTCTTGTTCACATCCATCTCATGAAGGAAGGCACAAGGAATCCAGAACACCCTTTCTGAGTCTCCTGTGTAAACTGATCCTTCTTCTCTCATGTTAAAATTTGTTCCACAGGCAGAACAGCTCCTCTTTTTTTACCTATATTTTTATTAAGACTTTAAGACTGTGAATAAAATCCCAAGGAGAATAATAAGTCATGAGGATTGCTATTAAAAAGGCTCACCATTAAAATGCCAACTGATTCATTTTCTCTCCTAATGAGAAAAACACTACACTGAAAATATTATTATACATTTCTCTCAGCGCTATCCAGAATGCAATTTGGATGGAAAAGAAACAAGAGTGTAATCCATCCTCATCAGAAATCACAGTGGACTTGCAGGCAGAAAACCTGGGTTGAGGCCTGCCTCGGTCACACTGTATTTTGGTGTCGTCTCCTCCTGCTTTTTCCGTGTGAGGTTTGCCATGAGAGGATGGCTGGCAATCAGGATGGCTGGCAATCAACAAGGTGGAAGTGTGTCCACCTTATGTGGACCCAAAGGAGACATTTCCATCAGGCTTCAGGGCTAGGATAACCTGGGCTTCTCCTAAGTGTGGGTTATACAGACAAGGCAAAACTTCAGGCTGAGAGCATCTGGGCTGGGAGGAAGCTGAGAGCTAAATCAGTTGTCTATTTCTAGCAAATCTGCAGGACCATAACAAAGGCATCTCTCCCCAACACACATTCCAATTCAATCTTGCTATGACAGCCTGGTTTTTCTTTCACTCTTTCAGACGTTTTCATATTTTATTGTATGTCCTTATGAGAATCCCCTCAAATCATTTTTGTAATAAAATAGTAGGTAACAAATTAGATAGACAAAAAAAGAAAGAGAGAGAGAGAGAGCGAAAGAAAAACAGACTATAAAACCTTTGGCTAAACATGAGATTATTAAGTCTAACATAGAGTAGTTGAAACTGGAAGGATTGGGGATTTACCTGATCTGATTGGGTACCCCCAGTGCAAGGCAGTGTGCCATAGAACTCTCCCCAGAAAAGACCACGGCATCCCTGTAGCATAGATATTACTCTGATTTGGGTTTGGGAAACAAGTTTTTATATTAAAGCATATATTATGGAGCAAAATGCAAATTTCACACACACAGTAAAGATAAGCCAAAGACTTAAAAAAAAAAATGTTTTGGTTGCTACTGACCATTTCAGGCTAGACCTCTGCTGTTATGTAATGAATATTTGTGTCCCCCGCAAATTCGTATGTTGAAATCTTAACCCCTAATGTAATCGTATTCAGAGGTGGGGCCTTTGGGAGGTAATAAGGTCATGGAGGTGGAGCCCTCATGAATGGGATTAGTGTCCTTATAAAAGAGAACCTGTTGAGGTCTCTCACCCCTTTCCACTATGAGAAGACATAGAGAGAGGATAGTCATCTATAAATTAGGAAGTGGGCCTTCATCAGACACCAAATCCATCAGTGCCTTGATCTTGGACTCCCCAGCCTGCATAAATAACTAAATTTACTAAATTAACTTTCTTAAAATAAGTAAATGTGATCAATAAGTGTTTGTTTTTTAAGCCACCCAGTCTATGGTATTCTGTGACGGCAGCCCAAATTGGCTAAGACACTGGGAAATCACACGGACATGTTTCTTGACCTCTGCTTTTGGAGTACATGCGTAGAAGCGTTCAACTGGATCACATTAGAGATAAGGAAAATGAGACCCAGTCCTTTGACTTTGCACAGCCTTAGGCGCATCACCTCTAAAACAAGTGCAATAAGAAATATTTCACTAGCTACCATGGAGATCCAACAAGATAACACATGTGAAGAATGTCATAATCTATAAAGCATTGATAGCTATGAAGTCTCAATCAAGAACACGTGATCCAGATTCACAAAATCCAGTTTTGACTAATAACTCTGCAACCTTCCCGAGTCTAAGAAAGTAAGCACACTGAGTCAGCTGGTCGTTTGAGTTATCCAACCATGGGTGGCACTCAGTTCCCAGAGGGTAAAACTAGACTGGAAAGATCCAACACCATAAGTTATACTCTTCATTTCTTTTTTTGTTTTTTTTTTTGCAGTACACGGGCCTCTCACTGTTGCGGCCTCTCCCATCGGGGAGCGCAGGCTCCAGACGCACAGGCTCAGCGGCCATGGCTCACGGGCCCAGCCGCTCCGCAGCATATGGGATCTTCCCGGACCAGGGCACGAACCCGTGTCCCCTGCATTGGCAGGCGGACTCCCAACCACTGCGCCACCAGTGAAGCCCTACTCTTCATTTCTTGAGGATAAGGACCTTACCCAGTTTATTTTTGACTTCCCAGAACCAAGCATAATGCCTCTACCAAGCACTCAATATATTAGATACTCAGTAAGTGCAAAACAACTATTTGTTGAATAGAGAGCTGAGGGACAGATACCTGCAATTAGACTAAAAGCACTTAAGTGTTGCAGGTTTGCTTCAGAAAGGAAACCAAACTATCCCCATCAACAGCAAACAAAACAAAAGAATAAAAACAGAAACAAGAACAAACCAGAAACATGAATGTGGCACAATACAAACACCATTGGATTTTGAGTCACAAGACTTGGCTTAACACCCTGATTCTTTTTAGCTATGTAAACTTAAAGGGGTAGTGCCCACCATATACAGCCTATATCCTCTTTAAAATAAATAGAATAATAATAGTAAACTCAAAGTGTTGGTGTGAGGAATGAATTAATATAAATTGGAGAAAATTTCCTGAAATTTTAAAGCAATAGAAAACATCAGTTACTATCTATCATTACACTATTGCATAGAAGTAAAAAGCTTGTGTGACTCTCTCTTGCAAGAGCACCGGAATCACAACTAACTGCTGAACAATCATCGACAGGAAGACACTGGAACTCACCAGAAAAGATACTCCCCATCCAAAGACAAAGGAGAAGCCACAGTGAGACAGTAGGAGGGGCGCAATCACAATAAAATCAAATCCCATAACCCCTGGGTGGGTGACTCACAAGCTGGAGAACATTTATATCACAGAAGTCCACCCACTGGAGTGAAGGTCCTGAGCCCTACATCAGGCTTCCCAACCTGGGGATCTGGCAACAGGAGGAGGAATTCCTAGAGAATCAGACTTTGAAGGCTAGTGGGATTTGACTGCAGGACTTCGACAGGACTGGGGGAAACAGAGACTCCACTCTTGGAGGGCACACACAAAGTAGTGTGCACATCAGGACCCAGGGGAAGGAGCAGTGACCCCACAGGAGACTGAACCAGACCTACATGCTAGTGTTGGAGGGTCTCCTGCAGAGGCGGGGGTGGCTGTGGCTCACTGTGAGGACAAGGACACTGGCAGCAGAAGTTCTGGAAAGTACTCTGCCATCAGCCCCACCAAAGAGCCGGTTAGGCTACAGTGTTGGGTCTCCTCAGGTCAAACAACCAACAGGGAGGGAACCCAGCCCCACCCATCAGCAGACAAGCGGATTAAAGTTTTACTGAGCTCTGCCCACCACAGCAACACCCAGGTCTACCCACCAC
Source organism: Mesoplodon mirus (assembly GCF_964341445.2). Taxonomy (NCBI): domain Eukaryota; kingdom Metazoa; phylum Chordata; class Mammalia; order Artiodactyla; family Ziphiidae; genus Mesoplodon; species Mesoplodon mirus. The sequence goes on along the minus strand of NC_138978.1, from coordinate 184,604,324 downwards.
CAGTCCCTCCCATCAGGAAACTTGCACAAGCCTCTTAGATACCCTCATTCACCAGAGGGCAGACGGCAGAAGCAAGAAGAACTACATCCCTGCAGCCTGTGTAACAAAAACCACATTCACAGAAAGACAGACAAGATGAAAAGGCAGAGAGCTATGTACCAGATGAAGGAACAAGATAAAACCCCAGAGAAAAACTAAATGAAGTGGAGATAGGCAACCTTCCAGAAAAAGAATTAAAAATAATGATAGTGAAGACGATCCAAGACCTCAGAGAAAGAATGGAGGCAAAGATCGAGAGGATGCAAGAAATGTTTAACAAAGACCTAGAAGAATTAAAGAACAAACACCTAGAAGAATTAAAGAACAAAGAGAGATGAACAATACAGTAACTGAAATGAAAAATACACTAGAAGGAATCAATAGCAGAACAAATGAGGCAGAAGAACGGGTAAGTAACCTGGAAGACAGAATGGTGGAATTCACTGCCATGGAACAGAATAAAAAAGAAAGAATGAAAAGAAATGAAGACAGCCTAAGAGACCTCTGGGACAACATTAAGTGCAACAACATTTCCATTACAGAGGTCCCAGAAGGAGAAGAGAGAGAAAGGACCCAAGAAAATATTTGAAGAGATTACAGTCGAAACTTCCTTAACAAGAGAAAGGAAATAGCCACCCAAGTCCAGGAAGCACAGAGAGTCCCAGGCAGGATAAACCCTAGGAGAAACATGCTGAAACACATAGTAATCAAACTGACAAAAATTAAAGACAAAGAAAAATTATTGAAAGCAACAAGGGAAAAATGACAAATAACATACAAGGGAACTCCCATAAGGTTAACAGCTGATTTCTCAGCAGAAACTCTGCAAGCCACAAGGGAGTGGCATGATATATTTAAAGTGATGAAAGTGAAGAACCTACAACCAAGATTACTCTACCCAACAAGGATCTCATCCAGATTTGCCAATGAAATCAAAAGCTTTACAGACAAGCAAAAGCTAAGAGAATTCAGCTCCACCAAACCAGCTCTACAACAAATGCTAAAGGAACTTCTCTAAGTGGGAAACACAAGAGAAGAAAAGGACCTACAAAAACAAACCCATAACAATTAAGAAAATGGTCATAGGAACACACATATCTATAATTACCTTAAACGTGAATGGATTAAATGCTCCAACCAAAAGACACAGGCTTGCTGAATGGATACAAAAACAAGACCAATCTATATGCTGTCTACAAGAGACCCACTTCAGACCTAGGGACATATACAGACTGCAAGTGAGGGGATGGAAAAAGATATTCCACGTAAACGGAAATCAAAAGAAAGATGGAGTAGCAATACTCATATCAGATAAAATAGATTTTAAAACAAAGAAAGTTACAAGAGACAAGGAAGGACACTACATAATGATCAAGGGATCAATCCAAGAAGATGATATAACAATTATAATTATATATGCACCCAACATAGGAGCACGTCAATACATAAGGCAACTGTTAACAGCTATAAAAGAGGAAATGGACAGTAACACAATAATAGTGGGTGACTTTAACACCTCACTTACACCAATGAACAGATCATCCAAACAGAAAACTAATAAGGAAACACAAGCTTTAAATGACACAATAGACCAGATAGATTTAACTGATATTTATAGGACATTCCATCCAAAAACAGCAGATTACACTTTCTTCTCAAGTGCGCACGGAACATTCTCCAGGATAGATCACATCTTGGGTCACAAATCAAACCTCAGTAAATTTAAGAAAACTGAAATCATATCAAGCATCTTTTCTGACCACAATGCTATGAGATTAGAAATCAATTACAGGGAAAAAAGCGTAAAAAACACAAACACATGGAGGCTAAACAATACGTTACTAAATAACCAAGAGATCACTGAAGAAATCAAAGAGGAAATCAAAGAATACCTAGAGACAAATTACAATGAAAACACGATGATCCCAAAGCTACGGGAGGGCTTCCCTGGTGGCGCAGTGGTTGAGAGTCCGCCTGCCGATGCAGGGGACACGGGTTCGTGCCCTGGTCCAGGAAGATCCCACATGCCGCGGAGCGGCTGGGCCCGTGAGCCATGGCCACTGAGCCTGAGCGTCCGGAGCCTGTGCTCTGCAACAGGAGAGGCCACAGCAGTGAGAGGCCCGTGTACCGCAAAAAAAAAAAAAAAAAAAAAAAACCCCAAAAGCTATGGGATGCAGCAAAAGCAGATCTAAGAGGGAAGTTTATAGCAATACAAGTCTACCTCAAGAAACAAGAAAAATCTCAAATAAACAACCTAACCTTACACCTAAAGGAACTAGAGAAAGAAGAACAAACAAAACCTAAAGTTAGTAGAAGGAAAGAAATCATAAAGGGAAGAGCAGAAATAAATGAAATAGAGACAAGAAAACAACAGCAAAGATCAATGAAACTAAAAGCTAGTTCTTTGAGAAGATAAACAAAATTGATAAACCATTAGCCAGACTCATCAAGAAAAAGAGGGAGAGGACTCAGATCAATAAAATTAGAAATGAAAAAGAAGTTACAACAGACACCGCAGAAATACAAAACATCCTGAGAGACTACTGCAAGCAACTCTGTGCCAATAAAATGGACAACCTGGAAGAAATGGACAAATTCTTAGAAAGAATTTTTCCAAGACTGAACCAGGAGGAAATAGAAAATATGAACAGACCAATCACAAGTAATGAAATTGAAACTGTGATTAAAAATCTTCCAACAAACAAAAGTCCAGGACCAGATGGCTTCACAGGTGAATTCTATCAAACGTTTAGAGAAGAGCTAACACCCAGCCTTCTCAAACTCTTCCAAAAAATTGCAGAAGGAACACTCCCAAACCTATTCTATGAGGCCACCAACACCCTGACACCAAAACCAGACAAAGATACTACAAAAATAGTAAGTTACAGACCAATATCACTGATGAATATAGATGCAAAAATCCTCAACAAAGTGCTAGCAAACAGAATCCAACAACACATTAAAAGGATTATACACCATGATCAAGTGGGATTTATCCCAGGGATGCAAGGATTCTTCAATATACATATATCAATCAATGTGATACACCATATTAACAAATTGAAGAATAAAAACCATATGATAATCTCAATAGATGCAGAAAAAGCTTTTGACAAAATTCAACACCCATTTATGGTAAAAACTCTCAAGAAAGTGGGCACAGAGGGAACCTACCTCAACATAATAAAGGCCATATACCAGGCTTCCCTGGTGGCGCAGTGGTTGAGAGTATGCCTGCTAATGCAGGGGACACGGGTTCGAGCCCTGGTCTGGGAAGATCCCACATGCCGCGGAGCAACTGGGCCCGTGAGCCACAATTACTGAGCCTGCGCATTTGGAGCCTGTGCACCGCAACAAGAGAGGCTGTGATAGTGAGAGGCCCGCGCACCGCGATGAAGAGTGGCCCCCGCTTGCCACAACTAGAGAAAGCCCTTGCACAGAAACGAAGACCCAACACAGCCATAAAAAAAAAAAATAGCAATAAAAACTCCATCATATGAAAAAAAAATAAAAATAAAAAAAAATAAAGGCCATATACCACAAACCCACAGCAAATATCTTTCTCAATGGAGAAAAACTGAAAGCATTTCCGCTAAGATCAGGAACAAGACAAGGATGTCCACTCTCACCACTATTATTCAACATAGTTTTGGAAGTCCTAGCCATGGGAATCAGAGAAGAAAAAGAAATAAAAGGAATAGACATTGGAAAAGAAGAAGTAAAACTGTCACTGTTTGCAGATGACATGATACTATACATAGAGAATCCTAAAGATGCCACCAGAAAACTACTAGAGCTAATCAATGAATCTGGTAAAGTTGCAGGATACAAAATTAATGCACAGAAATCTCTTGCATTCCTATACACTGATGATGAAAAATCTGAAAGAGAAATTAAGGAAACACTCCCATTTACCACTGCAACAAAAAGAATAAAATACCTAGGAATAAACCTACCTAGGGAGACAAAAGACCTTTATGCAGAAAACTATAAGACACTGATGAAAGAAATTAAAGATAATACAAACAGATGGAGAGATATACCATGTTCTTGGATTGGAAGAATCAATATTGTGAAAATGACTATTCTACCCAAAGCAATCTACAGATTCAGTACAATCCCTATCAAATTACCAATGGCATTTTTTACAGAATTAGAATAAAAAATCCTAAAATTTGTATGGAGACACAAAAGACCCCGAATAGCCAAAGCAGTCTTGAGGGAAAAAAACAGAGCTGGAGGAATCAGACTCCCTGATTTCAGACTATATTACAAAGCTGCAGTAATCAAGACAATATGGTACTGGCACAAAAACAGAAATATAGATCAATGGAACAGGATAGAAAGCCCAGAGATAAACCCACGCACCTATGGTCCACTAATCTATGACAAAGGAGGCAAGGATACACAATGGAGAAAAGACAGTCTCTTCAATAAGTGGTGCTGGGAAAACTGGACAGCTACATGTAAAAGAATGAAATTAGAACACTCCCTAATACCATACACAAAAATAAACTCAAAATGGATTAGAAACCTAAATGTAATACCGGACACTATAAAACTCTTAGAGGAAAACATAGGAAGAACACTCTTTGACATAAATCACAGCAAGATCTTTTTTGATCCACCTCCTAGAGTAATGGAAATAAAAACAAAAATCAACAAATGGGACCTAATGAAACTTAAAAGCTTTTGCATAGCAAAGGAAACTACAAACAAGACGAAAAGACAACCCTCAGAATGGGGGAAAATATTTGCAAACGAATCAATGAACAAAGGATTAATCTCCAAAATATATAAACAGCTCATGCAGTTCAATATTAAAAAAACAAACAACCCAGTCAAAAAATGGGCAGAAGACCTAAATAGACATTTCTCCAAAGAAGACATACAGATGGCCAAGAAGCACATGAAAAGCTGCTCAACATCACTAATTATTAGAGAAATGCAAATCAAAACTACAATGAGGTATCACCTCACACCAGTTAGAATGGGCATCATTGGAAAATCTACAAACAACCAATGCTGAAGAGAGTGTGGAGAAAAGGGAACCCTCTTGCACTGCTGGTGGGAATGTAAATTGATACAGCCACTATGGAGAACAGTACGGACGTTCCTTAAAAAACTAAAAATAGAATTACCATATGACCCAGCCATCTCACTACTGGGCATATACACAGAGAAAACCATTCAAAAAGACACATGCACCCCAATGTTCATTGCAGCACTATTTACAGTAGCCAGGTCGTGGAAGCAACCTAAATGCCCAACAACAGACGAATGGATAAAGAAGATGTGGTACATATATACAGTGGAATATTACTCAGCCATAAAAAGGAACGAAATTGAGTCATTTGTAGTGACGTGGATGGATCTAGAGTCTGTCATATCGAGTGAAGTTAAGTCAGAAAGAGAAAAACAAATATCGTATATCAATGCATATATGTGGAACCTAGAAAAATTGTACAGATGAACCGGTTTGCAGGGCAGAAATAGAGACACAGATATAGAAAACAAACATATGGACACCAAGGGGGGAAAGTGGTGGGGGGTGGGTGGCGGTGTGATAAGTTGGGAGATTGTGATTGACATGTATACACTAATATGTATAAAATGGATAACTAATAAGAACCCGCTGTATAAAAATATAAATAAAATAAAATTCAAAAATTTAAACAAACAAAAAAAAAGCTGTCTGAAACACACACACACACACACCCATTGTAGGTTTTTCTCTCTCTTCCAAATGGCTTGATTCCAAAGCAAACTAAACCAAGATCTTTACAAACTAGAAACAGTATTTTAAAATAACTACATACCATCTCAGCCACTAATTATTTTTAGGATTTTACTATATGCAACTAACTGAAAATGTTCAGGCTTTCCATTCATTAGTTTTACTATAAGCACTCCAATGAATTAAAGAAAAATCCATCATCACCACCTTCCTTGAAAAACTTTCACTGTCTTGTCACAAAGGCCTTGACCTTACAAAAGCAATTCATATTCATTCAGCACAAATCACAGGACTGGACAGAGGATGAAAATTTGGCTTTTCTAACAAATAGGACATCATTGAATAAGTTTGACAGAACACTATTCTATTCCTGATGTCAGGAAACAGGGCAGACAATGCTTTCCTTGTTATGGTGAGGTGTATTATACATCACTGACTGCACAGAGGCTCTATTTGACCTGGAGCAAACCCAAATGTGTGAAGTGAGGCACTCCTCAACAGGATTGTTGCTTTATTAAAAACTTACATATGCATATTTATAAGAATGGAGCCCTGAAAAAAAGATAAATTACAAAGATATTTGCTAAGAAAATTGTGAGACTGGAGGCATGTCCACATTAAGAAGCAGGTACCGAGGCACCCTTGACTATATCCCTTGTCACAAATGGTAGCTCTATATATCGGTTGCTTTTATTTATTAGTAATAACCATTTATTGAATTATTTTTTATGGACAGTGCACTTTATTTAGCATTCATTAACCAATATAAATCATCTTATCTAGTAAGTTTTGTATCATCGTTTTACAGTTGGGAAAAAAAAATAAACATGGAAAAAGTATATTCACAGACGCAAAGTCTTACATTTATATGTGGCAGAAGTGGTATGCAAACCTAGGCCTACACAAGTTCAAGGCCTGTGCTGTTCTGCACATGTTTACATTTTAAAAATACCTGGAGGATACACACATATCTTTATTCAAGTCAACCTCTTTGACGTCTGTCTCTCCCAAATATCACTGTAATTATATTCATCCTAGTAAATAATATATAATAACATTCCATTAAATAAGCACCTACTACTTGTTCAATTCTCTACTGTTGATACTACAATTTTTTTAAATTGAAGTATAGTTGATTTACAATGTCATGTTAGTTTCAAGTGTAAAGCACAGTGATTCAGTTATGTGTACATACCTATGTATATATATATATATATATATATATTATTTTCAGATTCTTTTCCCTTATAGGTTATTAAAAAATACTGAGTATAGTTCCCTGTGCTATATAGTAGGTCCTTGTTTATCTATTTTATATATAGTAGTGTGTACCTGTTAATCCCAACCTCCTAATTTATCCCTCCCCCGCCTCTCCCCTTTGGTAACCATAAGTTTGTTTTTAATACCTGTGAGCCTCTTTCTGCTTTGGAAATAAGTTCATTTGTATCTTTTTTTTTAGATTCCACATATAAGTGACCTCATATGATATTTGTTTTTCTCTGTCTGGCTTATTTCACTTAGTATGATCATCTCTAGGTCCATCCACGTTGCTGCAAATGGCATTACTTCATTCTTTTTTATGGCTGAGTTATATTCCACTGTATATGTGTACCACATCTTCTTTAATAATTATTAAAAATCATAAGGTATGTCCATAAAAATACTGGTACAGTGTTTATATATGCACCCTTCAGATTTATATTTTTCTACTCAGACCAAAGGAAAGTATATAGTATATTATATTCAGTATTTAGGGGGGTTTTTTGTGTGTGGTACGCGGGCCTTTCACTGTTGTGGCCTCTTGCGTTGCGGAGCACAGGCTCTGGACGCGCAGGCTCAGCAGCCATGGCTCACGGGCCCAGCCACTCTGCGGCATGTGGGATCTTCCCGGACTGGGGCATGAACCCGTGTCCCCTGCATCGGCAGGCGGACTCTCAACCACTGCACCACCAGGGAAGCCCCAGGGTTTTCTTTTAAAATGTGCCATTATTGCTCCAAATCGTCAGTGGATTCTGCCTTTGGAGTCATGAGATCTGGGTTCAAGCACTGACTCTATTTATTTCAAGCTTACTCGCTCTGTGGCCCTTGAGAATCTCTCAAGCATGTTGAGTCTGTTAACTATTTCTAAGATAGGAATAAAAACATCTGTCTGTCAACTTCAAAGGGCAGTTGTGAATATCACATAATATAATGCAGGTGATAAGCATTTTACAATGTATACAAAAATTATAAACCTTGAGGAGGCTGATATTAAAGCACCAGTTGTATGGAGTTTGCCCTTTAATGACTTTGAAAGGACTACAGTTATATCCTGAGGAATGAGGAAAATGAAAAAGTAAAGGCACAAGGCATTATGTTTATATACTAATAACAGCCAACTACGAGGCTACACCTTCAAACAGAAAATGACAATATGGAAAGCACCAGGAAAGTTCATTCTAGTAGGTCTTGGTCAAGAAAAATCAATTTCAAGTCCTTAAAAATCACATCAACTCTCTCTACCATTTTAAAAAACTCTACACTATATTCCTATACTTCTATTTCCATGAGCTCTGCTATCATCATTGGATAAAGTGAGTCCACTGGCAGGCGAGAGCTTGAGTTCTGATGTCAGCTCTGCCTCAGGGGATTAATGAACAAATATTTGTGATGTTTCCTGAAGAGGAAAATTCTTGGGTTTTTTTATTAGTATTAGCAGCATATCCCTATGTGTACTTGGTCTCGGCATAGCATCACACATTTAATACTGATTACCGTATGAGCTTCATTACACAAATGAAATAAAATGTTACTTATAAAAATGCTCACTCGTCTCCTACCATAATTTAAACACATGGCTAAGAGGTCATTTCTCAAATCATTAGTGGCCCTGCAATTTTCTAAAATTTTCAGTGTTTCTCAGAAGCAAATGCTCACATAGAATGTCTCAGTATAAAAAGGACTCTGACCATGTAAACACGTCTAATTGTCAGCTGAAATTGCTAGAAAACTGAACTGTACAATTTCCATAAGGGCTCCCTTAGCTAGCAGTGAGACTGGCTTGCTCTTGGGCACATTAACCCTTGATAGTTCCTCTGTAAAACCGGCAAGATGTCCAATGCCAGCGTTCCTGGTGCTCAACTAACAGCGTGGCAGCGGTGACCCCATGCAGGAAGTCACCCTAAGGTAGCATCCTGTGCCCTAAGGCAGCCTGTCAGGCACTGGGAAGCCAGAACCGCTGCTCCCCTGGAGGACACAGGGATTCAACAGATAAACAGATAAATCATTCACCCCTTACCTTTCCCCACCCAGAAACTCTAGTCCTAAAACAAATGTTCAGAGGACAGGAGGGATTTATTTCCAAGTGCTGCTTCCTAGATCTTTGTTCAAAGATCCAAATATAAGTTGAAGCAACTGGAGGCGGAAGAGGACTAACCACTAGTGTGTGCATCAGTGAACACGGGAGGCTCCTCAGAACCTGTTTCATCTGCTCAGTCTAGTTGAGTCTGGCCGCTGGAGGCTGGCACCACTCCTCACAGGGCTACGATGAGTAGCCTGGGATCGCTCGTGATGCAGGAAGCTTCTGGCTCACCGTGTCATGGGGCGGCTCGCAAAGACAGGCCGCACAGAGCAGCACGGTCCCCTCTGCCCCGCTTCTGCAAGAATGCCAGGAGCAAAGCTGCTTCCTACCCTCTCATCCCCGGGCTGGCACGAAGAGGCCATGTAGGATGCCACACCTTGAAACACCTCGGAGAAAAACAACCACATTCTCCTGTCTTCAAGGAGGTGGATGGGTGGAGAAGAAGAAGGGGAGAGTGTGCTTTTAAAACATGCAGATTGTGTTAGCACACAAGTAAGCTGAACTACCATCCAGCCCCAAACAGCCAATATAGCTTTCTAAAGACAAACAAACCAACAAAAAGGACCCCGAACACCTGGAAATGTGTACTTGATTACAAAGAGAATTTAAACTACTGTGATTGTACTACACACACAGGATGCCCAGGTAATCTACTCAAGATCACCTCCAGAGGAGGACTGGAGAAACAACAAAACCAACACTTAACGGCACTAACGTATCGTGGTAGTAAGAACAGATCTAGTAATGGCCATCTTGGCAAAGCAGGACCTTGGCCGTGTGGGCCGTAAGGGCGGATGGTACTCCTTTACCAGCACAAGCTTCCGAGGGAAACAGCCAGTGGCCATACCCTCGTTTGGTATGCACTGTGCTGGTTCACATCCAAACTCCAGGCGACCTTGGGAGCTATTCATCAGGGATGGAAGACAGCTATTTTCCTTTATATCATACTTTTCAGAACTTTTAGTCACTTGTGGTTCTCTGTCTACCTCTCACATGTGTGTGTGTACGCAAGCACATGTGCCCACCCACCTCCCTCTTCCTTTCAGCCTCAATTCAAGCATTAACCTTTGACATAACGTTTTTTGCTCCTCATCAGAATGGAAAGAATGAGCTTCAGAGAAGCAATTGAGTTGAGAGAATCAAAAAGATGACATCACTTCAAACGCAGACTTGCCAGACAACAATCCTTTCAAGTGCTCCCCTGTGTGACCAGCCGGGGACCCTCAACTCTCCCTGACCCGCTGCATGCTGCCCCTGTTTCATATCTTTTGATCACCATTTGTTTTATGTCACCGTTCATAACATCCCCCGTGTGTATATGTGTGTGTTGCACCTGTGTACTTTTTAAAGCTCCTGTCCATGTTCACTTTATAAACTCCCAAGTGAAAGAAAGGAATTCATTAGCATCTGTTATTAGTTTGACAATTCTCAATAAAGTCAATACAAACATGTACACGGCATTTGCCCAGGAAGAGTAGCAGGAATGAGAATTTTTGGCCATCTGCACATGTTCTTTTTGATACAGGCACTAAGGTACACACAGCAAAATGGCCCTAGAGATGGGTCCTGTACCACTGGTATGTTTCTCTTTTTCTCTAAAATACAATTAAAAGGTCTTCTAACTTTTTTTCCTTTTCCACAATGCAGGAATGTCAGATGCAGAACCATTTTGAGAGGTGCTCAAATATCACTGGATTCCTTCCTCTCCCCCATCCCCACCAACTCATGAGCAAACAGTGAGAAAAAATATACATTAAAGTCAGACAGACCTGGGTTCAAATCCTGCTCAGCCGCTGCTTCGCTTTGCAGCGAAGCACAGCTTCTGCTTTTGCTGTGTAACTAACCACTCAAAATTCTATGACTGAAAACAAGCACCATTATATCCTCACAACTCTACAATCTGGCTGGGCTCAGCTGGACCGTTCTTCTGTTGCTCCTACTGGCGGTCACTCATGCGGATGCATTCAGCTGGCTTGCTGGCTGTGGACTGGCCTCAGCTGGGGTGATGGACTAGGTGTATCTCAATCTCCCCATCTCGATCTCTCTCTGTCTCATTCTCCCTGCAGTCACAGGGCCTCTCCCTTCCCATGTGTCTCTCTTCACAGTCTCAGCACAGGGTCTCTCCAGCAGGGTAACTAGACTTTTTTTGATTGGTGACTCAAGGCTTTCAAGCCCATAAAAGTGGCAGCTGCCAGGCCTGCTTAAGGCTTAAGTCTGGAACTGGAACCATCTGGCCAGTCCAGATTTGGGGATGGATAGTAACTACACATGTTGTGAATACGGAAGGTGTGAGTCACTGGGAGATACTCACATAGCCGACTACAGCAGCCAACTACTACAGCCACTTAACAGAGCACTGCATCTCTTCATTTTGATGTGTTTTGTTGTAACATCAGTTTCCGTATCCGTCAAAAGGGAATAATAATATTCCTATATTTATGGAGATCTAAAAATTCAATATGACAATGAATACACAGTGGTAAGCACAGTGACTGACATATAGTAAATAAACTCTGTCAATAGTCTCTTTTGTGTGTATCCCAAAGTACTTGGAATACCCAGAAATTTGCAAGTCCCTTCCTACCACTGTGTACCCTCCCATGAGAGCAGAGTCCACAGTTCACATTAGCCATCTGAGAAGTCATCTCGGTGCCTTGTACACAGCCAGGCATTCATCAAGTACCTGGTAATGAGTGCTAACTGATTGACTCTGTGACCAAACGACTTGGTATACACTGTCTTCCAAAACTCACTTCCACAACACACAGACAGATTCAGCTATTTCTCAAGAATTTCTTATAGGCAAAGCAAAAGTTATCAAATTCAATGTCATGAGCAATCATAGCAGTCTGGAGTTCATCTTCACCACTTTTTAAATGTAGTATATATAGCAAATTCCCCAAAAATATTTTGCCAGATTTTTCACTGCCTCAATTTTAAGACTCAGGCACCCTATAAGAACTATGTAATCCATATGTCTGTGATTCATTTTTACCCAGTTCATCAAAATGCCATTTTTGTATTAAATGTCAAAATGCCTTTTATGTCTTTATTTATCAGCCCTTGAAAGTTGTTATTTTTAAATGATGGTAGAACATGGTTTGCAAAATCTACAAAAGCATTTGTAATTGTGTTCCAAACATCGGCTTCTGCGAGAGTTCATTTTGTTTACTCTTGGCAAATTCATATTTTTAGATATAGACTTCTAAAGTTGATTTTATGTACTTCATTTAAAAGGTACTAATTTTAAATGTACTAATGAATGTAATCACCTATGTGTACACAGAGTTTGGAAAACCACTGCCCCTTTGAAGGGAAACCTTGCTGTCTCTTTATCATCTCATTCTACCTCAACTTTATATCTTGATGAATAAAAAAATAAGACTGCCATTGTCACCTATTTGTAAGAGTAAAACAAAGTGCAAATTCTTCCCCCCACGGTGCTAGACTGTGCACCCTTCTTGACACAGACACACTATAGGCTCATCTCACTCCTGACATTCAAACTTCATCAAACCCTCTTTCTGTCTTCTTCTTGTCTCTATTATTGTTTAAATTTTTCACTAGGAGATTTTTTAAAAAATGATAGCAACCTAAGGGGCCTCGCCATAACTCAAAGTTCTGTGATAAGCCAATTGTAATTTGAATTAAAATAAAATAAATACATACCATAAAGCAGAGTGTTAGCTAAAAAAAAAAAATCTATAAAATTCAATGTTATAGATTTTCAAGTCTTATGTTTTAAATAAGAAAATCTGGGGAAAAAAGAAAAGGGAATCTGAAAACCAGAGGAGGGTCTGTGACCTTAGACCAATCAAACTGTGGTTTAATTTATTCATCTGTAAATGAAGATAATGAAGGCTATACTCCCCCCATCACAGACTTATCATGAATAGCAAATGAATAATATAACACTTCATAAACCACAAACAATATTAATGATAATAATGAACTATCTGGTATGAGCTGTGACCTATTTTTTTCTCTGTTTCAAATATAAGCTGGTATCAATTCACTTTTTCTCTAACGTTTCCATGTCAGAGTAAAACATTTATATCGAACCACTGAAGAAACGAAAGAAAATTAGCCTGGCATAACTCTGAAGATCACAAGTGTGAGGCCTGTGTGCTTACTTGTCCAAGTGCCAACGGTTTGCCGATTCCAAGTCACCTGCCAATAAGCAAAGGATGGTATTCTGTCCCTCCGTAAAGGAAACGTCATCCGCGTGACCCCGATACTTTTACCTTCAGTTTGTCACAATATCAATCAGTACGGGAACAGCATTTCTGGGTTTGAACTGAGAAATACCCTATTTGCCAGGCTTTGGCGAGGAGACCAATCACACAGCTAGACCTCTCTGCTCAGGCTGAAAAGCAGCTTGGAAATTTGAACACCAACCAGTGTAAATCTGTTGCTAGGTTAACAGTGTTTTCTAGTAAACAAAGTCTGCTTTCTCAATAACTTGTTAAAACAGAATACATTCTTTTTATTCTTCTCTTAAAAATGCAAGGAAAGAAAACAAATAGGCTATCACGGAGCCTGGCCTCTTCTCTAGAAATCAGATAAGAACAATTCCTACTGCACCCCCGAACTCATCCTGCATGGACGAGAAATATCATGTTTCTATACCACGCCAAAGCTGACCCGGGTGTTAATTTGAATTTTAAGCAGAATCGAGCTTTTCCTTGTGCCCGTCCCACCTGTCAGCGTATGGTTGTATAACAAGATAATTACTTTCTCTTATTTCAAAATGCCAGACACCCAAGTAAGACTTCCATGGAAAATGAAGAGAGTGCCTGTATTAAATTTTATTCTAATAAGTCTAAGGCTGAGTCTCACCGGTATCTTGTTATATTATTCACAGAAATGGTGGCAGATGCCACATATACCCTACAAAGAGGTAGAACCAGAGTGTGTGATGACTTCAGAAATATACTTGGGGAAAACTTGCAGGAAGCAAGATGAAGTTGAATATCATTCATTCCTGTAGCAGTGCATTGTGGGTAAAAAAAAAGTACAAGGTCGAAACCCAAGGTTATTTAGAGAAGGAACATAGCAATGCTGTGCTTGTGCTACAAAACTATTGTTTATTTAGTCCATCGAAATTCTAAGGATTTTAGATGTAAAGGCTTCTTTTAAAAGGCATGTCCAGGTTACCAAAGGGGAAAGGTGAGGGGAAAGGGATAAACTGGGAGATTGGGATTGACATATACACACTACTGTATATAAAATAGATAACCAACAAGGACCTACTGTAGAGCACAGGGAACTCTACTTGATATTAGGTGACAACCTAGATGGGAGGGGAATTTGAAAGGGAGTGGGTACGTGTATATGCATGTCTGAGGCACTTTGCTGTACACCTAAAACTGACACGGCATTGTTGATCAACTATACTCCAATATAAAATAAAAAGTTAAAAAAAAGGATTAGTTTAGAATATTTAATAATGCCTATTTACCTTTCAAATTCACCAAGAAAGAAGAGACCTTTGCTGACATCCAATGAGATCAATATTACTTAGCAGTGGTTTATAGGATTTGGAAAAGAAATTCCTGAAGACAAATGAAATCTAGGGACAGCCCTCAAGTGTCTGCTTTTATGCAACCCTATGTCGCTTATTACACTGCTGCTTTGCCCAGCTAGAGGCTTTCCATAGCTGCCCATCTGGTAATTGGAAATCTATCCCAAAAAGATCTGTCCTGGATTGCAGGAGAAGAGGTTCGAAAAGGAGCCGCACAGAAAGGTCACAATTACGGGCATCTACTCAGGGCCAGCAGAGTACAGCGTCTCATTCCTGTATATGCTGAATGCAGCTTTGTGTCTGAGGTTATAAATGCCAGACAGTCAGCAGGATGACGTGAGCAGGGCATGAGATTCAGAGTCGGGCAACAGAACTAGATTCAAATCCCAGATCTGACACGTCCTTCTTCTGTGACTTTGCGCAGTTTACCCAGTTTTCAGATTTCACCATATTCTGCTGTCTTGTTTGGAAACTGAATTTAGAGATGCAAATGGGATCTGGAATGGTCCCTCGACTCATGACTTCAAATCCAGATTATATATATAATAACGTTGACAAGATTTTTCCCATCTGATGGTAAGAAAGACATCACATAGACACCAGGCACGTCTCCTATCAGGAAGTGGTGGGCAGTATTTGTGCTGAGGCATAGGACACAGCATGCTCTCTGTGTCTTAGTCACACTGTAAGTTCTTGCAACTACTTAACTGAATTGACTCTGCACTCTGCGTTCCATCGGTGAAATGAGGAAATGCTTCCATCTCTTAGGGTTTGAAAATGTAAGGCAGATCCTCATTCCTCTGTCTAAAACTCCCCTGGGGCTTCCCATTTTCTGCCGGGTAAGAGCAAAGCCCTTACAAAGGGCTGCAACATCTCTCAACTCCCCTGCTTTCTCCCCGTAGAACCGACCATCCCCTAATACAATAATTTTTTTAAAAATGTATTTGTGTTTATGATCTTAACTCCTTTCACAGGAATAAAAGTTTCACACAGGCAGGAATTTGTATCGATTTTACTCCCTGCTATATCTCTACTGCAGAGCCCGGTACTAGGGATGCTCAATAAATAGTTATGGATAAATGGAACTGTGGTAAGGTACCAGCATGTTATCTGTAAAGCACAGAGCATAGTGCCTGGCACATGGTAAGAACTTAATAAATGACAGCTATGGGTTCTTGCAGGTGGCTAACCGTGGGTAAGATTATGATCGCTGGAATCGTGAGGGGGGCACGTGCTTTTGGCCAGCCAACCAACACCTGGGTTACCCCAGGGTACTGGAAGGTGACTGCTCTATAGGTGGGCCTTGCCATGACTCATCTGTGGGCCTTGGGCACACCAGTGTCTGCATCTATAAAACAAACACAAGAATATCTACCCTCCAGGGGAAGAAGAAGATTTAAAAAAAAGCTCTGTTCTGTCAATTGCTTAGCCATCTGTGATGAAGTATCCACAGCATGATTTAAAACATTTGATAAGAATAAAAATAGGGAAAAAACTGGGCTTCCCTGGTGGCGCAGTGGTTGAGAGTCCGCCTGCCGATTCAGGGGACGCGGGTTCGTGCCCCGGTCCGCGAAGATCCCACATGCCGCGGAGCGGCTGGGCCCGTGAGCCATGGGTGCTGAGCCTGCGCATCCGGGTCCGGAGCCTGTGCTCCGCAACGGGAGAGGCCACAACAGTGAGAGGCCCGCGTACCGCAAAAAAAAAAAAAAAGGAAAAAACCATAGCGTTTACATCGGATGTTTTCTTGCTTACAAAAGGCATCTTTCAGCTGGCACTCACACATCCCAGCGAAGAGGGCTTCAGCCACAACCTTTTTTCTTCAGGTTAAAATGAAGCAGTGATGAGGGAAACACAGTCAGACCTTTCTGGGGACATCTGAGGATCAGGTTTACCAGCTGGAGCAAGTTATTCTTTTCATCAAGGTAGTAAAAGACAGGGAAGGATAGATGCTAGTCTTCCGTTCATTAACTGGGTAGAATTACTGCAGCGAGAAGGTTAATAATTACACAAGTAATGAACACTTCCTTGATTTTCATACTCTAATCCTATAGTTTCAGGATTTCGACCTCTGGTCCCAGAGTCCCCGGGAAGATGAGGGCAGAATGGCGATGAATGGGATTGGCTTTGGAGCGGGGGCTGGAAAGCCGGGAGAGTTTCTCTGGGTTTCTAACCACTTCCGGATGAGATACAAGTACAGCACAGGAACACTGGCAGTCAACACTCGAGTTTTTGTAACCATCGGGCGCTATGCAGGTATCCGACACCCTATCTTCCCTAAGCCGCCACTCCCACCCCTTCACACCCGCACGCAGCATATTTGGTGTCACTGTTTATTAAAGATAACTAATGCCCTAAGTCTTTATTTACTTCTGTTTATTGCTATTTTAGCAGGAGTCACAGGAGAACAGCTATGCTTCTGGTCCGCTCGGGTCCTTTAATCACTGTTAGTAGGTAAAATCATCTGTGACAACTAATCCAAAAAGCAGATTATATTTATTTTGGCTACAGTGGCTTGCAATTCGTTAAAATCAACAAAGCCTTTTCATTTGCCCCCTGCTGATGTCCTAAAAGCAGACATTTCAAGGGTCTCAAAGCGCTGAGCTACACATATGCAGCCACGCTAATTCTGACGGATTCTCAGGGCCATTCTTAACACGAAATCTTATTAAACTAACAAACAAGAAACAGAACCCTTCTGCTTTCATACAAAGGCTTAATTAACATGCCTAAACTCCAAAATCACAATCACAGCCGCAAAGCTTCCTGAATGTGGAAGCAAAACAAACACAACAGAGACTGTATCATTAGTTAAGCAAGACTTACCAAAATTTGGGACCTTTTTTTTTTTTTTTAATAATGTGGGAAAGGATTAGAAATCAGAACCATGATGTCTATTTCTAAACAGTTCTGCATGGGCATTCTGGCCTTCAAAAGCTGGGATGGTGATTAACTGGACTAGATCTGGCAGCAGATCTACTGAACAGAGGATCAAGGTCTTATTTCGGGGGCTGCCAGAGGTTAGAAACAGTTGCATCATGTTTAAGGTCAGCATCACTCCAACCATGTTCTATGTATCTTCCCTCTCCCACCCTCAGTCCTGCAAACACATTGCTGCCTTTTCCAGGTGTATTTCTTTTCCTTGCTACCATCTGGCTGTCCATCGCAGAGAAGAGAGTCTCTTTAATGCTGAATTGGATTTTAAGGCTCAGTGTCAGAAATGTGGGCGTTCAAGGAAAGATGCTCACGGCAGTGACTCAGCCATCACTTGCCACCAGGCAGCAGCCATAATTAATGAATGTATCAAAAGGTCTACTCAAGGAGCAAAGAAGGTAGACAATGATTTATGTTTACCTAGGGGGAAGATTATTTAGCTTTGCAAGAGCTTTCAGAATGAGGAAGCCCAGAAATATTTAGATATGGCGTGGTACCTCTCCAATCCTGGAGAGGAGCTCAAGGAACAGGCAAGCAGATCCAGAAACAAAGGGCAGGGGGGACACATGCCAAGGGTGATGTGCTCTCTCCTGCCATTTTCTCCTCCGTGGCTCTGACTGGAAATCTGCTGTGATTTGTTTATTTCCAAGACTGCTACTGCAGTGGAATGACTTGTTTGCCCCCTCCAGCATAATCCTGAACACTGTCAAAGATGATTACCAGATGATACTTCATGCAAGTCTCTATCGTAATATGTGGATTTCCTCTGGTTGAAAGGGGAAGCCAAAAGCTGCCCTTGAGAGCAAAGTCTCGTTTGGTTCTTCAGTTCACAAGGGATGAGTGGGTCAGGCTGCCTCTGGGACAGAAAGGTCCAGTTCATCTCCACGAGGGCCTTCAGCCAGGACTTCAGCTTCCTCGGGTTCATTCCATGAGCAAAAGCGCTGTCTGTTAGAGCAGATAATAAAATCTAGCCTAGAAGGAAAATCCACATGCAAAGCTTCTCGCCAATCAGAGTTCTGTCCACAGGGAAAAGGGAGCCACATCTGATAGACAAGCTATCACTGGGCCCTCCATAATTAAAATTATTGTTGCCATAGCAATCCAAAGAGTGGTACGAATATACAAAAGGTTAGTGGCATGGCTTTTTGGTGGTTGTTGATATTGTTTGCAGCCCCAGTTTGGGTTTATTTATGGCAGGGCAGAAATGTGACTTGGACAAACAGCAGAGCAACATCGGGTAAGGTAAGAAAATCTAAAACTCAATTATGGACCCAAGATGCTGTTTTCAATTGTTCCTCAGCCCCTGGCCTGCCTTGCTCAATAGGTAATAAAAGCGCACTGCCTTCCTTATGTATAGTTACATCCAGCAGCTCTCCGCAGCACACCCCAAAGCTTCCTGATTCTCTTCTCTATCATCTCCCACTATCCAGAGGATTATACTCAAGAAGATTTCCAGGTCATCACAACAGGTCACTTTTCCAAGCCACCGTATCAGGGAATAGGAACCACATGCCGTTCTCACGCAGGGAAACAAAGAATCCACTTGGTTTTGTGACTTCAACAGGATGGCGAAACAGCCTTTATGACTGTTGTCATATAAAACACGTTGAGACAAGCAATACAGCGGCCGTCGCCCCAAGGAGTATTTCAACTTTATACCTCCTAAGGTTCTTCTCAAATAAAAGCGCACACACCCTTCAGTTTTTGTTTTGGGTTGGGGTTTTTTTTTGTTTGTTTTTTTCTTTTTAAACAGACTCCCTCTTTTCCTGGTTCCTTCAAAATGAGCCTGCTGTTCAGTGTTCATGATCTCCTTAGGACAAAAAAGTCTGAGCCAGGCAAGAGCCAAAGGCCAGACAAACAACTCCCCACTTCCCCAGACAACCCCAAGATCCGGCACACCTCTGCCAGCCAGAAGCAGGAACGAATGGGCCAGTGTTTCCCAGCCTGGCCAGACCCAAAGAAGCACCTCGGGCACTTGTTAAAACACAGCATGCCAGCCTCCTGGCCTGGAGACTCTGCTACAGCAGGACTGAGCACATTTGGGAAACACCAGTACAGATGAACTCGGCCAGAGGCTCTGAGGGACACGTCGTACGTTCATAACTGAGTAGAGAATCCAATCCAGAGGCAAAGAACCCAAGGAGGTAGAGGATTCGTCTCTGGCCTTTTCTGCTACACAACTGGCTACTGCAACACAGCCAATGCTCCTCCCAGGAACAGAGAATACCCATGGGGAAAAAATCACTCCATGTATGTTCTTGTGGCTCTAACACACCTCGAATCCAAATATTGAATGGTTTGGTCATGTTCATGTGGCAGAGGAAGGGAGGGGAGGAAGTTCTGTTGGGCTTTTAATTTGATTTTTCAACTGAATATAATAGGAGAGAAACTAGCAATTTAAAATTCAGGAAAATGAGCTGGTTACTTACTGATTGATTGATTTGGCGGGGGCAGTATGAGCGGGACACTGCGCTGGCAGCAATAGTTTAGAAATCCGGGTTGGGGGGAAGAAAAAAGTATAATGTTTCACTTAATGCTGGGGACAGTAGCTCAATATGTTGAAAGAAGCATATAATATTTCCCCTGGGGGATCTGAAGGTAGCAGTGTAGGTGACAAAAAAGCCTGGAGGACTGAGGTAGAGATGGGAGCTTTCATCTGATCACATGAGTAGTGGACACAGCACTCTGTCACCAAGCTAGCTCCCCCTGCAAGAAGAATAGCTCAACACAGCCCCCATTACTATATTTCATGGACACTCTGTCTTACCGGAATACAACTTGCTGGGGGGACTAGTGTCTAGAGAGAAACTCTCAAATAAGCTTTTACTAAAAGATTAGATGCCTAGCTGCGGCAACTGCTTCTCTTTAATTCCAAAAGCAATCTGAGCCGTAACCCAATAGTTCTGCCCTCTGATAACGGAGTAAAATCTAACACTATTCCTGAAATTTTATAGACATTCCTCTCTTTCTAAGGACGTGAATAGTGTATATACACTCTTCAAAGGCTCGATTTTTCTCTTTTGTAGCAAAATGGCAAGAGCCTATGGGAGCGCGGTGCCTGGGGCAATGTTCCTTTTCTCTTAGAAGCCACCTGCTAATCACCTGCAAGTAATAACAGACTACAAGGGACGTGGCCCCTCAGCCCCATGAAGGGCAAGGGTTAAGGAGAAACAAAGTGGGGGAGGTATTCTTGGCCTGAGGGGGCTCTGCAAAGTGACCAGTGAGATACTCCAGAAGGATGGATCCAAGGGGCTGAGGGGCAGCCATTGAAGATCAGAGGCAACTTGAAATGGACCAAGGAGCTAGACTTCTGAAGAGAAAGAAAAAAATAACACTTCGAAAAGGTAATACAGTCTCAGGGCCGACAATATATCTCAGAGAGTTCCTTGCTCCGTCTCTAGGCTGGGAGGTTGAGCTTGATGGGCATGGTACACAACGGGCTCCTTCTCATCAGGCTGCTTTCAAAAATATGGCACCCTCTCACTCCACGGCAAGGCCAGTGCTACACTGGGTACTGTCACCATGAGGTGGCCCTACCAGATAATGAAGGAGAACACTAGCTTCAAACAGGATACGAAAAAAATCTGGCTATTCCCACTGGTGTACAGCTGTCCCTCAGTATCTGCAGGGGATTGGCTCCAGGACTCCTGCGGATACCAAGTCCCTTATATAAAATATACATAAATATATACACACATGGGGCTTCCCTGGTGGCGCAGTGGTTGAGAGTCCACCTGCCAGTGCAGGGGACACGGGTTCATGCCCCGGTCCGGGAAGATCCCACATGCTGTGGAGTGGTTGGGCCCGTGAGCCACAACTACTGAGCCTGCGCGTCTGGAGCCTGTGCTCCGCAACGGGAGAGGCGGCGACAGTGAGAGGCCCACGCACCGCGATGAAGAGTGGCCCCCCGCTTGCCGCAACTGGAGAAAGCCCTCGCACAGAAACGAAGACCCAACACAGCCAAAAAAAAAAAAAAGTATATATATATATATATGTACACACACACACACACACATATAATGGCATAGTATTTGCATAAAACCTATGCACATCCTTCCGTATACTTTAAATACTAGATTACTTATAATACCTAATACAATGTAAATGCTATGTAAATAGTTGCAAATACACAGTGAATGCTATTTGAATAGTTGCTGGTGTGCAGCAAATTCAAGTTATGCTTTTTGGAACTTTCTGGAATCTTTTGGAATATTTTTGATCTTCAGTTGGCTGAATCCACGGATGCAAAACCCATGCATACAGAGGGCCGACTGTACTTTTACCCAAGAGAACTTAAGAGCAGACAATTCAAAGGGCATTAAAGGCTTAGCAAACTGTAACTAAGAAGTTGTTAAGGGAAAAGAGTTTAATCCAGTTCTGGTCTTGAACTGAGAAAGAATTCAGGCATGTGAGGGATTTTGATGGAATGAGTATGAATATTTCTCTTCCAGCTACTGAAAAGTGAAGAAGAAGAAAAGATTTCTAAACTAGTCTGGTTGAAAAGAAGAAAGCCTTGAACATGAGAGATTGGTGCCTAATGGCGGCTGTGGAATCACTGTCTTCAGACTGTCATTAACTAGAATATATTCACTATCTCCTTCCTACATGAAGATGGTAGGATGGCTTTGAATTAAGACTTGATGTGCGCTCTTTCACCATTACCTCTTGCCCCTGTGCCCTGTGGAATGCCATCACACTCTGGCCAAATTCCCCTTTATCCTCCATCTTTCTCCCACCTCTTTCCCCCAGTTTCTCCTCTCAAATGAAGCCTCATTTTTTCTGCCCCTTTGCATTCATCCTGTCCTTCCATCTTGATAAAAAGAGGGAAAAAATGAATCTCTCTCAAATCTACTTCTCAGTATTTACTATCATTTGAAATTTATGGCATCCCTCTTCATCACCCACTTCATATCAAGGCTGCTATGGTCCAACTGAAACATTTCCTCTCCCTCCTGTTCAAATCTCCATGTTCTCGGGTATTTTTGTTAACTTTGCCATGTACTTGATGATTCTGTAATATCTATCCTTCCTCCCCTGCTGGAAAACACTATCTTCTGCACCAACGACCATCCGCCAGGCTACTAGATTACATGATAGATGATGCATCTCAAGATTTAAAACACTGTCCTCCTGGGACTTCCCCGGTGGCCCAGTGGTTAAGACTCCTCACTTCCACTGCAGGGGGCACAGGTTCGAGCCCTCATCGGGAAACTAAGATCCCACGTGCCACGTGGACAAAAAACAAAACAAAACAAAAAACTGCTCTCCTGTGAAAACAACCCAAATGTCCCTCCATGAATGAATGGAAAAATAAAATGTGATGCAGACATACAATGCAATATTATTCAGTTTTAAAAGGAGTAGCATTCTGATACATGATACAACCTGGATGAACTCTGAAAACATTATGCTGAATGAAATAAGTCAGTCGATGTCATACGATTCCACTTACATGAGGTGTTTAGAGTAATCAAATTCATAGGGTCAGAAAGTAGAATGGTGAATGCCAGGGGCTGCGGGGAGGTGGGTATGGGGAATCATTGTTTAATGAATATAGTTGAGATGATGAAAAGTTCTAGGGATGGATGGTAGTGATGATGACTACACAACAATGTGAATAGACTTAATGCCAATGAAATGTACACTGAGAAATGGTTAAAATATTAGGAAAAAATTAACCCCCAGTCTCCCAAATCTGCATAGGAATGTTCAAGTCACACTGGAATCAAATCTGATTGTACTTAGTTTCAGAAGACACATGGTGGGCTTGGTCAACGATTGGTGGTGAAAATTTATCACTTAAAGGTATATGTCTTCCTTCACTCACTCAAGAGATGTTTACTGTGCGACTACTCTGTGACTGGTACAGGGCTAGAACATGAGACTGAATAGAACTCACAATCTAGAAGAGAAAAGAGACAGTCAAGAAGTAACAAGGTGTCCCACAAATGTTAAGAAATAGGAAAGAAATGCTTGGAAGGCTTTACTTAGTGTGTGGGGAAAGGGGAAGGGAGGATGCTTTAAGGATGCTTTTAGGCTGAGACCTAGGGTTTGAAGAGGAGTTAGGCAAAGAACAGAAGACTATTCCAGAGAGAACCATAGGTGTGAATGAGAAAGAACATAAGGCTTAGGGGATAGAATGGAGATTGGCTTGGCTGGAGTTTAGAGAAAGAACAGAGAGGCAGGTGATGAGGCCTGAAAGGCAGGCAGAGAGTGGACCGTGGGGGGCCTGGGAGTTGACATGAAGCGCTTTAGACATTTTTTCCTAAAGACCAAACGAGAAGATTACACCAGATCTCCTAGCCCCCTTCCCGACTGGGGCTGCTCTTCAGAGGTGAAGGTGTTACATCTGTGATCTCTGTCCAAGCCTCACCCATTACGCCCTCATCCTCCCAATGTCCTCCGAGAAACTGCGACCCATGCCCCAACACCTCCCCACCCACACGTCACCCGGACGTCACTCAAATTATTAGGCGCCACGTGGCTTCCTTGGACATCTTTCATCTCCCAGTCCAGGGTCGACCTTCTTACCACTGTCCTCACTCACAACACACTGCCAAGTGTATTATGTAATCTTCCTTTCTGACTCACATCCCCCCTGAAGAACCTCTCTCTGACTCACTTCTCCCTTGGAGCAAGCACCCTTCTTCTTCTCCTGCATCTTTAAACTCTCTTCTCACCCCTTTCTTTCTGCTTTAGATAGTCTCAGGTCTCTTCTGTTAGCATATCACTCTTTGGTCACCAAAGGTGAAGGAAGATGTGAACGTGGCTCATTAGCTGTTCACTCTGTCTACCTTCAACTTGGCCGTCCACCAAGAATACGAGGTAATCCGTTTGCTTGTCCCCTGTGCATTCCCAGGCTCACTTCCTTCGGATGTTTACCTAGAATTACTCTCTCCTCAAGTTCCTAACCCCTATCTTCAGGAAGTGACTTGACATTCTATTTATTCAGTGGGCGCTCTCACCCCTCATCTGTCCTTGCCTTTCTGGTCCATGGGTCTGTTTCTACAGATGGGTTTGGTCTTCCAGTCTTTTTTTAGGGAGGATGGAACTTCACCATGCATGTTAAAGCCCTGAGAACTGCCAAGAAAGGTAAGACATGGTTCTTGCCCTTCTGGAAATGTTCATCTAGTTAGGAACATGGAGGACTATATCACTGTAGTTTGTTGTTGGAGGATGAGTCTTAAATGGTACCAGTACACATTTCAATATCCAGGGTTCTTCTAGCTGAAGAGGTCTGGGAAGGCTGCAGGGAGGAGGTGAAGTTTAGGCTGAGCCTTGAAGAATACATGGGATCTCAATAGGCCTGACAAAGAGTGATGGAGGGCAACCCAAATAGAAGGAACTGCAAGTGTGAAGCATGTGGGTGGAGCACACAAGTAGTTACGCTGTTTTTTTTTTTTGAGATATCTTTGATAATAGAACATTATGTTAGTTCCAGGTGTACAACATAATGATTTGATATTTGTATATATTGTGAAATGCAGTTATACTTTTTTTTTTTTTTTTTTTTTTTTGCGGTACGCGGGCCTCTCACCGTTGGGGCCTCTCCCGTTGCGGAGCACAGGCTCCGGACGCGCAGGCTCAGTGGCCATGGCTCACGGGCCCAGGCGCTCCGCGGCATGTGGGATCTTCCCGGACCGGGGCACGAACCCGCGTCCCCTGCATCGGCAGGCGGACTCTCAACCACTGCGCCACCAGGGAAGCCCTAGTTATATTTTTTAAAGTGAAGACTGGAAGAAGACAACGGTGTAGTAGAACTAGAAGTGTGTATGGGATAATGCTGTGGCGATTTCAACTGCCCAGTTAGTTAGGAAGGACCTCGTTATAGATAATAGGATTGTATTCTAGAGTGGCCCGCAGTGAGGCTTGAAAGTTGAGAGGTTGGAGGCCAAGTTCAGTTAGGAGGTACCTGTCACCAGCTGGTCCCAAAGTAAGGCACAAAGAGATCAAGGAGGACATGTATGATACTTTTAATCTTCAAACAAGGATCCCTCCCCCCTTTGTCCCATCCCTAATACTTTTGGGGGGAGGGGCTTCTTATCTGTATTGATTTATTATTTAGTTTGTTTAATCCCACTCTTAGAGTTTCCTTTCCTTCAGCTTAAAATTCCTTTTTCTCATAAAAGTAATAACTGTTCTTTGTGGAAATTTTAAAGAATTCAGGAAAACACTTCCCCCCTCATATTGAAAATATGCTTTCCCTTGACCCACCCTGAGAAACCACGGGGCCTCTCTTTCCCTGCTCTGTAAAGCCTCCTGACTTTTCAAAGTTTTCGAGTCTCTTTGGCTTGTCATTTCCCTCAGCTGGAAACCCTCCCACCCCTGCTGCCTCAGCCTTAAGGGTTCAGCTTAGATATCAACCCCTCGGGAAGCCCAGCCACACCTCTCCTTCCCCTCTGCCCAATGTCCTAAGAGCCCACCTCTGGGGCCCCATGACACTTGGGCATCCCCCAGAGCACCAACCGAATGACATGGAAATACCCATTCTCTGCAGCCATCTTTTCAACTAGTCTATGAGCACAGGGCTCCAGAATCACACTGAAAAATATATAAAAAAAGATTTAGAATAAAATAAATATTGCTTTTCTTTCTTTTGGAGATGGATCCAATCTAAGCTAGATGAAGCTACAAAAAAAAATCATAATAAACATACTTGACTACTTCTCCTAGATGAAAGAGCATCAAAAGCAAAATAAAAAGGCCAAATAAAACAGGGAAAGATTTTTGTGACACATTTAAGAGAAAAGGGGTTCATATTCTTAGTGTGCAAGCAGTGACAACAAAGAAGGAAAATGATGATGATTTCAATAGAAATAATTGCCAGGAGAATATGAACATGCAAATTCACTAAAAAAGATACAAATGACCAATAAAAATCATTAACAGATGCTTGACTTCATTCATAATTTTTCAAATGCAAGTTGAAATAACTCTAAGACACCACTTTTCCCAATAGTAAATTGGCAAAAAATTTGAAAGTCTGATAGAACCATGGCTAACCAGGAAATGGATAGTCATACAATGCTGGTAGATGTGTTCATTTATACAGTGTTTACAGTGGTTTATAACATTGTGCAAGTTGTATATATATAATTTATGTAACTTTTTAATGATCCACTGACAGTTTCTTATGAAATTGAAAAGGTAGATACACTTTGGCTCAGCAATCCTAATTTAGATATCTATTCTACAGGAATAAAAACACAAGAATAAAAAAACTACATAGCACTACTGGAAACAAAAAAAGATAAAAGGGTTAAATGTGTATCACTAAGGAAATGGTCATATATGTTAGGATATGTGTTATGATCTGTCCATCTAAGGGGGTACTAAATACATACTCGTGAAAAGAGTACATATGTTAACAAGTAAACAGAAGACCTGTATGTGGCATGGTTGCCTTTTTTCGTTGAAAACGAAACTAGTTAGAGCAGTATCTCTACAAACATTGGAATTCGTAGAAAAAGCTATTAATAAACTGTGAAGAGTGACTACTGGGTAGGCATGGATTATGTTTCTGTCTTTTTCCCTCCACAAAATACTTTTTAACTTTGCCATATGTCTCTTTATCCTCAGCCCTTAGCAGTCCTCATCGTAGATGCTCAGTAAACGCTGGTTAAAGAGAATCCTTTCTCGACCATCATGAACTCTTAGAAACCTGCCAGTTTTGTGTATCTGAAAGCCTAGCCTGACCCTATGTCACTGTTTGCTGGTTATTTCTGTCTCCGGTCTGATTATCAGTAGTACTCCTCCCCCCTTCACTCCCAAAGCGATTCAGTTTGCACAATAAATTATATGGTCACCATTATAAAATCTCCCTGAAGCCCTTGGCACTGTTCATTCACTGCTTCCTCCCCAAATGCTCCTTCTTTATCTTCATGACACTGTCCTTTATGGCTCTCATCCTCCCCCTCCCTTTCTACTTGTTCATTCTCTCATTCACTGCCTCTTTTTCTTGTTTTTCTTCCTGAAGTTTAGTTTTCCTTAAGGCTCTTCTTTCTATGCTTCATCCCTGTAATGACCAACCTTTTCTCACGACCACACACAAGGGTTGTCTGTCTCTGGCTCGGGTATCACTCCTTTTCCAGGCTGATTTGCTATGGGAGCCTCATGCCTCAGATTCCCTGCAGCTCAAATCCTAATTGTCTACAACTAAAAGAGTCCCCGTCTCCCTCCTAAATGATCCCACTCTTGGTCCAGTTTCTCAGAGATGCTCCAGGCAGCAGAGTTATGCTGTTAGGCATTTGCTGCGTCAAGTAGCAGTACAGCAAAGCCAACTCCAAGATGGGGGCATCTGCCCTCAAATCAAAGCTCCTGTATTTGGCCAAACTTCTGCACATCTCTGTACCTCAATTCCCCCTTCTTTAAAATGGGATATTAGCAACTACTTTATAAGGCTATTTCCAGGATTTCATGATTTATTATATTTAAGGCACTAAAAAAGTGTGGGGCACGTAGAAAGCATTATAGAAATGTAAGCTATTATTCTATTTTCCAAATTTGCCAGAGTGAACATATGCTATAATAATAATTAAAAGTATTAAAACTAGTCAATAGCTCCCAAGGATTTCTAAATCACCCACAAACCATTTGGCTAGTTTAATGCCCTGCTCTCCATGGAGATGAAACCATTCTCCTTATGTAACCCAACCTTCTGACATTTTTTTCCACTCAACACTTCCCAGTTCTTTAGCCCCATCCCCAGAGGTAAGTTCTGAGTATTTACCACTTTTATTTTTAAGACAATTGCTTTACTGTAAGTTTATATAATTTAATTTTTCACAATATTTCATGAAAAACTGGCTCACAAAATTCCTAGAAATGTAACGCTCAGTTGTCTTGGAATGGGCAGGCTCCTGCACACCAAAGAGCCCCCTCCCTCAAGCGTCCTCCCTTTGACTCCACCTTTGCCTCCCTCCTGAGCTGGTCCTCCTTGCTGCTTCCACTGACCCCTGGGCTACCCATCCTACAGTGCAGGAGGACAGCACCCCTCTGGTCCTTCCCTTGCCCAATGCCATAAACATTTTTAAGGAACACTGTACGTTTAGCACCCCAGTGTGCATACTTTATTATCTTTTTCACTGACTATTTTGAGTGTCATCCTTTCTCCCACCTCCAAATTAGATCATATTTGTTTCATACCAGTGATTATCAACCGGGGAAAAGGAGGGGACTGCCTATTTGAGAATCATTTGAGAACCTGGGTACCTTTACAAGCCTCTTCTCCCAGCCAGTGGAGGCTGAAATTCCATCTCCAATGTCTTACCTCACTTAGGCTAGAGAACTACCATCTTATATTTGCAAATCTTAGCCCAATGAATGTCTGGCACATAGTAAGCACTCAGTAATTATAATACTTGTAAATTGAAGAGATCAGATATTTTAGGAGAAAAACAAATTCTATTAACTAATTTAATAGTTATCTAAAACGTTGGATTCCCTGTCAAGGTAGGTTTTTGGTTTCTTATAGAAAGAAAAAACAATATAGTCCTGGTAGTTATATTAGGGTATAATAGTGAGAAAACAGGTTAAAAATTCAGGATCTTCTTTCTTATAAAGGAAGTGAAATAAATGCCTTCTATCAGAAACCTAAAGCATAAGCACATTGCTACTAACAGGGTAAAGTGGTTGATGCCTTTATTAATGTAAAAATGACCGGAAATTCCTGCTGTCACATTCTAGGAGACCTTGGGGACATGTAAAACACACACACACACACACACATATGTGCTTGCACGCAGGTGTGAGTATAAATGTATGTGGCCTGATCATACACTTACTGCAAAACATTTTTAAACTCCGAGTTTGAGGGCTATGAACTAACTTAATTAGAAACGATAGTATTTAGAGATCTAATTGTTTTACTCCTTACTTTGAAATAGCATCATAATTAATTTGTCTCTCATGAATCTCAACAACAACAAAAGCAAGAGAAAGCTGATGGCCTTCGTGTTCCCATGGAAATTTTAGCTAACACTAAAACAGTCAAAGATAAACACCAGTGGTAAAGCATAAAAGCTACATTTCAGAACCAGAATTGCTTTATCACATCCTTTCCGAAATCAGAGGAGAGACGTCAGATTATCCTGTGTCCAAATCCATTTGGATTCCCTGGGCACACACCCAGGGGCAGCAGTTTCCTGACAGGCATTCTCAAGACATCCTGAAACAGCCACCCTGTACATAAGTGGATCTTTCTCTTTTAATTGTTACTTAAACATTTGCCCCAAGAAAGAAGAATATTTTTCAGGCAGTCTGTTTAGTAAAGAAAAAAAAAAACTAAAAATGTTGGCCACACTTGGCCAGCAGTAAGCTTTCTGCTAATTCTCAGTCATAAATAAATAGCATTGACAAAGACATTAAAGATGGAAACAATAAAAACAGTGAGGAAGGGCCGCAGAAAAGACTGCCATCATCTTCTGGCTCAGTTTGCAAAAAAGGTATTAAAATCCCAACGATACAAAAATAGACTTGAACAATTATCTTCTTTACAGGGAGGGGGACACTGCTCCCAGACCTCATAAGATGGGTGTCTTCAAGGTTTCATTGATTAGTTGATAAGTTTGCTGGTGAATGATGAGTCGATTAGTCAGAAGGGTTTGAATTAGTTACTAGAGCTGCGTCTCCCATGAATAAAATGCAGGACTGTCCTCTCTCCCACCCTCTGTGACAGATGATATCTGTTTTCTCCTGTGAGTTTGAATTTAAGAGCCACTGAAGCTCAGCCACAGTATATTCTGGCTCAAATGAGCTGAAAATTGCATTCAATTTGAATTTCAAAAATGGAGGGGAAGAAGGGAAGGAAAAAAAACCGCTCAGCACCCATCAAGTCTCCACACTTTTCAACTATTTCCTGCTGCTTAGCTGCATTCCGCCAGGCTACGGACCTGAAACCAGGATGTACTAAAGGGGCAAAGAGCATCGCTGGATTCCTGCCCAGGCTGAGTTTAAAAATAAACTTTTAATAGTCAGGATCAAAGCAAACCTCACTTTTACACACAGGCATAATGCAGAACGCGACCCGCCGAAAAAGTAGATTTATTTTTTCCAAACTCAAATTGACCTGCTTTTTCTTTTCTCTTTTTTTTGTTTCTCTTATGTACTTTGGAGGTGATAAAGGTGAAGGTGTTTTCCCTGGGAAACTCTAGAAAAGCAAATTCTTCTCTAAATTAAAACTAATTCCTCTTCAGCTCACTTAAGACCCTCATTCCTCGTTGCTTGATTTTTCCCCGTCTTCTCCCTCGCATTACAAAGCAGGTGCACGTTGCTGAAAAATTGAGTGAGTGGACATCGATTTTTTCAAATCAAATCATATTTTAAATGCTCTAAGAGAGCTAGTTATTTAAAGGAATCTTGTGATAAATTATTTTATAAAGCCAACCTATTTTTAGAGTACAAACACTCGTCCCTTCATGCAAAGGCATCCATCCTAAGCATGCATGTGAGGCAATTTCCAGTTTTCTTAAAGCAGGGCACACCTGCAGTTTCGCAAAAGCACAAACTGAAGTATCACCAATAAGTAAAACTAAACCAATGTTACACAGAGCAACAGGTGACATCCCAGACTCATGTCACTGAATGATTTGGGGCCAGAACTCCATTACATGGTCATTGGACCTGAAGGAGCAGAGAAAACACCAGATGCATTTCAACCCACTTGGCACATGGAAAAGTACTCTCCCATTGCCTAAATGATTCTCAGTTTGCAAGCAAAGCAACTTGGGTGTCGTGAAAAAGGTAATTCAATTCTGAAACGCTATTTTCCGCATGGAAGCAGGAATCTGCTGAATGCCGTTCAGAAAATCCGACTGACTCCAGGGGGTTCAATACCAGGCAGGATGGAGAGCATGATTTCCTGCACCCTTGTTCTGCCTCTGGTACTGCAGCAGATGGGGGAAGAGGGTAACGGATGACTCACCGATCTGCCTTGGAGGAGCTAACCACACAGGGCAGCG
The DNA here is from genome assembly GCF_964341445.2 of Mesoplodon mirus. Classification (NCBI taxonomy): domain Eukaryota; kingdom Metazoa; phylum Chordata; class Mammalia; order Artiodactyla; family Ziphiidae; genus Mesoplodon; species Mesoplodon mirus. The sequence continues at coordinate 184,572,795 of NC_138978.1, read as the reverse complement.
GTTTGCCTCCTTTCCTGAGATGTGAACCTCTTTGGATGTCTGATGGAAGCACAGACTTTCCAGTTTAAGAACCCCTCCGTACTGTGATACTCATATGACAGACATTACCAAGGGGTTCACAGATTCAAGGGGAGGACCTGGGTTTAGGAGACCAGTTAAGTAATTGATGACAGCCTAGAAAAGTAGGCACTAGGTGCCTTTCCTTCAAAAACGGAGTGAAGGAGACTTAACCTTTAGATATATTTGGAAAGGACTAGGCATCCAATTGGTAACCGACAGCATGCCAAGAACTTTTAGTAAGTTCACGGAAGGTAGAACTGAAAAGAGACGGTTTCCTATCCTAAGTACAGGACAAGACAGAAAGAACAACAATATTTCACTTCTTGCGCGTCACCAGAAGACAAGAATTAAGAAACAGTCTGACCCTGACAACCATGGCTTAGTGGCCAATACAGGGAATTAACAAAAACAAGAGTAAAACTTTTCAGGAAGAATCACATGATCATTGCAACACACACTCCATAAAGTCCCATTTGACAGAATATCCCATAAAATAAAATACGCGAAAAGCTTCAAAATGATGTTTTTGCATTTTAAAAGACAGAATGAGGGAAACATGGGAGCCTCTTCACATACTAAAGAAATCCTTGCCAGGACCACGGGGACAGTCAAAGATGTCAAGAGGCCACTTAACTCTTTAGCATATAACACATGGCATTATATTCTGTAAGTTTTAAAGGAACATTGATGTCTCCTAATCTTATAGGGAACAGCTTACCTTTCAAACTGCAACAACGTTAGCGTAGGATTTTTTCCTTACATCTTCATAATGTAATATTGTTTCACTGATGAACCAGTAAATTGTCAGCTCTATTCATTTGTGTGACGTGAGCAAGGATCCAACCCAAAAAAGGAAAAAAAAAACAAACAAACAAAAAGTGAGGTCAGTTTTCTTGGCTGCTGAATTTAATAAAATCTCCCAGGCAAGAGAGTTAAGTACGCATTAATAGCTATGACTTAGTCTGTGCTGCCTTCTGCAAGTCTTTGATTTTCCTATATATATATACTCAGGGCTGTATTAACATTCCCGCTAAGGGACAGTCCTCGTTACTTATTTTAAGTTTTCTTCCTTCTCAGCTTTATCAGATTTATTAATCTTCCGCTCCTCTCTTATTTATAGTGCATGCTCTGGTTAAGGTTTGAAAGCATTTTCCATTATAACACCCATTTATAACTTTCAGAAAAAAAAATTCTTCTATCACAGGGATCAAGGGACTTTACTTATTGCACTTTGGTCTCAAAATATTCGAGTTTCTTCAAATCAGAGGGGTTTGTTTCTTATTTCTCCGATCCTCAAAAAAAGATAAAAAGGAAGCAGGTAGAGGACAAGTTTCCTGATTGGAAAAACTCAAAGCTTCAGTTTTAAATAAGCCCACAGTGGATTTTCACCAAATATGCTTTTTTTCAAAATGCTGTTTTTGGTAGAATGTTTATCAGAGGAAGACTATTAGACTGAACCTCAGGAAACTGCCAATATTTTACAAAAATGGCAATTCCATATAATTTAACTTAATACCTCTCATATCTTTATCCTTATGGAAAAGAAAACTGTTCAGAGCAACACAGGGATCCCTGGGATATCCAGGGGAATTCTGTGTCAGACTTGCAGCCTAGGGAAGGGAGAAGGGAGAAAAAAAAACGGTTGTGACCAACAGATAACTGAAAGGCCCTAACAATTTGTTTGGTGCACACTCTCATGCAGTTTGTTCGGTTAAAAAATTGTGGGAAAACTCATTAATCTGATGGCACCAGGCCATTTCCATCACACCCCTTGACGCATGAATGTGGTAACCATAGACTTTGGGGAGTGAACACTTCAAAGAGATGCCTGTATTGTGATTAGAAGATTCTCAGAGGGGCTCTAAATCGTATTCACTCAAGACACCCTTCAAACCCACAGCTTTTTCCCTTTTCTTTAAAGAATGAAGTTAAAAGTAAAATGCTTGACAATTAAACAAGATTGAGATTTCAATTTCAACTTCGCCTTAATACCCTAAGACCACAAGAAGCAACTGGAATCAAACTTTGATCATTTGCTTTCATGCTCAAGAGAAACTATTAGAGTATGAGAAAACAAAGGGATCGTTTTAAAAGTTCTTGCATAGAGGCAGAGCTGAAGATCAACTAAGCCCAGAGACCAAGGAGGCTTCCAGTACAGATTGGAATTTGATAGCATCTAGAATCAAGAAAGGAAGATGCTAACAGAGCAAGACAAATATCATATGATATCACATATATGTGGAATCTAAAAAAAAATGATAGAAATGAATTTATTTACAAAACAGAAATAGACTCACAGATATAGAAAACAAATTTATGGTTACCAAAGGGATCAGTGGGGAGGGTGATAAATTAGGAGTTTGGGATGAACAGATACACACTACTATATATGAAATCGATAAACAACAAGGACCTACTGTATAGCACGGGGAACTATACTCAATATCTTGTAATAACCTATAACAGAAAATAATCTGAAAAAAGATACATGTATATAATTGAATCACTTTGCCATACACTTGAAACTAACACAACATTAGAAATTAACTATACTTCAGTAAAAAAAGAACTTCCCCCCCCCCAAAAAAGGAAGATGCTCTGCAAATAAAAATAGGTGTATTTGGTATACTCATAAATGAAAAAGAAGGCAAGATGACTCGAATGTGAGAATCCAACTCTATTTATTTTCTAGGACTGTGAACACAGGAGGCCTTATTAAAAACCTGCAACTTGTATAAGTATAACAAAGCATTAGGAAAGAACCCACCCAAGTGACGCTACAGGGTAAGATGCCTGAGGGAAACTAATTTAGGTTGTTACTTTTTTTTTTTAAAGAAAGCTTAGGACTCCAGAAGTACAAAAGAAGGATCTGAAGGAACAAAAATCCTTCAGGTGCTGATTCATCAGATAATAAGTTACTGTCCAGGTAATCATTCCAATGGTCATGACCAATGTGGCTGTGATTTCAAGTTAACATTTAAAATACATAGCTGGTCAAAGCCCACCTCTGAAATCAATGAAAATTCAAACTGACATTCACACTGTTAGTAACAGCTTTGGGAACAGGTTCTCCTCTGACCCCACGTATAGCACTCAACTCTGAGCAAAGGCATTCAACTCAGGATCGTCTTACTGTGACCTCCCACATCTGCAGGGGCCGCTCAGGTCAGGGGTCAGGGGGACCCTGCTCTCAAAGTCTTGGGGAGGAAGAATTACTACCTTAGCCACTCAACCCCCCCTCTTTCAAAATAAATTTATTTATTTATTTATTCTTAGCTGTGTTGGGTCTTTGTCTTTGCGCACGGGCTTTCTCTAGTTGAGGTGAGCGGGGGCTACTCTTTGCAGCGGTGTGCGGGATTCTCATAGCGATGGCTTCTCTTGTTGTGGCACATGGGCTCTAGGCACGCGGGCTTCGGTAGCTGTGGCGCACAGGCTTCAGTAGTTGTGGCACGCAGACTCAGTAGTTGTGGTGCACGGGCTTAGCTGCTCCGCAGCATATGGGATCTTCCCAGACCAGGGCTCGAAGCCATGTCCCCTGCACTGGCAGGTGGATTTTTAACCACTGCGCCACCAGGGAAGTCCCGCCACTCACCTCCCTTTTAGACATGCACAAAACCTTTAGGAGTTGTTGCAAGAAGAGAAAAGATGTTTGCCTAGTGCTTCTACAATTCCTGACGGAAGAATCTGGAGCCCAAAGGGACATGAGCTAGTTGTCCACGGGCAACTGGGGTCTTGCTATTTGGGAGTTCTCGGGAGGTAGGGGTAAAGGAGGAATTAGAACTTAGCTCTTTGACTGCTCTTCTCCCGCCCCAGTTTCTGCATATTTTTGCCATAAACCCCTCATGCCCATTCCATTTCAGGCTCTGTACTATTCAGGGACTGGGAGTGAGGGAAGACAGATGGGCACGAGAAGGGTATGTGAGATTTGCTCCTATTACCTCAATGGTATCCTCTTACTACAAAATTCAATATACTCCTCCCCAGATCAATTTCACTTTAAATGGTGACAACCAACCCAGGTGGAAGATTTCTTCTTCAATATAGTAGATAATGTACTAAAGAATAGAAAGCAAGACTGTTGCAGACCTTCAGAAGCTGAGTTACAGCATGACTGAGACTTTTTCTGGGAATCTAGAAACTCACTACCATGTATCTCATTTCTTTTTTCTTGTTTGCAAATACTCTGAACTACAAGCAACCAGTTTTAAAATGTACACTAGGACACTGCTGTTTTATAAACTAGGAGTTGCCTATACCCAATTCATTATTGAGATTGGACATATGAACTGACAAAAAAATTAATGCATTCCAGGATGGAAAACTACCAGATACACTCACATAGATTTTGCTTTGCACAGCTTCACTGGGCATCTTTCACACGGATTATAATGTGAATGGTGCCACCCCACCACGGTTGCATAGTATATGGTTGGGGAAGGAAGCATCTGGATTTTTTCCCTAATCCAGAGTATATTTTTAAAGGAAATCCAGAGAACCAAGTTACCAGTTTCTCTACTCACAAAGACACTGATGCCAAGGCAAGAGGACTGGTACCACCCCCATCCCTACCAGACTCTGGGTTGTTGCAGTCACGTCCTTAGAAGATGGGGAATTACCTCTCTACCTTCAGAGGGACAGAGATCTGTTCTTCAGGTCCCAAATACTAAGAATGGATATTCCATTAAAAAGAGAAGCCATTTATCACATAATGTTCATGAATCATGGTGGCACTACAGTGGGACCCAACGATTAACAGCTTGGCTATCCTTGATCAAAAGCACATTTTCAATTCCAAAACCTTAGGAGTATGTCTTACTAGAGGAGTCACCTGTAACCTACTTACAGATACCAAAGCCTGTGCATCCTACACTGTCAAAACATAAATGGATGGCAAAAGATTTTTAAAGGGGGGAACAAAAATAGTTCCACTGATCCAACTGAATATGACTTCAGTACACAGTCAGATAGTAGATGATAAACAGAAGAAATTCCTAAGCTTTCCAGATTCCCTGCCATAGGTTGTTCATGTGGTTCTAAATAAGTTGGATTATTTGAAGATTTTTTTCAAGATTTTTAGAAAAGCAATCAGAAAAGATTATCCTGGGCAGGCATAGGATATACAAACAAGTTACTGGTTAATGGGAAGATGTGGGGCAAAGATGACTTCAAACCCTACCCCACTCCCCAACACGCACGCACACATACATATACAACCAAGCTTGCTATAATAAAAGAGAAACAGGGAACAATATAATTAACATGGTATTTAAAAATGACCCTTGAAAGGAAGAGTAGGTCAGAGACTGATATAGTTTTGAAAATGGATAATAATCCAGCAATGTAACAGATACAGCTTTTTCAGTGATGGATACAAGGTACGGCTTTCCCCCAGTTAAACTGAACTCCAGCTTAGAATTCCAGAGTTAGATGTCCCTATGGTTGTCACTCTACAGTTAGTTTTCACAAGTTCATTAATACTGGCTATCTTCTGATGCAATTTCTGAAGGAGAAAGCTCTTCTGTAAAAAGGACATAATATTTTTAAAATAAGTGACCAAGATCCTTGATTCTAGCACATTGCTGATCATTTTTCTTCCACTTTAACCCTAGAAACATGGAAAGGCAGAAAGGGAAAGGGGTAAGGATAAGTAGCAGAAGAGAAGAAATGTGAAAAACTAAGAGAAAAGAAAAATAATGGAAGGAAAGAGGAAGATGAAATGTGAGGGAACACATAGCCCATTCACTCAAACTCGCAGTACCGTTAACACAGTCAAAATCAAATGGAGTGCAACTTCCCCTGGGTTTATCACCCTTTTCCCTGGAGGATGCAAGAACGCCATTCCTGGCAGAGATCTAGAAGATGGTCCACTCCAAAGTCCTCATGTCACCAGTGAGGAAAATGAGGCCCTGGAAGGACAGGTAACTTCAGAATAGGAAGCCAGGTTCACTGTGGACCAGTCTAAGGTTCTACAGACCACAGCTGTCTGAAAGCCGTAAAGGCTTTTCCGAGTCATAGACAATGGCTAATGACCCCAGGAGTGAGGTAAGATGGAGATGGCCTTCTCTCTCTGGGGAAAAACATGGATCAGCTCACAGTATTTGAACCCGCAGGAAGAGCTGGAATTGGGCAACGCCACAGCTGACCCAGCTTCCGGGGTAATCTGACCCTTGGAGAAAGCACACTCTGAATTGAGAAGTACAAGCTCCAGGTCCAATTTCTTACATTCCCAACAAACTGTCTCTGGTGGTGATTATGCCATAACATTTATCACTTGGCTTATAATTAACAGCTCCCCCTGTCTTTAATAAAATAGATAACATGAAATAAACAAGGGAGACCAAGCAGTAGGTAAAACCTAACCCCAAACGATATCATCAGCCTCTACCTGTCAAGACAGAGGCAAAGAAGCAAAAGGGGATGGAAAAGATGAGAGGGGCGTGCTGAAGAGGGAGATGGGGGGAGAAAGAAGGCATTTGCTCAATCACTACCTATTTTCAGAATTTCCTTCAAGCTGGCTCTGACTGAGAGCCATCAATTATTAAAAGATGTAATGTGATGCTTCCTTTGTTAAGGCAAATCTGCAAGCAGACCCTGAGAGAAAATAAAAAATGAATTAGGCAGAATGCATTAGTCTGCTTGAAGAAAACAAAGATTTAGCTATTGGGACTGACTCCTTTTAGAAATAGTTCAATTTTGTCTCCAAAATCCACAAACCATTTTTCCCCCCTCTCCTTATCTATTTATTTATTATTTTCTACAGTAGATCACACAAAAAGGGGGATGAATCATTCCTAAACTTCTCCTTTCTTTTCAGATTCAGCTTGATGTATTGTCTTCATTTAAATTACAAATGCACTAATCTGAAACACTGTTTACCAAGCAGCATTTTAAATGAAAGATACAAGAAATTGCATCACTCACATTTAAAAAATGACTTTAGACTCCGGACCTCATAAAAAGCAGCCAACAGTGTTCTCTGTCTTGGCTGCTATATTTCAGTCCAGCTAATGAAATTCAATTAGTGAGCTTTGTACTCAGGACATTATGATTCTGATGGTTGGTCTGATCAAAACTGGTGTGCCAAGCCCTAGTCCTGTTTTTTGGCAGACTACAGTTAAGAGAAAAATTCAATAGGGTAGATTGGCATGGGGAAAGTTAGTTTCAGAGGAGCTCACTTCTCACCATTATTAAAAAATATGGGAGTAGTAGAGCTGTTCCCTGTAAGGGCTCATTATTTACTAAGTGACTGGATTAGCTTTTATAGAAACCTCAATACCTAAGTCTGTCATTATCAGTTTTAGTACTTTCCAAAAATAGTGATTGACCTAAAATAAGCCAGTAACCAACTAAAACCAATAAGTCACAGATTTAATTTGTTTTTAGGTTTTGATCTGCCTGAGCTTGTGTTCCAAATAAAAAGTATGGAGACTGGACTCTTAGTGACGTCTTTTTTTTTTTTTTTTTTTTTTTTTTTGGTACGTGGGCCTCTCACTGTTGTGGCCTCTCCCGTTGCGGAGCACAGGCTCCGGACGCACAGGCTCAGCGGCCATGGCTCACGGGCCCAGCCGCTCCGCGGCATGTGGGATCTTCCAGGACCGGGGCATGAACCCGTGTCCCCTGCATTGGCAGGCGGACTCCCAACCACTGCGCCACCAGGGAAGCCCTTAGTGATGTCTTTATAAACCTTCCCAATTAAACAAAGCAAGAAGTATCAAACAGGAAACCCTGAGCCTTTACAGTATAGATTCAGACTACACCATCAGTTCAAGAGGTGCTGTATCTTTAACACTTGAAAGACTTTAACACTTGAAAACAGACACACACTTAGCAAAAACCACTGGGCTAAAGCCTAGTACATTACATTGTCTTGATCCTCCATCTGGGCCACTGGCCTTTGATTCAAGGGCACCACACCTGCATGGATAAAGCTGAATGGCAAGACAGAATCAAACTGATCATTATATGGCCTGATTCTCTGGACAGCAAAAGTAGACAAGCAGAAACCAAAAATTTCAGAAGGATATACAGCCACTGGTCTGTTACTAACAATTCTAATTAATTAGCTGACTGAGAGCTGAGCATCCATTTAATTTTCAAAGTTGTTTTCTTAAAACACAAACCAGCTCATACCAGTCCTTTGCTTCTCTCACAAGGAATGACACCACCATCCAGCCTGAGTTACAGACAGAAACCAAAGAAACATCCTTGGCATCTCTTTTTTGTTATCACCATTATCCATTCCATGTCCAAAATCTTTCCCTCTTTTTGGAAAACAATTACGGGAACAATCATATGAAATTCCAGAAGTGGCATCTGACGTCTTGGTGCACTCCTTGGAAAGTTGTTCTAGAAGCTTTCAGTTTTACCTGAGAGCGACCCAGGATTGAGTACAGATGCTCAGCCTGGACTCCATGTGTCCTTGGTGCTATTTTTCTCTAACTCAAAAATGGTATGACCCCATCTGTTCTTGATAGGAATACATCATCACATTGATGGTTTTTTCGATGATAAATCCGTTCTGAAGTGAACCTTTCCTTGTGTCAAATACAAAAGGGAAAATGCACACTCACTTCCTTCCCACAAATGGGCTGCCTCTGATGTGTTTTCTCAGAATTCATTAGTAAAATGCCCTGCTAGACTGCCTTGCTCCGGCTTGCTAGAGCAGTCTGTACCTCTCTTCTCAAATCCACATTGAGTGACTTCACGTTGGTAGCTTGAAATCACCCACGGCGGGAGTATCTACACCAAGGAAATCAGCAAATGTACAACTCAGGTGTTTTTTAAACATATGGTTACCAAAGGGGAAAGCTGGTCAGGGAGGGATAAATTAGGAGTTTGGGATTAACATATACACACTACTATATATAAGATAGATAATCAACAAGGACATACTGTATAGCATGGGGAACTCTACTCAATATTCTGTAATAACCTATAAACCTATGTGGGAAAGGAATCTAAAAAAGAATGGACATATGTATATATACAACAGAGAGGCAGTTTATCAGCACATCACTGAAAAAGGATTTAATTTATTGTTTTCTTCTATGCAAATAAAAGGTACTATAGAGTGTCTTGTGTCAGCACCCATCTTTTTTTCTTTTTCTCTTTCCCTCTTTTGGGGGATGCTAGCCAGAAGTTCACCACCTCTTGTTCCTTGGCACAAGACTAGACCATACTCCCCAGCCATCTTTGCAGGTAGGTATGGTCATGTGATTGAGTTTCTCTCATGGGAAGAGACTAGAAGTGACAGAAGCCTCTCCATACTTGGGTGGAAACCACACCCACCAATACTTGCCACAGTATTTCCCTTTCTGGGGGCTTTTGCAGATGCTATGGACAACCCTGAATGCCATCCATTGAAGTCAGAGAGCTAGATTAAAGAAGGAGCTCAACCTTCAAATCCCCACCAGAAAGAGACTCACTCCAATCAGGAATACCCACTGTGAACTTTAAATGTGAGAGAACAATTAAGTTTTCTTCTATTTGAACTATTTAATATTTGAGGGTTTGTTTGATTCACCAGTCACCATCGCTGTTAACTAAACCCTCTTTCAACTCTTCCTTCAACCATTGTCTTTCTTCCCCCCAGCTGATGTGATAAATCTAGGCATGAGGGCTGGTCAAGATGGAGAAGACAGAAATAGGAGTCCTAATATAATACTGATTTCTCACTTAGAGTTTTTATTTCACTTAAGAGTTTTGGGTTCTATGTATTGTTCATTTCAACAGTCAATGGCTAGAAACGTGTGTTATTTCCACGTGCTTGTGGTCCCATGTGCGGCTTATTCTTTTTCCCTTTAGTGATGTCACCTAAATGAAATGTTCCAATTTAGAATCATTTCCACGTTAGAAATATATGAAGAATTCAATCCATATGCCCTTCGCCTTGTAAGGAAATTAACTATAAAGACAGTGTCGATATTATACAATTAAAATGAGACTCTTAACATATTTCATTTCCCCCTGACCTGACTTTCTTCACTCATTAGGAACAAAAAGTATGAATTCATTACTTGCAAATAGTCCAGATTGCTTAATGTATTCTAGAAGGAACTAAGACACCCCCTTGTGTGCACATGCACACACATACACTCAAGCATGCAAGTTTCTGTCTCTATCAAGGGCAAAAATAATAATTAAGCTAAAGAGAAGGAGCCATTCTAAGTCGTTGACCACGTAGGCTTAGCGGAACTGTAAGTGTATGTTTAGTCCATCTGTTTGTATCTTAAGGTTTTCTCTTTCTCTAATGCTCATGATGAAGACAGAAGAGGAGGGAGGGAGGGAGGAAAGTAGGGAAATTAAAAAAAATTGTTTTAATCTCCCCATATTATTTACTATATAAAGCAGCTCAGGTTTTCCTCCCTGTAAGCTTGTATAAGGAGTCTACTGGGGGTGTTTGGAATTGCTGTGTTTTAAAAAAGTTAACAATCATAGCTCTGAAGCTTAATCACTTGTATGTGTTACAAGACCAGATGGTTCAAGTGGGTGTTTGTTTACAAGCTCTTTGTATAAGGTTTTTAGCTGCTTCTTAGACCAAAGCTGGTTATTTCAACTAACAAAGGAGGCAGTGAGGAACTGATGAGAAACCCCTGGATTTCACAGATCCCTGGACTGTTAGGCTTCACTCCACCACTGTCCTGTGCACTTTTACAAGGATGTATTTAGGACCTAAGAAACATAACAGGGGCTTCCCTGGTGGCGCAGTGGTTGAGAGCCCGCCTGCCGATGCAGGGGACATGGGTTCATGCCCCGGTCTGGGAGGATCCCACATGCCGCGGAGCGGCTGGGCCCGTGAGCCATGGCTGCTGAGCCTGCGCGTCCAGAGCCTGTGCTCCGCAACGGGAGAGGCCACAACAGTGAGAGGCCCGTGTACCGCAAAAAAAAAAAAAGAAAGAAAGAAACATAACCTATGCTTCCCATGCTCTGAGCTCTTTATGGAACTCTGGCAGACTCTGGGGGAAGAAGGTATCTATCCCGGGCTCAGAGCTGCTGGATGCTGGCAGCGGACCAATCAGAAAAGACCAGAGCACCCTGACTTCCCAACGTCTTTAACTATCTTGAAGGTCTAGAATTTTAAGGTGCTCCCTGTTCTCTACCGGCTTCTGGAGCTGAGCTGTTTCACCAGCCACATCCTCCACCAGCTCCCTCCTTCCTGAAGTGGGTGAAAGGAGAGCAAGGAAACTTCCCTGGTGGCTGCCCTATTCTGTTTCCTCTGCATTAACCACATAGCCAATACTGGCAAACGTGCAAAGGATGCAGGTTTATTTACCACAAAATAAATCCAATGATATTAAAAGTTCCTTAAGGGAGAATGAAAAGTGTCCTCAAGGCACAAACTTTAATGGCTTTGAAAAGGTGAGCATATATTTGTCGTATTTTGGATGAGAAAATCCCCTTCTTCTAGCTCCCCCGTCTGCTCTGGACAAGAGAAGTCAATGCTTGCTTATCTTCATTCTTAATAAGATTCATGATGTTTGGCATCACTATCACACCTAGGATTAGTCTCTTACATCACTCACTAGCTGTCTATCCTTTATGGGTGACCCAAACTGGTATCCTTCTTGTCACCATCCAATCAGTTCCAAGGAATAAGATATCTGAGGCAAAAGAGGCGGGAGAAGTACGTGAATATCTTAGCATTTCAGTGAACTTGCTTCTATCATATTCTACAACAACTAGCAAGAACTAGCAAGAAATTACAAACTAACAAAAATGGGTTTGATCATTATCATTTCATTATCATTTCATGCATTTAATTCCTGTCTTTTATTAGTTAAGGGAAAAAACCTTTTCCAAATTTCTTTGGATTAACTTAGCAAAAGGCAACATCATTGGACTGTGTCCTTAGGATAAGGAATGGGCATCATTTATCATTTATTCTCCAAAGAGCCACACAGTTTTTGGCTCACAGCTGGTGCTCCATAAAAGGATGCTGAATGAATGAAGGCATACATTACTAGCTATGGCTATTCCCTCCCAATTCTAATGAACTCAAACCTTAATTTAATGTATGCCATTAGCCTTTGCAAAGTAAAGTTAGGAGCACCTAGCTAAATTAGCATATTCATGACTTACATTACCATTTTTTGTCTCCTGAAGACCACTCTTAACTTAAGAAAGAGCATTTTCCCAAAACAAACAAGCAAAAAGAACCAACTGATATTTTAGAAGAGGATATGCAGTATGATTTTTTTTTCTCCATTTTCTCAACTCTTGATACCATTTCTTTGTAAAACTAGCAATAAAAAAAGAAACAGATTAAATCAGGGATGTCTAAATGATCTCAGAAATCAGATCGTCTGTCACCTCCCTATTATCAGGACAGCATGAATCAAACAAATATGTTCCAGATTCTTCTGTGTATTTCTCTCCACTCTGGAACCCAAACAAAAGCTGTCAATAAACTTTGAAATTAGGGGGAAAAAAAGGAGCGTTTTCGGGCTTCCCTGGTGGCGCAGTGGTTGAGAGTCCGCCTGCCGATGCAGGGGACACGGTTCGTGTCCCGGTCTGGGAAGATCCCACATGCCGCGGAGTGGCTGGGTCCGTGAGCCATGGCCGCTGAGCCTTGCGCGTCCGGAGCCTATGCTCCGCAACGGGAGAGGCCACAACAGTGAGAGGCCCGCGTACCACAAAAAAAAAAAAAAAAAAAAAAAGAGCGTTTTCATTGTTTACAGCCTTTAATAAAGGAGAATGTGTACAGTCAAATACAAAGAGACTTGAAATATTGTCTTGATTTTTAACAAAAGGAATCAAACTTAGCACATATACTTTTTATGGCAACAGTGTCTACTGTATAGTAGTTGCTACAGACTGAATGTTTGTGTCCCCCTGAAAATTATATGTTGAATCCTAACACCCAATGTGATGATGTTTGGCCTTTGGGAGATGATTAGATTATGAGGGTGGACACATGCCCCCCCAAATGGGATTAGCACCCTTACAAGAGGCCAGAGCACTCCCTTGCCCTTCCTCCATGTGAGGTTACTGTAAAAAGACAGCCATCTAAGACGTGGACCTGAATCTGCTGGAGCCATGATTTTGGACTCCTGAGCCAAGATCTTGGACTCCCCATGCTCCAGAACCGTGAGAAATAAATTTATCTTATTTATAAGCCACCCAATGTATGGTAGTTTGTGACAGCAACCCAAACAGACTAAGACAGTAGTCAACCTTCAACTAAAACTTGTTAAATGAATGAATCAATAGCAACCAGTTTTGTATCAAGGTAAAGACATAGCTTGGGTGTAGAAAGTTAAACCAAAACTCAACTCCTGATTTGTTAACTATCCTTCCCTTACTGTGGACCATGATTATGTATTCTTATTTGTGACATAAAATGAGTGGTCAAATGAAATAAGAATGTTTAAAATCAAGATGTGGTTTTCCTCTCATCATATCCCTCTAATAAACCCTGGGAGAATCTAGCTACGTTTCTGCACACATAGGACTCCTTCTCTGCAGACCAAAGCAGGTAGAAACACCAACCGTAGCCATGAAATAGCACTCGTGGTCACTATTTATGTTTTATATACTGTCAGCAGCAACATGCTGACAGTATATAAGCATCAGACACAGTTATCCAGGCACTTAGATAATGCAGCAAGTGTCAATACTGATGTAACTATTTATAGCCCAATAAACTATGCTTTGAACAATATTAGTAACGTTAAGCTTAGGTAGCACTCCTAGTATTAATGCCTTAATACAGATATATTGCTATAAGCATAGTTTACAGCATGGAACATAAACACAAATCCAGCGACACTGATAAATCACTTTCTTGACTGCTTAAAAATGTACTGCCAAAGCGGGCTTTACGCATGACACAATGGAGCAGAAGGCAGCGATATATATTTAAATTTTCCATTTTTAAGCTGTCACTCAAAAACTTTTCATCCTTTTTTAGCTTATTGATCTTACCGGCTTGTGATAAGACTTCAGCTGCTTGGTCGGACTGTTTTTAGCTTCCCTTTCTTATTAAAAGAGCTAAATCAGGAATCATAAAATGCTACTAATTTAGCGTTTTTCAGTAGAAATGGAAGTTACGAACAGCACCAAAATAGTGTGACTCTCATGTCTTATTGCCCTAGAATCCCAGATTTAATTACCATGTGGTATAGCATAATGAAGGGAATCGTGATGCCACGTATCACTATATACACACTGAAAATAAAAACTGGTACTAAATATGCTAAAATACTTGTTCCAGGTTCTCTGATCCTTTCAATTAAATATTTTTTGCACAGGAATGAATGATACATATGTAAATATAGGTTTATTATTATTATACATAGAATAGATTCTGTGCTATTATTTCCCTTCTTTTTCTTTCAGTTACAAAGAAACCTCCATTCTTAAGGTTTTGACTACTCCTTACCTTACAATATACATCCTGCGTCAAAACAACCAAAATACCATCAGCAGGTCAACTGAGGTGACTGGCTAATTACGTGATCCACCAACTTGCATCATCCCCTCCACATATGCACGCTTACTGGGCTTAGAGTGGCAAACTGCAGACCACAATCAGAAAACTTCCCAGCTCAGAGACTTGTCCCCTCAAACCCGTGTCTGCTCTCACATGAGACTTCCTCTGAGCTCTTCAGCAAATTGTGATTTGTTTCTCCCCTCCCTTTTGGCCCCAAAATTCAAGGCTCATTATGGAAGAGAGAGCAGCCCTCATAGTTCATTGCCCCTATATTGCAAAGGGCTGCATGGAAAGTGGAAGCCATAGACTCCCAAGGCCAGGATCCATAATAAATACCCTCGTGATGAGTGAGTTGTGTGCTCGTGATTGGGGATCTTAGTGCAGCCCTGAATCTCACCCACTCAGATAGGAGGAAACACTGGATTCGTTCTCACCACCCGCCCAGGGCACCCTCCCCTGATGGCCTCGCCAGAAGGGGTGATGGTGGCAACTATTAAACAGCCATGAAATTTATTCTCAGCGGCAAGGACAGCTGGAATTTTAGTTACTATCATTATATCTAGCTTCTGAGAGAATTGTGAGAGCATGCAAAACATTTGTACTTTTTAACATATACTTTATCATATACTTTAACATATATTTTAACATACACTTTACTTTAAACATATGTACTTTTAAACACATACTTTAAAACATATGTACTTTTTAAACATTTGTTTAAAAAGGACGTATGAACGAAGGGAAGGTATTTTTCTTTTAGTGTATCTAGAATCATTGGTCTTCCATAAATATTTCTTGCTCACTTGACAGCTCCTAACATCAATAACTTTAAACTTCCTGCACCATTTCAAACTGAGCCCCCAAATCATCCCTGGCACGGCTTTGGTGCCAGCTCCTAGCACATGGACACCACCAAGAGTCATCAATTTTCTACAGAACTCACCATTTTGTTTTCATACCCCTCATTTCCATGAACGCTACTGTTTCTCTAAACGTGGCCTCACAATCACACACATCCCAGCCCTCTACTTTGTCCACAATCTGCGTATGTACATGTATGTGGGCGTGTACACCCAACCAGATAGGCACATTTCCATTTCTCTTCCACATAAATACGGTGATGAACTGGCCGCTTAGAGCTTTTCTGACAGCCGGGCGAAACGGTAGCTCCAGTGACCAGGGAGGTCCTGGCTCTTCCTTGCTGAAAGGTATTCAGCACGCGTAATAATTATCCATATATCTCATGCACGCTAAAGGCATGGCAATGCAATTTTAGCCTTAAAACAAGACCATATGACAAAAACCAAGGCCATTAGGGACCAATTTCGAGGATTCTCTGCAAGACAGTGATTTTCCAACTGCACTTACATATGCTGAATAGTTACCTCTGCACGACCGCACCTGCTCTCATTTATGTAACCCCTCTGTTTTCCGAAGCTTTTCTTAATAATGAAATACAGGAAAGTTTTAAAGGCTTGCTGGCTTTTTTTTTTTCCTTCATTAATTTTTTTTTTTCATTTCCCAAAGCACAATATGAAAATGCTGAGGGTGAAATTTCTGCTCACGCCAATGACCATCTTTCAGGATTCGCCAGCGCCTCTCCTTCTTCTTTGCTTGCCCCTCTGCCCTGACTTCGCCATCTTTACTTTCGGCCCTGTCCCCTCTCTCTGAGCTGAAGCCTGCTCTTCCAGGCCCATAAACGCTGACCTCCCCACTTGAGGTTCGGTGACATAATAACATTGTCTCTGAGAAGGTGTGATGTCATCATAAATCTAGGAGCTGTCCCGGCAAAGGCTCCACTTGTAAAGTAGAAAGATGGCCAAAGTTATTTTGAAATAATGTGGCTCAACTATTCTTTCACCTCATATTTTAAAAATGTTTAGATAAATGAATAAAGCCATGCCCTTTGGACAGATAAAATTATAAATACTAAAAGCAATAATATGGTCCATCATTAATGATTTATCAATTTGAGGGGCAGTGGGGGAAAAATCATAAGACTAGTAAGAAGGAAAACATTAAAAAGCCTCCACAGGGCTTCCCGGGTGGCGCAGTGGTTGAGAATCTGCCTGCTAATGCAGGGAACACGGGTTTGAGCCCTGGTCTGGGAAGATCTCACACGCCGCGGAGCAACTGGGCACGTGAGCCACAACTACTGAGCCTGCGCATCTGGAGCTTGTGCTCCGCAACAAAAGAGGCCGCAACAGTGAGAAGCCCGCGTACCGTGATGAAGAGTGGCCCCTGCTCACCCCTCGCACAGAAACGAAGACCCAGCACAGCCAAAAATAAATAAATAAATAAATAAATAAATAAAAAGCCTCCGCAAAATAAAAAACAGCCAAGACACTAGATTTTACTACCATTATTTCAGATTCTCTATAGACTCTGCCCAATTCTATTTTTTAATTGTTCAAGGAAAGAGAAATTATCTCTAAATATCAATTAATTGTCATTTGGTTCTTTAGCTTGTAAGACTGCATTGTAATATCTCATCTCTGGACATTTTTCTAAAATTATGAGATAATGGACTTTTAATGCAAGTCCATCGCTAATTTTTTTAATTACAAGGCAACATGGATAAATGATGCCATAAGCAATAACTGAGTTATTAAAAACCTCAATACAGCCCCTCTCCATTGAAGAAGTAATCATACATTGCAGGAGGCAGTGTTCAGGAAAGTTCTGTGAAGACACCCAATAAAAAAATCCCTATGCCTGCATTGGGGCCATCAAAGCCAAGCTCAGTTTGCTTTATTCTGTACTCTGGATATTCAATTGTTACTCTACTTCTCACAGCTTAATTTAACAGCAATGAATCTTGGCCTGTTCTAAGTAAACAAGGGCAGAATGTATTGTGCAATTTCCAATATAATGCACTCAGAAGTTCCTAATTACTTGATCAAGGCACGTGTAAATAAGGGGACCTTATATAAAATGAGCCAACGATCATGGCTTGAGCATTCCACCAGGTGAACAATGTTCTGACTATCTAACCAGGTTCTAAATATGTATAGCTGATGTACACTGCAGAATATCAAGGGTGTCATCTATAAGTGGGTGTGGTTCATGTTAAAACCTGAGCTGTGTTTTCTCAATTCAGGTACTTGCCAGCTGACAGGCAGAGGAGTAAGTTATGACATCTCAGTAGTGATCCTGCCTGAGCATGTGTGAAGTTAGCTGTTCCTCCGACTGTCACCTCATTGGAATTATTTGCATTGGCAATAGCATATGGAGTTGGTTCTAACTTAAATCTGAATCTCTTAAAATGCCTTCAAAAAAGCTTGCCCAGTGGTGCTGCTCTGGAAATAAAGCCATTGTGTACATAGAAGCTAGCCTGTCACATGCTTGACAACGCAGTTACAGACAACAGAAATGGCCAAGTCTTGCAGAATAAATCATAAAATTTTGAAAGCTGATAGATGTGGGTGCGACTCTTGTCACACTGGCATGTCACTAGTGCCAATCACTTATCTGTCCAAAGCGTTCAAAGAATAAACAAAACCAAAATTTAAAATAGAAAAAAAACCCACAACAAAATAAACAAACAAAAAAACCAGATGAAACCCTAGTATCCTGCAATTATCTTAAAATTATACTTTCAACCCTAAAGGTGATAAAGAGTGTAAGATTATGAAGACAGATTATGAAAAGAACCATATCACTGTGATGCCGAAAGTACTAAGCAATAGATAAAAGTCATTCTAAAGACGGACCTCCCTGGTGGCGCAGTGGTTAAGAATCCGCCTGCCAATGCAGGGGACACGGGTTCGACCCCTGGTCCGGGAAGATCCCACATGCCGCGGAGCAACTAAGCCCGCGAGCCACAACTACTGAAGCCCACACACCTGGAGCCCGTGCTTCGCAACAGGAGAAGCCACCGCAGTGAGAAGCCCACACACCCCAACGAAGAGTAGCCCCCGCTCACCACAACTAGAAAAAGCCCACATGCAGCAATGAAGACCCAACGCAGCCAAAAATAAATAAATAAATTTAAAAAAGAAAGTCTTTCCAAAGAAACTAGAAGTGGAAAGGCTCGGTTACATTCTTATATTTCTTTGCTGAATTTTGGGGATACCTCTTTCTTTTTGCTGTCTTCCTCAATGGTTACTTCCTCAGAGACTGCTCTGTTGATTATTCCTCATTTCCTCATCCCCTAATTGTTACAGAAGTTAAATCCTTGGACCTCTTTTCTCTTCTACACTCACTCGCTAAGTGGTCACAGCTGGCCTCAATAATTTTAAATACTATACATATGCTGACAAATCACAAATGTATGACGTTAGCCAAGATGTTTCCTCTGAACTTCAGACTCGCTGATCCACCTTCCTACTTCCTAGACAATTCATTTGGATGTCTATTATGTATCTCAAAAGTAACATTTCAGAAATGGGTACTGATTACCCCTACCCTACTAAATCTATACGTCGGCTCAGGGAAGATGGTGGAAAAGTAAGACGCGGAGATCACCTTCCACCCCTCAGATACACCAGAAATACAGCTACACGTGGAACGACTCCTACAGAACACCTACTGAACGCTGGCAGAAGACCTCAGACCTCCCAAAAGGCAACAAACTCCCCACGTCCCTGGGGAGGGCAAAAGAAAAAAGAATAAACAGAGACAAAAGAATAGGGACGGGACCTGCACCAGTGGGAGGGAGCCGTGAAGGAGGAAAGGTTTCCACACACTAGGAAGCCCCTTCGCAGGCGGAGACTGCGGGTGGCGCAGGCGGGGAAAGCTTCGGAGTCACTGAGGAGAGCGCAGCCACAGGGGTGTGGAGGGCAAAGCGGAGAGGTTCCCGCACAGAGGATCCGGGCCGACCGGTACTCACCAGGCCGAGAGGCTTGTCTGCTCGCCCGCCAGGGCGGACGGGGCTGGGAGCTGAGGCTCCGGCTTCGGCCAGAGCGCAGGGAGAGGCCTGGCGGCTGAACACAGCCTGAAGGGGTTAGTGCACCACGGCTGGCCGGGAGGGAGTCCGGGGAAAAGTCTGGACCTGCCGAAGAGGCAAGAGACTTTTTCTTTCCTCTTTGTTTCCTGGTGCCTGAGGAGAGGGGATTAAGAGCGCTGCTTAAAGGAGCTCCAGAGACGGGCGCGAGCCGCGGCTAAAAGCGCGGACCCCAGAGACGGGCGTGGGACGCTGGGGCTGCTGCTGCCGCCGCCAAGAGGCCTGTGTGCGAGCACAAGTCACTATCCACACCTCCCTTCCGGGGAGGCTGTGCACCCCGTCACTGCCGGGGTCCCGGGATCCAGGGACAACTTGCCCGGCAGAACGCACGGCGCGCCTCAGGCTGCTACAACGTCACGCCTCAGGCTGCTGCAACGTCACGCCGGCCTCTGCCACCGCAGGCTCGCCCCGCCTCCGTGCCCCTCCCTTCCCGCCGGCCTGAGTGAGCCAGAGCCCCCGAATCAGCGGCTCCTTTAACCTCGTCCTGTCTGAGCGAAGAACAGACACCTCCGGCAACCTACACACAGACGTGGGGCCAAATCCAAAGCTGAGACCCGGGAGCTGTGCGAACAAAGAAGAGAAAGGGAAATCTCTCCCAGCAGCCTCAGAAGCAGCGGATTAAAGCTCCAAATCAACTTGATGTACCCTGCATCTGTGGAATACATGAATAGACAACGAATCATCCCAAATTGAGGAGGTGGACTTTGAGAGCAAGACTTACTGTTTTTTCCCCTTTTCATCTCTTTTGTGAGTGTGTATGTGTATGCTTCTGTGGGAGATTCTGTCTGTATAGCTTTGCTGTCACCACTTGTCCTAGGGTTTTATCCATCCATTTTTTTTTTCTTAAAAAATTTTTTTTTCTTAATAATTATTTTTTATTTTAATAACTTTATTTTACCTTACTTTATTTTGTTTTTTCCTCTCTTTCTTCCTTCCTTCCTTCCTTCCTTTCTTCCTTTCTCTTTCTTTCTTTCTTTCTTTCTTCCTTTCTACTTTTTCTCCCTTTTATTCTGAGCCATGTGGATGAAAGGCTCTTGGTGTTGCAGCCAGGAGTCAGTGCTCTGCCTCTGAGGTGGGAGAGCCAACTTCAGGACACTGGTCCACAAGAGACCTCCCAGAACCGCATATCAAACGGCGAAAATCTTCCAGAGATCTCCATCTCAACACCAGCACCCAGCTTCACTCAACGACCAGCAAACGACAGTGCTGGACACCCTATGCCAAACAACTAGCAAGACAGAAACACAACGCCACCCATTAGCAGAGAGGCTGCCTAAAAGCACAAAAAGTCCACAGACACCCCAAAACACAGCACCAGACGTGGACCTGCCCACCAGAAAGACAAGATCCAGCCTCATCCACCAGAACACAGGCACTAGTCCCCTCCACCAGGAAGCCTACACAACCCACTGAACCAACTTTAGCCACTCGGGACAGACACCAAAAACAGCGGGAACTACGAACCCGCAGCCTGCAAAAAGGAGACCCCAAACACAGTAAGATAACCAAAATAAGAAGACAGAAAAACACACAGCAGATGAAGGAGCAAGATAAAAACCCACCAGACCTAACAAATGAAGAGGAAATAGGCAGTCTACCTGAAAAAGAATTCAGAATAATGATAGTAAAGATGATCCAAAATCTTGGAAATAGAATAGACAAAATGCAAGAAACAGTTAACAAGGACCTAGAAGAACTAAAGATGAAACAAGCAATGATGAACAACACAATAAATGAAATTAAAAATACTCCAGATGGGATCAATAGCAGAATAACTGAGGCAGAAGAACGGATAAGTGACCTGGAAGATAAAATAGTGGAAATAACTACTGCAGAGCAGAATAAGCAAAAAAGAATGAAAAGAACTGAGGACAGTCTCAGAGACCTCTGGGACAACATTAAACGCACCAACATTCGAATTATAGGGGTTCCAGAAGAAGAAGAGAAAAAGAAAGGGACTGAGAAAATATTTGAAGAGATTATAGTTGAAAACTTCCCTAATATGGGAAGGGAAATAGTTAATCAAGTCCAGGAAGCACAGAGAGTCCCATACAGGATAAATCCAAGGAGAAACACACCAAGACACATATTAATCAAACTGTCAAAAATTAAATACAAAGAAAGCATATTGAAAGCAGCAAGGGAAAAACAACAAATAACACACAAGGGAATCCCCAAAAGGTTAACACCTAATCTTTCAGCAGAAACTCTACAAGCCAGAAGGGAGTGGCAGGACATATTTAAAGTGATGAAGGAGAAAAACCTACAACCAAGATTACTCTACCCAGCAAGGATCTCATTCAGATCTGATGGAGAAATTAAAACCTTTACAGACAAGCAAAAGCTAAGAGAAGTCAGCACCACCAAACCAGCTTTACAACAAATGCTAAAGGAACTTCTCTAGGCAAGAAACACAACAGAAGGAAAAGACCTACAATAACAAACCCAAAACAATTAAGAAAATGGGAATAGGAACATACATATCGATAATTACCTTAAATGTAAATGGATTAAATGCTCCCACCAAAAGACACAGACTGGCTGAATGGATACAAAAACAAGACCCATATATATGCTGTCTACAAGAGACCCACTTCAGACCTAGAGACACATACAGACTGAAAGTGTGGGGATGGAAAAAGATATTCCATGCAAATGGAAACCAAAAGAAAGCTAGAGTAGCAATTCTCATATCAGAAAAAATAGATTTTAAAATAAAGACTATTAGAAGAGACAAAGAAGGAAACCACATAATGATCAAGGGATCGATCCAAGAAGAAGATATAACAATTGTAAATATTTATGGACCCAATATAGGAGCACCTCAATACATAAGGCAAATGTTAACAGCCATAAAAGGGGAAATCGACAGTAACACATTCATAGTAGGGGACTTTAACAACCCACTTTCACCAATGGACAGATCATCCAAAATGAAAATAAATAAGGAAACACAAACTTTAAATGATACATTAAACAAGATGGACTTAACTGATATTTATAGGACATTCCATCCAACAACAACAGAATATACATTTTTCTCAAGTGCTCATGGAACATTCTCCAGGATAGATCATATTTTGGGTCACAAATCAAGCCTTGGTAAATTTAAGAAAATTGAAATTGTATCAAGTATCTTTTCCAACCACAACGCTATGAGACTAGATATCAATTACAGGAAAACATCTGTAAAAAATACAAACACATGGAGGCTAAACAATACAGTACTGAATAACGAAGTGATCACTGAAGAAATCAAAGAGGAAATTTAAAAATACCTAGAAAAAAATGACAATGGAGACACGACAACCCAAAACCTATGGGATGCAGCAAAAGCAGTTCTAAGAGGGAAGTTTATAGCAATACAATCCTACCTCAAGAAACAGGAAACATCTCGAATAAACAACCTAACCTTGCACCTAGAGCAATTAGAGAAAGAAGAACAAAAAAGCTCCACAGTTAGCAGAAGGAAGGAAATCATAAAGATCAGATCAGAAATAAATGAAAAAGAAATGAAGGAAATGATAGCAAAGATCAATAAAACTAAAAGCTGGTTCTTTGAGAAGATAAACAAAATTGATAAACCACTAGCCTGACTCATCAAGAAAAAAAGGGAGAAGACTCAAATCAATAGAATTACAAATGAAAAAGGAGAAGTAACAACTGACACTGCAGAAACACAAAAGATCATGAGAGATTACTACAAGCAACTCTATGCCAATAAAATGGACAACCTGGAAGAAATGGACAGTCTTAGAAATGCACAACCTACCAAGACTGAATCAGGAAGAAATAGAAAATATGAACAGACCAATCACAAGCACTGAAATTGAAACTGTGATTAAAAGTCTTCCAACAAACAAAAGCCCAGGACCAGATGGCTTCACAGGTGAATTCTATCAAACATTTAGAGAAGAGCTAACACCTATCCTTCTCAAATGCTTCCAAAATAGAGCAGAGGGAGGAGCACTCCCAAACTCATTCTACGAGGCCACCATCACCTTGATACCAAAACCAGACAAGGATGTCACAAAGAAAGAAAACTACAGGCCAATATCACTGATGAACATAGATGCAAAAATGTTCAACAAAATACTAGCAAACAGAATCCAACAGCACATTAAAAGGATCATACACCATGATCAAGTGGGGTTTATTCCAGGAATGCAAGGATTCTTCAATATATGCAAATCAATCAATGTGATACCCCAAATTAACAAATTGAAGGAGAAAAACCATATGATCATCTCAATAGATGCAGAGAAAGCTTTTGACAAAATTCAACACCAATTTATGATAAAAACCTTGCAGAAAGTAGGCATAGAGGAAACTTTTCTCAACATAATAAATGCAATATATGACCAACCCACAGCCAACATCGTCCTCATTGGTGAAAAACTGAAAGAATTTCCACTAAGATCAGGAACAAGACAAGGTTGCCCACTCTCACCACTCCTATTCAACATAGTTTTGGAAGTTTTAGCCACAGCAATCAGAGAAGAAAAGAAAATAAAAGGAATCCAAATCAGAAAAGAAGAAGTAAAGCCATCACTCTGTGCAGATGACATGATACTATACATAGAGAATCCTAAAGATACTACCAGAAAACTACTAGAGCTAATCAATGAATTTGCTAAAGTAGCAGGACACAAAATTAATGCACAGAAATCTCTGGCATTCCTATACACTAATGATGAAAAATCTGAAAGTGAAATCAAGAGAACACTCCCATTTACCATTGCAACAGAAAGAATAAAATATCTAGGAATCAACCTGCCTAAGGAGACAAAAGACCTGAATGCAGAAAATTATAAGACACTGATGAAAGAAATTAAAGATGATACAAATAGATGGAGCGATATACCATGTTCTTGGATTGGAAGAATCAACATTGTGAAAATGACTCTACTACCCAAAGCAATCTACAGATTCAATGCAATCCCTATCAAACTACCACTGGCAGTTTTCACAGAACTAGAACAAAAAATTTCACAATTTGTATGGAAACACAAAAGACCCCGAATAGCCAAAGCAATCTTGAGAAAGAAAAATGGAGGTGGAGGAATCAGGCTCCCTGACTTCAGACTCTACTACAAAGCTACACTAATCAAGACAGTATGGTACTGGCACAAAAACAGAAATATAGATCAATGGAACAGGATAGAAAGCCCAGAGATAAACCCGCGCACATATGGTCACCTTATCTTTGATAAAGGAGGCAGCAATGTACAGTGGTGAAAGGACAGCATCTTCAATAAGTGGTGCTGGGAAAACTGGACAGGTACATGTAAAAGTATGAGATTAGATCACTCCCTAACACCATACACAAAAATAAGCTCAAAATGGATTAAAGACCTAAATGTAAGGCCAGAAACTATCAAACTCTTAGAGGAAAACATAGGCAGAACACTCTATGACATAAATCACAGCAAGATCCTTTTTGACCCACCTCCTAGAGTAATGGAAATAATAACAAAAATAAACAAATGGGACCTAATGAAACTTCAATGCTTTTTTTGCACAGCAAAGGAAACCATAAACAAGACCAAAAGACAACCCTCAGAATGGGAGAAAATATTTGCAAATGAAGCAACTGACAAAGGATTAATCTCCAAAATTTACAAGCAGCTCATGCAGCTCAATAACAAAAAAACAAACAACCCAATCCCAAAATGGGCAGAAGACCTAAATAGACATTTCTCCAAAGAAGATATACAGACTGCCAACAAACACATGAAAGAATGCTCCACATCATTAATCATTAGAGAAATGCAAATCAAGACTACAATGAGATATCATCTCACACCAGTCAGAATGGCCATCATCAAAAAATCTAGAAACAATAAATGCTGGAGAGAGTGTGGAGAAAAGGGAACACTCTTGCACTGCTGGTGGGAATGTGAATTGGTACAGCCACTATGGAGAACAGTATGGAGGTTCCTTAAAAAACTACAAATAGAACTACCATATGACCCAGCAATCCCACTACTGGGCATATACCCTGAGAAAACCATAATTCAAAAAGAGTCATGTACCAAAATGTTCATTGCAGCTCTATTTACAATAGCCAGGAGATGGAAACAACCTAAGTGTCCATCATCGGATGAATGGATAAAGAAGATGTGGCACATATATACAATGGAATATTACTCAGCCATATAAAGAAACGAAATTGAGCTATTTGTAATGAGGTGGATGGACCTAGAGTCTGTCATACAGAGTGAAGTAAGTCAGAAAGAGAAAGACAAATACCGTATGCTAACACATATATATGGAATTTAAGAAAAAAATGTCATTAAGAACCTAGGGGTAAGACAGGAATAAAGACACAGACCTACTACAGAATGCACTTGAGGATATGGGGAGGGGAAAGGGTAAGCTGTGACAAAGTGAGAGAGTGGCATGGACATATATACACTACCAAACGTAAAATAGCTAGCTAGTGGGAAGCAGCCGCATAGCCCAGGGAGATCAGCCTGGTGCTTTGTGACCACCTAAAGGGGTGGGATAGTTAGGGTGGGAGGGAGGGAAACTCAAGAGGGAAGAGAGATGGGAACATATATATAACTGATTCACTTTGTTATAAGGCAGAAACTAGCACACCATTGTAAAGCAATTATACTCCAATAAAGATGTAAAAAAAAAAATGTATACGTCCCCAGTATTTTCCATCTTCTGGTTGTTCAGACCAAAACCTTTAGAGACATCTTGATTCTTTCTTTCTCTAACACTGCTCACGAAATCCATTTGGTTCTTCCTTCAAAAGACTGGGTTGGTTCGTAAGATGTTACGGAAAAACCCAAACAAACGTTTTGGCCAACCCAATATATCCAGAGGCTGGCAAGTTCTCATCACCTCATCCTTACTACCCTCATCCACACCACCACCATCATTCTCCAGGACCACTGCAGTGGCACCCTGACTGGTCTTCCTATTTTCACACTTGCCCTCTTCAATCTACTCTCTACAGAGAAGTCAGAGTGATACTAATTTTTTTAAATTAAAGTACTGCTACTAATTATTATCTCTAATGAAATGAACAGATTGTAAGGGTATGAACTGATGAATTATGACAAATGTATACATCCCTAAAACCATCTCAGTCAAGGTATAGATTATTTCCATCATCCCAGAAAATTTCCCTTATGTCCCTTTCTAGTCGATTCCTTTCCAAATAGAGGCAACTAAATTTCTGATTTCTATTACCAAAGCTTAGTTTTGCCTATTTCAGATGTTATCATGACCAAAACATATGGATGCTACACACTATTTTTTGCACCTGGTTTCCTTTTACACAGTATTAGATTTATGACATTTATCCATGCTGTTGAGTGTATTAGTTGTTCATGTTATTTTATTAATGACTAGTATTCCACTGTATACATATACCATAACTGGTTCATTATTTGTTGATGGCCATTTACAAGTGTTTCCAGTTTTTAGCCATTATGAATAAAGATGCCACAAACACTCTGTACAAACTTTTTCTAGACCCATGTTTTCATTGTTCTTGGGTAAATACCTGGGTGTGGAATTACTGGGTCACAGGATAGAAATTTTGAATTTCATAGAAACTGCCAGTTTCCCAAAGTGATTGTTCTATTTCACACACTCACCAGCAGTGGATAAGAGGTCAGGTTGCTTTGCATACTTCTAAGCAGTTCATCGTTGTCCATCGGGTTTGTTGTTTTTGTTGTTTATTTTAATTTTAGCCATCCTAGTGGGTATAAAGTGGTATCTCATTGTGGTGTTAACTCACCTTTCTCTGATAACTAATGGTTTTGAACAAATTCTCATGTGCTTGTTGACCCTTTGCCTATGGTTGGAAATGTCCATTCAAGTCTTTTGTTCACTCTTTTTTTTTTTTTTTTGCGGTACGCGGGCCTCTCACTGTTGTGGCCTCTCCCACTGCAGAGCACAGGCTCCGGACACACAGGCTCAGTGGCCATGGCTCACGGGCCCAGCCGCTCCATGGCATTTGGGATCCTCCCAGACCGGGCACGAACCCGTGTCCCCTGCATCGGCAGGCGGATTCTCAACCACTGCACCACCAGGGAAGCCCTTGCTCACTCTTCAAGTGATCTTTTAAAACTAAGTCACATCTTGTCACTCCTCTGCTCAGAGTTCAACAGTATGTCAGCTCACTTTATAAAAGCTACGATCTTAACAACACCCACTAAGGTGCAACACAGTCTGCCCTCAAGGAACCCTGCGACCTCCTGTCACCCTCCCTGTGCTCCAGCCACTGCAGACTCCTGTGTCCTCGAACAACTGAGGACCATCTCAGAGCATCCTTGCTGTTCCCTCTGTGGGAAGATTCTTGTCCCAGATACCCACCTGCCCAGTTTCTCACTTCTTTTAGTAACTTCTGGAATATTCCCACTAAAAAAGTAACCACATGTCCAGTGTTCTCTATTCTCTGTATCTAGTTTTATTTTTCCATAATATTTAGCATTAAGATGTGATTTTTTCACTGAAGTATAACATACAATGTTGTGTTAGTTTCTTAATCACAGCAAAGTGATTAAGTTATATATATATATATATATATGTATTTTTTCATAGTCCTTTCCATTAAAATTTATTACAAGATTTTGAATATAGTTCCCTGTGCTATACAGTAGGACCTTGTTGTTTGTCTCTTTCAGTAGTGTGTATCTGCGAATCCCATACTCTTAATTTATCCCTATCCCTCCTTTTCCCCTTTGGTAACCATAGGTTTGTTTTCTAAGTCTGTGAGTCTGTTTCTGTTTTGTAAATAAACTCATTTGTATCATATTTCAGATTCCACACAAAGTGATATTATATGATATTTGTCTTTCTCTGTCTGACTTTCTTTAGTTAGTATGATCATCTCTAGATCCATCCATGTTGCTGCAAATGGTATTATTTCATTCCTTTTTATGGCTGAGTAGAATTCATATAGATACACATATATGAATCATATACGATAATCATATATATATATGATTATTTTTAAACTTATTTTTTACTTACTTTGCTCCCTTTCCTTCCTTCCTTTGTCTTTTTTCTTTCATCTTTCTGTTTCTTCCTTTCTTCCCCTTCCTTCCTCCTTTCCTTTCTGCTCCCTCCATCCCTCTCTCCCTCCCTCCCTTCCTTCCTTCCCCTCTATAGTTCATTATTTATCTCCCACTAACAAAATGTAAGCTCTGTGAGAACACAGAGCCTTTGTTCACTGCCGTATGTCCATTCACTCCACAAACATGCTGTTCACTACTGTATTTCCAGATCCTAGAACAAATTTTTAACTGGTTAAAAGTATTGAGAAGACTGTATATTTGGACTGTTTGCAAATTTTTTTTTGTTTGTTTTATAACAAATTTAATCAGTTATACATATACATATGTTTCCATATCCCCTCCCTTTTGCGTCTCCCTCCCACCCTCCCTATCCCACCCCTCCAGGCGGTCACAAAGCACCGAGCTGATCTCCCTGTGCTATGCGGCTGCTTCCCACTAGCTATCTACCTTACGTTTGGTAGTGTATATATGTCCATGCCGCTCTCTCACTTTATCACAGCTTACCCTTCCCCCTCCCTATATCCTCAAGTCCATTCTCTAGTAGGTCTGTGTCTTTATTCCTGTCTTACCCCTATGTTCTTCATGACATTTTTTTTTTCTTAAATTCCATATATATGTGTTAGCATACAGTATTTGTCTTTCTCTTTCTGACTTACTTCACTCTGTATGACAGACTCTAGGTCTATCCACCTCATTACAAATAGCTCAATTTCATTTCTTTTTATGGCTGAGTAATATTCCATGGTATATATGTGCCACATCTTCTTTATCCATTCATCCGATGATGGACACTTAGGTTGTTTCCATCTCCGGGCTATTGTAAATAGGGCTGCTATGAACATTTTGGTACATGTCTCTTTTTGAATTATGGTTTTCTCAGGGTATATGCCCAGTAGTGGGATTGCTGGGTCATATGGTAGTTCTATTTGTAGTTTTTTAAGGAACCTCCATACCGTTCTCCATAGCGGCTGTACCAATTCACATTCCCACCAGCAGTGCAAGAGTGTTCCCTTTTTTCCACACCCTCTCCAGCATTTATTGTTTCTAGATTTTTTGATGATGGCCATTCTGACTGGTGTGAGATGATATCTCATTGTAGTTTTGATTTGCATTTCTCTAATGAGTAAAGATGTTGAGCATCCTTTCATGTATTTGTTGGCAGTCTGTATATCTTCTGTGGAGAAATGTCTATTTAGGTCTTCTGCCCATTTTTGGATTGGGTTGTTTGTTTTTTTGTTATTGAGCTGCATGAGCTGCTTATAAATTTTGGAGATTAATCCTTTGTCAGTTGCTTCATTTGCAAATATTTTCTCCCATTCTGAGGGTTGTCTTTTGGTCTTGTTTATGGTTTCCTTTGCTGTGCAAAAGCTTTTAAGTTTCATTAGGTCCCATGTGTTTATTTTTGTCTTTATTTCCATTTCTCTAGGAGGTGGGTCAAAAAGGATCTTGCTGTGATTTATGTCATAGAGTGTTCTGCCTATGTTTTCCTCTAAGAGTTTGATAGTGTCTGGCCTTACATTTAGGTCTTTAATCCATTTTGAGCTTATTTTTGTGTATGGTGTTAGGGAGTGATCTAGTCTCATACTTTTACATGTCCCTATCCAGTTTTCCCAGCACCACTTATTGAAGAGACTGTCCTTTCTCCACTGTACATTCCTGCCTCCTTTATCAAAGATAAGGTGACCATATGTTGGACTGTTTGCAAATTTAAACACATGAATTTTTAGTCTTCAAGTACGTTTACTTAAAAAGCTGCAATTATATATTTAAAAGAAAAAAAAAACCTTAAAACTCAGCGCTAAAATCCATGACTTTTTTTTTTATGAGGCTGAATAACACATGAACCAAATAGACTGTCTAGAACAAAGTGAAAAGTTACACAGATAGATTCTATAGGTAGTCAATCACAGAGCCAGCATTTAAAGAAGAGAAAAGGTAACAATTCCAGTCCCTTAATACACATATGCTTTTATAAAATTATCACAATGTACATACTTTTATAGTTTTTCAATTTTATTTTTATAATAGTTAATATAAAATAATATATGTATCATATATGTAAATTATGAAACATAATAATAAAATGAACCTTCACGAACCTTCTTTCGCAGGAAAGGAAGGGAGCAAAGTAATAAGCAATGCCAAAACCGATAAGGCTATCCAAGGACCCTTCTTCAGTCGCACTCAGCTCCACTCCTTACCAGGAGTAAACACTATCTTGAATTGTGTGCATATCATTCCTTTTGTTTTCCTTGGAAATTTTACCACAAGAATCTGTCCCTAAATAATATATTGTTTAGATTTATTTCTACGTGACATTTCGAGATGGTATCATGCGGTATATAGTCCCTTTTGGTTGTTTTATGTGTTCTCATTAAATATTACCTTTCTATGATTCATCTATGTCAATGCACACAGATGATGTCATTGATCTCACTGTTCTATCATATTCAGTTTATGAATATACCAAATTTATTTGTCCAGCCTTCTGCTGACTTCTTCTGTAGACATCAAAACATATTATAAAGCTACTGTGAGACAGTATGATATTTATACAAGGATAGACAAATTAATCAACAGAACCAAACAGAGAGCTTAGAAACAGGACCACACAAGATGGTAATTTGGTATCTAACAAAAGTAAATTGCAGATCTGTGGAGAAAAGATGAACTATAGTAACTGGCACTGGGACAACTGATTATCCTGAAAAGGAATCCTACCTTATAGTGCATATTCACAATAGCAAGTTTCAGATGGCTTAAAAACTATGAAAAGCAAACCTCTAAAATTTTTAAAGGACAGTATAAGAGAATACCTTCATGACTTTCAGTTAGAAAAAAAAAATATTTTTGACAACACAAAAAGTGTCAACAATAAAGAAAGATTGATAAATTCTATCAACTAAAAGTAAGAGAATCTTTTCATCAAAGAATACCATAAAGAAAATAAATGGAGAAGCCACAACTCTCAGAAGATATTTAGAATGCATTTATCTATTTCTTATTAAGGATTTCCTTTTTAATTATAGTCCTATCTTCCCTGAAATAGTCACTACTTGATTACCTTACTGTTACTATGTCTTTGTCTAGTTCTTCCTAGTGCTCTGAAAATTAGGGACTCCATAAAAGGGAACCCTCTTGCACTGTTGGTGGGAATGTAAATTGATACAGCCACTATGGAGAACAGTATGGAGGTTCCTTAGAAAACTAAAAATAGAACTACCATATGACCCAGCAATCCCACTACTGGGCTCATACCCTGAGAAAACCATAATTCAAAAAGAGTCATGTACCACAATGTTCATTGAAGCTCTATTTACAATAGTCAGGACATGGTAGCAACCTAAGTGTCCAGCGACAGATGAATGGATAAAGAAGATGTGGCACATATATACAATGGAATAGTATTCAGCCATAAAAAGAAACAAAATTGAGTTATCTGTAGTGAGGTGGATGGACCTAGAGTCTGTCATACAGAGTGAAGTAAGTCAGAAAGAGAAAAACAAATACTGTATGCTAACACATATATATGGAATCTAAAAAAAAAAAAAAAAAAAAAAACGTTCTGAAGAATCTAGGGACAGGACAGGAATAAAGATGCAAACGTAGAGAATGGACTTGAGGACACGGGGAGGGGGAAGGGTAAGCTGGGATGAAGTGAGAGAGTGCATTGGGCCTATATCCATGACCAAACATAAAATAGCTAGCTAGTGGGAAGCAGCCGCATAGCACAGGGAGATCAGCCTGGTGCTTTGTGACCACCTAGAGGGGTGGGATAGGGAGGGTGGGAGGGAGACACAAGAGGGAGGAGATATGGGGATATATGTACATATATAGCTGATTCACTTTGTTATACAGCAGAAACTAACACACCATTGTAAAGCAGTTATACTCCAATAAAGATGTTAAAAAAGAAAAAAAAGAAAATTAGGGACTCCATAAACACTTCTGACTAACGGACTTTTATTTTAGGCTGTCTTCTGTTTCAGTACACATAAAGTTTTACCTTGCTTTAAACAAAGGCTGCTAACTATAGGTGGCATTGTTGTATCATAGATCATGTTCTCAATTACCTGTATGACAGCAAAGAGTGATACTAGTAAAACTTCATTTAAGTTTTTTAATTCAATTGAACCAGAAGGTCATTGACACTTCAGTAATTGCTACTGAAAAGCATTTGGCTAAATGAGAAAAACACACACACACATATCTATACACGAAATAAATTGTGACATAATCTGTAGTACAGATTATTCATTTTAAAAGAATTGCCTGCTTCTTGTTACAAGATCATTATTGCAATTATTTTACCTAATAAAAATTTTAATGATTCTGAAACAATAGTCAAACATGACATAATTTATACAGCCCAACTAAAGAAAATTGTCAGTGCTTTCTACTGTCTTTTTGACCACAAACAGAAAAGTCCAATTTTTAAGCTTTGTTCTAGTTTTAAACTATGGAATAAACACAAAGGAATGAAAAGAACAAGAGAAGAAGGAAGTGGTTTGCAAGAATCTGGGGGAGCAGCCTTCTTAGTATAGATGGGCAACACACAGCATGCTGTCCAAGCGCTACTGAATGTGGATGACGAGGCCCTTTCCTCCCAACTAGGGATGTCTGGGAAAGTCTCTGACTTTTCCTGATTTCTTCTCTGTTTTCATTCCAAGAAGACAGGGCTTAGTATTACTAAGTATTTAAAATTCCCTTGTCTGTAAATGTTTAAAAACGTGTTCCCACCTAAAAGTATGGCAGAGAGAGGGGTGTGAATGCACATCTCAGACTAGATATTTAATCTGTCAAGTCTGGCATCTGTCATCTCATCCATTAAATCTTGAGTTCCCACAACTAGGAACCTTCTTTTTTTTTGTTTTTGATTTTTTGTTTGCTTGGTTTTTTTTTGTGTTTTTGTTTTTGTTTTGCTAAATACAAAAAAGTCATTGTTAGGCTAATAAATCCTTTCATTAAAAAACAAAGCCATACAGCAACATGGATGGACCTAGAGATTATCATACTAAGTGAAGTAAGTCAGACAGAGAATGACAAATACCATATGACATCGTTTATATGTGGAATCTAAAAAAATGATACAAATGAACTTATTTACAAAACAGAAACAGACTCACAGACACAGAAAACAAACTTATGGTTATCAAAAGGGAGAGGAGGGGAGAGATAAATTAGGAGTTTGCGATTAGCAGATACAAACTATATACTATATATAAAATAGGTAAACAACAAGGTCCTACTGTATAGCATGGAGAACTATACTCAGTATCTTGTAACAAACTAAAATGGAAAAGAATCTGAAGAATAATATATAGATATGTATAACTGAATCACTTAGCTGTATACATCTGAAACTAACACAACATTGCAAATCAAATATACTTCAATTAAAAAAAAAAAGAAGCCGGCACAATACCAGAATGTATGAATAGAAGTATGTTATTTAAGGAATCACTGAAATCTTATCATTTGAAAGTTTCTTTTCAAAGACACTCTATTTTAGGTCTATATAACCAATATTATACATTGAAAACTTAGAGCTCAGAAAAGAACAGTGAAAATAAACACAGGTGTGGAAAACAGCAACTGAGAAAACATATACATTAGTATAAGAAGATGGTGATAAGCCAGAGGAAAAACTAGGTAGAATCTCACTCTTCTCACAAACAGATGGTGGTTCCTGATATTGTGAAAACAACTTGGGGTTTGAAAACACAAACACCTGAGTGTGAGAGCCAACTGTCCATCTGTGTCATGGACAAGCCATGTGATCATGAACAAGTTCTATCCTCTCTCTGGGCTGCTTTGTGAGAGGACAGGAAATAATATTCAACCTTCCGAGCTATTGGAAGATTCAGTGAGATGACACAGTTAAAACACGTTGTAAACCGTACGTCACTACGTAAATGTGATTCATCTATTTAAAGAATAATTATCAAAATAGGGCTTCCCTGGTGGTGCAGTGGTTGAGAGTCCGCCTGCTGATGCAGGGGACGCAGGTTCGTGCCCCGGTCCAGGAAGATCCCATGTGCCGCGGAGCGGCTGGGCTCGTGAGCCATGGCCGCTGAGCCTGCGCGCCCGGAGCCTGTGCTCCGCAATGGGAGAGGCCACAACAGTGAGAGGCCCGCGTACCGCAGAAAAAAAATAAATAAATAAAAGAATAATTATCAAAATAGATTCTCCCCAAGGAAAGAACAGAGGAAATGGGCTTATTAAATTATAGCAAGAGGAATTTCTATTAGGCAGCAGGAAAAGCATCCTGACTGTGACACTGATTGTAAGAGAAGGAACAGAGTTACTTTCGAGGTAAAACCACTACTGCTTGAGAGAATTAAAACAAACTTGCCTGGTGATAAAGTGACAGAGTATGTGACACCTTCTGGTGCCACGTCGGATAAAAGTTGAGCTCAAAGTTAATAAAATTCCTTATCCAGTTCAGTTTTCTAAAGTCAGTCTACTACCATGTTTCCTGGGACCCGAAAGAATCTAACTGCATCCAACTGTGTAATTCTAAAGCATGTGCTCACTCCCGCTTGTAAAAGTTGAATGAAGATCTGTCTGTCCCCCTCCATTATCCCCAAATAAAGCATTTTTAAATGAGCCACCAACCGATAAAAGTAATTGGATGGAATTTTGCCAAATATTAAACATGCAGGGCTGTCCTTAGGGCAATCCAGGGAAGAGAAGAATCATCCTGCTCTCTGATGCTTCCCACAAGGGACATTAAGGGTCCACTCTGGGCAGGGTTCTGTGGTAAGTGCTAGGAAGACAGAGGAAAAGCTAAAGCAGACAGTCTCTGCCCTCAAGGAGTGTCAGTGCAGTGGGAGAGGCAGATATTACTCAAAGCCACATTCTTGAAAATAAGTGCCTTGAAAGTCTACAATAAAGGGATTTGACCAACTCAGAGCACCCAAGTAGGGTCACCTAAGGATGAGAAGCAGCAGATACCTGAGGACACAGTAAGTATTAACTAGCAAACATAGGACTTGGAGATTTCTAAGCAGAGAGAAGAGCAGGTGCAAAGGTCCTATGACAAAGGGAAAATGATGAGTCCAAGCATCTAAAAGAAAGCAGCTGGGCAGATGCACAGGCCAGGGAGCCTGGGGTGAAATGAGGTGAGAGGAGTGGGTAGGGCCAGACCAGACCAGGACTCTTAAGCCATGTTCAGGATTTTGGCCTTTATCCTTAGAACAAGGTGAAGCCACTGGTACAATGGAGGTTAAGAGAAAAACAGATCACAGGAGCTAAGAATTCCTTGTGGAAGAGATAAGGAATGGGCTTAACTGCTTTGTGATGAAATGGAGAGAGGATCAAAAAGCACTGGATGGTTCCTTAAGTCACCAGCAGTCTTATCTCCCCCCCAGAGTGGGCCATGTGGTCTGATCATCTCGATTTTTGTACCCCATGGGCAGCTCTGCTGAGCAAGTCATTTATCTCCCACCCACAGAAACTGAATGATGGGCCCTGGGGAGTTCAGGTGCTGGCACTACCTGATGGAATATACATGTAGAATGGGTGAGGATGCAGAGCGGTGAGGGGGGCAGCTGACCCCGAATGTGAGTCAGTACGTGTCTACCCAACCCTGAAGGTAGATCTGGAAGGAAATACTGTCATCCAAACTTACTCCTTTCTGCTCTAGATAATGACTCTCTCGATTAAAAATGTCCCTACTGTTAGTAGTTCTGTATTTATAAAAGGAGAAGAGAAGAAAAAAAACTCTGGCAGGGAAATAATAACAAAATGTATGATCCACAGAGGTGGTGGGAAGATAGAATGTTATTTTACATATTTGATATAGAGCCTAAATTAAGCCATAGAAAAGAGGCCATGAATCTTGAAAGCCTCATTAACAAGCCTCCCTAAACCTCAAATACAGTAAAACACATCTCATAAACAAAGACCCAATAGGATTTTAATAGTACAATGAATTTCACAGACGTCTGCACTAATCACATTTCATTACATTTTTTTTTGAAAGAAATTCCATTTGATGGAGAGTCAGATTTTGAAAGAGGGTACAAAATACCTTTCAGGAAGCTGATTTTTTGACTGACTGTGAAAATGCAAGTTAAATTTGCTATGGACACATCCAATATTATGCAACTGAAAAGCTGCACATATGCTTTCCGCCCCCCTCCTCAGATTCACTGTGTCCGGGTCAGTGTCCTAAGTCTCTAAGGATACATTTTCCTCTAAACCATCCCCAACAGCAGGAAACTCAGACCTCAGTTAGAGCTGTCAACCCCTCAGGTATTCTTTGACCCTGGATGCTTTTCAACAGTTGCATGCGTTTTCAACGTGTAGATGAGTTTTCTAATGCAAATGTCCATCTATTCATCAACTGATTTGGATGAAGACACTCGAGCGCAAATGCCATCACCACAATAATCTTATACGCAGAAAGAGAGAGACATTTATCTACTCCTACTCTTAGACCAGAGCAAGAGGAGCTTTTACCTGGGCCCTGCACTTTAATGGCCCCTTCTCTGGCTGTGCCCTTCTCTACAGTATGAGAAGCCTATAGGGCAGGAGGATGTGTCTCCCTAGTGACCAGGCTCCA
The DNA here is from genome assembly GCF_964341445.2 of Mesoplodon mirus. Taxonomy (NCBI): domain Eukaryota; kingdom Metazoa; phylum Chordata; class Mammalia; order Artiodactyla; family Ziphiidae; genus Mesoplodon; species Mesoplodon mirus. The sequence continues at coordinate 184,535,749 of NC_138978.1, read as the reverse complement.
CCTCTAGACCCTCGAAGTCTTGGGATTCTGGATTCCCTTACCCCAATGTTCCTAAGCTTACTTCAGGCTGGAATTCATCCTCACAATGGCTGAGTGTTCTGCCAATGGTATGTTTCTGGGCCCGAGGGGAGGCCAAAGAGCAGCTATTTTAAAGGGATATGATTGTGTCGACTGGAGTATCCATTCATTTGAAGACAAGGCACCTTGAGATGCTGGAAGAAGCTGGGGGTGGGAAAAGGATGGGGTCGGGATAGAGGTTCGGGGCTGAGACACAGTTCTTGTCATGTTGCCACGTTCTGGGGCAGTACTCCAAGAAATCTGTGGGTTCTATACTAGAACTTGGCCTTTCAGGTCATTCTGAACAGTGCTTCTCAAAGTTCAGTGTGCTAACAAAGTACCTGGAGGTCTTATTAAATGTAGATTCTGATTTAGTAAACCTGAGGTCGAGCCTGAAAGTCTGTACTTCTAATAAGCTCTGAGATGATACTGACACTGCTGGCATGTGGACCACAATTTAAGTAAAAAGGATTGTGAAGGTATATTTCTCAAGATAGAACAATAGAAGATGTTTTATTTAACAATTTATTAACTTGATTTGTAGCTTTCAAACAATTGTGGTACATGGGCCTCCATTTGTACTCTTGTCCTAGCCCAGAAAATGCTAGAGACAGGCCTGCATTTCCTCTTTCATCAGTGACCCGCAGATTTCATAGAAATCTCATCATAGGGGAAGAGTTAGGATGAAGAACAAAAAGTCCCCACCAAGGATGAACTGCTTCTCATAACTGTGCTTCAAACAATGCACCAGCGAGTTGCCCAGGCTGCCCACAGTTTCTATTCTGATGCTGTGAACAACGTGAGGATTCACCCTTCCTTGGTTATCTGCACTCTTCACAAGTCCTTGGCTCCATCTCTACTTCCCAGTAGTCATCTTGCAAATAGAAACGGGGAGAAGGAGATCAGAGAGTAGCTGCCACTCCTATCTGGGAAGATGTATGCCTTCCATGGGTGCAGGCTCACTTGTGAGTTAGATACCTAGCTGCCCTGAGATACGGTCTCCTTCCTTGCCCCTCCTCTCTCACGTGCTCGAGATTCTGGCTCTGGTTTCCTCATTCCAGCATTTTCCTGAGTCCCCAGGAATGAGCATGGGATGTCTCTCTTTTTACTTAGTTCTTTGATTTCTTTTTATCAGACCTTTGTAGTTTTCCTCACAGAGTTCTTTTACCTAGTATGTTAGATTTCTACCTAAGTATTTCATTTTGGGGGATGCTAAGGTAAATTACCATCCACTTTTTTTTTTTTTCCTGCAAGGAATCTGCTCCTTCTAATTTTACTCTTCAAGTCCTCTTCTTAGGCTAACCCCTAATGAACCTTCAGATCTCAGACTACCTGTCATTTTGAGAAATCTTTCTTAAGCACATACTTAATCATTCACTCAATCTCTCATGCATTCATTTAACAAATATATTTAAAATTTCTACCACGTGCCAGTTGTTATTCTAAGCTCTGGGGATAAGTTAGAAACATAAAGTTCTCTACCCTCGTAGAATATAGGCTAATGGGAAGGGGTCAAAACAAACAAACGTAAACATAAAAAAAATCTCTTTGACAGCAGTAACCCACTTGTTGAGGTACTCATTAAATAACAAATGAAGGAATGTTGAATTCCCTTATGAAGACCAAGGAACTTTATTTTTGGTTAGACTTTTCCTTCAACAAATTGAAAACAAAAAAATTAGATAGAGGATCTGTTTTACGTTTCTATTGACTGCAGCCCCTGAACTAATTCAAAGATGAGTGTACATTCAGTGCTTAAGAAATACTTAAATAACTGATTGACTAATGTTTCAGGAAGCACATTTTAGACTACTGGCTCTTCTATAGAAATCTGCAAACAAGAATGTTAAATCTGAAATGGAGAATGCCTTTCAAAACTGACACGTGTGGATTCCTTTGAATCTGAAGGGAAGGAGCATGGGCACATAAAAGAATCACCACTTTCTTTATTTCAAATTAAAATGTATCCTATTCCCTACCCCAGATTCTAATTTGAACTGCTACAATCTATAGCCTTTCACCAAAATCAGGTTCAATCGATCAGGTTCAAAAATCATCACTGATGGTGATTTTTAATTTAATCCTTAGGGTATTGCGTTCATCAGAAAAATACTGGGAACCACTACTAGAAATGTTATTGAAGCCACCAGAAGTTTTACTATCAACTGGAAAATCCACGCATAAAAATGAAGATGAGAAAATGCATCACTAAAAATCTAATGTGCAGTTGGCTAAATGATAAACCAATTTGAAGTAGTGAATTCTAATTGAAAAACGGCATGACAAAGTATTTTCCCATTAAAACAGGAATTTCCTAAAGGCATTTTCAATTATTTATCATGCTTCAGTAAAAAGCTTCGCACATCCTAACAGCACAGTGTCTTCTTCAACTTTGCCTACTGATCGAATTTTTAGCACAACGACACCTAGCTCGGATGACTTTAAAAATTATATGCCAATGACCTTGATGATGTTCTTTAATTTTTATGAGGTTCTTCTTTTCTCTCTCTACAGTCCTCACACCTAACTGCACAGATGCTTTTAACTTGATAATCAAATTATTACCTTATGAGTGTTAATATTTTTAACCTTATCAGGGCTTATCTGCATCCCAGGAACTCACAGTTCACTGGACTTTCCTGGACAAGTGGAGTATTTGGAAATTTTGACCATCTAAAAGGACATTTTAGACGAAGGACTATCTCCCTTTGAAGTTCACAAATATTTGAATGTCCTTTCAATTGCTTAGATAACTTACTCTTCTCAAAATCAGGGCAGAGGTGACTCTGGGTGCTAAAATTGTGGATTCCAAGTCTACAGGGAAGGGAATATATTTGGAATATAATACCCTGTTGGTGCTCAATAAATGTTTATTAATGAGCCCCATTTTTTGACCCAGGCATGGAGAATAAATCCAAGGAAGGAAGATTATGCAAATAGACAGAAAGGTCACCCAGCCCTACATGGGGGTGTGGCCCAGGGTGAGGGCAGAACCAAGTCATTCAGGCGACAGGACATTCTCCTGGGTGTACAGCAGTGACCCTGGCAACCCCCATTCCAATAGTTATCTATTCCATTATAAAATAATGTAGAAGAACATTTTAGTCAGAGGCTGCAAAAATTGCTGTTCGAGGGAAAAACAACCACAACAAAAATAAACAACGGTCTCTTCTCATAACAGTTTAAAGAGATTCTTGGGACAGAAGACTCTTGATGGAGAATGGAGAGTGAAGAGAATCAAAACACGACCTATAAGAATTATTAGTAATTCACTCTTATCCACTGACTCTTGGAAACCCACTGGCCATTGTAGCCCACACTGTAAACTTGCAGGAGAGGGGAGAGCTCTCATGAAGCCAGGCTTCAAAACATCTTTTCAGAGAACAGATTTGTCCTGAAAGTGACATGTTAGGAAGAATTACAAGGACTGGGAATTCACGCGATGCAAACTGATGACTCTGGGCAAGGACCACTCCAAAGGCAAAATTTACAAAACGATATCACCTTCTCTGATATAAAACAGAAAAGGCTCGAAACAGTTACCAAAATGCCTTATAAGATTCATATGTCCTTGCTCTCTAGTACTACAGAGAAGAATGTCTGTATGATTTGACATCAGTCATTAGCCATTTTAAATTATCGTTTTTAATCTAGTAAGTAAAACAGAAATCTGCTATGGTTTATTTTAATAAAATATTTATGATCTTCAGGAAAAGAGCTAAATAGCTCTGATCTGAAAGTGAACAAGGAAACTAAACTAACTTGATATCTCCCCAGTAGGACACCCAGCTCAAAACACACATGCATAAAAGATCGTCATGTCTCACCTAAAATTTTTAAACTATATTTTGTAGACTTTCTCTTCTTTTAATTGAAACCTTATCTGAGGTAGAGATTACCTCTTTTCCTTCAGCTACGCTCATGTTTTCTAGCCTGAAGGCCTATAACTTGTGAATTATTAATCATATTTGTAGCAGCAAGATGATTTTTGAGAGAATCCATATTGATTGACATATTCCAGACTAATGATTTGAGGTTAAGGTGTTTAGATATTATTACCTCTGATGAATTCAATTGGTAGGGCTTTTCTTCTATTTATATTATTGTCTATTAATAGATCATTCAACTTGCTCTTCAGCCTTGGATCCATCCATCAGATCAATAAATGTGGCCAGTTGACTTCTGCAAGTGCCAAAGCACTTGATATGCTAAAACAATGCCAGTTGTCCACATCTGTAAAAGACTGTAACTGTGATTGGTTAGTCAGCTGGTCAGCAACCTGTCAGGGGTTGAAGTCATATTTTTAATTGTTGGTTAGGTTAATTAGTCTTGCTCTATTCCAGTAATTCAGAAGGCATCTCTAAGCCGCAAATAATGGACGATGGGTTGGTTACAGAAGAGTAAGTGGCCAAAACTGGGTAAATTAATCGCTAGTTACCAGAAAAAAAAGAATGCTACGTGCATGGCCAAATGTTCTTCTCTGTAGGTCAGCACCTCTCTCTTCATACACAAAAGATTATATATTTTCAATACTATAATAACTCCTAACAACAGTATTTGAGATGTTTTGCACTGACTCAACTCCTCAAAGGACCCTTTGGATAACTGAAATGCTGGGAACCCCATAAGCTACGGTCCCAGCACTTAATAAGGAAGATGATCTTTATGAGAGCAATTCTGCAGGAGATGAATTTAAGAGTCTACTCTGCCGTTGACAGGCTATATAAACCGGGCCGGATTATTTAACATCACAGGGCCTCTGTTAGTCCGAAAGATGAATGAATACCTACTGCATGAATACCTACTGATAATATAAATAAAAGCATTTTAGTTTTTAAATTCAGTCCAATGCACATATATGTTTTTGTTGTTATAGTTGATATCAGAGCGAGAAATTGTTTAAGGTTTTGATGGTTGTGGAATGAGAGTCTGCAATTCAAAGGTTTTCTTTCTCTCCGACCTCACATCTAAACCATCACGCGTCCTGTAGGCACTACCTTCAAAGTATATCCAGAGACCCCCCAACCATTTCCCCCACTGCCTCCATGTGGACCTCAAGGGTCCTAGCCACTGTCACCTCTCCCTGCATTGTAACAGCGGCCTCCTAGGGAGTTTCTCAGTCTCTGCCCTGGTTTCTCTAAACAGCTGCTGGTAGGATCCTCTATAAATGTCAGATCATGTCATGCTCCTCCTCAAAATCCTGTAATTGGCTTCATCTCATTCAGAGTACGAGCCATAGCCATGACAGTGACCTAAATGACCACGGAGCCCCACCCCCGTGTCTCCCTTGACACCCCGTCTCACTGTTCTTCCCTGAGTTCTCTTCACTCCAGTCCCATGGCTGTTCTTGCTTTGCTGGAACATGCCAGGCACCACCCTTCCTCAGAATGTTTGCATCTGCTGTTCCCACCACCTGAAATCACCCCTCCCAGGCATCCACATAACCACTCCCTCAGTGGCTTCAGGTCTCTTTGCAAATGTCACCTCAATGGAGTCTTCCCTGACCACCCTATGTAAACTCAAATCCCAACCCTCCTCCCCTCCCTCTATTCTTTTCCATTGCATATACTGTCTGCTATCTTTCCTCAGTTGTTCTCTTTCTTACTAGAGTGTAAGCTCTATGCCAGCAGAGGCTCTGTCTCTCACATTCCCTGTTCTTTACCCAGAACAGTGCTGGATCAATAAATATATGTTAAAGAATAAAAGAAAAGAAAGAAAAAAAAGAAGGAACGGATTCCAAATCCAGCTCTACCTTCTAACAACATTCTTTTTTTTTTTTTTACTGAAGTATAGCTGATTTACAACGTGTTAGTTTCTGCTGTACAGCAAAGTGATTCAGTTATACATACATATATACTCTTTTTCATATTCTTTTTCCATTATGGTTCATTACAGGATATTGAATATAGTTCCCTGTGTTACACAGTAGGGCTTTGTTGTTTATCTATTTTATATATAGTAGTTTGTATCTGCTAATCCCAAACTCCTAATTTATCCCTTCCCCACCCCCTTTCGCCTTTGGTAACCATAAGTTCCTAAAACATCCTTGTTTCTCATGAGCCAGTAGGCCTATGAAAGTACCAGGCAACATATGGCTAGTTTTTAATGTACTATATGATCAGTGCACTTTCCAAAACTCTGTTGCCATGACTATTCCCACCCCACTGGTTATAAACCCCAGTGTGACTCTTGAGCTTAAAGTGCAAAGGAATTATTACTGTAATTGCAATCATTATCATTAACATTTCTGTTTATTTAAAGAAAAAAGTAGGTAACTTCCATCTATGTTCATCTTTCCAAAAATTGCTAATTGACTTGAGCCTCTGAAATTCCTGATTTGACAATAACCTGAACTTGACCCTTGCCGATAATTCCTTTTTCCAAAGAGATAAAGAACAGCCGTAAAAATATTTAAACATTCTGTAAACTGAGATTCATAATAGTTCTATTCCTAAGCCACATATACATTACTCTCCAAATCATGGTAAAGAATAAAAGAGCTGGTTTATAATTTTTTAGACAGAAAAATGGGCAGCAGCACTTTAAAACTTCTCAGTTGGAAAGGGATATTTTTGGTCAATGATCTATTTTTATTTCTGCTCTGCTGTTTCTCGAGGAGTCCAATGACAAGGGCCTGTCCTTCAAAGTTGTAGTCTGTGGGCACAGAATTAGCATTTTCAATTACTTTCCCTGGACGAGGTACACAGGTCTCTTTCCCTCCCCACCCCCCATCATTCTCTTTCTCTTTTCTCTCCCCTCCTAGGACAGGGAGGGCAGTTTCTGGGTTACCCTTCCTTTTCTTTTTCCAGAATTTTCTCAGCAGGCTACCAACATACTTTAAAAAGTAATTTATAGATTTTTCCCCCCAAAAGATAAGAACTGCAGATAGGATTTAAACACCATATGATATTTGCTTAAACTATCAAGACTATCTGTTTTAGTTAACAAATTTGTGTCATTCTTAGTCAGCAGATGTATATTTTTGTTCCTCCTACCGATTCTGCAGCAAAGCTAGTTAATTATCATCTTGGAATCTTGGGTAATATACTCAGAACAGTTGCCCTTACAGACGTATTTTATAAAAACAAACATTGAGTGGGGACTCAGAAATGAGACCAGATTACTTTATCATCCAAGGAATAATCATTGTTCTACATTCTTCTTTCCATACCCTTTTACCACCTTTTTAATACAACAGTATGGTCAGATCAAGGGCAGATTTGGAAAAGGGGAGACAAAAAAGACAACTTCTGTTTAATTTTTGGTAAAGGCAAGATCCCAAAGGAAGCAAACGAGGAAGCACAGAAAGTCTGGAGCAAGGGTGAGCTCCGGTGATGGAAGCCATAAATTCTTCTATAGTGATGTGGTTGTCCTGCAATTCGGAGGAGGATCTTGGAGGGGGCCTTCTTTTATTCTGGCTCTGGTCTCTACTTAGTCAGAGAAATCAATGATTCTCAGACACGTTGGAAATACGCATTGCTCATTAAAAAGGCACACACAGAATTCTGAAACTACTTACTTCAATACTCAACATTTCTGTATCCTGCTGCTCCATGTTTAAGCCTTGAGGGGAGATACCAGAGACACAGAGGCCTGGGATCTAGCCTCTTTGACTACAAAGAGCTATCCTTAACCTAAGAGATTCAAAAACAGGCAACTGATGGAATAAGGAGGGTATCTCAGTATGAAAGCACCACGTTAGTTGAGCATCTACTGTATGCCATCCCCTGTAAGATTCTTTAGATATTCCATTTCAAGGAGCAGATTCCTGGGACAGATCACCTTAACCTCCTACCCCAAAAGCTCAACATCAAATCATCTTACCCTACAACAAATGTTGCAAAAAGGACTGATCTCCATGAGAGAGCCAACCATCTTTTGGAAGTTTGTTTGCTCTGCAGTTCTCGCAGGGATGAAGTCTACTTCAGGGCATGTCTTGCAATTTATCTAACACCAACTAATAGAAACATCCAATCCAAGTTACTTGGAAAAGTGTATCCAACAAAATTGCTAGTGCTAATACAAAAAAGTATGAAGAAATTGTTAGGTACTGAAGATGTACAAATATGCAAAATAAAAATCACTTTAATAACTATAAATTAATACTTACTTTAAGCTATATATAAGTATCCCTCAGTATATCCAAGGAGCAAATGCTCCTAAAAAGGCATGTACGTGTGTGTGTACACCACACAGATGACTCTCCTCCCCCATCCACTCCAACACTCCCAGCTTAAAATAAAAAGAAGTTGGAAAGAAACTAGGATGCTACTCCATGAGGCTGTAAATGCTTAAGCTATTGGCTGAATCGCTAAACCATGTCAGTGCCATTGGCTGTTTCATTAAGCTTACCTTTGGCTGTTGTAACCTTCATAACCCAGCGTCTTCCCTGGTCTGACATTTACACAGCAATATCTTTTTAAAGCAATAGCCTTCAGTGTTAAACACCTCTTAATTATGGGCTCACTGAACAAAGGTAGCATTCATCTCTTCATTTCACAAAGACGGGCCACGGCAGCGTTGGTGGCAATTTTTATTTGTAGGAACCTAACTGCCACATAGACTCATTTTTATTACTCTTCAATAATGAGCTTTGTGTTTTGTTTTGTGCTTAAACGATGGATTGGACTCACATGAATCTGTCTTTCTTCCTTATTACTCTTATGACTTTCATAAGGAAGGAGAGTGTGTAGGCACGTCCCATTCTGTATCCTGCCTGAAGTCAAGTGCACTAGAGGGGAAATAAGTGAATATGGAGCTACCCCCTCTCTCTATTAGATTAATCACAGTGGACTCCAGAGGATATAGTATCTAGAGTGAAGATGGAATCATTATCTGTCCTATACTATGTTCAGTACTTTTTACATTTATATTCATAAAAGGGTTAAAGGCAATGGAATGTCATCTCTTTTTCTTTTACATCTGTTTCTTGTACTGTTTAGAGAAATTCTAGGAATACTATTGAAGCAAGTATGCATTATTGGCTTAAATGTTTTTAGGAGACACTTTCTTTGCCATCCTCCAGACCGTCACATTTCCTCTGCCTCCTGCTAGGGAACTGGATCTTATCTGTCAAGCTCATAAGAGTCAAGTTCTAATACAACCTAATGATATTAGGAGGAAAAATTCTTACAAATTAAAGAGTACACAAACTAATTTTCCAGTGAGGATTATGCTTTATAACCTAAGGAATGAGGTGGACTAGTTTTTTTGTTTGGTTGGTTTTGGTTTTGTTTTTAATTTTTTGGTCGCACTGCGAGGCATGTGGAATCTTACGTCCCCGACCAGGGATCGAACCCATGTCTCCTGCACTGGAAACACAGAACCACTGGACCACCAGGGAAGTCCGAAGTGGACTAGTTTTTTAAAGAAATTTTTAGCGACACTTACGGCTTTGATTTTAGTTTATATTTGCAAAGCACTTTTTCAAACTCTTCTACATAGAATGTGAGAGCTGAAAAAGTCCTCAAAAACTGAGAGTAAGTACAAGGCCAAGGTCCCACAGCTGGCTGGCACCTCTGCATCCAGCCTTCCTTCTTTCATGAACTATTTATTATGCCAGGTATTTGCAACCTCCTGACTTGCTGGGTGAGAATAATCAACCAACTGGAGGAATGAGGGGACTGAGACACTAGGTAAGTCAAGTCATTTGCCTAAAACAAGGGATGGCAAGACTATGAAGTCGGCCCAAATCTGCCTCTCCCATCTTCCATCCTCCCATCCCCCACCTGCTTTTTAAAGTAAAGTTCTGCTGGGACTCGGTCAAGCTCACTCATTTACATACCTACCTAAGGCCGCTTTTGCACTACAATGGCAGAGGTGAATAGAAACAGAAAACATTTACCATCTGGCCTTCACAGAACAAGTGTGCTAGGTGCTAGCCAGTTAGAGTTAAACTTGGTATTAAAACCCACATCTTTCAACTCTTCTCACACAGGGAATAAAATGGCATCTATTCAAATGTGCTACACTAATTTTACCAGGATCAAGAAAGATCTCCTGGACATCGTGGGCTCAGCTCTGCAAAGGCACATCCAGTATCCATCTTTTAATCTTTATCCACAGTTTGGACCCCGTGGCCAGCCCCCCGTTGGGCTCAGTTCCCCAACGCTGTGTGCAAGGCTACTAACTGCCAATCTCCTTGATGACAGGGCAGAAAGAGCCATCCTGGTGCATGAACCCCAAGCTGCTTCCCTAATGTACAGCTACCTTGCACTGAAAAGGAATTGTTTTCTGTGTAGCTAGTGATGAAGTGAGACCTGTGGGCCATTTGGGTCCTTTGAAGAAGTCCAAAGTCTTTTTCCTTTATTGTCTTCTTCTCTCCTCCATCTTTTTCTGGGGCTGATTAGGCTATGTGCTTAAAGAGGTGAAACACTCAGCGTGGGTAAAGGCCACAGTGACCAAGTACACAAGGGCTGGAGCCTCTTTTCCTCTACTGGTTAGGTCTGAATAGCCAGCCCACCTTAGAGAAGAGAAGTCACTTCACTGCTCTCTCTCCCTTCCCCTCTCCCTTCCCTCCTTCCTTTTCTCCTGGGAGCTAGCCAGGTATACTCAAGATGTAGCTTAGACTGCTTGATTTTGACAACAGAAAAGCCCCTCTAGCACTCCCCTTTCTCTGGCACTACTTCCTCCAGCCCCTCAGATCATGGTGGGGACGTCCCGCATGGGCCTTTCCTTGAAGGTGGTAAAGGTGTGATTCAGGACTGGGCTTATGGACAATCAGCCTCTCCTCTGGACTTCCCAGAGTTCTGCTTTGGGATCTGGCACCATACTTACATCCCAATACAGTATTACTTAGTCCCACTAGCCTGTGATTTGCCAGGCATAAGTATCACTTGGTGTTCTCAAGAGAGGGTCAGTCACAGCCAGATTCTTAGATTCTTCGGTCTTCTGGTCATGGTATCAGGGAGACACACACACACACACACACACACAATGGAATACTACTCGGCCATAAAAAAGAATGAAATAATGTCATTCGCAGCAACATGGATGGACCTAGAGATTATCATACTAAGTGAAGTAAGTAGTGGAGCCAGAACTTCCAGATTCAAAGTCGAGAACCAGCCACTTAGCAGCCACTTGTCAAATCACTCAAACTCTGTGCCTCTGTTTCCTCATCTGGAAAATGGAGACAATAAGAGTCCCTACCTCATAGGAGTGTTGTGAAAACTGAATGGGTAATAGGTGTAAAGTACTCAGAACTATGACTGGCACCATAATAAGAACTATAATAAATGTTTCATAATTGGGATGAAAATTGAAATTTTGTTTTAGAGGAAAACCGTTACCAACGCATTACACATAGTCAGCTGTCCAATTTCAGAGAAAGGTTGAATAGTGATTTAACACACAAGCATGTGTTTCACTGAGGCCCTACTTCTTTTTAAAGTAATTCCTAAAGCACCCTCCAGAACCAAACAATCCAGTATTTGAAATGGGTATCTCCCAAGGGAAGCTTCTAAAACATCACTTTGCTAAACCTGAGGACTTTTCCATACAAAATTATTATTTCCCCTTCTTTTCTTTCCACCCAGTTAAAGTCTAACTTTCTAGTCTCAAATCTCTTCTTTCATGAAGTCCTTTTAATAACCCCGTCTATCGGCTACTAAACCCTATTCTGTCTTGCTTGTTGGTGTAATACTAATGCCTGCCCTCTGTGTTACTCCACCATGTATGGAATGATAACCTTGCTTAGTAAAATTCACTAGCTATGACCTCCATGTCTGCTCATGGGTCTTGTCCAAACACAGCCCTGTTGCCTAACTTTGAGTCGTGTGTGTTCAACTGTCTTACAGATACCTCCAGATACATGTCCCAAAGGAAGCTCAAACCTGACCAAATTAAATGCACAATTTTTAACCCAAATCTGTTCCATTTTTTATAACCCTCATAAAATCAATGACTTTTTAGGGAAAATATTAAGATTCTAAGCTTCCTGAAGGCAAAGACTCGGTTTTATGTTTTTGTTTCCCCAGTGCCTAGCACAGTGTCTGACACAAGTAGGTGAGCAAGAGGTTTAATGGTACTGAAGGGGAAAAATGGCAAGATACTTAACCACACAGAACAATCAGCTTTTGTTCATTTTCCTTTAAACATTATTAGCTATCTCCAAAGTTAAATTGCAACTGAAAATAAAACATCTTGATATATACAGATAGAGAATTCCATTATACGTGTGCTCTAAACCAAGCTTCCTATAAGACTTTATAGGCTCCCCAAATTTCGAAAGGGCACACAGGCCCCATTGTTATTGAGGATAATGATGATAGGAGTTATAACCATAGTGACCACTGATTAAGCACTAACCATCTGCCAAGCACTGTGCTAGATGTTTCCCTATACTCTTTGCTTTACCCAGCAGGTCACTGCATCATGGCACCTCCTTCCTCAGAGGCTTCCCCTAATCACCACGTCTAAAGTAGCACCACTTGAATGTAAATTAGTGTAGCCACTATGGAGAACAGTATGGAAGTTCCTTAAAAAACTAAAAATAAAACTACCATATGATCCAGCAATCCCACTCCTGGGCATATACCTGGAGAAAGCTCTAACTGAAAAAGATACATGCACCCCAATGTTCATAGCAGCACTATTTACAATAGCCAAGACATGGAAGCAACCTAAGTGTTCATCAACAGATGAATGGATACAGAAGATGTGGCATACATACACACACACACACACACACACACACACACACACACACAATGGAATACTACTCGGCCATAAAAAAGAATGAAATAATGTCAATCGCAGCAACATGGATGGACCTAGAGATTACCATACTAAGTGAAGTAAGTCAGACACAGAAAGGCAAATATATGATATCCCTTATGTGTAGAATCTAAAAATAATACAAATGAATTTATTTACAAAACAGAAACAGACTCACAGACATAGAAAACAAACTTATGGTTACCAAAGAGGAAGGAGGGGAGAAATAAATTAGGACTTTGGGATTAGCAGATACACATCACTGTATATATTATAAAATAAACAACAATTTACCATGTAGCACAGGGAACTATATTCAATATCTTGTAAGAACCTACAATGAAAAAGAATCTGAAAAAAATATGTATGTATAACTGAATTACTTTGCTGTACATCTGAAATTAACACAATATTGTAAATCAACTATACTTCAATAAAAAAATTAATGGCTTACTAATTTTTTTTCAAACCAGAAATCAACCTTCAGTTCCTCCCATCTCCTCTTTCCTCATATCTAATGAATGACCAGTCTCTCTGAAGAGTGCTTAAGCATATCCCATCACTCCAACTCTGCAGGCACCATGCCAGTTCACATCCACATGATCTTATCCAAGACTATTCCAATAGACTCCATTCTTGACCACTCCCCCAACCCTTCAATCCATCATCCAAGGCACTGCTTCCCTAACCTCAACTGGACCACTCCTCCAGAGTCTCACATGGCTTCAGTAGTATCCCTCACTCCTCCAGGTACACCCACAGCCCATTGCATGGTACACAATATCAACAACAAGTCTGCCTGTTAAGTGAACGGTCTTGGCTTCCTCTCTTGCCTCCACGCAGCCATCTTCCATTTTGTACTCCAGCTCGATAGAACCAGCACAGTTTCCAAAACATCCCCGGTGCTCTCCTGTCTTTACACCTGTTCTTCTCTCGTTTTGTAATGCCTTTTCTCACCTTGTCCATAGGAAAACTATTCTTAACCCATAAAGTCTCGGCTCAAATGTTATGTATTTGCTTCCTTTCCTGACTATACTATGTATTGAGTACCTAGTAAGATCTAGCCAGATAACATGCTAGTCACTGGTTATATAGCCGTGCCCATGAAAGCAATTCCCAAAGATGAGCTGACTTTTCCTCCATGCCAACTGTGGCCCCGATGCACCTTTCCATTACAGCAGGAACAGCATTACGTTGGAGTTACAGGTGTGTCTGTCTTTCCACTCTACCATAAGCACAATATTTGGTAAAATGTATGTTGAAAGAATGAAAAAGTACACTATGTCCCTTTGACTAATTTGTCCTCTGGTTTCACTGGATTTCTCAAAGGACATAATCGAATACAAGGCACAGTGGTCAACAGTAGAGGCTTCGATGTCAGACAATCTCAGTTCCCAATTTGGTTCCACTACTCATTAGCTATGTGACCTTGGGCAGGCTACCTATCTTCTATAAAGTAGAGACAATTCTGGTCCCTACTTCTTAGGGCTGTCGTGAGGACAGCCTCATGACAGGTAAATAACTCAAAACAGTACCTGGCACAAAATCAACTCTTCAATAAATGTTAACTATTATGATTTTACATTGAATACTATACACCTACATATATAAGAAACAGCAAATTGTGGAAATAAACAGAAATTAATCTCTTAGTTCAAGTAGTCACTTACTCCACAATTTTTTACCTCCCATATGATTTCCAATTGGCTTGAACCTAAAGAGTTAAACATACAGACACACAAGCATTTTTCCCACTAAGGCTTGCCATCTGAGGATGAGGGTCGGGGAAGGCAATGCTGCTGGTTATGGATGTTAAATCAACAATTTTTTCTTACAACAAACCCCTGGCACCCTGTTCTCACCATGTCACGGCCTGTGACGACTTAGTGTCTCCCAAGCATGACCAAGCGATTAGCAGGGCTGTGTCTGCGCACCTCAACAGTAATGGGAGCTCTCTTTCCATTTGGCGTGTATTGAAGCCTGAGCGCTTCACTGCCTCGTGCATTTTCAGCTTGATGAATTCATTATTCTCCATATTTTTCTCCTCCCTCCTTCAGAGAAAACCTGTCCCTAAAAATGCCAGGATTTTGCCCTGGTTTTAAGAAAACGGGTGTTTTTTTTAAAACATGCACCCTTGACAGCAAGTCTGCAACAGCTTAGCTACACCCAGTACCACTTGAAGAAGAAGAAGAAGACAGTGAAATGTTAAATTCTTTAATACAAACCCCACAGTATCACCTTTCGCTGGAGAGAAAACACGCAGGTGTCCGTTGGGTATTTTCTAAGAAAAGAGTATTTTTTCAGCTCTGAAAAGGGACAAGGCTAAAGTTATTTGTCCTAGATGGACAACGATATGCTGGTCTCAACAGAAGACCTGAGAACTTATCTCTCACTGTTTGCTTTTTTTTTATCCCCCATAAACAAAGCCCTCCCCCACTCCCCCTGCCATACCTGGAGTGTATCCTTCCCCACTCCGGCCATACAGAGAGTGTCGGCTCATCCCGATGCTGTACTCATGGACAGGGATGCAACTGAAGGGGGACAGGGGCAGTTTCTGCAGAGCTGTGGTTTTATAAAGTGCTTTCAGGAGAAAAGGGAAAGAAAGGAAATTATCCTAATGGAATAAAATCGTAGATAGCAGAAGAGCACCTTACTTAAAACCGATCTGTGGCTTGCAAACTTATGCTTTTCAGCCATATGACTGGCTTTCAGTAGCAAGAGAATGTAGGAGAGAACTCTGTTCCACCATAAGCAACAGACAAAGAGGCTCTGCTGATATTTCTGAATCAAGACCTGGAGTTTAATGAGCAATAAGGACTCTGTTTTTATAATGGGTGACATCACATGCACTGGCCTTTCCAGTGACCTGCAGATGCCTAGGTCACAATCATCATCAATTCTACCTTCACACACACAAGATAACATGAGACATCAGAGAACTGCATTTAAGGGCACTAGGAAAATAGTTACAAGCACTGGCCCAGGAGTCAGGCCACCTGAGTCTGAAACCTGGCCAGCTCAGGGACCTTACATAGGTTGTTTAATTCTCTAAACCTCAGCTTCCTTATCTGTAAAATGGGAATGCTACTACACACCTGGTATGTAACCTGGTGATAAAACAAAGTAACACATGAAATACGCTTAGCACTTATTTAGCTATTATTCAAATTAGTACCAAACCCAGTGGTATTGTTTTGTTTTGTTTTGTTTTGGTAATTTCCTGATATTACCTGATATATCTTCAAATATCTCCTTTTTCAGGTATCATAGATCTTTCTGGATGAAAAATTTTGTTGTTGTTAACTAAAATTTTTATTTTACCCAAATATGAATAAAATAATGCCTCTCTAGTGGATAGACATCCATTTTTTAAAGAATCTACTCCAAAAAAGTTGGTAATATATGACAGCAGTGCTTTTTTGCAACAAATACCAGATTGTGACAAAAATACATCCTTCTATAAAATAACGTCAAAGAGATCCTGCCTGCTAGTTGGGTTTCTTACACAGAGCCAAGCCTTATCCCACAGAAGGTGAAAATATCCCAATGGTTGTCTCCTCCACTAGGCAAAAAAACCTCCCAAAAACAACAAAAAAATATCCTGCCATGCTTCTCAGAGGCACAACCTTGCTGTGGTCACACAGAGTCTGAAGATGATGCTTCAGATCTAAATATGGCATGGTTGGGGGGAGAGGGCTGGGAGATAATAGGAGGGAGGGTGGGCGGAGCCCATGGGCTATAAATAACCAAAGAGCATGACCACATTTAGAGCTTCCCGTGCGTAGGGCTCCGGCAAATCTCCTGCTTTGTTTCCTGAAACAAAAGAAACAACGGCTATGTCCAGGTTTCTCTGAACCTCTGGCAGGAATATACTCTTCTGTATATTTTTTCTTTGGAAGAACTGGGAGCTCAAAATAAATCCTTACCACCCCTTTAAGACCTTCTCATCCCCAAGCTGCATCCACACTATGTAGGGAATGACCCGCACACACTCTCCAGGCACTAGCTTCATGCAGAATAACTCCCTAAACATAAAAGGTTTATCTGGCCAAGTCTTAACAAGCCGAGTACACCTTTCAGCTGCAAGTATTTGTTCCTCTAACATCTTCAAGTTGGATGCTCTTTACAGCGTTTTGGCAGAAATAAACATCTGTTTGGGGGAGGACACCTGATCACTTTAACCATTCCTATAATGGGAAAGTGCTGACTAGAGGAAACGTTTACAAAGATTCTTTGTGCAGAGAGGATGGCCCAGGTGTCTCTAAAATCGTCTGTTCAGCAAAAGCACAACCAACCAACATTGCCGCAGACCTCTGAGCTGTCTTCCTTCAAAATGTTTCTAAGCTCTACGCTACCAAAGAAAGTCCCTTAGTGAGCCCACTAGAGAATTCTGAATAATCCTGGGCTAGTCACACATACTATCTGGTGTCTAATCTGCATTCCTGTCAAATGGAGAGGGGTCTATATGCATGTGGATTTGTAGAGTCCCAAGAGAAGTTTGGGTCCATAAACCAGTGAATGAATTCCATTAATACATATATGTGGCTTTTCCATCTGTGACATAAATGACGTTTTTTACTTGCCTATTTCTGAATGTTCTTTATTAAATAATAAACTCAAGAAAAATTTCATACAAATCACCAGTGTCTGTAACGATTATTCCTTATTATTACAACGGCTTCCTCACGGGCAAAAGCGAGAGTCGAATTTCAGAATCATGGTGGCGTTTGCCAGGGTGGAAGCCTTTTATGACAGCTCCAGATCCCAAGGCTACTTTCACAAAACCAAATCTCTAAAAGATCACTTGGAGAGATCTGGGGACAATTCTGAACTTTAAAGTCTATTTAATAGTACCAGAGGCTGATGGGGTAGGGCAAGAAGACCTTTTGGACAGCTTTCTAAATCACCTTCTGGTTTTTCCCACCCACCGCAGGAAAGGACCCCTGGTAAATAGATTCTTGACCTCACAGGTGTGCCTCCCTCAAAGAACCTCCACACCCTGGAAGAGCCTGGTAAGACTCAGAGGAATATGCTGGAAACTTCACCCTCAGACCCAGGCTGGAGAAGGAGGAAGCAGTTGAATGTTCTCCAAACATTTCAAAGGCCAGGTTGCTCCCTTGATGACTGAATTCCAAGCTGTCTGGTCCAGCTTCCCCTTTCTGCTTGGAAATATCTTTCCAGCACTAAAGGTTTGGAACTTCTCAGTGAGTGTGTGCTTTAATAAAATATGTGATTCCGTTACAATCCTATTTCCTCTTTAAGGGGAAAATCTAATTTCAGGGGAGAAAAGCATGTGAAGGAATCTCGAAGGTTTCTTCTAAGCTTTCCATCTAGACCCAGCAGGCGAGTCCAGGTCAAGAGTTTGATGAGAATACTCATTTCCTATCTACCATATTTTTGCTATATGAGCTTAAGACCAGGACAGTTAGCCAAAGCACTCCCTGGGTATAGCATAGGCCACCTTGCCCATACCCCTTCCCTTACCAATTCCATATAGTCTGGCTTAACTGCCATCGTCTGTAGATTTTGGGGGGCTTTTTTGCCAAGAGGCATTCTCTGGCTGCCATGATGGTCTTTGCCTGCTTGCCTGCATGGCAGTGGTGATGTACCAGGGGATGAACATCCTATGGCAGCCCTGACCAATGAGTGACAGGAGCATTGGTGTACAAATATTCCATTTCCATCACCTATCACAGGGATCCCTCTGAGGCCTCCCAGTTTCCCAGCAGGACTGAGTTCTAGTTATAACTTCCTTGATAATGAAAATCTTTAGTGGCTGCCTTCTCTTCTCTGTCTTACTTCCTCACCTTTCTACTGAGATTGCTTCCCCAATAAATTACTTGCCCTTGAATCTTTGTCTTGGAGTCTGTTTCAG
Organism: Mesoplodon mirus; assembly: GCF_964341445.2. Taxonomy (NCBI): domain Eukaryota; kingdom Metazoa; phylum Chordata; class Mammalia; order Artiodactyla; family Ziphiidae; genus Mesoplodon; species Mesoplodon mirus. The sequence continues at coordinate 184,517,100 of NC_138978.1, read as the reverse complement.
TTGGAATTCAAACTAAGGCTCTGAGATAGTTAAGCCTCTAGAAAGAAAACACATTTGGAAGAAAGTAAAGACACACCCAGAGTTGCATAATTACTACTGCATTACCTATTATAATCAACTCCAGGGCTATATGTGTCTATCATTATCTCTGTTTGAATAAGAAACTCAGGGGGGAAATGACTCAGCAATAGGACATAGGGATTCCATGAAAACTGTAAAGACTTTCTGGACCACCTGTGAAAGACCATTTTTAAATCTCACCCCGACTTCTGCCCACGATCCCTCATACCTGCCCTTTGCTTTCCTCACTGTAATTTTCAAGGCTCGGAGGTTATGCCTGTGCCCGTGGACACAGGAACTAGGCAACAAGCCCACTGTCTCCCACCTCCTGCCTACTTTATGGGGCTCAGCTTCCCCATCTGGCTAGCACTTAGTTCTGGCCTCATTCTTTTTTTTTTGCGGTACGCGGGCCTCTCACTCTTGTGGCCTCTCCCGTTGCGGAGCACACGCTCCGGACGTGCAGGCTCAGCAGCCATGGCTCACGGGCCCAGCCGCTCCGTGGCATGTGGGATCTTCCCAGACCGGGACACGAACCTGTGTCCTCCACATCGGCAGGCGGACTCTCAACCACTGCGCCACCAGGGAAGCCCTGGCCTCATTCTTAGCTGCTGCCCTTTTGTTTGAGAACCTCAGCCCTCAGATCCAGTGGGCTCTGATTTGATGGCTTGACTATTCACCTGATACCTGGCTCCTCTTCTTGGGTAACTCTTTGTGTTTGGTAACCTCATGTTTGTACCTTTCCCTGGCTCCGATTCTGGTCTCTACACTTGGCTACTCTTGGAATCTTCCCAGCTGACCTGTGCCTTTCAGAGAACAGGATCAGACCCTTCTGGACAGCCCTCCTGTTTATCCCTAGTAATTTACCACATGCTCAAGGGAAACGTCTATTATGCATACTTATTCAGACAAAAATGAATGAGAAGATAAACGTGCATACAGAACAAGAAAAAGCCTTCTATGCGTTTCTGCAGTGCTTCAAGTTTTCTCTTCTGCTAGCGTGAAGGCTAAGAGGAAACGGCAGCCCCTCAGCCATAGCCCTTTAACTGGAAGGGCAACAACCACACTTCTGCCATGAGACGTGAAAGGCAGAAGTTGCAGATGGAGTCTTTCTTGTCCACCTGAGTGTCTACTGTTTGTATTTAATGACTTGTCTGAAAAGGGAGGAGTGGGTAATTTCTGTCAATGAGATGAAACTAAACATCAGATATGAGTATCTTTTTATTCACAAAGAGATTTATAGATTTATGTAATGTATCACCCTTTCTCCAGTTAAAATCTTTATGCAATAGGTAAAACTGTGGTTTCAAAGATACCACCAATCAAAAAACTCTACTCAAATCTTTGATGACATGTATAGATGAGTGTGTGTTTAAATCCAGCACCAGATTTCCTTCATGCGGTGTCCCATTCCCAGTCATTATTCATTTATACCCAGTTAAGTCAGCAATGGCTCACACTGTCCTTCATATTCAGAAGTAAAAGGTGTTCCTGCAGTTTTCTGCTTCCAGGCAGGATGTCTTGATTTTCATGGGTTTCTATCTGTGCTTCAGTAGTAGATGTTTACAAGACATCCTCCACTGGAAAGAGTTGGTGAGAAGAAAGTTCTTCTGTAACAGTTATGACTGAGATGTTTGAACAGTTTCCTGAAATTTACTTTCCGAGAAAGGTGATTTGGCTTTAACCTAGGTGAATGGTGTGTGCAGGGGTGAAGTTCAGGGGGAGAGGACCTATCCTGAGCCCTTTATAATGACTCTTAGTTGAAAGAGTAATTGGAGTAGTTGGATGATTAACAAGCTACGTAAATAATCTACAGTAACATTAAGAAAATCTCTTATATCCAACAATTCTCTTAAAATTATCTGAACTCACAAAGGAATGTCACTGGAAATGTTTCCAACATGGGTCTACTCTTAGGTCAAACCATCCAGATTTTGTCCATAGTGTCAGTGAAGCATATAACCTGAAGGATAGCGTGAAAGGCAAAGACAATGTTTCTAGAACAGCAGGTGTGTTGAATCAGTGTGTACCCCACACCCCAGAACATGGATGTTTTGCAATCTGCATCAATGAGTCTTCTTGTTAAAGCTGAATAATAACACCCCTTATCCAAATTGCAAAACATAAACAAAAATTTAATAAAAGTATACATATTTTAAAACAATCAATGAAACACAGCTTACTAGCCTTGTCCCTGTAGTTCCTTTAACATTCGGCCTTAGTACTGCTTTCGTACGATCAAGTTTAGAAAGATAGTTAATTTCATGCATCACTACATCATGTGGTCCTCCACAGAGCGTCAAGTCCTCCGCCATCTAAACAAATGTTGGAAACCTTGCTCTGATTTCACAGAGGTTTGGCTGCTCTCCTGAACCTGAAGGGGTTTACTGTCGTTACTGTTGCTGTCATCAGCCATCACTGCTACAACTCAGGAATTCAGCAAATATTCACAGGGAGTCTACTGTGCACCAAGCACTGGGCATACAAATGTGAACAATAAGTTCCTGCCCTCACAAGGCTTACACAGCTAATGGGAGAGACAGCCAAGGAATATGCAGGTGCATACCTAATAGGGAACTACAGAATAGGACTGGGTAGGATAGGATAGGGTAGGGTAGCTGAATAGAACAAAATGTTCCCCTGAGGAGCAAAAAGCAGAGAAAGGAGGCAGAGTGTGGAGAGCAGTGGTTAAAAGCTGTAACCGAGGGGCTTCCCTGGTGGCGCAGTGGTTGAGAGTTCGCCTGCCAATGCAGGACACACAGGTTTGAGCCCTGGTCTGGGAAGATCCCACATGCCACGGAGCAGCTGGCCCCGTGAGCCACAATTACTGAGCCTGTGCATCTGGAGCCTGTGCTCCGCAACAAGAGAGGCCGCGATAGTGAGAGGCCCGCGCACCGCGATGAGGAGTGGCCCCCACTTGACACAACTAGAGAAAGCCCTCCCACAGAAACGAAGACCCAACACAGCCATAAATAAATTAAAAAAAAAAAAAAAAAAAAAAAAGCTGTAACCGAGCAGAACCCTACGGGGCCTTCCCAGGACAGACCCCCCACCATGTCCTCCGCCTGCCTCTTGTCTGTAGAAGAACTTTAGCCTCCCAGGCTTTCCCCAGGTTCCAAAGAATAAATTTAAGCAGAGAAATGGGAAAATGCAGAAGCAGAGGAAAACAGTCAAGCAAGACAAAATAATAATAGTTTATCCATTAAATAAAGTCCTTTAGTTCCTCCTCAAGAGCTATAGATAATATTCTGAGCCATATCCTTGAGCGGTTTTGCAGATACTGAAACCACCACCAGGTGGAAGAAGCTAACTGTATGTTGCCCACAAGCATGGAGACCCCAGACCGGTTGGAACCAGAAGGTTGATGATGTGGACTCTCACTTACCTCACCACCAACTCATCAGAAGAATGTCCACGAGCTGATCACACACCCTGAAAGCCCCTCCCTCACCCTGTCTTTAAAAACCTTTCCCTGAAAGCCATCGGGGAGTTCGGGCCTTTTAAGCACTAGGTACCTGACTCCTTGCTTGGCGCCCTGTAAGAAATACTGCACTTTCCTTCACTACAACTTGGTGTCCGTAGACTGGCTTTACTGCATGCAGGGTGGACTCAAGTTTGGTTCAGTAACAGAATCAGTATAGGCCTCTCTGAGTAGGTGCCATGTTTTGTCCCAAAGTAAACTGATAGACTCACAACAAAAATAGACTCTGGAAAGCAATCTCCAGGTGTGTTTTATGTATGCCACTTAATGCACCGCAAATGTGTCTCTCAGGTGTAAATCACTTTTCCCAAATCCCATTTCATTCCATCACTGAAATATACCTAGGCTGAGATCTTCATCCCTAACTTTCCCCAGACAGGGTGTGATATGCTGCTTATAAAGGCCAAAGGATAATAGAATGTTGCCAAGTGGATTGTAGATTCCCATGCAGTCTGGACTTTCCAGACCAAATGAATCAGCTGGCCCTGCATGACCTCAATTAAGATGGGAATGGGGGCTTCGCTTTGGCCACACATCCTAAACCACATACGGCGCTAAGTTTCCGAGCTGTCAGTCTTTGTGACTCCCCTTTAGGAATACTTAACGACGACTTGTGACATGAGATTCTGAAAGCTTTTTGAAAGTCTTACTCGCTAATGGAAAAGCCTCTTACATATTTTATAGAACTAAACAAACATCAAAGTTAACACTCAAATGCAACTTGTTTTTTCTAAACTCTGCAGAGCCTTGTCAGCATATCAACTCTCCTGCAGGTTCCAGTCAAACAAGGAGTGCATGAGTCCTGAATTTTTAGGGAAAACATTAAGATTCTAAGCTTCCTGAAGGCAAAGACTCAGTTTTACGTTTTTGTTTCCCCAGTGCCTAGCGCAGTGTCTGACACAAGTAGGTGAGCAAGATAGGTTTAATGGTACTGAAGGGGAAAAATGGCAAGATATTTAACCACACAGAACAATCAGCTTTTGTTGATTTTCCTTTAAACATTATTAGCTATCTCCAAAGTTAAATTGTAACTGAAAATAAAACATCTTGATATATACAGATAGAGAATTCCATTATACATACGCTCTAAACCAAGCTTCCTATAAGACTTTACAGGCTCCCCAAATTTTGAAAGGGCACGCAGCCACCATTGTTATTCAGGATAATGATGATAGGAATTATAATGTCAGTGACCACTGATTAAGCACTAACCACCTGCCAAGCACTGTGCTAGATGCTTCCCTATACTCTTTGCTTTACCCAGCAGGTCACTGCATCATGGCACCTCCTTCCTCAGAGGCTTCCCCTAATCACCACGTCTAAAGTAGCACCACTTGAATGTAAATTGGTGTAGCCACTATGGAGAACAGTATGGAAGTTCCTTAAAAAACTAAAAATAGAGTTACCATATGATCCAGAAATCCCACTCCTGGACATATACCTGGAGAAAACTCTATTTGGAAAAGATACATGCACCCCAATGTTCATAGCAGCACTATTCACAATAGCCAAGACATGGAAGCAACCTAAATGGCCATCGACAGATGAATGGATAAAGAAGATGTTGTACACATATACAATGGAATACTACTCAGCCATAAAAAAGAAATGAAATAATGCCATCTGCAGCAACATGGATGGACCTAGAGACTATCATCCTAAGTGAAGTAAGTTGAGAGAGAAAGACAAATGCCATATGTTATCTCATATGTGGAATCTAAAATATGGCACAAATGAACTTATTTACAAAACAAAAACAGACTCACAGACATACAAAACAAACTTATGGTTATCAAAAGGGAAAAGGGGGAGAGGGATAACTTAGGAGTTTGGGATTAGCAGATACAAACTACTATATATAAAATAGATAACAAAGTCCTCCTGTACAGCACAGGGAACTATATTCAATACCTTTTAATAAACTGTAATGGAAAAGAATATGAAAAAGAATATATATGTATATATGTATAACTGAATCACTTTGCTGTATACCAGAAACTAACACAACATTGTAAATCAAGTATACTTCAAAGAAATAAATTTTTAAAAAAAGTAGCACCACTCTTTGGTTCCTCTCACTCCTTACCTTGCTTTATCACCCACCTGCTGATATTGTAAATATGTATTTGTTCAATTGCTTCTTAACTCTAGCTCTACCCACTAGAATGTGAGTTCCAGGGGGGCAGTGACTTCATACTATTCACTCTTGGTTCTTAGGCAGTTTAGTAGAGACTCAGTGAACAGTTGATTAGTGAATGAATGTATGAATGATTTCATTCACCCTTTAAGACAACTCTGCAAATTAGTTATGTTTAGACCCAAGAGACTGCAACTATATTTCCCTAAGTCCCACCCTCTTCTTGGCACCCCCTACCGACACATGTTGGATAAACAAACATGGTGAGGGAAAGCCATCCCTCCCTCCACCCCACCCCACCCCGCTTCTCCTACCTTTCCTCGGTAGGACCAAAGTCTCCCAGTTCTCTCCTCCCTGGCACATTCTCAGAGGAAGGCAATGAGCAAAGTCGACACAGAGTAACCATTTCCCATGTTACTTTTATATAACGTATTTGTAACTCAAGAAGGAAAGGTTATATCACTTGGAGTCTGGGAGCAGAGATCGTCAGATTTATGAGTCCTCTCTGAGTCACGCGAAGCATCACTGCAGCGCGGACCTGGCCTAAGGCATGAACCAGAATCGGGGAAGTTGATTTCTGTGAACTCACCAGGAGATGATGACGGCACATCCAAGGTTAAGATGACGGATTTTCCGGTACCGAAGTCTTGCCCATTTATATCCACGACGCTGCACCTCTGAGGTACCCTGTTGAATGACTCACTCCTGGCTACATTTGTGCCTCAAAAAAATATTGGGTAGAGACTGTGCTCACTCTGGCTCCAGTTCCACAATGATCTCACTCAGGCTCCTGGTCCATAATGATGAGGTTCTGCCTGAATTATAACGTACTGCAGATTTTCAGTTACTTCTTTCAGAAAAATGGACTTTTATCTTCCTTATCTTTTAAATTGTATCTCCAGGTAAATATAGCTTTTTCTCCAATATATTTTTATTTCAGGAGGATGATGGATGCAAACAGGAGCCAATGTTTTAATTGCTCTAATACAATGAATCATCTCTTTCATGCGCATTTTACTTCTTGCAAAGATTTTTTTTTCTTAAATCTGTAAGTGCATTTCTGAGAGTTCTGAAATGGAAGCGTATCTCTGAGCTTGCTGACTACATTTCCCATAGTAGGCTATTTAAATGTATCTTTAAAGTGGATTACACATCTCAGGGGACTGGTAATGGGCCATGGAGTCACCTACTTCAGAGTCACCAGTTCACATTTAGTCCAGACTTTCGGCAGTGAACAAAAATCATTGTAACTGACCACAGTTTGGCTTTCTTTTGTGGAAATGGATCAGTGGCTCCCCTCCGGTTCCCAGTTCCTAGTTCTCCACAGCACAGGGACCACCAGCATCTCAAGGCGTTAAGTGAGATCCTCTCAGTGATGGGGGAACCGGAAGAGAAGCATCTGTATAGAGACACACACACAGACACACTCACGTGCACACTGTGGATGCCCATATATAAACACACATGTGCACACATCCACACATCAACACACACACATCCACACATACCGCTACGACTATTTTGACCAAACTCATCCATAAGGAACAGTAAGAAACATATTGTAACCACTGATCTGCCAACACTGAATCCAATCCAAACTGTTCAACAACGTAAGAATGCGCCTACACCGCCTGGGGTCCCGCTCTTGCTGTGCAGGATTTCTGCAAACGGATGAGAGCACCTTCGGAAGCCAGCCTGGCTGTTCACTGTGATGAAACATAACATGACATTAGTCTTCAGGGATGTCAATCTGGAGGCTTTTAGGAACACAAGCCTGCACTTATAGATCAAAGACAACTGAGATGACTCCTCAGAAATACTACCTTTCCTCAGAACCCAGGAGACTGAATGCTGTGCTTCCCCCCCGCCCCTCCTTCATCTCTTGCCTCCAATACATCATCACGGCTTATCCATCTCTGCTCTTCATACACCATGAATCCAGCACTTATTTCCACCATCATCATCACCCCCTTAGGGAAGGTGACCACCATCACTCCCCTTGAATACTGTAACCTTCCCCTGTGTCCTTGCCTGAGAGCTTTACTCCACGTCTTCTCTGTGAACATTCCAGAACACCACTATCCTGTTAAAACCCTTCAGTGGCTCCCTGATGCTTCATATCGAGGTCCGTACTCCTAGCACAGCCAATAAGACCTTGATGATTTCACCGCCATGGCCTCCTTCTCTGTGTTCACATCACAGAGACCATAGACCCTAGCCATGTGGTTCCTGTGATGCTTCCATCAACCAGGTCTGCATTGCTGCCTTCCACCGTGTTTCCTCTTTACTATTAAGTCATCCTTCTTGACTCAGCATAACTGTCGTTTCTTCCCAGGGGTGTAACCTCAGCCTTCCAAGTTCTGGGTTGGGTGCCTTCATATAGCCCTATCATGTCACTCACCACACTACAGCAGAATATTATCCCCTTTAGGAGAAGCTGTGTCTTGTTCACTGTTGAATCCCTAGTCACTAATATGGTACCTGGAGTTTATTTTGGTGAATAAATAAATGAGTTCAGAATTTTAAGAATGGCTTATAGCATTTTCTCTCTTTCATGACTACATTCCTCCTATCTTTGTTGTTCTATTATAAACCAACCTTGTATCCTGAGCACATTCTATTCTTTTCCTTTTTTTTTAATCTTGGTATGGACCTCTCTGCATATAAAGCAGAGAACAACAGAAATGGAGAGGGGAACTCCACTCCAAGCCAGGATTCAAAAGGTAGGTTACTAAGGAAAATCAAATGCTAGCCTTTTCGGGAGGGCTTTTATTTACCTTTTTTTTTTTTTTTTTTTCTAAGGACAGCATATCCTGTGCTTGAAGAGCTTTAGGCAAGATCTTATCTGAAGATGATGGAATCAATTGGATCACTGTTTGTTATAAACAAATCTAAGCCAGGTTTTGAAATGAAGGTGAAGAACCTAGAATTATTGCTTACATGACTATGTCTCTGCTTCTTTGGACCTGATAGAGAAGGAAAAAAAGGAAACGAGAAGGAACAGGTAGATAAGGAGATGATAGGATATATTTCTAAAAGGAGAGTATAAGAAATACATAGATGCAGAGGATTGGAAGTAGAAATGATAACTAGTAAAGGAGCTCAAGGAAAGAAAGTGGGAAGCATAGAGACAGCAAGGAGAAGAGTAAAAGCAGAGGAGTGGGAGAGGTAATACCCAAGGGAAAAAGACGAGTGAAAATCAGAAGATATGAACAGATAAATCAGAGGAGAAGAAGTGAAAAAGAATAGGCAAGAAGAAAAGAGGAGACAATGTAATATGGTAGTTTGCTTAGAGTAGGGGCCTTACTTTGACAGTTGAATAAATCAATGAATGAATGAGAAATAAGAAAAAGTCAAGGAATATCAAAAAAGGTTAAAATATTTGGACTTTGATTTCCAATCTATCATGTTATGTATTCACTACACCCCCAAAGTACTGGGCCCATCCATAGTCCAGTCAACTGAGAGCAAAACTCGAGTTTATATTAATGTTAAGAATAAAAAAAAAAAAAAAGAATAGAATGTGATTAGAATTCCGATCATTCATTCATTCAACCAACAATCACTAAGCACTCTCAGCGGCCAGACCCTGTATTAGGTGTGAAGGACCTGACTGTCAGACACAGCACCTCTGCCCCCAGGGAGACTGCAAAAGAAAGCACTAAATCTCTTTTCAAATTGGAAAGAATCTTCCACTTTATACTGCACAGCCTACGTAAGCTGTGAAAAAAAAATCAGAATCAAAAGTAATAGTGTGGCTTGGCCAAAAGCCACAGGAAATGGGGGCGTCTTTCTCAACAGAATTAGATGACATTATAACATGTGCCCATTTAGAATGGAGCTGCAAATCATAAAAATGCCAAAAACATGGAGAAGAAAAACATTAAAGGAGCTAACAGAAGAATATTAAAGACAGGCGTTATTAAAGAGAGAAAGGCATAATAAATACAGGGTACTTTAAATTCTCTTTGTCATGGGGCTAGACTGCAGTTTGACTCCCAATCCCATTAAGGTCATTCTAAATTGAGTCCCTTGGTATAATGAGCCCCTCTTGATAACAGCAAAACACAGGGCCTCTCAAGAGCTCCTGGAAGGGGCCCTGCAGAGCCGGCCACCAGGAGGATATTCACGGAGGAAGGCAGTGGCCACTTCACGTGGCAGCCCTGCAGACAGAAACACAGACCCACATCCCACTCTTCCTCCCCAGATCCTCAACACAGGAGTAAACAGCATCCCTTTGCTGTTCACCAGGAGACAGAAACCAGACCTTTTAGATGCATATTTCAGTAACAAGGTCCTGCTGAATCCCCAACTTTTGACATTTGCTGGCTATAAATGTCTTAGACTTGAAGAGTTGTGATATTACATTAGAGGTTTCCTGGAAAAAATACTCTTGACTATTTTATATTTGGACTACAAGTTGTAGCTTCCTATTTAATTTGAATAAAAGGGAGAATAATGTATACAATTTCCCCACTGAGGTCGTCTTTCCTCATACACTTTGGATGATTTGAAACAGAAAGGAGTTTCGAATAAGGACAGAGGGATTCCAGATACATTTTATAAGCAACACCACCCTCCTCCACCATTCAAAATGCTAGCAAATTTGAGGGACATACACTATAAGTTAGTGGGACATCCAAGAAACCCAAATTATTACATTACCATTCTCCTGGACCCCATTAACCTTGAGAGAACTGTAAAGGTCACAAGATTGCATGGCTAAATAGCATTCAGCAATTTCTCTAAAAATGTGAAACCAATAGCTCTTCCACCCATGCTCTTTTTTTTTTTTTAATCACTAAAGGTATTTGCATGAAAACAGGATCTTTGTTTCCTAAAGATTGATCCCCTTGCTACTTACTGCTGCTGCATCTCCACCTTGGTGGCATCAGAGTTCCTGCTAAAGAGCTAATTGTAACATCACAAAGGATTGTGATTTCAAGTGGAAGCAGCTAGCCTCTTACAAAACAAAGACCCTGTCTTCAAGCAACTGTTTCTTACAATAAAATGCAAGAAAAGCTAAATATCTAAAATGTAAAATAGATGATTTATCTGAAGAATAGATACTAATATTGTCTATGACTCTCTACTTCTTAAAGCTGCAGGAAAAAGTTAGACAAAGAAAAAAAAAGAAAGAAACTAAAAATGAACTTTCAGATGTTAACAGCATGCTTTTTCTACACCTTTGTCAGTGTCGTTTGCCTACCAGTGTGGGACAATTATATTCTTATTATTTTACTGTACTAACCTCATTTCACTAAGCAATATAGGTCTAAAATTAGATTTGAAAATGGCATATTTTATCTAGACACTACTTCATTTTTGCAACTATAAAGCCACTTACAATAATTTCTATTTTCCATTATCCCTACGTAATTTAGCATTTTGCTCACATTTTACTATTTATATTATGACAATTAAGCATTGGTTTTCAGTGATTTTCGTCTCAGCAGTGTGCACAGATAAGTGTACTCCTAATCACTCTGTAAGAGATAAGTAGAAATATTCCTTCCTACAGCATGAAATGAACACCTAGATCTCATAAACCCCAAGTTGCTGCACAAGAAAAATATAAATGGATTTAGAATGCATCCTGATAAATATATATAATTTATGGAAAATACATGAGAAAAATGTCAAATGACCACTAAGAGAACCTAGGTGATATCCAGCCTTTGAAGCCTATTTCAAGAAAGATAACCAAACGTGGACATTCACGTTTCCATGCTTTGTATGACCCCTGAACCATGGGCTGAAGCCAGGGTGCTGCTTCCTCTCCTATGGGCTGCTCAAATAATCACACACAGCATGGCCCATTACCTGTGATTATTTGTGACTCTCTCCTGTGGGTGGGCACAACGTGTCAGAAAAGAGAAAGCTGTGGATAGGACTCTTGTGTGAACTATTCAGGTTTGCCCTCTCTGGACCTCACAGCCCCAGTTACCTGCCTAAGAACGCCCAGATCTTGGATAAAGAAAAGATGAGGGGAGGATCAGAGCTGGAATGGGGTTCACACCTCATGATTATTAAAAAGTTAAAAGAAAGCTGGATCAAATGCACTTGCCATATCAACAGCATAGTTGAGGTATGTAAAGATACTATACTGGGTACTGTCTTCAAAGATGTTTAAGTCAGAGAGCCACTATTGAACACTTAAACGTGAAAAACTCTGCTTGGTGCTTTACATTAACTCAGATTTAAAACTAACCTTCCAAGGTATTCTTATCTCATCTCATCTCTTGCAAGGTGTACACAGCATCTGAAGATGATGGAAGGGTTAATTTGCCCAACTTCACACAGCAAAGTGTGGGCACACTGGGATTCAAGATCAGTCCAGGCCCGATTTCTTTCCGATTTTAAGAGGTAAAGTTCTTATCAACTTAAACTAATGAAAAATATCTGGTAGTTTACCAAAACTCTAAGCCTGGCTCCAAAAATCTTTAGCTTCATTTATTCATTCAGCAAACATTGGTTGAGTAGCTCTTCTGTGATGATTCATACTTTGTAAGAGAGGAACTTTGGTTTAAAAAAAGAAGAGTGGTTGGGAATCTTGGATCAAGCCTCCTTCCTAGCTTCTCTGGTCCTACTAAGGCTAACTACTCAACTCTTCTGCTGTAACATGAAGACATTAGATAAGATCATTTCCATGTTTGCTTCTAAAGGGGGTAATACCTCTACATGCCTCTGTTCTAATACCCAGATAATAACTAGTCATTTCATAGCAGGTATGTCAAGATCAAGCTATTGTAATTAACAAATAGCACTGCATGGAAATGTGGGTTTAATAATTACCTCATTACATGAACATAATCTACCCCATACATCTCTACTTGTACCTAAATGTTTTCACACGTAAAATGTGCTAAGTGGATTGTTGTGGTGTCATCTGAGGGCTGCCTAATGCTTGCATTACGATACATAAGTGAATAATTACTGTATTCGTTTGCTAGGCCTTCTGTGACAAAGTACCACAGACAGGGTGGCTTAAACAACAGAAATTTATTGTCTTATAGTTCTGGAGGCTAGAAGTCCAAAATCAAGGATGTCACCAGGGCCGGTTCCTTTGGAAAGCTGTGAGGGTAAATCTGTTCTAGTCCTCTCTCTGAAGCTTCTGGTTTGCTGGCAATCTTTGGAGGTCCTTGGCTTATGGCCGTATAAACTCATCTTCACGTGGCATTCTACCTGTGTCTCTCTCTGTGTCCAAATTTCCCCCTTTGATAAGGACACCAGTCCTACTGGATTAAGACCCACCCTACAGACCTCATCTCAACTTAATCATCTGCAAAGACTTTATTTCCAATTAAGGTCACATTCTGAGGCCCTAGGGGTTAGAACTTCAACATCTTTGGGGGAAACACAATCTAACCCATGATAGTTATCATTCATAAAGTTTTGATTTCTTTAGATGTTTCATAAAATTTAAAAGCTCAGTTGTCTCCTGATGCGCTGATTCCACATGAAGGACCACTTAGGGACATTTCACTGGAAGCCCACAGAGAAGAAGGCAAGACACAAGTTCGGGGTTTGGGAAGGCAGAAGCTCAGCAAAGCACTCAGCCCACATGGCGAGGGTCCACACACTCTGTTCCCATTCTATGGAGACCCACAGTAATGGAAAGTCCAACCTAGAGATGGCTCACACTAAGCACATGTCAAAGATACAGATTTCCATTCAATCGGAGACAATTCTGTTCACAGGCAACAAAATGGACCCTGCCGTGTCATGTAGGATGGTGGCCTCAATGAGATATACCTTGATTTAATAGAGAAATAAAAGCAATATAAGGTCATAAGCTAAGACCATCATAAAGCGCATGCAGGCACCCTATACTATACTCCCAAGCTGCTTTTTAACTCTGAGTGAAACAATTTCCCCAATGTCTACAGCAATGGCTCAGTTAATTTCCTCCGTTAAGAGAATATCAACCTGTCCCCTATAATAGATCTGAGTAGAAGTGTTTTTCTTTTCTTCTGTTCTTTTTTTATGTTAGAACTCTAAAGATATGAGGAGGGAAACAGCACTGGTTTCTGAATGACAGGAAATCTCCCACAGAAAGAAAGCACATTCACACTTGATTACTGTCTCCAGAGACTTTGTAAAAGACCGAGCATCAGTATTTGAAAATGAACCAAGTGAAAGGTACCAAACTGCCTTGGGCAGAAAAAGCAGTATTGGCATCTTCCTATACACCTTCACTAATAATTCTTTCATTCAATAAAAAAAAAAAATCTGAGCACCTACTATGTTTCAGGTTCATTGTTCTAGGCAAAGGGCAGCAATTTAAAATGGGATGGTTGGGGTAGATCTCATTGAAAAAGTAACATTTGAGGAAAGCCTTGAATTATGGAAGGAGTGAATCACAAGGATATATAAAAGAATATTTCAAGCAGTGCCAAGGCCCTGGATAGCTCAAGGGATTACAAAGAGGCCAGGTGTTTGGAGCAGAGACACGAGGGGAGAGGAGAGAGACCAGGTGAGGGAGGAGATGGGGGCCAGCCCAGGTCAGTCTTCTCAAACATTCTAAATACACTGACTCTAAATGGAAATGGACAGCCACAACAGCATTTTGAACAGGGGTGAATAACCAGGCTTATGTTTGGAAACCTCTTTTAGCTCAGAAAAGTCTCCTGCTCATCAAAAGCAAATGACTAAGTACTATCTTACCTCCCGTTTTAAATGTACTCAAGATGTATTAAAGACTTGAATGCAAGACTTGAAACTGTAAAACTCCTAGAAGAAAACATAGGCAGTAAGCTCCTTGACCTCAGTCTTGGTGAGGATTCTTTGGATCTCACTCCAAAAGCAGAGGCAAGGCAACAAAAGCAAAAATGAACAAGTGGGACAACTTCAAGCTAAAAAGCTTCTGTGCAGCAAAGGAAACCATCAACAAAAGGAAAATGCAGCCTACTGAATGCAAATCACATATCGGATAGGGGGGTAATATTCAAAGTACATAAAGAACTCATACAACCGAAGAGCAAAAAAAAATGAACAATCTGATTAAAAAATAGGTGGAGGATCTGAGTAGACATTTTTCCAAAGAAGGTATACAGATGACCAACAGGCACATGAAAAGATGGTTAATATCACCAATCAAGGAACAGCAAGGAGGCCACGGTGGTTATATACATACATACATGTAAAATGGAATACTACTCAGCCACAGAAGAGAATTAAATCCTGCCATCTGCGACAACATGGATGGACTTTGAGGGCATTATGCTAAGTGAAAAGTCAGACAGAGAAAGACAAATACCATATGATCTCACTTATATGTGGAATCTAAAAGCAAAACAAATACAAAACTAATAGACACAGAGAATAGAATGGTGGTTGCCAGAAGGCAGTTGGTGGGTGGGCAAAATGGGTGAAGGGGGTCAAGAGGTACAAACTTCTAGTTGTAAAGTGAGTAAGCCATGGGGATGTAACATACAGCACAGTGACTATAGTCAATAATACTTTATTGCATATTTGAAAGCTTCCGTAAGAGGAGATCCTAAAAGTTCTCATCACAAGAAAAAAAATTTTTTGTAACTTTGTATCAGGACTGGACTTTTGTGGTGGCTAAAGGCAGCTCAGCACCTGTAAATGGCTCTTCACAACGAATCTCTGCTAGAAACGAGCCAACCTCAAACCTCCAAATAAGCACCAGTGTGTATTTTTTTTCAAAGAGAGACAGAGATTATACACATTGTGTAATAGTCAATTTAAGGCAGATTCTTCCCTAAAGTTACATGAGCTTGAATAAATCTGGATTTGCTTCCTACTCTTTAAAATTAAGGGATCAGTACCAATAAAAAATTATCTGTAAAATTACATATATACTGTATTTTTCATGTCTGGTAGCCAGCCTCCATGATGGCCTATGATGACCCTTGTCTCCTGATATTCACTTTTTTTTTGCGTGAGTAGTAAAGAAATAGTGAATTAGGGCTGGCCAGTGTGACCACTTCAATAAGGGTGAAGTGATGATGTGTGACTTCCAAGGCTAGGTCATAAAAGACATTGCAGCTTCTGCCTTGTTCTAGAGAATCACTTGCTCTAGGGAGATGCCAGCCACCATGCTATGGGGAGAGGCCGACATGGAGAGACACTAACATGCCAGCTGTATAAGTAGCCACCTTGCAAGTGGGTCTTCCAGCCCTATTCAAGCCATCCTTTGGCTGTAGGTCTGCCCAAAAACCCACTGCAACTTCCTGGTGACAGACAACCTCATGAATAACCCCGATCCAGAATTTCCCAACCAAGCTCATCCTAAATTTCCAAGCCACAGAAAGCATGAGAATGAATATGTCCTTATTTTCTGAAGCCACTAAGTTTTGGGCTTATTCATTACTCAATAGATAACTGTGATGCTTTCTAACATCCAAATATTCTAGTGATCAGCAGTTATCTACTGTTTACAACATTTAGCTTTATCTGAACTCAACCCCAAAATCAGTATTAAGATCACAACCAGATAAAACAATATTGGGAAATTACAGAAACATACACTGAAAACCTTCACTTGACTGAAATACCAAAACTAAAAAGTACTGATTTGGAGTGATATTAGAATGCTGGAGGAAGGATGGACTTTGGAGTCAGTAAAAAAAAAAAAAATGGGTATGAAAAATGGCTCTGCCACTTATTAGCTTGAGCACATGACTTAAACTGGTCAAGCCTCAGCTTCTCAACTGGCAGAATGGGAAAATAATGCTTAGTTTATATTATTGAGAAGAATAAATAAGATAATATGTACAAATAATTTTATTTACCAAACATCAGTTCCTCTTTTATTAAAATGAATCTGGGCCAGGTTTGTTTTGAAAAGGCAAATCTCTAAAAATAATAAACTGACATGTGTGTATAAGTTTTATTTGCTTGTCACATGGCTAATGCTAATTGTAACATTAGTCTTGTTTTGTGTCTAATATTAAGCTAACCAAAACTCAAGAGTGTTTATAATCAGTAATTCATTTGTTATTGGCCACTGCAATGCCATTTAAATGTTGGATAGGGGAAACAGCTAAATACTTTACAGAACCAGATCAGAAAAGAGCTTAATACCTAGTACTCTCTTTTTAGTGATTTCTACAAAGTAGAATTGACAGACAATGAGGTATGTTTTACCCAGTTTATTTATCCTTTCTGTTTGAGCAAATTTTAGAGAGTATTTAAAAATAAAGTAGAATTAATTACCGACAAAATGGTACCCAATTCAAGATTTCCTCAAATACAGTAACGTGGGTGTATAATCTAATGTTCTGAAAGAAAATAGATTGTGCTGGTTAAGAAATTAATCTGTATAACGGTATCAACCAATTGATTTATTCCAAAAATATCTGTTTATTCTCATGAATGATGCTGTCTGACAATTTAGATATAGTGCCTGTGAAGTGAGAATAGTATTTTGTTACTTCTAGCTGCCATGATAAATAGTGCACCACTTTGAAAGTACTGAACTAAAAATAGTAAAAGGGACTCTGCACTTTTTACTACCGAGGACCACCTGACACCTTTTAGAGTTTTTCCCCCATGAGTCCTATTGCTTTGTGTTGGACAATCAAACTGCATTTAGTTAATAATAGCTGTTCTGTTTTTATTAATAAAAAGCTATATTATTGCTGGTCAGAAATTTGTAATTTGTATAAGATAAACCAATGTTGCAAAAAAAAAAAAAACGAAAATAATAAAGGCGGGGGTGGGGAGGACAGGGAGGGATTATGTAATCCCCAAAGCAAAAGTAAAGAGATATTTAGTTAGTTTGTTTACACTGAGATTTTATGTCTTATTTTCATTAGACTTTTAAAAATCCTGAAAATGAGTCATTCCCCCCTTACTTCCTCCAAGGATCCTAAATTGAGAACTATTTAAACCTAAATGCCTTCTTTTAAAGAAGATCAAGACCAGAAATGTTCTATGATTAATCCAAGGACACACAGTTTAAAATGACATAAGCAGGACTGGAAATTTTTAAACACAAGACTGTGACTTTGCCCTACTATGCTAAGACCACTCTGAGCTTGCACAGGACAACAACCAGCTCCATTCATCAGATCAACAAAAATTTCTATCACAATTTCTGTTTGGCATTCACAGCATTCACATTCAAGAGTAATAGGAAACTCTTAGGACTTAAGCAAGACTAAAAAGATGGGCCACCATACAGAAGGACTTGTGTAATGTTTTCCTTCTCAAAGTGTCAACGTCAACCAAAGGGAAAGTTCTGCTGTCTGCTACATTTAACTCAAAAGATAACCTGACATCTACAATATCCTAAATTCTCATTTAATGTATTATACGGTAACATTAGAGGTGGTTTTTAAATGGCTCTTCTGACCATTACAAAAAAAACCTTTTAATAAAAGGTCAAACCCACAATTTTTCTGTATCAAAATTCTCTCTTCTTTTTTCCTATCCCTTTATAAGTCAAGTAGCCTATGCAAGTTTATAGGAAAAGTACTCTTTTGCTTACTTTTAACTCATCAGCTTCAGAGCCAGTAAATTCATCACCATGAAAATCATGGTGGTCTTTATTGATGGATATATTTTATCCCCAAGTATGTTATCACTTGTTTTCAACAGAGCAACAACTAATAATTAGGGATAGAATTGGCTCACTCTTAAAACCCAGAGACTATCCTTTAACTCACATAGCTGAGTCCAGTTTGAATTGGAATGGCTTTGAAGCCAAGGAGTTGAATCCTTTTGGATTATCATCTGACTTTTTTTTTTTGTATACTATGATGCAGTGTAGAAAAACAAACACATGTTCAATACTCAACATAATTTATGGTGCCAAGCAGAAATTTGTAAATCATTTTAAAGTATATTAAAAAGTAAAATATAATTGAATAATATAACAATTAATTTGGTAGTGTAAAGATTCAGTGTAAGTTTTATTTAATATTATTGGCGATATACTAACCTGAATGATTGCTATATATACAACTTAAATTTATTCTATTAATAATATCATTGATAATTTAGTTTATTCAATAGTTTATTCACACCACAGGAGGTGTGGAGCCAGTACTATACTATAGTTACTCAATAACAATGGCTTAATAACAATGGTTGATTTTAATTACTTAGTAAACAACTAGTGTCAAAATAATTTCTTAAACTGTGTGCTATTTTACTTTTTGTCATCAGTGATAAAGGCTAACTTCCCCACCTGTATTTGATAAATCTTATCATCAGTTTAAGGCTTCTAATAACTACTGTAATTCTATGTGATTAATCACTGAATAATCCATCAAGATTTTTCTCTAGATCTTTAAAAGGACTGTAATGAGTTCAGAGATAATAGAGATTAAATATACAGGATACTCACAAAAAGGGCAAAAGGGATATTCAATCATCCTGTATACATATATATAGAATTCCAATGTGGGAGAATGTCCCACCATGCCAAAACATTAAGACTTGAATGTGACTTCTCAATTATTGGGGGTAGGGGGATGGGAAGGTGGGGAAGTTGAGTGGTTGGTTGAGAGAGAGAGACAGAGAGACTCAGAGAGAGCAAGCTATCACCATGTGGTCCTATGATTTCAGTCTAAAATTTGTAAGATATTTGCCCATGATACCATGTAATTAAATTACTCACTCAATAATTTTATTCTCTCCTGCCAAAGCGGGAAGACGGGACAGGAAAGAAACACTAAGCCAATGGCATTTTCATAACAAATTTCGGAATACTGTAATTGTGCTATTGGATAATTCAAGGATATCATCCTTATCTTCAGCTCAATGCCTGAAATATATCAGCACTTGTAAGGATTATTGTCAAAAACCATCTATGACGTCGGAGGATTAGAGGGTGAAAAACTTCAGTCTTGTAAATATCTTTATCAAGTCAGTCTCCACAAAACTCTTACCCTTCCTGCTCTATTCTTAGGTGATTTTCTTTGATGAAACCAAACTTTCTAAGCCTATCAAAGAAGTTTTACTTGGACTTGTTTCCTTCTTTCCTTCCTCCTCTCCCTCTCTCTCTTCCTCCTGCTTTCTGTCTTCCCTCTTTCCTTCCTCCCTTCCTCCCTTCCTTCTCTCCTTCCTTCCTTCCTTCCATCCATCCATCCATCCATCCAGGTGTTCATTCAGTATATATGTACTGAGAATTTACTACATGCCAAGCACTGTTCTAGGTGCTGGGTAGTCAATAGTAAATAATAATAATAATAAAGCCCCAGCCCAATTATGGGATTGAGGTGGGAGCAGATGAAGAGAAGGGTGTTAAGTGATCCATAGTGCATCCAAGAGAGGAGCTGTGACATAAGCAAGAATGATCTACCAAAGGGAATAAAAAAAACCCCATATCTTCTGCATGGGTCTAGTCCCACATCACAATCCCACCTTTAACCCATGCTGCTCAAACATATCCTAAAGGAACTAGGCACTTAGATAAAACAGCTACAACACCAGAAAGACAAACCCAGCACAGCAGATATAAAAATCTTCAACACTACTAATCACTCATACCTTTTAACTCCTTTGAGCCTGATAGCCAGAATGGGATATGGGCAAGGTCAATCTTATTATCTCCAAATTCAGCAAGTTGCAAAGCGGTTGTTCAGGGTTACAAAGCTAAACATCAGAGCTAAGGTCTTAAACACAGACTTCTGATTCCAGTACAGAGCTTTTTCCATGCACTGTATTATTTCTCTGCCATCAGACTACATCCTCAGTGGAAGGATAGAGCAGCTGAATCCAAACCCTTGCCTCCAGTGACTGCTCTAGAATATCCACAAGATGCTGCAGTTGATGGCAACTGATAGGGAAAGAAGACTGCCTTCAGGTAGCGTGGGAAACACACTAGACTTCTTTAGACTGTGTGCAGTCTCTAGGCTGGTGCTACCAGAGACCGTCAGAGCTCTTGGAGTAGGGAGTAGGAGGGTAGGGAAGACAAGTACTGATAAAGAATTCAACCCCAGGGCTTCCCTGGTGGCACAGTGGTTGAGAGTCCTCCTGCCGATGCAGGGGACATGGGTTCGTGCCCCGGTCCGGGAAGATCCCACATGCCATGGAGCAGCTGGGCCCGTGAGCCATGGCCGCTGAGCCTGCGTGTCCAGATCCTGTGCTCCGCAGCGGGAGAGGCCACAACAGTGAGAGGCCTGCGTACCACAAAAAAATAAATAAATAAAATAAAATTCCTTCCATAGGATGGTAGATCTGAAACTGGCCTAGAGTAGATGTAAATCAAGTGGTGGTCAAGTCACTGGCTTTGGGACTTTCAAATCTCTCAAGTCCAAAAACATCCAAAGACACAGCTCCAAGCAACTCAAACAAGCCCACAATTTTATTTCAAAAAGAACCAAATAAAAATGACAGGCTATAAAACAAATGTAAACTTCCCATTGCTTTATGATGCTCTGCTGTCAGTTCACTGTCTACTGTTAATGGTGTTTGGCATGAATTCTTTAGATGGGAAAGTTGTTTAAGGAACGTTCAGAATGCCAGACCTCTACATCCATGTGTCTCGTGAGCATAGCCCATTGAGTACAGCTTTCAAATTTTCAGCTGCTCTAACTTACACTTAAAGCATAAACATCAGACCAACCATGGGGATTTTTTTATTTATGGGGTACAAAACGAAGAGATTTCACGGTAGGGGGGGAACATCAGCAAATCAGATGAGCAGAGATGAACCCAGCCAGCCCCAAATGAGAGGGGCAGATGTAGTCATTAACACAGTTCCTGATGAATAAACATACCCTTTTGTATTATTTTGATGTCTGCCTGTTCTT
Organism: Mesoplodon mirus; assembly: GCF_964341445.2. Lineage (NCBI taxonomy): Eukaryota > Metazoa > Chordata > Mammalia > Artiodactyla > Ziphiidae > Mesoplodon > Mesoplodon mirus. Next base: position 184,495,694 of record NC_138978.1, on the reverse strand, counting down.
ACACGCTGTGTCTCTCTGGCGAAGGAGAGCCAATATCTATATCTGAAAATGACTGTTAATCACATTTTTGAAAAACATATTTTAGCAAAGGACGAAAACACTCACAAATGCAGCTGGAAAGCAAAATGAGAGAGAGAAAAGCAGCCACCCCTGCAGCCAAAACAACTCAGTGTGGGTACCGTGTCATGTGGACGCATCTCTGAAGCCCGACTGATTTGTAAAATCATCAGAAATGAGGCGGCTGGCTCTGATTACCATTGTGATTTGGGGGTGTATTCAGCCTTCGAGAGAAAGTCTGTTCAAATGAATTCTCCCACATAACACGCCATCCGTCAGGCGACGCGCTAACAGCAATCTTCATAAAGAACTGAATGTTGTCAAAGGTTATCTTTCCATTCAGAGGTACGGCATAAGAGGTGGAGATACAGCTTCACACCATATTTTGTCCTGTGAATAGAAGTCATTGAATGACTGTCTGAAGAGGCCAGGAGAGTTTGAATAAAATAGCCAAAGACCAGGGAAACAGTGACCATGAATGCAAAGGTATGCGAAATAAGATTAAGCAAGGTGTGTGGTGGAAACTGGGAAGCCAAGGTAGAAAAGAGGAAGATGGGGAAATTCGATTCTCTTCTCTATGATAACAGCCCCTTACCTCCTGACCCCTCCCTCGAGGCAGATTAGATCTGAAAATGCCTTTGATCTCTGGTAGACAGGTTTCAGCACCAAAAGGTTAAAATATTTATGGGCAACAGCTTGAAAATTCCAACAAGCCACATTCAATAATTAGATCTATTGATGAGTCCAAGGTTACCCACCAGACGCCACCAACTCCATATGATCTGCTTACTATGCAAATATCTACATACGTGCAAAGTCTTATTATTATAAATAACTCATCTCCCAGCTGCACACACACTCTACAGAGAAAATGACACATCGCCTATCACTAAACGACGCCAAGTGAAAGTGACGGAAAATGCTGGCATCCAAACCTGTGTCTCCTGAGTTTAGGTTTTATTTGGAACATAAAAGGAAGTCCCAAGTGAAATAAGAACTCCCTGGCATTCAGTAAACAGGTTTACAGGTTGCTACTCCAATGCCAGGAAGCGAGGCTGGCCTTCTCAGAGCCTGAGTGGTGACGTGGAAAACTATGACATTAGCTGAATCTTTTCACTGGCTCTGGAGGGAACAGAGGCTGTGAGTGGCTCAATTCTTGTGCACTACCCAGCATCCTCTCTACATTAGCTAATTGGTTGAGTGCTTACATGCACAGCACTTTGCTGGATACTCTCCAAGGGGTCTAAAACCCTCACTCTTCATTTTAGTTGAGTTGACCCTCTCCTCTCCTTGCTTTGGGACTGCTTTTGTCCTGGAAAGGATATGAGACATTTCCTTATATGCACACACCATTCCCCAGCATGCCTGTCACAAGCACCTCACTTGTGGATACCTCATATCTAGTTCTTTTTCTAAAAATTTAATTTGTATTTTATATATTGGAGTAGAGTTGATTTCCAATGTTATGTCGATTTCAGGTGTACAGCAAAGTGATGCAGTTATACATACACATACATGCATTCTTTTTTAGAGTCTTTTCCCATGTAGCTTATTACAGAGTATTGAGTAGAGTTCCCTGCGCTACACAGTAGGTCCTTGTTGATTATATATTTTATATACAGTAGTGTGTATATGTTAACCCCAAACTCCTAATTTATCTAGTTCTTAATCTAAATTCTCCAGGGAATCCTCCTCAGTGGTCCCTGGCCACCCAGCTTCAGACCCAACCCTGATTCCCACACCCCTCACTCTCTTGCCCAACTCAGACTTGTTACTTTCTGAGCACTTGTCTCATTTGGAATATTCATATCTTTAGTCCTGATTTTTGTATTCAGCCTTGTTTTAACTTCCCCTTGTTCTGGCTTCCTACCCCTTGCAGGATTTACTGTTTCCTAGAAGCCCCACTATCATTAGAACCAGAGACATATCCAGGTTTTGAGGTGCCTGAAACTCATGCAACTGGAGAGGGATTCTCTTTAATAAAGATAATATAAATGTAAAACTAAAAACAAAGCTTTGGAGGGGGGCCAGGCAATGGAGATGATCTGGTGCTTAAATGTCATCAGCTTCTCAGTAAATCTGCCCCTGACTAGACCTCTGTAATTCTAGCAGATTGCCCCCAAAGGATTTTGGCCAATCTTCTGAGGAGGCCATCTATTTCTATAATACTTAAGACCTTGTTTTCCTTTAGAATTTGAGAATTTAATAAAACTTGCAAGTGTTTATGCTCACAAGAGACATGCAATCCATATCTGCTGATGTAAAATATAAAAGTGATGATGAGATGGGATCATAGAGGCCCCAAACCCCAATGCATAAAATTTGAGAAAAAAGAAGCTCATGAACCCAGCTGATTATATGGAAACAGTTACTGATGCACGCCTTATGTGATAGCATTCAAAACAGGTCCTAATCTGTTAGCGTTAGAAAACCCTTCTTTTGAGTTACTGATAGTAAGAACTTGACACTGACATTGGCAATGTAGAAAAGGCAAACTCCCAGGCTAAGTTTAGGTTAAAGGAACTTGGGGAGTGTGGGTGCATTTCTCTCCTTTCTCCCACAGTTTCCTCAATCAAACTCCCCTCTGGGGCTTCCCACATCTGTCCTGCCAGGAAGCTCTCCAACCCCCTTCAGGCACTGACCAGCGGACAAGGCTCATTGCTCCCTTATCCCTGTGTTCTTTGAACACCACTGAATTAGACCTTTGGCATTTCTATGGGATCCCCATAGAAAAATCCCCAGGGATGCAAGGATTTTTCAATATCTGCAAATCAAGCAATGTGATAGACCACATTAGCAAATTAAAGAATAAAAACCATATGATCATCTCAATAGATGCAGAAAAAGCTTTTGACAAAATTCAACAGTCCATTTATGAGAAAAAAACCTCTCCAGAAAGTGGGCGTAGAGGGAACATACCTCAACATAATTAAGGTCATACATGACAAACCCACAGCTAACATCATACTCATACTTTTCACCCATACAATGGTGAAAAGATGAAAGCATTACTTCTAAGATCAGGAATAAAACGAGGGTGCACACTCTTTTATTCAACTTAGTTTTGGAAGTCCTAGCCACAGCAGTCAGAGAAGAAAAAGAAATAAAAGGAATCCAAATTGGAAACTGTTTGCTGTTGACATGATACCATACATAGACAATCTTAAAGATGCCACCAAAAAACTACTAGAGCTCACCAAGGAATTCAGTAAAGTGGCAGGATACAAAATTAATATACAGAAATCTGTTGTATTTCTATACACTAGCAATGAAATGACAGAAAGAGAAATTAAGGAAGTAATCCCATTTACCATTGCATCAAAAAGAATAAAATAGGGGGCTTCCTGGTGGCTCAGTGGTTGAGAATCTGCCTGCTAATGCAGGGGACGTGGGTTTGAGCCCTGGTCTGGGAGGATCCCACATGCCACGGAGCAACTGGGCCCGTGAGCCACAACTACTGAGCCTGCGCATCTGGAGCCTGTGCTCTGCAACGAGAGAGGCCACGATAGTGAGAGGCCCGTGCACCGCGATGAAGAGTGGCCCCTGCTTGCCACAACTGGAGAAAGCTCTTGCACAGAAATGAAGACCCAACACAGCAAAAAGAAAAAAAGAAAAAAGAAAAAAAGAATAAAATACCTAGGAATAAACCTACCTAAGGAGGCAAAAGACCTGTACTCTGAAATCTATAATATGCTGATGAAAGAAACTGAAGACGACACAAACAGATGGAAAGATATACCATGATCTTGGATAGTTTGCTAGGGCTGCTGTTGTACCACAAACTGGGTGGCTTCAACAACAGTAATTTAATGTCTCAGTTCTAAAGACTGGAAGTCTGAAATCTAGGTGTCAACAGAGTTGGTTCCCTCTTAAAGCTGTGAGGGAGGATCAGTTCTAGGCCTCTGTCCTTATAGTTTTTGGAGTACAGGTCTTTTGCCTCCTTAGGTAGGTTTATTCCTAGGTTTGTAGATGGCCCTCTTCTTCCTGAGCCTCTTTACAATGTCTTTCCTCTATAAATGTCTGTCTCTGTGTCCAAATTTCCCTTTTCCATAAGGACACCAGTCATACTGAATTAGGGCCCACCCCAAAGACCTTATTTATCTTAGTTACCTCTGTAAAGACCCTGTCTCCATACAGGGTCACATCTCTAGGTGCTGGGGGTTGGAACCCCAACATATCATTTAAGGTATGGGGGACACAATTCAACCTATAATGAACAGGACCATCACAAGCTCTCTTTATTACACACTTAGGAAAAAGATGTGCAGCTAAGGTGACCATGTATAAGCAAGTTCACTGAGCATATATAACTTTAGGATGCCAAAAGAGTGTTTGAAGAATGCATTTCTTTAATAGCAAAAAATAGAGGTTTAAGAACGGATACGATGATAATGACAATTATACTAAATTTGGTAAAGAACAATGTGAAACTGCATAATCCCTTGTGAACTGATTCCATGCTCGTAGACATTTTAACAAGTTAACATGTCTCCAATTTTTGGAAAGACAAGCAGTCTGTAGTCTCTAACAAACCAGAGTTCCTTAAAATGCTCCACTGTTAGATAAGTTGAAACTCCTAGAAGAGATAAGTCAAGTCCCATGACTTACCCTCCAAGGGTGGTATTAAGCTTTATATATAGTTTATCTCTGGGTAAAAGAGGTGGAAATTACTTCCTGCTAAATTCTTGGAGGATGCTTTAGCAACAGAAGGACCTAAAATGGCATGTGAGGTCATTTTCACTGTCAGGAGTTCCAGTCAGTGTTAGTTTAATGTCATTCCCCTGAAGGAGTGACCAAGCACCCCCTTCCACCTGGAGTTAGCCACCTTGCCCTGCCTTCATGCCGTCAAAAGGAGGAGCTGAACCATTAGCACACCAGAGGGATGGAGAGGGCGAACGTGATATGATGATCATGGAAACGAAAGCCAACCATCAAAAAGCCAGAGGAAAAAGATACGGATGGGTTACCATCGACACTCCTCTAGATGAAATCGTACTCCATCAAGTAGCGCTAAGAAAGGGCGAAAGGCACTTAGCCTCCCTTCTTTTCCTTCGTACATCTGCTTGGAGAAATCCTTTGGCCTTCGTGTTCTTACTCCCTTTTTCTCTCCTTCCAAAATAAAATTTACTTTTGTGACGGCTGTGGGTGTTTGGGTTCTTAGTTTAATTTATTTTAAAGTTTGATTTAAATTTGGAACCTGCATAAGACTTTTGACATTTATTTCTGGGGGTGTTTTCTGAAGCTCGATGAAGTGGGTGTTGATTGACAGGCAGGTTGCTATGGAAATAGCTGTCACTGCAGAGACTAGGGCTTCATTTTATACTCTTCCTTTGTCAGGCAGAGGTTTGTGGGATATTTTAAAAATAGTATAAGTGCCCCAGAATTAATAGGAAATCGTTCAGTGACTCTTTCCTAACATACCTATCAAAACCTGCAATTGTTTTTCATTCCGTAGTGTTCTGTTCTGCATATGTATTCATAACTTTCTGCTTTATAACAAGTGCTTTCTAATATTGTTTTCTCCCATTGGTTACTTGTTCTTCACATTTACCCTGTGATACTGGCCCTCTGTGAACTTATATAGGTAAGGAAATGGAAGTAATAAGGAGCACTGAACAGTCTTCCCAAAGAAATTCCCAACAATCATGGAGTTGGAGAGCCTGCCAGCTCAACACTGGGGCTATTTTTTTACTGGGCAAGTTCTTCATCCCAGGCTTTTAAAGAAGAAATTCCGGAGATAAGAAAATGCATATATGATGTTTAAAGAGGAGCATGTTAGTTACCTTAGATTTAAGTTGGGTTCAATTATTCTTAGTTCCATTCATTTATTTATTCTCCATCTTTACTAGCTTATTGGACAGTTGGGTATATGATTAAATAAGATGCAGGACTTCCACCCCAAGTACTAATGAGACCCAAATCTTCTATTTTTTAGGACCCTCACTCCTCAGACAGTCATTACAGCCCCAAAAGCAACTGAATTCTGAATACTTTCCAAGCATCACTAAAAAAAGCAGAAACCCCATGGAAGAATACGCTCTACAAATAATGAAGAGTGACCCTCTTCTAAACTCAGCTTCCTAGAAACCGGAATCTAATCATCTATTTTCTTTACAACAGGTACCTCTCTACACTACTCCACATATCAACACAGCCCAGGACTCCTATAGGTCAGCTCCTGGGTTTCTGAAAAGAGTGCAAGGGATGAGTGTTTGCATTACTTTGTATTTTTCTGGCTGTAGTCAATTTCTACCATCTCTTTATTGGTCTTACTTAGCTCCCTTTTATATGAATGTCAAATTTTGCATTTGCTAAGGGTCATCATCCAGACCCTTGCTGGGAAAGCAAATTTTTCCTCTTGGTAATGTTTGAGATTTATACCACCTAAATATGAACTAAACCCATAGTTTGGAGAAAGTAAAATACATACAAACATTGATTTGTTTTCTTGAAACATGGTTCAAACTCACACAGTTCCTTTAATCATTCCATTGGAGGGGGTTTACTGAAAGATTTTTTTTTTCTACACAGTATCACTAAGTGTTTATGTCATCTTGGTGCATGTATGCAAATTTGTTTAGTAAACTAAAATTGTATACTCTTATCATATTTCCTCACTAACTGAAAAATATATATATATAAGATACAAGATATTAGTGAGGATCTTGATTATGCATGACAAAGAAGGTTTGACATTTTAGGGACCTCAGATTTTTTTGGCCAGATTTAGAGTGAGAATGGGAAGAAATATATCGAGGTGGAGACTAGTTGATCTTACCTTCTTTCTATGGCTCAAACAGTTGATTTGGGGAGTAGACTGGAAGGCAAATCTATCTCTCTGATCTTACTGTAAGAAGTCCAGTAAGTCCAGTGAATTACAAATCTTAGAACATAGATAAAGATGGTGGGCAGATGAAAGGGGTTAGGAAAGGGAAACAGTGATGGCATGAGAATCAAATTCAATCTAACAAAATGCTAAACAGGACAGAGACTTGTACTATCATAATATAGACTGAGATGCTATCAACTTACTCATCATAAGTACAGCATCCTTCATATATAATATTTTATAAAGATAGGTACCAATTCTTTTTTTTAACATTGTATAATGGGACAATTACTGAACTTTAAGTCAGATAAGCTAGAAGTTGGCTTCCTAAGTCATTGGATAAGTGACCTTATGCAGGTAACAGTTTAGTTGAGACTGAATCTCATTTTTAAAAGAATGCCTTGCCTACCTTACAATTTCTGAAAGCATTTAGTGAAACTGTAAGCTGCTCTTCGAATCTAAGTTATTATTGTTATTTTCATCCTTTTCACCTTCTTCTCCCTCGTCTCCTCCTCCCCAATGTCATCTTCATCATCACTGTCATCATGATTACTTGGGGTCAATATTTAGGCTGGAAATCTCATTTCAGCATTTATTCCTTGCAGAAAGAGAACCCTCAAAAGATATGACCCTTTTATCCCCTCTCTTTGACTCCCCTGATCATGTCTCCAAAGCTAGAGGTTCCGTTAAATTTTGCTATAAATGGAACCAGTTTGGTGAATCTCATTAAGACTTCATAATCTGAGTAAAATATTTACATTTTTTTTGCATATTTACAGAATTCATTTGTAAAGTCTAATTATCAACTCAGATGCCTGATGCTTTTATACCCAGGCATGTGTCTACGTAGTTTATCCTCATACAATACAGGAAAACTGAAAATCCAATAAGTGAACTCTTTCACTGAGAGACATAACCAAAAAAGCCTGTTGTCACTTTTTAAGAGACTGCAAATCAATAAGTGATGTAGGGTTTTATTCTTTGGTAACATTAGGATGTTGACTTCAGCAATAAGCATGCTACAGATCAGAAGTTGGGACAGAATGTTCTGAAATGATATACAAGTAGAAAGCTTCTTTTTTTAGAACTGTAGACATCAGTTATCTTATCCAACGACCAGCTCTACACTTGTACTATCTTGTGGAGTACTCTGTAATCTATGGCCACTGTGCTAGTCTTTCCACTACAGCTTCTACCCAGGGAGGGGGAAAACAGCAATACATTCTAGTGAAAATGACCAATTCACAAATGGAGAAGAACATAAAATAATAAAAACAACTCTTCTCAGCCTCATTCAGATTGAGAATAAATGAAAGTGTTATTATTCATGCTGCTGTCAGACAGGGTCACATCTGAGTCACATCAGACGCAACTGAATCTAGCTTGTTTTTTTTATTTACAAGATCCATGGAGAAAAGAGAGTCTACAGAACTCCAAAAAAGGGGGGGAACCTATTCCACTATTTGCAATGTCCACTGTCTGGACATTCTTGCTCATTTTGTTTAAAGATCTAGAAAAAAAGAGAAATTGGAATTTTAATTTCCAAGTTGACTCTTTCCCAAATATGTTATTTTAGGCAAGTCCCTTAATTTTTTTATGCCTCAGTTCTTTTTGTGTATTTAGAATGAGGCAATGATAGTATCTATCCCATAAGGTATTTTTAAATCAACTGAAATGGGAAAATATTAAATATCCTAAAAACTGTATGGTGGGGCTTCCCTGGTGGCACAGTGGTTAAGAATCCGCCTACCAATGCAGGGGACACGGGTTCGAGCTCTGGTCCAGGAAGATCCCACATGCCGCGGAGCAACTAAGCCCGTGCGCCACAACTGCTGAGCCTGCGCTCTAGAGCCCGCGAGCTACAACGACTGAAGCACGTGAGCCTGGAGCGCGAGCTCCGCAACAAGAGACGCCACCGCAACGAGAAGCCCCCTCTCACCACAACTAGAGAAAGCCCGTGCACAGCAACAAAGATCCAACGCAGCCAAAAATAAATAAATTAACTAATTTAAAAAACTGTATGATGCTCTATAGTTGAGAGTAATCTATTAGTTGACAGTAATAGTTACTAGTCATAGCAGCAAAAGCAACACCAACAAAAGGCCTACACCACCCCTTACCTGACTCCTCAGCAGGGCCACAGTCAGGTGCACAACTATTTCTATAGCCAAAGATACAAAGATGCATGCAGCGGAATAAACAAAAGAACATAATTAGCCTGCCATAACTGAAGGTCAGATTTTGCCGCCAAAATGTTTTGAGACCAAATGTATAAATATAAAGTGAAACATGAAAGCCAACAGCAATTTGTTTGGATTTCAGAATTGTGCATAACAGATTTTAGATTTGAACTAATAAACTGATATATATATGAGCCGAACTTTACCACGGAAATATGGTTATTAACTTTTCCCCCAGCCTTTCTGCACCTCGACTAAATTATTCTCATTTCAATTTCCTTCCTGATCTGATCCCCCCACTCTTTCATCATCCCACTGCTCTTCTATTAAAACTCGCCAAAGTCTCCATGTTGTTGGGCCACCAACATAGGTTCTGCAGCAAAATAGGAAGACAAACTCTCCAAAATATGATGGACAGAAGTATTCTACTCTGACAGCCTCCTGGACTGGTCTTCCTGTTTCCATCCAGGGGTGAGCGATCCTTTTAAAATGAAAACTTAGACATGTCCCCCTCATGCAAAAATCTTTCAATGCCTTTTCAAGATTCTACTCAACAGAGATCAAACTTTTTAACATGGTGCACAAAGCCCTTTGTGGTCTGGTTCCAGCCTCATCCTCCTGCTGGGTTTACTCGCTCCCAATCCACAGGGCTCACATCCCAGTCCCGCCAGATGATTCGCAGTTCTCTGAAGCTGCAGGAATATCTTACCTCTGCCTTTTGCGCACCCTGTCCCTTCTGCTATGACTGCCCCTCCCCAGATGGGTCTGCCAGGCGGCTATTACTCATCCTTTGTACATCCTCCCAAGCAAAACTTCACCTGTGAAGTTGACCCTGACCTCTTCACATTTCCTCTGAACCCCGGCTGTATCTTAAGCCTGTGGCTATTGTTCACTTATCACATCACCACGTGGGCCACGTTATGGCATGATGACCCACTCTAATTACGTGTCTACTCATCTCCCCTGACTCTTCATGTAGGCATCCTCAGTACGACAACCACCACAGCCACTTTACAACCTGCGTGCTCAGTAAATATTTCCTTCGTGGATAAAAGTGCTTCGTATAACTTTCCACCAAAAGTCTAGATGTTAAAGGTATATAAAATGCCACCACCCACGAACTTTAAAGTTGGAGAAAAGTTCCTGTGTCTTTTGTTTACAAGATAAAATTTAAGTTTGTTCTCTATCTGTGGTTCTCATGGAAGAACTCTACATAGTTTAGTGCTTGGGTTGAAAAAAAAAATCTCTACTTTTGACCCTACTCTATTAAACAAACTAGAAATACATAGCATTTCAACAGGTATCACCAACACTAGACAAGTATTAGAATTTGGCCAATGAAATCTTGATTTAAAGTTGGAAAGCTCTGCAGCACAGAAAGATTCAGAGGGAAGACGCAGGTCCCTAGAACTTTCCACAAATGCGTGACCTTCCCACCACCTCCAAAGGAGTTTTTGTCTATGTTGATAACATTTGCTTACACGCCAATGCTGAAAAACCCCTGACAAATATCTTACAAGCATATCTGTGATAAGAAGAAAAATGTCCCAAGCAGAACAATGCTTCGAATGTACAAGGTTACTACTTAAACAACAGCCTGCCGGGACAAAAACCCATGTCTGAGGTATTCAAATACTATTCAGTGAAACTAGTAACTTGTACATTCCGAGCGAATTTGGGACCAATAATTAAAGGAGAGGCTTTATGTATTAAGAAACATTGAGCATGTCACATGTGTCCTTCTCTTTTACTCATCTTTCTAGAATTGAGGTTTTCTTTTATATTAAGAGGACCAGGGCAAGCGCTGGTAGGGGGCCCTATGCCTTAGTCATCCTCAATGCCTGGTACAGTGGCTGTCCCATAGAAAGCTCTTGATATTTGTTTACTGAACAAAACCAGACACTTTCATTTAGAGAACATACTTAAGAAAATCTCCTTCTACTTCTTAGTTCTAATTATAAAGGATTTCTGATTTACTGATTTCTGTGGTTGCTGAGAGTAGGGCAAGACCATACTGTGAATAGTTCATGATTAGGTGCTTGGATAAAATGGGCAGAACTCTGGTACCTACTACTATTCTTCGTGGACCTTTGTGCCTAGGCTCACTTGAGGCCACAGAATAACTACATGACATCTTTCTTTCCTGCTTTTTCCTAAATCTCAACGGTCCTGGGACACCCTCACACTGTTTTGCTCAAATCAATAAAGAAGCAGGGGGTAAAAAAAATCCCAGGGGAAAACAGCATCTAAGTGGCTCATGCTGAATTTTAGGGGATCTTTTCCTCTTTATTTTGAACCTGGGTGCTAACCACTAAGGAAGGCTGGTATCATCATATGGCCACATTTTAAAAATAAATATGAAATTGCTGACCTAGAGATGATCATACTAAGTGAAGTAAGTCAGACAGAGAAAGACAAATATTATGTGACATCACCTTTACGTGGAATCTAAAAAAATAGTACAAATGAACTTATTTACAAAACAGAAACAGACTCCCAGACATAGAAAACAAACTTATGGTTACCAAAGGGGAGGGGGAAGGGATAAATTAGGAGTAGGGGACTAACAGATGCATACTACCATATATAAAATAAATAAATAACAAGGATTTACTGTAGAGCACAGGGAACTATATTCCACATCTTGTAATAACTTATAATGGAATAGAATTTAAAAAAGAATATATATATATACATATATAGATGTATAACGGAATCACTTCGCTATACACCTGAAACTAACACAATATTGCAAATCAACTATACTTCAGTAAAAAACAAAAAAAAAAGACAGAAAAAAGTACAGAACTACGAAATTGCAAAATAAAATACAACCAGTGTTCAAAACTTCTGCAGAGTTTTGAAAAGTATGCACTGATGCATTAAACACAGTCTATCTTCCACCTTGGCCTAGAGCGCTATTGCTAAACTGTCAAGATTATCTACTGTAACATTTTACAAGGAGGAAACCAAGCCTCTAATAGTAACTTATGCGAGTTCACACATTCTAATATCCAAAGGGAAATACTGCTTCCTCTTCTTTTACATCAGTTTTGTCACTGATAACAGCCCTACTTGAAATGAAAAAAGGACCAATGTCTTTTACTCTCCACACATAATCCTTCAAAGATGCGAGCAAGAGGATAGATTTTAGTGGGGAGGCAAGGACAAGGAAAGCAAGAAGTGAAACGGCACAGAGGCTCTCTTTCTCTTGTTCAAGCCTCATAAGGTCCTGTTGAAAAATCTACAGATAAGCATCTGAAATCACGGTAAATTACACACTGCATGCTGGTGACTCGGTCATGGAAAATTACGAAGCTACGTGATGTCTCATTTGTTGTGCTGCAAACAAATGTAAATAAATTACTGGGAGAATCTCATTTACATTTAGAAATTCATCCTGATGCATGACATGACTACCGATTTTTTTTAAAGATACTTTCAGAAGGAATGCCACTCATTAAACTCAGATCATGAGGATCATGTATGAGTGTGATTTGGCGCAGGCTTTTCAAAACAAGGAATACCTAACCTTTCATAAGAGTAGAAACACCTACCCTACACCACCACCTCACCCTCAGCGCAGGGGAGGAGAAGCAGCATGAAGCTCACGGTTGTTACTGTTTCTAATGCCCCCTCTGTTGCCATTCAGAGAGAACACTCCCGACCCACAGCCAGTGGCACCAGCTGGTTACCTAGTAGTGGGGATGGTTTGCGGTGAGCCTTTCACGCTCCCTCACCCCACTGCACCCATGACCTAAGGCTGCTGGCTGGGGTTAATGGGACAGAATGGACTTAACTGGCTCCTGGAAGGATCAAACCCATGACTGATCTCATTAGCCCTCCGCTTTGACCAATTGAGCTGCAAAGCCAGGGAACCTCATTGACCAGGAATTGGTCATCCAGTGGCACAGATGCCCTACGCTGAGATGCAGCTGACCTGAAAAGGCAGATATAAAGTACAGGAGATGGATGCGATCTGACCAAAAAACCTTGAAGGGCTTCGTGTCTAGGGTGGCTGTTCGGCTTGCTGCCATGCTTAACTTATCCCATCCACCTCTCCACGACTCCATCAAATAACCCAGGGCAACAGCAAGAACTTAGGAAACGGGGACAGAGTTACTGCACCTTGAAGGTAATGAGAGCAAATCAGGCAAGCACTTACCAAAAAGTTCTGAGAACCGTTACAAGTAGCCTAAAGAGCTACAGCTAGAAAAGACTAGACTGCTGTTCCTCGGTTATGATATTCCACATAGCAATGGTCCAGCATACTCTGCGCAATACGCTTCCCACCACATCAGATGCAATCACACATCCCAATGCCCTGCCTTCTAAGCGATGGCCTGGGACTCGACCTTTTTTTCTCTGCAGCTGTGACTATGGGCTCAGTTTCCAGCCATTAAATGGCTTCCCATCTTGTTTTCTTTTCCCTCACCCTAAATAGATATCTCAAAAAGTTGTTGAGTTTTGCTTTCTACCCTACAAGGGTGAGATACACCATTTCCTAAATAGGGTTATGATGGTGTGCGTGGCCTCATCCACAGCTGAATGTTTACATAAGCCTGAAGAGGTCTCAGAGTTTATTGGTTAAGGGAAAAATAAGCAGGCCATGAAATAATTATTTTTCATTGTGCCCTGCCAAAACCATTCAGCCAAAGGCTAAATTGAGCTGCTATTGTGATTATTTGAACTGTGGAGCCAAAAGTCTTTGCTGCAAAGCATCCCAGCTGTCCTAAATTTTGTTCTGATGGCTAGTTTTCATTCTGGCTCAGACCCTGCCAAAAAAAATGGTCCCCAAAATAGGCGGGTGGAAGAGTGGCTTTATCCAGACCCACATCAATTACAGATTTAGGGCCATTTGGAGAACTTGATTATTAACAAATCACTTCCTGAAACTGTCATGACAGGATTCCCACATGCAAATGGTAGGCCGCTCATATGCACACAGTGAGGCGAGGAAATTAAAACCAAGACTTCCTCAATTTACTGACAGTCATTTCTTTCAACGCAGATTGTACTTGATGGCAAATGAGTTCTTCCCAGTGGCCCTCACGGCTGGGAGGCTGCAGCAGTTACCCAGGCCGGCTTAATGGCGGCATTGACCCTGTGCTTGCCTGGCACCTTGACAGGTGTGTCTAGTGACGGGAGGATTTCTCCACGGAGTGAAATGGCTTTAGGAAGCAATGTAAGCCCCTAAAAGGGCCTTAGCAAGGAATGGAAACTCTGCTTGTTCAGTGTGATGCCCCCAGTACGTGGAGCCATATTTGCCCTTTGGGGGCACTCAACAAACACGTGTTGTAAGAAAGGAAGCAGAGAAGGCAGGTGAGCGGAGAGTGTGGTGCCACTAAGTTGTTAAGTCTGTTGCACCTTCTAAGTAAGTATTCCTTTTGTATGCTAGGATGGACACATTTTGGAAAACTAACGTAAAGCGGAGGCACAGAAAACCTCCAAATCCATCATCTCTCTTTTTTTTTTTTTTGCTATATAGCAGGTTCTTATTAGTTATCTGTTTTACACATATTAGTGTATATCTGTCAAATCAATCATCTCTTATCCAACCGTTACTTTTTCCTACTTTGGCCAAGATCCATTCCCAATGGAGAAAAGCAGCAAATCAACGTTTTAATTGAATGCACCATTCTATCAAAATGTACACCAGGCTTGAACAGAAATCAGAGTGCCCCTAGAAGATCTCCTAAAATTTTCTTGCAGTTTACCACTCAATATATTTTAAGGTATGGAAACAGCTGCAATTGTATATCAATTTCAGGTAGACCAATAAGGCTGACCTGGAGGGTAGAGGAGGGAAAGCAGAAGCTCAAGAACCAAAAGGAAAGCCTGCAGAAAAGCCCTGGAAATCCTCCTGCTGTCTGCGTCCACATGGCATCCGGGTCTGGGGAGTGGGGGGGGAGTTTCCCAGAGCCTCAACTTACTCCCACTTGCGGCAGAACAAGTTTGATCTGTCCTGAAGCCAGTTTCAAGGTAGGGATGAAGCTTGGAGATGCTGAAATCACCACTCAGAGTGAGGGTGAGTTTTTACCGTTTCTTGGATCTGCTTGGAAGAAAAGCAAAATCCCCGCTAGAACTGATTCTATGTAATATCAATTACAATTTGGAAAGTCATCTTCTTCCCATATTCAAACAACTCTGGAAACCCCCTTCTTTGTGATGTCTTCCAGGAACTATGACAGGAGTGGGGACTTCCTTGGTGTGCTTTGGGTGTGATATGATTTACTCCCTGTCCACTCATCTCCCCACCTCCCGGTCCTCAAACTAAAAGGTGGAGGTGGGGAGGTGAACGCTTACGCTTCCAGCAATGGAGAACCTCTAACTGGTAAAGACCATGTCTGTCATACACCAGCTCTCCTGATTGCCTAGCAGGACTAACTAGTTCTTGATCGATCCGTGAAAAATTAACATGGGTGGTGAAAGATAAGTAGCTGGGTCATCTTTTACATAGAGATGGTAGCTAGGAGATGCAGTCATGATATCTGAAAGACATAAATCTAAAAGATGCATCTGGAAAACAAAGTAGTTTGGGTGACTAATGGTGGGGATATAACTATATATGGTTGTCAAGGGGATTTGGGGGCTGTACATACTTCAGGCTAGGACAGGTGGGTTGTCTCTGTCATGACTGCTTCATGACACCACCAGAAATGAGAGCCAAGAGGAACCTTAGCGATCACCCCCTCCACACCTGCCCATGATGATACCCACTCCAATTGCCACCAAAAAGAGAAGAAGACACAGAGGCCTGGAGATATGAGCATCATTCGATCATTCACCATCAAATGCAATTTTTTTTCTTGCTTCTTAATCTCGTCCCTTTTATTTGTCTCCATTTCTATGCACCCACTTCAACATTTATTATCTTTTCCTTCTCCCTAACTGGGACTTAGATCTTCCTTCCCAGCAGCTGTAAGAATAATTTTAAAAAGCAAAGATTTATAGAGCAGTTATGGTGCTAGGAACTACTGAGTGCTTTGATATCCACCACCTCATTTGTTCTTTCCAACAGCCCTATGAGGTAGGTACTGTCATGATCCCATTTTATTACAGATGAGCAAACTGAGGTGTAGAGAGATTAGGTAACTGGTTCAAGAGTACTCAGTTGATAAGCAACAGAGATATATTTTCAAACAGTGAGGTGGGCTCCAGACACCTTGCTTTTAACCATTATACACACTGCCTCGACTACTAAATGTTACTGCACATCTATGATGGGCCAGCCATTGTGCTAAGGACTTTATGGGCACTGTTTCATGTATTCCTCGAAACCACTAGATGAGGTATTTAATAGCCTCCTTCCCACATTATGTGAGGCAACTGAGACATGAAGAGTTTTAGAAACATGACCAAGGTCATTGTCTAGGAAGAAGCACACCAGGTTAGGAGCCAGGTCACCTGACTATGGAACCTATCCTTCTAAACAGGCTCCCAACTTTCCCTTCACCCTGCCAGAGACCCAGAGGCTAGAAGGCCTGGGACGACCAGGATCAATGCTGAGAGCAAAGAGCTACGCCTGGTGGGTCCTGGAGTCCGTCATGTCATCAGGTTCAAAAAATCTTTAGAAACCTAGGAAATAGGGAAAAAGCATCCATGGAGTGCTTTTGTTTTGTGAAAACAAGACAAGAATTATCTAGCATGCATTCCTGCAGAGTGATTTTTGCCAGTTTCAGTTATTAAAAAGTACAAGCTCAATAAGGTGACGTTAATTTTGAATGATTGTGACCAAAAATAAATGTCTCTTTTTAAAGATCCTAAATAACACCAATCTAGGGCTTTGGGTCTAACTTCCGGGGTAAATCATATTTGTGGAAAAAGCATATGCACTTTAACAGAAAATTAACTCAAGTGTTTGTGGTCAAGAACAGCAGAGAAAGCAAAGAATTGAAAATTCTATTTTAGTCACTTTCAAATGCTAAGGTTTTCCTACAGTCTACTAAGGATGTTCCCCAGGAAAACAGTGATCTCTACAAGCAAGACCTCTTATACTTGCCCACACCCTTACCTAGAAAGGTCCAAATGCAGTCCATAGTTACTTTACATAGAATTACATAGAAATTACATAGAAACACAGGATCAAGATGTTTGATGTGGTAGGAGAAGAATACAACTGAATTCAAGTGTTCTAAAAAATCCTGGAGGAATATTCATTATGCTAATCAATCAAGAGGGAGGACCATGCCAATGTCTTAGGAGATCCCCATCCTGGAAAACCACTAATATGAGGTTATACGGTTACAGTACCATTAAACTACCACAGTCGTGGTAGGTCATTTTCATTCTGATTTTCTATTCTCCCTTTTACAAATTAGTCCTATCTGGAATAACACACAACCTAAGATGAGAGGAGAAATAGCCAAAAAAGGAAAGTTCTTGTAAAACGATAAAAAGTTAAGCCCATGATCCCCAGCAGAGAACAACCTCTGCCCCAACTACTCCCCACAGAGGTCGGCCGTGCATGGTGAGCTAACACCTTGCCTTTAGTTTCCTGACCTTTCCTCTGGCCTGCTGAGCCCCATGGAACTGGCAGCAACTCGTGATTTCATTCCTACCTGAGTTGGTGGCATGAAAGGAGCCCTGCCCTGTGACCTGTGGGAGAGCCATGACTCTACCCGCTAACTAGATGCCCTCTGATCCAGCACCTTGGCCCAAGGAAGCTGTACAACATCTTTCCCTTTAAGGCAAAGAAAGAGATGCCAGACAGGCTTTGTTTCAATGAAACGGAGCAGAGAATCAGAACAAAATCGGTCATACTTATTGGAAGACCCTGCAAATGGCAAAAGTTTTCAAAACATCACTCATGATTAATTAAAGAGTATGAAAAATGTACGCTCACTCAAGACTATTCCCTTCTTCCCAAAGAGTTATGGGTTCAGGGAAGGCCAGGGCTCCAGCAAAAGGGTTATTAAACAGCACCTCTGCCCTGAGTTTGGCTGATTTGGTATAATGTTTTACATGTGATAACACATGTGGCTATCCACTGGGGGGTGTCTGATTTGGAGGACGATTAATGTGTAGCCTTTCCTAGTGAATCCGCCTAAGGGATTAGTAACCCCCCCAAAGTTCAGTTGAATATTAACTGCATTAACTTTGCAGCCTGCAACATCCTGTTACACACAAACAGCCCACGGTACCTTGTGGATGGCTCGCTTCACAAAAACCATTCCAAGCAGAGCCCCACTGATGGAAAACTGTGTTCCATCCAAAGGGCTGCCCTCCCAGCCAACCTTGGCCAAGACCCAACAGAAAGAGCCCAGTCTAGGGTATTAATAGTTTTACTCAGCTGCCAGAATGCCTCGGACCAGACAGCACCCCTTTCTTTTCTAGGTCTTACTGTGGACCAAGTCCCTGAGGATTGTTTGAAAAGATGCATCTTGTAAGAATGTTGAATGTTCCACATAAATTTTTTTAAAAAATTATCCAACACAAGGGCCACATGTTCATCCTGTTCCCAAAATATAAGGTCCCCAAGAACAACTTCCTACCGAGCATAACATTTCCAGAAAAAGCACAGAGAACAATTCTGTTACTACCCCCAGGACACAAAAAAGACTGAATAAAGCTTGAACCCATCTGATAAATGAAAGAAATGCTCACTCATCTTCTGCCCAATGGCAGGCACTACCTTAGAAAAGATCAGCTCACCAGAACCCCCACTGAATGAGCGCCCCCCTCTCCTTACACTCTAGTTCTTTGTTACATGCATTCTTGAGCCCTTACAAGTCACCTGTATAGAGGTGGGTGCAGTGTAACTAGAAATCAAGTTAAATCTCAGGGTCTGGAAACTTTACCTCTTCATAATGCTGTACACTTAATTGCTTCTGCCAATTAGCAAGGCATTTATGTTGTCTAGAAATGGAGAAGACAAACAATAGATTTTAGTATTTAAACAGGAACTGAAACTTCAAGCAGAGAGCCACAAACCACACCATTACACTGGAATTAAAGCTCCACGTGAAAAGAAAAAGTTTCACTCCCAGCCACCAGCAGGCACCATGCGAAAAGCAGCTACCCACAGATCACAAGGGAGGTGGAACATGAAGGCAAAGCTTGGATTCCCAGGTTAGGCTGGGATTTTGTGAAAACCCCAGGCATGAAAATATGACAGAATAAAGCAGAGAACAATACGGCACAACGCTTGCCCTTTAAGGGTTAAACAAATGAAACTTCGCTACCAACAGCGTCATTCATGCAAAATTGTGGGGTCAGTTTAGCCTTTCTCTAATCTTCATGCCTATCAAGGTTTTCTAAACTCATGCCTTACTATCAGAGTTGGGAAACAGAACAAGCAACAATCAACTGACATTTATTCCCATTTTCTAGAAATTGTGACAAGAATCGCAAAAATTCAAACGTATGAGCAGGTTTGGCCTTGCATTTCCCTCTGGATCCTATTCCTAGAATTTTTATAACAACCTCTGCACCCATGTCACCTCCATCAATCCATGGACCTTCTCTTAATATAATCTATAAGGGGATACAGACCTTACAGATCTTATTTCAGTTTTATGGAAGGAATGAATTCAGCCTCTATCACCATTACCACTCCACAGAGAGGCCTGGAAGGTCTTCAAACATCCATGGAGGAAACAACTAGAGGAAACGTTGCCAGAAGACTCTTCTGCTGGGAAGGTTTTGCCGAAAACAGCAAGACTAAGAGAACCCACATTGGAGACAGAAACTTTATTTATACACTCAAGAACTGTGGCCAGTGGACACAAGCCTCAAGTGCCTTCTGAGGACAGACTTATCAAGACTGGACGCCAAGTACAGAAGAGGCCTGAGCTTTGCCTGTTTAGCTGAATGTGCAAAAATTGTAGAACCTCTAGTGGAAATAACTCCTCCCAAGAGAGGGGTGACAGAAACTTCTGGGTTGAATTTTGTATCTTTAGGAACAGCAAATTTCAGGAGTCAGCCATCACTATGTCCCCTCAAATACACAAGCAGTATATCTGAAAAAATAAAATGGGTGAAGAACATTTTCCAATTCCTGGAAATTAGCACAAAATGGTAAAAAAAAAAAAATGTAATTAATGGGTTTGTACATACATGTAGATCATATACCCAACTACATGAGTATATAGTACCAATGTTCATATAGAATTTGTTGATGATTCTATTTAGCCTCTATTCTGCCTCTGCTTGTATTAAAAGAGCCTCTTCACAATAATCTTCCTGGCCTTGCCTTGAAAAAATACTAAGTATTGACACCCTATGCCCCTGCCTTCTGAAAATCAAGGGTTGTTCCACAAATCACAGTACCCATCCCTATACTATAACACTGGACCCTCCAGAAAAATACTCCCCTCCATTTCCTCTTTAATTCAAAAGTAACTGTGCACCACTAGAGCTCAGAGTTTAAACCTAGTTCTCTAAAAAACTCAAAAAAAAGAAAAAAAGGAAGAAGGAATTAATTCTAACCCTTACCTTTGGCACCTTATAAGACTTTTGGCCATGACTTACCTGTATAAATAGAAAGACCTAATTTACTACAGAAATGCCCATGGGCCAACATGTACTGACTAATGAAGTGTTCAGCTTTTGCATGATTAACCAGCTGGCAGGGGGGAGTGTAAAAAGCAGAGGGCATAAAATAATA
The DNA here is from genome assembly GCF_964341445.2 of Mesoplodon mirus. Taxonomy (NCBI): domain Eukaryota; kingdom Metazoa; phylum Chordata; class Mammalia; order Artiodactyla; family Ziphiidae; genus Mesoplodon; species Mesoplodon mirus. Next base: position 184,475,020 of record NC_138978.1, on the reverse strand, counting down.
AGAAAAATTGATTAGCAGTCCTCTTTTAAAGTAGTCCATGAAAAATCCCTTTTTTGTACTCACTAACTTGGAAACTTACTGCAAGGGACGATAAACTGGAACAGCTTACCAGGACGCTGAGCAGGCCCCATGGCAGTTGTGTGTGTCTTCAAAATTCACTAAATAGGGAGGTTCACGTAAGAGGAGAAAAAATACCAAGCTGCCTCCAAACTGATCAACTTACACAACAGGTCCTGCCAGCTGTCATAAAGTAAATTTTCTAATACATTGTGAAACACATTACATAAAGTTGAAAACTATGATTGGGCTTTGTGTCCATTCAATTTTCTCTCTGGAGCACTCTCCTAGACCACACTTGGCTTTAACTCCCGCCAGACCAATTCATTAAGAAAAAAGGGGATAGTCTTGAGCCAGAATATTTATACACTTGACTTAGAAACAATCTATTCTAAGGGATATTTTCCCAAGCTAAATGCACTACAGGGCTCTCCTATTCATAAAATTCTTGAGCTGGTCTGCAACTCCCTTAAGTGAGGAGAAAAGGAGTCAGATCCAAAAAAGAAAAATGCACACGGACCAAAAAAGAAAGGAAATGTCCGAGGAAAAGCTTGGGTTTAGGCTACTTATAAAGCAGTGAAACCTCTTTCTTCCATTTACTCTGATTACAAAACGAATATTTACTCAGCTTAGTCCTCCCTTTAGCATAAGGGACAGGCATTTCCCAGGCAAGGAAAAGAGAACAACCAACGTTCAGCATCCTCGTCACCACGCCAGGCTCCAACCCCCAGATCCTACCTTTTATCTAGGATGCTGCCTCGGTTAAAGAGACACTAGAATGGTCCGGAAGTAGTAACCTACAAAGGCGCATATGCACACGCATGCTCAAAAGCCCGCGCACGACGCACAAATGCACACACTTTTTTTTTTTTTTTTTTTTTTTTTTTGCGGTACGCGGGCCTCTCACTGTTGTGGCCTCTCCCGTTGCGGAGCACAGGCTCCGGACGCGCAGGCTCAGCGGCCATGGCTCATGGGCCCAGCTGCTCCGCGGCATGTGGGATCCTCCCGGACCGGGGCACCAATCCGCGTCCCCTGCATCGTCAGGCGGACTCTCAACCACTGCACCACCAGGGAAGCCCCACACACGTATATTCTTATCTACAAGTCCCTTACCCAGGTGATGGAAGCACAGGTCTTTCCTTCCCTATACTGTTCTCTGTGATCACAAACAGCACCCCTTTTCCCCAGCTGACTTCTCACATGTTTGCCACAGATCATAAGTAAGACCTAACACTGAATTATATGCAAAGAATAAACACATCATCATGACCAGGAAATCAACTGTTTTCCTGATGACCCCAGGCGAGAGGCTGTTTATGCCAACTTTACATAACAGTGTGGTGGGAAGGCCACTGGCTGGTTCTGGGATCTGAGTTCTAGCAACGGATCTGCTGCTAAACTAGCTGCACGAACTTGGTTGGCCAAGCTACTTAGCCCTTCTGATCCTCCGTTTCTTCATTTACAAAATGAAGGGTCGGAGCAGTTGATCTCTAAGCAGCCTTCCAGTTCTAAGATCTTCATTTTTTTTTTTTTTTTCCTGTGCTCATTGACAGGTTAATGGACTAGAGGAGATTGGCTGAACACGCATCAAAGTTACTCCAGAGCTATGCTGTCCAATATGGTAGCTGCTGGCCACATGCAGTAAATGCATACTTGAAATGTGGCGAGTCCTGATTTCAAAGACTTAGGATCAAAAAATGCAAAATATCTCATTAATAATCTTTATCTTTGTTACATGTTGAAAATGGTGGTTTTTAGGATATATTTGGTGAAATAAAATGCACTATGAAAATTAAATTTACGTGTTTCTTTTTACTGTTTTTAATGTGGCTACTTGAAAATTTTAAATTAAAAATGTGACACATTATATTTCTGTTGAACAGCAATGCTCTACGGGTGACTTGGCATGGAGTCCAAATCTGGTCCACAGCCTA